>NC_056519.1:3910493-3937961 GCF_014905685.2 Nematolebias whitei | reverse complement strand
ATCTTAAATTCAAATTTTTGATACTCGCTTGTACTTTCAGCTTGACATGTTCTGCCCACAAATGAATAGGTTTGGTCACCCCTGAATTAAATCTGAACATAACATAGTTAAAGTATGAGAGCCCACAAATAATCTAAAGACCTTCCTGCAGCACCCAAAGTCAAGTTCTGTTTCTGTTGTTATCCCTTGTCACAGAGCGAAAAGAGGGAATTTGAATTGCATCCACCTGTCCATTCGTGAATGTTGTGATCATGATAACTTGAAAATAAAGATCATATTTCCATTTTCACCACTTGCTCTTGCCGAGGTTGTACGCTTTTCCCCTCCCTCTCCGTTTTGCTTTGCTGCTCTGTCTGTCTGTGAAACTGCTTCTGAGAATCTCTTGCATTTCTTCCGAACCATAATTATGGACTTGTTTTGCTCAGTTGGTCCCTCCAACATAATTGATAACATTTCTTCGAAGAGAATAAATTAGGCGAGCCGATTTGCCCTGTTGGCACGCACACAGCTGGATATCTCATCGACTTGAAGACTTAATGATGTGTCTATTTCTGCTGCCATTTGTGGATTTTAAGGACGCATATTTAATTGGATTTACGGTAACTGGTTCCTGCTTTTTGGATTCGGCTGGTTGCTGGTTTTATCAACAATTAATGTAGGAATGTCTACGTCAATACGTGCTTGTTTGTGCGAGGTGTTTTTTAATATCAGAGTTTTTTCTTCTCAGGCAGGAGGAAAAAAAAGTCTGAGGAATTTTTTCGCCTCCAATTCCTACATGTGTCCACTTTCACTACTTTTTGTTTGTCTAAACAGATCTCACTTGTAAATGAGTCTTCTAGGCTCCATGTGACTTACCTGTCTAAATAAAGGTTGAATGAATGATGTGTGGCTGCATCCAAGCATAATAAAGGTTCCTTTAGAAAATTAGTTTCCCACTTCAAAATCCAAGATGGCCAAGTAATTACATTTGTAAACCTTCTACTATCATTTGAGGAAACAATGCTTTCTAGTTTTTATTTGTCTTTAAAGTATAGTTTCCTCAAATGATCGGGGTGGCCAAAGATTAACTTATGGGGGCCAATGTCTAAAACATTGGCAACAATGCATGAACTGCCACCTATAGTAGATGTATCGCCCACCCTTTATAAAAAAAACATGACACTTGCCCAAAGTAATGGTGTTTATTGAGTAACTGGAAGTAGCAGCTGTACCACAGAACATCTAGAACCTGGGGGTGTTTAGATTCCCCAGCTGTCGTTTCATATCTCCTCCGTCTTGTTGATTTTTCCAGCACATTTCCACCTGACGTTCGGATTCTGAGAAGTGGAATCTCTTCAGATCATCAAAGCCGAGTCTCGTCAAACCGCGCCTCATTCTCCGACAGCTTTCTTAAAGTAAGTGATGTGAGATTTGCTTTTTGACGGGAAGCACATCTTCTTTATTTTCTTTTTGAGTATGCAAACAAGTCTCAGATGATGTGTCAAGGTAGCAAACAGGAAACAGATGTAACTCCAGTCATGTGAGGCGACAACCTTTTAACACCTCCTCTTTCTTTTTCTCATCATAAAGAGTCATTTACATTTGGTGAAATCGAGGGCATTATCCACATCCCACAGCACCTCCGGCCGCATTGATGCTTTTCATAATGAAGAGAATGGCTTTTATAATCAAAATATAATACCATAACCTCAAACTGCACCAAATGAAGACTTTATGGCGATGGGAATCAATTAGTAAAAAACAAACATGGTAATGGCAGCACTTTGGTGTAAAAAGAGCATTGGGTCAACTTCAGCCAGATGGCGGTTGCGTAACGGCAGCTATTAAAAAGCCACAAAGCTTTTATGTGAAATGAAAAGAGACTATTGATGATGAAGCCAAGAGTGTATGGGTACATTCCACCTGACGGCTAATGATGCTTTAAAACCGTGAGGACAGCTCGGACTGGAAACATCTTATTTTAATCTTTTCCAGTTGAGTCTAGTTGTAATAAAATCATTTTTCAGCTGACCTTTGGTTCAAAACTTTCATTTAAGACCTTTTCCCCCTTCACTTGCATCTAACAGTTAAACTAACTTAAAAATGTGTTGGTTTTTTTTGCTTCAAGAAAATTGACTTATTTTTTTAAACTGTATAGCTTATCTCTGAGACGTACTACTGTGTATACATTAAAAATAATTGTGACAACACGATTCAAAAATATTTTTTCCACGACAAATTGTTTCACAGTTATACTTTAAGGCTTACTTTCTACTCTGTCTTTGTGTCTTTATTTTTTTGCCAGAAAACCTTTTCAATTTGACCCTTTTTATTTGTTAAAAGAACCCAACGAGTTGGAGCAATAGACAATATTTGGTCAAGTTTACTTCAGCTACAGATGGAGGGCAGCAAAGCTGGTGGGTGGAAGGTGTGCCTCTGCTTTAGCCTTTTAGCTTTCGCATTAGCTTAAGAGCCAGTATGCATGACATTAGCTCCAGAGTAAATTAGCATGGCGTTAGCTGCATAGCTAATTAGCATAGCGTGGTGTTAGCTCCAGAGCTAATATGCGAAGTGTTAGTTCCAAAGCTAATTAGCATAGTGTTATCTCCAGAACTAATTAGCATGGTGTTAGCTCAAGAGCTAATTAGCATGGTGTTAGCTCCAGAGCTGATTAGCATGGTGTTGGCTCAAGAGTCAATATGTGTGGCATTTGCTCCTGAGTTAATTAGCATGGTGTTAGCAACAGAACTAATTAGCATAGTGTGGTGTTAGTTCCAAAGCTAATTAGCATGGTGTTATCTCCAGAACTAATTAGCATATTGTTAGCTCAAGAGCTAATTGGCATGATGTTAGTTTCAGAGCTATTTTGCATGGTGTTAGTTCTGGAGCCAATTAGCATGGTATTAGCTCCAGAGCTAATTAGCATGGTGTTAGCTCCAGAGCTAATTAGCATGGTGTTGGCTCAAGAGTCAATATGTGTGACATTTGCTCCTGAGTTAATTAGCAGGGTGTTAGCAACAGAACTAATTAGCATAGTGTGGTGTTCGCTCCAAATCTAATAAGCATGGTGTTGGCTCAAAAGCTAATTAGCATGGTGTTAGCTCCAGAACTAATTAGCATAGCGTGTTGTTAGCTTCAGAGCTAATGTGCGTAGTGTTCATTCCAAAGCTAATTAGCATGGTGTTATCTCCAGAACTAATTAGCATGGTGTTAGCTCAAGTGCTAATTATCATGGGGTTATTTCCATAGCCAATTAGCATGGTGTTAGCTCCAGAGCTAATATACTAAACATCACTTTTCATTCAACCTTTATTTATACAGGTTAGTTCCATTGAGCCTCGCTAAACATCACTTTGATCCCGTTTGACATATTGTGCACTCAAGGATGGAAGCTCCCTCCAACCAACTGATGAGGCCGAACAAAAGCACACAATGAAGGAACTGGCGTGGACACAGTGGACCAGGTCAAATTTCTGCTTCAGACCGAGGAGAGCAGAGAGCTGCCAAACACAGAGGCTGAGAGCTTGGAAGAATAAAAATCTGCTCAATCATGCGGGGGAAACTGAAGAAATTGCTAGTTCTGTGGTGCAGCAGCTCCTACAGCGACTCAGGCAAACCACTGAGTTGATAGACAACTCCTTTTTCTGTGCGCACACATTTGTAGAGCTGGTGTTCGGAGTGAGCAGCTGGATGAAGAGTTTATGGTGGCCATGCCGGTTGATTTCTAAGTGAAATACAAGAGGGTGGCGCTACAGAGTGGGTGCCGGCATGCAGAGTGGTAGACAAGAGCAGAAAAGTGTTCTGGAGTCAAACTCTTAAGTCAATGAGGTGTTTCTAACTCCTCTTTCTGGTTGCACATGCAGGTACTGCAGGAAATGTCAATAAAATGTGGCTGTGCTTTGAAATGAACCATAGGTCAGGTCTCTCTTGTAAATGAGTCCCCGAGGCGCAATGGGATTAACCTGTCTAAATAAAGGTTGAATGAATAGTTGTAACTTAAAAAGTTTTAGGAGACACCATTTCGTCAAAATTACGAACTTTTTTTTTAACTGGCTTTCCAACAACAAACCACATAATTATGAGTTGAAACAGTTTTAACAGGTAATTCTGGCGTGATGATCATCATGCATGTTCTGCTCCGTCACTACTTTATTCTTGAATGGTCATTATGTTCTGCTGGTGCCACAGTTTGTGGTTCTATACGTAACTTTTGTCACTGAGCTATAGTTTTTGTTTTGCACTTAACATATTTCTTGACTTTTCACTTGGAAACCAAATATTACTGTGCCGAAATACAAAGGTGCAAATTCAAAAGTAAATATGTGTACGAATCATGAAATATACCCTTTTTTTTGTTCCTGTTGTGGAGCAAAAAGGGAAATTGGAAATGCCCTCCATCTATCTGTCTATTTTACGAGCATAACTTGAAAAATAAGCGAGGTACCTACTTCCATTTTAGTGTGTGGCTGCATCTAGGCGTAAGAACAGTCTCTTATGAAAATTGGGTTGCCACGCCAAAATCCAAGGTGGACACCACCCACATATTTGTAAACTGGACACCCTGCCATTTTGAATAAACTGTTTCAAGATTTCATATTGCTTGAAAGTATAGTTCACTCAAATAATTGTGGGTGCCCTGAGGGTGGCTGAAAAGTATTCAGTGGTTGCCAAGGTGGCCACCAATGGCTCTGCTCCTGGTGGTGGATACAATTATCTCTGTGCTGCCCCATTCGAGGACAAATAAATACATTCTTGTAACTCCTACCCACTTGAATATTTTGCACCAAAAACATTAAGGTTTACTTGCATTCTCTGTTCAGTTCCAATCCAGAAAAAGACTCAACTCATAATGTCTTGATACATGCATACAATAATCCAGGTATATAAATCTAACAAAGTTGAGTCAGGTCCTCTGGATGGATCTGACTCAACCTTGTTAGACTCAGCTAATAAATTACAAACATTTATTATTCAAGTCCCTCAGCCATGGGGGACATCGGCATACTTCTTGTTTTCCATTGATTTTGGTTCTCTTTACACTTTATACATAAACATGAACATTTTGTCAGCTTTAAATTGCAAAGATCCTAAGGTTGAATGGATTTATAGAAGAAATCAATAAATATGTCACAATTGTGGGTAGTAACTACATCATCACCATCAATATGTCTTATTTTCCGAGATTCATCTTGCGTGGGTCAAAGTAGCACTTGTAAGATTCAAGACTGATCTAGAAAAATGTATTCAGAAAAGTTAACAGAATTTTCTATCACTCCATCTCTTAGCCTGAGAGAGTAGTTTTCTCAGATGTCTGCAGGTTCATTTATCCTCATATGAAGAGGAGATCTTCTCACACCAAGCGGGGCTAAAGGTAATCCCTGGTTGCAGAAGAAAGAATAATTAAAAGGTTAAGTGCTTATCATTTTTTCCCTGAGATCAACGGAGGAGCTTTAAACTGAGGCTGGTGGCTCACAACTCTAATTTGCAGAAAATGTCAATACTAAAATGTCAAGGAATAGGTCAAACATGAGCTATCTGGAGTTTCGCCAGAAAGTCAAGCTTTTCAGACCAAAGCGATGCTGCCACTTTGACTGAGTCGGGAGGGCTTGGCACATTAGCATGTTAAGAGACCTTTTAGGCCATCAGCTTCAGTCTGCAGTGAGCACATTCAGACTTAATAAACCCTTCATTCTTTGTAGAGCCCCGGGGTCTAACTCACACACTGTTTATGGTGTACATGCGTCTGTTTATTTCACCTCCTCCTCATACATTTAGTTATCAATATGATGGATTAGGCTTAAAAACCTAGCCAACAGAAAAACAACATAAAAATGTTGGTAGAAAAACAACATTCAGCTTGTGCTTTGGCTGTAAAGAACCCAGACAGCCCATCAGAAGGACTTTGGTACCTTATATTTTCACTGTTACCCACAAATTCCCTCAAACATGGAACTCTGCAAGGGTTAAGATCCAGTGCACTGCTTTAAAATTCAATTCAAAAGTACTTTATTAATCCCAAAGGGAAATGAAGTATTGTTATAGCTCATCGTCCTGGTTTCATTCAAGAGTTGTTATAGATGCTGATAGCTGTGGGCAAGAAGGATTTCCTGCAGCGAATCCGAAGAATCTGGCAACATATACCGATCCGTCTACCTGGATCCAGCTTGCTGTCAGATCCGGCGGGCCTCTCGGTCCTCCTGGGCAGCAGGACTGCCCGAATGCCGGGCAGAATTCCTCCCTGAGCGATTGTCACTCCTCCCAGCAGTCTGCCGAGCTCCTCATCGCCACAGACAGACAGCCAAAGGTGCCGGTAGATGACCCCGGTCCTGCCACTGTCATGAGTCAAGCCTCCCACCAGCTCCAGGATCTCAGCAGCCAGGCACTCGAGTACCGCCACCAGGTTGACGGGGATTTGTCCACGGCACCTCCTTTTCAACTCATTTGGGATTTGGGGCTGTATTTGAGGTATGTGAGCTTTTACAATGTTAATCAGCTGCTCCTGGTTGTTAAAAAAAAAAACCACCTTGTTGCCATGGTTACGCATCGTAACAAATGCCCAAAAGTAAAAAAGTTTCAGTAAAAAATCCTTCCAGCTGCACAGCATTCGATACCAGAGTAAATAATCATCCAACATGCAGCCACTCCAAGCGGCGCAATTCTAGAACTAGAAAATTTGGACCAAATAAAACAAACTGCTTCTCCTGAATCCACGGTTTTCCAGTCAGTTGCCTACACTAAATATGGAAATGTTATTGGTTACGTTACACACTCAAAGATGCAGGACAGTGTTCCCTACAAGGAGGGCTTACTACTACACTAAGGTAGCGGCGCACAATACAGACACACTTACTAAAAAGCTACAGAGGTAGCGCTCTGTCTCCCTAGTGCGGAGCAGTTTCCTTCAACCCCCCGCCAAGGCAAGTAATCTAGGGGAAATGGTCTAATTTGAACCAAGCCATCCCGGTAGTTTTACCTCAGCAGGTTGTCAGTTTGGCGCGCTACCCTAAAATTAGTTTAAAAGGACTAATTTGTTGATATAAAGCTCCTAAAAAAGTGGAATTAAATAGAACAAGCCAAAAAATCTGGATAATTGGTTTGGGTTGGTGCTATAGCTTCTATTAGCATCAGCTAGCTAGCACCAACTAGTGCCACAAAACCCAAAGTCATCATGTAGTGTAAAGTTAACAAAGCCAAGCTCAAAGTCAACTATAGTTAATGATCTTCTTCCACGTTGTATGAAATTAAGGGTAGCATTATACATGAGGATTAGATTTTTTAAATGCTTTTTAAGCTCTAAAAAAGTGGTGTTGCATTATACTTTAATAAATAGGTAGCTGTTCTGTCAAAACTCAAACAGAATATTTAAAGTAAATTATTGTTGCTTTAAGGAGCTCCACCTCTGTTCTTCAGCCTGCCTAATATCGTCACACTACATAACGATTTGATTTGTTCATTTGCAGGATGAAAAATGAATATCGATCTGCGTGAAGCTGTTCCTAAAATGACAAATGAGGTCTCCACAAAGACTTTTATGTCCGTTAATAGATGCTGTAAAATTAGAAATCAGCCTTGGAGCAGAACCACAGGTCTTTCTGCTCGTTGCAATTAGGACCATAAATGCAAAGCTCTTTACGTATGAATGGTTCAGGTAGAACTTAAACACAGAATCAATTCCCACCTCTGCTGTTATTTATTTCTAAGAAGCGACGAGTGAATAGAAACGTAAGTGGGTGTTATTAAAAGTTTCTTTTTCTGAGTAGGCACGCAAGAACGTGTTGATCGACTTAAAACAGACACTTATCTCAACGTTGTTTGTGAAGCTAAAACTGAAACGTTGTCATTTCAGATGCCAGAGATGCAGTTTTAAATACTGTTGCAATTTGTGGCGGTCTATTCTGCCTGCGTCTGTTAGCAAAATATCTCATGAAGCATTAAAGGGATTTTAATGAAACTTTCAGGGATTGATCAATGAATGTACTGCTACACATAATTGCCTTTAGGAGCAAACCCCGTTCAAGATGGCTGCCACAGCTAGCTGACATTAGCAAACATAATATCTATAATTCACTCAGTTTTACAGGTATTGAGCTATAATTATAGTAGTAGCTGAGGGTCATCCCTAACACATACTCTAAGCACGATAAATGCTGGTTTAAATGTTTTTAAGGAAATATGAACTCATCAATGAGTTGATTGATTTATAAAAGGTGTGCAGGAAGTTCTTCTTTCAGTAAAAAAGTGTGCGCTCAGTGAGCGGACACCGAGTGATGATTTCAGCACATCAAGATTTGGGCATAAAAAGCATTTAAACAGAACTCTGGTGGGAAATGATTTAGTTGCAGGAGATTACCATCTACACACGACGGGGCGGCTCTGGTGGTGCCGGCAACTTGCCCCGGAAAGCATGAGCACTTCACGGTTTGTGACCGCTCCTCGATTTTGTTCTTGTTGCAGCAGCGGTGCAGCGCCACCACCTCACAGGTGCCTGTTCGGACATGGTGCACTGCTGGAGAGAAGACAGAAAAACGAGGAGAATCACCGTCATGAACATCCACACCGCTGAGCTTATTTTAGGTCCTGGAGGAACGTCTCATTGTGTTTATCACATGGGCAGGAAACTTTGACTGATCTACAAGCTTTTTGTAAACATCGCAGCTTATATCCAGTTAAAAGTGTCAACTAGCAAAATATGACATTAAATATCCCAAATATTTTCTAAATTTAACGCCTAACTTTCTTTGAAGGATTACAAGTCACTCACCACCTTTCTTGGCAGAAATTTAAACAGATCTTTTCAGAGTCAGAGTTTATTCACTGTCTTTCCACCACTTGTAGTGGAAAAAAAATGTGCACAGGGTCCCAGTTACACCCCACAATAAAATGTAAAAGAAAAACGGTAATAAGATCTAAGATATGAACTAACAAAAACATCAGCTAAATATACACTAAGCATTAATGGCATAAAAACAATAGGCCGAACAGCAGCACGGACATGAGTCTGTGTGAGCAGATGAGCACGAATGAACACAGCAGCATAAAACAGATCAGCAGCAACATGAAACAGATCAGCAGCAACATGAAACAGATCAGCAGCAACATGAAACCGATCAGCAGCAACATGATGTGATTTTTCACAGTGATTATTCTGGTTAGAGATTCATGAGTCTAACAGCCTCAGGGTAGAAGCTGTTCCTCAGTCTTGTGGTTCTACACTTAATGCTCCTCAACCTCCTTCCTGAGGGGAGTGAGGCAAAAAGTGTGTGCTGGGTGAGTGGGGTCCTTCATGATGCAGGTGGTCATCTTCCTGCATCTTGAGGTGTAAATGTCTGTGATGGTGGGGAGACTTGGTCCGTTAGTGCTTAGCAGTGGTGAACTGTGACTTTAAGAGCTAGGCCTTCATGCAGAAACTGTTGCAGACCACCTATTCCACATTATTTTTATTTTTACAATCCAGGAACCAGTGTTTCCCCTGCACCGCCCTGCCTACTTACCTCCCCCCCACCCCCACACCATTGACAACTGCCGGCACTGACGTAGCGCTCAGCTAGTGCTACGCAGATGCATTCGCTCAAAAGCTACTGTGGTAGAACTCCCGTTTCCCTCAGGCTGAGCCATCTCCACCCCTTCAACAAAAATCACAGAAGAGTCGAGCACCCTGCCACGGCAAGTGATTTAGGGGAAACGCTGCAGGAACTCACTGAACAGGAAGTGCTTTTATCAGTCAAGTACAGTCACTAATAACAACCTGAACATAAATGTCAACCCAACACTAAACAGATAAACTAACAGGGACAACCCAACATTTTTCAGTCAGGTCATCTGGACAGTTTCTTTGTTTGTGCTGAAACGTTTCGCCTTCGATCCGGAAGGCTTCATCAGTCAAGGAAACACACAACAAAACTGATTCTTCCCCCAACAGCTTACTCCAAAGTGAAACAAACCAGTTATGTTGGTGCTAAGATGGTCTCTTTGGTACGCCCCCTCCTCCGTTGCGACCCTCTTCCTAGTTGACAGTCGTGTTAAAGGGCCGGCAATGGAGGAGGGGGCGTACCAAAGAGACCATCTTAGCACCAACATAACTGGTTTGTTCCACTTTGGAGTAAGCTGTTGGAGGAAGAATCAGTTTTCTTGTGTGTTTCCTTGACTGATGAAGCCTTCCGGATCAAAGACGAAACGTTTCATCACAAAAAAAGAAACTGTCCAGATGACCTGACTGAAATATGTTGGATTTTATACCTGGATTTTTGAGCATGGACTTTGTTGTTTTTAACAGGGACAACCCATCTGAACACATGACCTGAAAAAGTCCACTTATTTCTCCCCAAGACCATCCAGAAGGCACTGCGGCACTTCCAGCCTCTTGCATTCAAGTACAACATGATGTAGTTTCAATAATTCAGACTGAAATTTAACAGTTACCCACAGAACTTACTGTTTATATAAAATTTTTACCATGTAAATAAACCAAAATGGAACTATATTGAAAAATCGCAAAACGCTGCCTCTTGGCCAGGTCGTCTTCGAAAATTAGAATTTATTCTCAACTGACTAACCTGGTTTAAAGTGAAGGCCAAATAAAATATGATCTATACAAATCTCAATGGGATAGTTACCCTTCATTTATCACAAACCTTCACTTCACTAAACAACAGAATTGACTACAAATACTCAATGGGAAAACTCTAAAAGATCTTGAGTGCTCAGAGTATGTGTTCAGGATCATCCTCAGCTACTACCATTCTTAATATTTAGAACATTGACAGAGTTCAAGTCACTTTGTGTTGCTTCTGGGGCGACTGTTTACGGTGGGGCTGTCTACAAATAATAATTGTAAATGTACATCAAATGTTTACTTTTTGAGAGTTTAAAATCTGTCCGTTGGTTCATGAGATTTTTTGTTACTAAGACAATCTTACAGGAAAAACATGGACGGGCAATATGTTCAAAGGTAAAGGCGAACCTAGACCCTAATGTTAGAAACACTGAAACCCAAACGTCACTTGTTTAACATCTAAACTGCATTTTTGAAGCTCAGTGAAGTGAAACAAAAGGTTTCCTCATCAACCAACAACAAATGTCCTACATTTACCACAAGCAGATAGATGGTAATCAAAGAGGATGTGACATAATCAACCATCATTTATTCTCTAATCACTGGTTTTGCAAATAAAAAAATGAAAATGTTTTAAAAGTAATAGTCATATGAGGTATGCACAATAGGTTGATATATCGTATGAGACTTTTCCAGGTTTCTTGTGACATGCAGTTAAAAAATAAACAAAAAAACATTGACATGCGAAGGGGATGTGCAGCGCTGCAGAATTTACAGCCAATCACTCTCCATTATCTGAATTATTTAGAGGCTGAGCTGTTTCACCATCTTTTTAATTGCATGTGACATTTTCAGGAGGTGTCTTTTCTGCAGAGAGACCTACGCGCTGCCATCGACAGAAAGAACGGAACAAAAGATCTTTAAACAAACCCATTTGATTGGACCGAGGGTGTAGCAGTTCACGTAAAGCACGGTTCAGTTTGTGCTTTGGTTTGATAAGAGTTGGGTACAACAAGAAAAAGAGACAATTACCAACATTATTTATTCTTCCTCTTGTGTTAAACAGATAATGCCACTATCCAAAGTAAACTAAGCAGGCTTGCCATTGGTAAGGCTCTAAAGCCAGAATCTCTGTTGGCCACTACTTGAAGAGGTCGTCTCCAAAACACCTTCAACGCCCGCCAGAGTTCTTTGTTCTTGCATAAGACGCAGAAATTCACAATCATCTCTCTTGAATTTTGAACATGTTCACAACATTCCTGCAACAAGTTGTTCCTCCGAATAGTCTCGGAACCTCAAGTTTCTGGGTGTCTACGTTAAACTTTAGACCTGGTCCAATAATGCATGTTAGGTTGCCTTCAGGCCCAGGTCTCACATCTGCGATCTCAATGGGATTTGCCTGGTTAAATAAAGATTAATAAAAATAAATAATAAAATGTTCCGCCTGCTGAAAAAGATGCAACGATGACTGGACTTTCATAGGAAGCTGCGACATGGACTGTATTTAGGCTCGCCAACTGAAGCATCGTCGAGGACGGAGCGCACCCTGGCCATCGGCTGCCTGGTCTACTTTTATCTTGACAGAGGTTCAGGGTAATCAGATCCTTCAAACAGACCGAAATACAACTTTGTACTTTTCCAAAGGATTGTGTTCTCCCAACAAGAAACTCCTTCAACCTACAAAACGACAATGCATAGCCATTTCTTTGTTCTTTTGGCTGATCCCTTCTTCAAGGGTCACCACAGCAAGCAGACTCGACTGACTTTACGCCAGATGTCCTTCCTGACACGGCTACAGACCACCAAGCTCCTGCAGCCCACATTCATTCAACCTTTATATATACAGGTTGGTCTGAGCCTCGAGAACTCATTTACAAGAGACTTGATTTAAACAAAGAGCAGAAGAGGTACAGGCAACAATAGACAATCATATATAAAGCATATAAAATGAAAAGTAAATAGAAGAAATTATATTAAAACAAAACAGGTACATTATAAAGTGATATAAACTATTAAAAATAGGAACACGTCTGCACTGGTTGTTGTTTAAAATCCCTTAGAGAGGTCAGATCTTTTTGCAAGGTGTTCCAGGATACAGGAGCGTTGCATGTTTGAAACCGAGGTCTAGGTTGCCCAGGGAGCATCTGTCGGTGTTACGGGCTTTCTTAAGGGTCCAAAGTGGGGAAAATGAGGGTGGAGGCTGGTGTGCTTCACCTTTCCCACCTACATTTTGTACATGTGAAGTTGTTAGCAGACTCTTCTTGAATATAAGTGCAGCCTACAATCGTATTTATCTCCAACGTCTTGAACCATTCCTGTTCGGTTTCCATCAAGCTGCATTGAATTTAGCGCTCTCCCCTGACGGAACAAAGCTGAGGCTACAGCTCCCAAAGTCCAGGTGTAAAAAAACACACCGAGGATGAATAATTACCAAAGAACTGGTCAAAGATCTGCGCTTCTTTATTTCTAAAGTGTGCTCCAGGAGATTAAATCCTAATCGTGGGGGCGGCTACCAAGGTGTCTACAAATAAGCCAAGAAGGGTGCCATGTGGGCAACAAAGGATTGGACACAGTCTAGAATACAATAATGTAAGTCGTCCTTGTGACAATAAAAAAAAATGCTGCTCAAAAACACAATGTTACATGAAGTTCGAGTTGCCAGCTAGCGTTCCTTCAAGAAACCAAACCAAAAACGAAACCGTCCAGAGGACCTGACTTTGTTTTATTTTTCTGCCTTGGATTACTGAGCACGAATTAGGATTTTCCTTCTAGTGTTCGTCGCACTGAGCTCTATGAATCAACAGTTCTTGTTTCGTTTTACCGGCGGTCTGTGATCTGATCACTTTGCATATTTAAACGACGCCCATTGTCAGGAAGCGCACGTGATGAAGGATGCAGACGAGCAGCAACAGTCGGGAGGAAACGCGCTGTTTTGATTATGCAATCGTTTGCAACTTTTACAAGCGTCTGCGTTCACAACGAACGGCCCGTTTCTCCTCGCGGATCAGAAACGATGCAGGTAGTCGGTTAAAATTAGCAGCACGCTTACTCATGCTCCGACTGCCAAACACGCAAAGAGACGAAAGGCAGAGGGGAGAGCTGCTGCCAGCTGTTTCTCACCGAGTCGCTGCCGTGCTTTGACTCGATCTGGAGTTCTACTTGGATGCTCGCCCAGATCCCCCGCCCAGCGGCGCATACAGAGGGAGGAAGCACCGTAATCTGCAGATCCAGAGGTTGTTTCAGTACCTGCTGGAGAGGAAGCCTCGAGTCCTGAACGTGTCGACTTGTGGAACTTTGTTTTCTCTTGTCAGAGAAACACGATGCTGTGAAAGGTACATAGAACCGGAACCAGAGTCCAGGTGGCCAAACATGTTCGATTCCTGCTGGGGCCTTTTGATAGATGTGGCCCTCTTCCTACTGTCACACTCACGGTTTCCCTCAGCGAAGGCAAAACTGAAAAGCATCCACGCATGAAGACGTGTTTAAGAGACGGCCGGGGGGAGTTATGAATAGTTGATGGAAAGACACAGAGGTTTTACGGCGTCTGCATTTGTGTCGGCGGGTTTGGAGCTCTTCAGTCTCGAGGCAAAACGAAAACGGCAGAATTTATTTTGACAGTCGGCACAACTTTTTGTAGGAATTGGCTCCAGCTGAAGGTTTCTGTCGGGCCTGGATCATGTCTGAGCGTTTTTACAGATGCCTTTGAGACAAAAAGAGCAAGCGGTTTGATTTAAGGCAGCAACTCTTCTTGGACATAAACAAATTGTTTTAAAACAAACCAAGCTGTAAAAATGGAAAATTTAAGTATCACAGTGTGGGTAGGAAGTTACGGACACAAATTTTTGTTATTATTTAATACGGCCGTCAGAAGACGCATGTATTACAGTGTAGTCTCCGTCTGTCAGGTCCATAACTTCTGATCCACTCTAGATAACTTCACAAAACGTCTCGCACGTATACATCATCACTACACAGATTGTATCAGAGCTTTTAATCACCCCAGCTTTAAGGTTAAGTTACAGATTAAGGTAAAATATAATAAGTCTATGGGTGGCGTGCTGTATGCACTGCAGTACTCGTTATGATTATATGCTGATGGCATTCAAAGAAACTAGCTTGTTACATTTTTGCTACTTACAGTCTTTGTTAGTAAAATATACCATATATTGACTTTAAATGCCTCAGCTTTGGAAAGGCATTTTTTTATCATACTAAAACCTACAATTTGTATATAAACAAAGTACCGTATTTTTCACCTTATAAGTTGTGTTTTTTGCATAGTTTGCATGTCCTACAAATTATAGGCCTAAGCGACGTATTAATGGATTTTTTCTATATTTATAAACCAATTTTTTGGCTGAGATATTAACGTTGTCATAACCACTGAAAATATTTGACCTCTAACATTTTTCAGCCACTAGATGGCACTAGAGTAGTAAGGCATGCTTTTGTATCACGTAATAGGTAAAAGTGGCTATTAATGACAAAATTCAAAACATTTCAAGTAAAAAAAAAAAGGATTTTGTTTATTATACTATATACTTTATTATTTTGTCTTGAACTTTTTTGAATTTACCATGTCCTGCATGACTGAGAATCTTCACCAGCTATTAATGGCACAATCGGCTTGCCGTAGTAGCCCCACCTTCGTTCTGCTCCAAGCTTGGAGCAACCGTCAAATCAGCTGCATTTTGCTGCGCCGCCCCGGTGAAATGCAACTGATTTGACCATTAAAGTGCATTTATTAAGTAGAAGTTCAACTGAGACACACTTTTGCTTTAATTTTGAGCAAACAAATAATTGTTTTAGGTGTTTATCTTGTTAAATTTCAAAGAAACGCACAGCGACTTGTCCCTCTGCACGCAGCTGATTTGACCATCAAAGTGCATTTATTAAGCTAAAGTTAAACTGAGACACACCTTTGCTATAATTGAGCAAACAAATAATTGTTTTTAAGTGTTACTCTTGTCAAATTCATGTAAAAGTCCTCTTGTGCACGCTCCCGCGGTCACCATTTGGCAGCTCATTGATTTTTGGCACAACACCGGCCCACATTTCGGGGTTGTCAGTGGTGACGTGCAACAAACGCGACGCATCAGCGGTGGAACATAATAGATGTGACGTATACTGCGAAGCAACATATTTATGGATTTTTCCACTTTATTAGACAAATATGGACTGATGCGACTTATAGGGTGGAGCGACGTGTACGGCGGAAAATACGGTAAAGTAAATAAATTAAAAAATTTTAAGTACTGACTCTGATTTGCTGCAAACTCTGATTTTCCCCAGTTTATATATATTTATATATATATATATATATATATATATATATATATACTTGTTGTTTGAAGAGCTTTAGTTTGGAGAAGTGGTTTCTTTCTGACTGAACTAATGTGCTATATTTGTTTTTCTACCTCAAAATAAGCTCAGGAAGAGGCTTTTCTCCTCATAAACACATTGTTTTTTATTCTAAGTCTACAGCTACCAAACATTTTATTGCTTTACTGCACAATGATACAAGAACTAAGTATTTGTTTGCGTCAGAGGAGCTGCAGCGGCAGCGACTGTCCCAAAACTAAATTAAAATCATAAGCACAGAGTAAAGGCTTTATTTATCAGCCCTGCTGATTTCAGTCATGATGCAGAGATTTACTGTATTTGCTGCTGCAGAAACTGGTCCCGTGGTGTTTATTTCTCACATCTGGAGTGTTGAAGCCTGAAGGCAGGCTGACGCCGCTCCGTGCTCACGTGTGCGTTCTCCCACGATTATCTCCTTTCCCTGAATTCTTGGTTAAGATTATCCACGACGTTTTAGTCGTTTTTAATCTGCCTCATCAAAAGAGATGAGGATGCAGATTAGGACTCTCTTCTTTTATTAAAAATCTTTTTTAAAGCCAGTGTTTTATTAAACCTAAAGGACCTCATTTCTGACAGCTGGTAAAGAAAAGATTAGCTTCCTAAATCATCTTTTTCTGCTGCCTCTACTAATGTCTGACAGCTTCACTCTCGTGCTTTTTGCTCTGAAGGCTCCTCTTTGTAACCCGATGACAATGAGCTGCAGAAACAGGAATATTACCCAGGTACCAGCTCTGCAGCTCATTTCTGTTCTGCTCTATGCTACAAGAACTGCGGCCATTATAATGCACTGTACATGATGATGCAACATGTTGGAAAGATAGCTATGTAGAGTACTAGTACTCTGCATAGTACCTACTACCTGGTGCATGCACTGTAAGTACAGGATACATTGTCACTTCATAATACAACCTGGGTCCCAAAGATACTTACTGACTACATAAGCAATCAGTACCAGGTGTACACAGAGTGCATGCTACTTACTAGTTATGTATGAGGTGTATACCATGGACATACTGGGTACGTACCCTCTTCAAAAACTTTTAAAACTCTTTTAAATACATATTTTTATTCTGCTCTGCACTACAGCTTTTATTGCTTTAGTGGTCTTACCGTTTAACCTGTTTTCATTTTTTTCATGTGTTTTCAAAGTTCTTGATTTTACTTGTACAGCGATATGTTGTGTCTGTGGTAGTTTTTCAGGGCTTTATAGTAAAGTAGCAGTAGTAGTAGTAGCAGTAGAAGTAGCAGTAGTAGTACATATCTAGTCTTTACTGGCTATGTACCTGATATTTATTGACAACATGTATCTGGTCCTTACTGGGTATGTACCTGGTTCTTGGAAGGTACAGACCTGGTACTTGTAGATTTTCTACCTAGTTTGTATCTGAATTTGTACTTTGTATTTGACTGGTCCTTACAGGGTAAGTACCTGGTCTTTATTGGGTATCCAACCGGTCCTCATTGGGTATGTACCGGATGCGTACCTGGCTTTTATTGGATGTGCACATTGTCCTTACTAAATTCATACCAGGTACTTAAGTTTACAGCTAGTACATACCTGTTCCTTACATGTTATGTACGAAGTAGTTATTGAGTTAGTGCCTAGTATGTGTCTGGTCCTCACTGGGTATGTACCTGGTCTTTGTTGGGTATTTACCTGGGTCATAATGGATACATACCGGGTACTTATTGAGTTTGTATCTAGTTTATACCTGGTCCTGACAGATAATGTAACTGGTACTTATTGACTTAGTGCCTAGTATGTATCTGCTCCTTACTGGGTATGTACATGGTTCTTGAAGAGTACATACCTGATACTTACTGAGTTTGTATCTAGGACCTTTTTGGGTATGTACCTGGTTCTTATTGGATATGTAACCTAGTATGTACATGTTCCTTACAGGTTATGCACCCGATACTTATTGAGTTCATGCCTATTACCTGATCTTTACTGGGTACTTACCTAGTACCTTTTTGGCATGTACCTGATTCTTAAAGGGTACGTACCTGGTACTGATCAGGTCCTAACATGCTGGATTCATACTTGGTATATCTATCATTTGAGTTGTTGGTTTCTGTTTTTTGTTAGAAGCGATTTTTTTTTGTTGTTGTTGATTTTCTTTCTGTGCTGAAATGACTTCGTCTGAGAGGCTTTTGTTCATCGGTCTCTGGAGGAAGAGAGTAAACTGCATGAGAGGCAGCAGACTTGGTCTTTTTCATGAAGCTGTTGTGAATGATAATGTAATCATTGCGTTGCTTTATATGCAGCTCTGTGCTGCTCAACATACCTCCTTCCACACAGGGACTGAGTTCACTCGTTGTGATTTTGATATAATGCATCGAAGACGCAACCGATGAACAGATTTCTACATCAAACAAAAGACAGACTCAACTCAGCATGGAGTGGTGAAATTAAAATTAACAGACTCATTAATTGCCGCAAGGGTGCAGTAAGTGATGTTTCCTTGCTTTTTATGCGACACACACATTAATTTGAAGGTGCACGGCAGTCAACGATCGTTCATGCATTTAACACCAAACCAGAGTCGGACACTGAGGTCATGATTCATTTCAACATTAACGGGCTGGAAAGCTCCTGAAGCGACTTCCAGCAAACTGAGTCTGCACCAACAGGACGAGACAATGTTTCCACGTCTTTAAAAAATAATAATCCTGTTTTATTCCTTAAAACGAGGTGTACAGATTTTAAGATAGAGTTAAATATCTTCTTAAGTCAATAATATGACGCTTGTTTTTGTGGTATTTTTCTCTTATCGTAAAATATTTGTGCATTTTTAAGATGGTTATCTACATCACCAGATAACAAGGCTTGTTTTCTTAAAACGTGTTCTTGTCTCGATATAAAGCCGCTTGTTTTTAAGAGTTAACAAATTATTCACTTTTTTTTTTACCAATTGTTTTCTTGTGAAAGTTATAAACAATATTAAAAAGTAGAACAAAACAAGAGGTGGGCTTCATCACACATTTGTCTGATCATTAAACGTCCAGTCCTGATCATCGTACTTCTGTCCAATACCTCCGTGTGTCACGGCAGCAACACTGTCACAAAACTGGCTTTAACACGAGAATCGCTCATTTTAGCACCGTGATAGAGACACGTTGCATCAAAACAGATCTGGACAAACTAAACCAAGCTCATTTTCAGTTTCCTGGGGTTAAAGCTACATTTTGGTCATCCTGATACCACGAGCGGCTCCAGAGATGGGTCTTCATTTGTTTAAGAAAAGCCCTGAACAATGAGTCTGAATCCTGTGTATAGTGTATTCCAATGATCATTTATTGGTTCATTTGACAGAGGAAAGCTCAAACACGATTTGCATACTTGGATTTCTTAGCTGGTAATGAAATTTTTGCTAACGCAGAGGGAATGTACCAAAATTTAATGTATTTCAGCTCAAACTCGTTAATGGCTGGTAGTGCTCAGAAAAGTTCTTCAAAGTTTTCTTTAGGATTATACTTTAGACGTTTAGATCAAATGACCTATAAAATCGTTGTTTTTGACAAAATCCAGTATTCGCTACTTTTTCAACCAGTTGCACCATAGCTGCCGTACGGTATCTCGCAATGATGTCACAATTACAATTTGTATCGGCAGTAAAACAAAACAAACAAGGTTGTCTCGTGACACCAGAATACTCGACGTGGTCTCAAGAAAATCGCAACGACTTGGCTAGCATCGCTCAGGTTCGTTGTCCGTTTAGTATTTTTACATAAAGTGTGAAGCTCAAAGAAACAAAGACGTGGAGAAGGTTTAGTCATGAAAGAGAAATTTTTGTTTTGGGTCATTGCAGTTGAACTGTGCATTCATGTGCTTTAGATTCTGGAGCCACAGCTTTTTAAAATCATCAACATCTCGTTGCATAGAGTTTCACAGCACCTGGTTAGACATCAACAACGGAGTTATGGGAATTTTTCGATGCAACAACTTGACGTGAGGATAAAACTGCTCTAAACGGTCAAAAATAATAATAATAGTGAATTTATGAATAGAAAATTTGTGAAAAGGCTTTGCAAAACCAAGATAATGTTGTTTTTAAGAAGGCACCAGTGGAACAATTTAACCACATTTGGAGGAATACAGTTCATCCTGGATGCTCCAGAGTCTGAAATGCAAAAAAGTATTTAAAAATAAAGTAAAGATAAGATTTTATGGAGAGGTTTACATAAACTGATATTTCAATTGAGTCTTATCAAATTAAAACTACTTTAATAAACAAACTATTTATTGCCTGATGTTCCCTATTCAATTCATCACAGTAAAAAAAAAAAACATAAGTTCTTGTTTTAAATAATAATTCACGTCAGAAACTTCTAAACTAACGAAACAGACGATCACTTAACAAAACAATATCAAGTGTTCTGAGATGAAACATTTTAAAAACTAATATAATCATATCCTGTTTTTATTTAAATGCTTTTATGGACACCCAACATGGTCTCACAGGAGAATGTAAATCGGTGACAGAGTACGATGGGATACTTGTAGGGAAATGTATGGAATACTTAAGGGGAGAACATACGTAGTACGCAGGCACTTGTGGGGGAACATACAGGGTACCTATGAGATACCTATAGGGAAACATGAGGGGTACTTGTTGCAAAATGAGGGATATTCACAAGGTACTTACAGGGAATACAGGGAAATGTGGTACGTATAGGTAACACAGACGATAGGTATGGGGTAATATATTTGGTAATTATTGGATACTTGATGGGAAACATTTTGGAAATCAACAGAGTACATTCAATTCAATTCAAAAATACTTTATTAATCCCAAAGGGAAATTATTTGTTGTTGTAACTCGTTATCCTCATTTCATTAAGAGATGTTATAGATGCTGATGCTGTAGACAGGAAGGATCTCTTGTAAAGGTCCATCCCACAGTGGATCCTAAGAAACTGGCTGCAGATGCCGTCCGATCCGTCCACCCAGACTCGGCTGGCCTCTCGGTTCCCCCGGGCTGTAGGACCGTCCGAATGCTGGGCAGAACTCCTCCCAGAGCGATGGCCACTCCTCCCAGCAGTCTGCCGAGCTCCTCGTCGCTGTGGACAGCCAAATGTAGGTGCCGAAGGACGACCCTGTTTTTCCGCTGTCATGAGCCGTGTTTCCTGCTAGTTCCAGGATCTCAGTGGTCAGGCACTCGAGCACAGCTGGCAGGTTGGTGAGAATGCATCCACAGAACATCCTTTTCAACTCATTTGAGATTTGGGGCTGAAGTTGAGATATTATTTGAGCTTTTGAGATGTTAATCAGCTGCTGTTGGTTGTAGAAAACTGCCTTGTTGCCATGGTTAAGCATCATAACAAATGTCCAAAACTAAAATAGTTTCAGTAAAAATCCTTCCGGCTGCACAGCGTCCGATACGAGAGGAAACAATCATCCAAAAAAAAAAAGTGATTTACATCCAGAAAACGAGGAATTAAAGTTTCCAAAAGCAAAATCTCAGAAAGAAAGTAACAGAGCTGTTCCAACATGCAGCCACCTTGAGCGGCGCAATTCTAGAATCAAGGTATGAGGTAACATACATGGTACATATGGGGGGGTGGGGGAATATGTCTATGGGGTACGCATGGGCAAACATACAGGGGTGTTATGGGAGAAAGACAGGTTATCTTTAGGGTACTTGTGAGGATACACACAGGCTACTTACAGGGTAATGCCTAAGGGATACATAAGGTACTTGCAGGGTATCCATGGAGGACACAGACATGGTACTTACAAGTTTAAATGCAGAGTATTTATGGGAGTACTAACAATGACTAATTACTGGTACTTAAATGGTACTTATGATGGGTACATAAAGGGTATTTATAAGGTACATATGGGAGGTACTTTCATGATAATTATAGGTACAGCATACTTAAAGGGTTATCTAGTAAGTAAGTAAAGTTTACAGGGTACATACAGGGGTACTGAGAGATAGTACCTGTTGGAACCCCAGCTGTTTGGTAAAGTGGCTTGTTACTTGGTCTGTATCAACTCTTCTGGTGTCAGCCTTGAGATGTGAGACCAGACTGATATGATTTGATTGAAAAAGGTGTCCAGATATATTTTAATAAAAGACACCTAGAAACTTGTTTTTTATTTATTTTTATTTTTTTTTTACTAAAAAGCAATGTAAGTTGCTTTGTTTTCTGTGGACTCACCTGTCCTTCCTTCTGCAGGTACGGACAGCTCCAAGACACCGAGCACAAGCACCATAACGAGTAGAGCCTCTTTGCTTCTGATCTGGGCGTATCGCTCACTCATCCTGGAAAAAAGCAGAAAATATGGTCGTCAGAATTAAGGTTTATACAAAAACCTTTCAAAAAATCAAAAGTAGGAAAAAGCAACCTTTCAGTCTGAGCCAACAGTTCAGACATTTTGATGTACGGTTCTGGAGAACGGTTGTTAACATTTAATATGTTAAGCCCAAATCTCAACGGGCTGCAGAAATGTTACATGAACATGTTCTCTCCAAACCGTCAGGCACTGTGTGAATCTTGAATCCACATCTACCTGCCTTCATTTCAAAGGTGCACTCCAGCTTTCTAGAACATTTATTATTAGTTATTAAGTTAGGAGACAATAAACTATAATAAATATTAAAAGAAAACGTGACCCTGTGATGAACAGGAGATCTGTCCAGGGTGTCCCCCGTCTCTCACACAGTGACTTATGGAGAGATGGATGGATGTTGGAGCATGGAGGACCATACATCATATGGAAGATGGATGTTGAGGTCATATAAAAACAAGCGGTACAGTTACAGTCGCCGGTTGCTGAGGGATTTGAAAAGTGAATGTTTGTAGTTTTCAAGATGTTTGTCTGGACTGGAATTGAACAGAGAATTTAAGTAAACCTTAATGTTTTTAGTGCAAGATATTCAACTGGGGAGGAGTTGCACTGTGGAGAAGAACAGAGGTTTGTTTGTTTGTTTGCTTTTCCAAGGCAGCGCAGTGAAGGATCCAAGTGAGTGGAGGGAACAATTTTATCCACCGCCAGGTGCAGTGGTGGAGCCAGGGGGTGGCCAGCGGTGGCCTTGGCCACCATCTGGTCACCTCATTCATTTGAGGAAACTATATTTTTAAGCTAAATAAAATCTAGAAAGTATAACAATGCCACCAAACCAAACTGAATTCCACAAACGGCTCACTCCCAGAGTGGAACAACAAAACATGGGGAAGCAAACTGTTTTTTTTTTTCCACTCTGGGAGTGAGCCCTTTGTGTAATTCAGTTTGGTTTGGTGGGCTCCTCAGACTGAAGAAGTTCTTTGGATGAAGGATGAAACGGCTCGGCAGCAAAAGAAACCGTCCCGATGACCTGGATGAACGTTGTTGGATTTATACCTGGATTAATGAGCATGAACTTTGGTGTCTAGAAAGTATAGCTTCCTCAAATTACTGGGGTGGCCAGTTTACATACATATATGGTGGAGGCCATTTTGGATTTTGAAGTGACCTTTCTTACACTTAGTTGTAGCCACACACCAAAGTTTTACGGCACAAATTAATTTTTGGTGTTTCTTTTTTGCAATAGTCTGCTTTACAGAGCACTTATAAACTGTTACCTTTCCTCCTGCATGCTTTTTTTAATTATTATTTTTAATAAACACGGTAATATACCATGTAATCCCTGAGCTGCTCAGTAAGGTCCCCAGTCTTTACGGAGGCAACAGGTTGACTCCGCCTCCACATGTTAAAATAAATGAACTTGTCGGGGCTCTCCGGAGCAGAGCCGGCTCTCCTCGGTGGCTCATCCCTCCCTCCTCAGCACCTTCCCCATCGCTCCTGATGAAGTGCGCTGCAGCGGAGGCCACGCTGCATAAACCATCTGGCATGTCGTGTTATTACTGACAGACAGCGATCAAATTTCAGACGAGGACGCTGGAGCGCTGCGGTGATTACTGGAACGGCGTGATATCATATGGCGGGCGCGTACAGTGTTACAAGCTGCGTTTACGCCTTATTTACCACCTCCCGCCTTTCATCGGTCGGCTCCATTGACGTATAGATTAACCAAACCTCATCGGGGAGCTCAGATTATTGTGTAATTAAGTTTATTTTTTGCCAGACAAACATGACCTTTGTGAAGGTTTTCCTTTACCTCCTGGCCTCACGGAGGAATTATAAGCGAGACGACGAGGCAGTTTTAATGTGAAATTATAAATAGATTGCTCACAAAGGACAGGGTTGGTATTCAAGCGCAGGTACTAAAACTGCTCTGTACGGTAGAACGCCTTTCAAACAGTTTATTTTTAAGAGCTGTGCAGCGGAAAGCACTGTTGCCTAACAACAGGAAGGTCTCTGGTTCGAATCCCGAGTCTTCAAGGGCTCTGTACTAAGTTTGTGGAGTTATTTTTTTTTTAATGCACATATGGATTTATCTGCTTGTTTTAATTTTCTCCATCAGGCCAAAAAATGCATGTTAGCAGAGACAGATGGTTTGAAAGTGAATCAATTCATTCCATTTTTATTTTTTACCGAGGTTCCTTCTTTGTCACTCAAACATCCAGTTTTTAAGACATCAGATCATCAAATATTTTATATTTGATGTGTTTGCCTTATAGCTCTTTACTGTGTTTCTTACGGACAACCCCAGTTCCCCCAAATTTAAAACATTTTGTAAAACACTGATCTGCTAATCTCACAAATCCACATATTTATTTGTTTTCTTTCCTCACTCGCTCTCGAGCAAGACGGATGCTTTTCTTCCCTTTCCCGTCTCCCTCCTGCCTTTTTGCTCTCTGTCTTGTGTATCAGAGCTCCTGTGACGCATCTTCCGAAACATAAACTACTGTCATGGATCTGGTCAGCTGGACTTTCAACACAATCACATTTTTTTAACTAAGTGACAGGATCCTGGAGAACCCTCATGCCCCACTGAGACACACGCGGCAGGGTACATCATGGATTGAAAGCTGATGCGCCTGTCTGTATTGTCTCAGGAGGACACCAAAGATGTTTATATCATTGGAACCATGATAGCAGAGTTTCTGCTTTTTGGCACCGTCAGATATCTTTATCTGTTATTCAAGAAGGCAGCAGCAGTTTCAGCCATGGCAAAACTGCTGAGGCTGTGTGAAGATTTGGTTCGTGCTTCGAGTACTCAAAATCAGCTGATTTACGAGCTCAACAGTTAGATGGAAGCGATTTGTGAGAATCAAAGGCCACCTGCGGCTTCTGGGACTCACCAGCATGTTGGGGCCGACATTGGAGGGAGCTAATAAGCACGAATCAGTGGAATACCCACAAATCTGACCATTTTGGATTGAAAGTACCAGCATCAAGGCTGATGGGAAAAAAACAGGCTGCCTGAAAAAAACAACTGTGGCTTATCTGAATCTGACTCCCCTGTTCGGCCTTGAAGCAGACCAACTTATCAAATTTCTCCTGGGATATGTGTAACCTAAGAAGGCTCTGCTCTGATGAAGAAAATGTATAAAAAATTTAAATATAGATGTTTTTGTAGAAGCTGCTTGATCAGAGATTTAACGGTGAACTAAAGTTCATTAGCAGGATTTATATTGTTTAATTTGATCATTTTTAATCATCTGTATTCTTTATCATTTACCAGAAACTTCAAAATAACTTCTCCCCCTGTACTGAAACCTGTTTCAGGGTCTTACCACCAGCATTACCGCCACCAGCTGGTGTGGCGCATGACGCCAATTTCTGAACTCTGAACTCCGCCCACGTGAATTGTTACTGAAAGTTTAATGGAAACACAACTCGTACCATGCTGGGCCGAGTCGAACCACGCTGTACCGATACTGACGGAAAAGGGGCATAAGAACCAAGAACGGTTGATCAACTAGGATCCTCCATCAGACCAGAATGGTACAACATTCCCTCCAAAACATCCAACTGGTCACGTCAGCTCCTGGATGTTTACACATTGTTGTTAAAAAAAAATAAAAAAATTAGTGGATGCTTGGAAACTAGAAACAGAGCACCTTTTTAGACACCTCTTGCTGCCATAGAACTTCAAAATAACTTCTTCCTTTTTTTTATTTTCCACTGTAAATAAATTATGGGTTTATAAGATTGCATTATATTTTTATTTAGACACTGCCCCAACTATTTAAGAATTGTATAAATGAGCCTGTATGTATACTTTTGACCCTGTGTGGATCAGAGAAAGCCTATAACAAATTCCAACTTGTTTTAGATAGTCAAGTTACATAAGGGTTTCTCCCTGGAAACACAACCGTGGATAACATTGTTCCCGTGATAAGCGTCTTCTGACTCCAGAAATTTGTGCTACTAGATGTTCTCTGAGCGTGTCATCAAGTTAACCGTCGACTTTAAGGACATGTCTTTGAGATGACATGTCTGCTGGCTTCCTTAGATAGAGAACTTTACTGATTGGCTTTGCTATATATGTGAATGTTCCTGTTCAGTGCCCTGAGACAACTTTGTTGTTATAAATAAACTGAATTGAATAGAGTTTACTCTGCTCCTTTTGAATACTCTGATACTCACTTCAAGATGCTCAGCAGTAAGTTGAAGGCAAGAGGAGGAATGTGAGGAAGAAAACTGACCCAGATGTTTTGTAATTAGCGTGAGACTCGAGTATTTTCTCCAGTGGCCTACAAACTATAAAGCTATTATCTCTCTGCTGGCTGTTATCGTCCAGGGGAACAGATTTAGTGTCCGTTTAGACCTGGTGACTTGTGCATGTTTCTTCTATGTTATTCACATCGACGAGTGTGTGTGGAAAAGAGTCACCGCTGATGGAGTGCAGAGCGTTACAGCATCGTTTCTTGGCTGTGGTTCCATAAATGGTGTCCCTGAATGCGCCGTATTGTCACCGGTGCAGCGGACTGCTCAGGGGAGTGGGTCACCCAACATGTGTTACACTTGCAGGTTGTTTTACTTTTTATTATCTCATACCCGTCAAAAGATGGGCGTGTTGTGGTGTAGTTTGGTTTTTATCCATGCTTTTTAAATTAAAATCTTGTTTACTGATTTTTAATTAAAAGCTTTGTGTGAAAATGTTATGCTAAACAGCTCAAACCACACCGAGCGTCCACCATTTTGAGAACCAAAAAATAGGAATGAGAGACAGCCCATGTCACGTCAAGGGGCCTCCCTCCCATTTTTCTTAAAGACATGCTGCTCGCTCCCTCACTACCATACCATACCATACCATTTTATTTATAGAGCACTTAAAACAGCGACAAGGCCAACCAAAGTGCTGTACAGACAGAACAACAGGTAACACACAAAGCAAAATACAAAATGAGGTAAATCAGAATATAGACATAAAAACGATGCAGATAATGACGACAAACCAGTGTGGAGCATACAGGATCAAAACACAGATCATCTGGTGTTGAAAGCTGTTGAATAGTAGTGAGTTTTTAAACTGGACTTGAAAACGGAGAGGGAGGGGCCTGTCTGACAAGCAGAGGTAACTCGTTCCAAAGTATTGGTCCTGCTACAGAGAAGGCCCTGTCACCTCTGCGCTTAAGACGAGTTCCTGGAACTGTGAGGATTAACTGGTCCGCTGACCTCAGGGACCATGGTGGGACATACGGTTGTAGCAAATCAGAGAGATGGGGGGGGGGGG
>NC_056519.1:3907260-3910393 GCF_014905685.2 Nematolebias whitei | reverse complement strand
GGGGGGGGGGGGGCATAACACTGTTCAGTGATTTGTAGACATACATGAGTATTTTGAACTGGATTCGAAGGTGAACCGGTAACCAGTGCAGGGAGGCCAAAACTGGTGTAATGTGCTCTCTTTTGCCTGTACTGGTTAAAAATCGGGCTGCTGCATTCTGGACCAGTTGTAGTCGTGCAATGGAGGTCTGACTGATACCAAACAGGAGCGAATTGCAGTAATTAAGCCTAGATGTAATGAATGCATGCATTACTGTCTCCAGGTTCTTTTTGGACAATATGGGCTTCAGTTTAGACAGCCACCTCAGTTGCATGATTTTACAATCATGTTTACATGATTGTTAAGTTTCAGGGAAGGGTCCATTATCACGCCCAGATTAGTGACTCTTTGTTTTTCTGACAGGGTTAGAGCGGAGAGGTCGATGCAGTGGTTTGTGATCATGTCGTTGGGAGGGAACAACATGACTTCAGACTTCTTTTCATTGAAACTTAAGAAGTTTAAAGACATCCAGTCCCTGATGTCAGCCAGGCAGTTGAGCAGCGGTTGAATAGAGCATGTGCCATTGTGTCACTATCCATCCTTCGGTTCAAACAGTCTTATACTGCCATCCAGTGGTCCGAAACGGTATTATACACAAAATTTAACCAACACTTCTTCTTAAATTTGACAATTACTATCCATCCATCCATTATCTTTACTCGCTTATTCCATTTTGGGTCACGGGGGTCGCATGTCCAGCAATCACTGTGCGAGGGGCGGGGGACACCCTGGACGGGTCACAAGTCCATCACAGGACACGTAGAGACAAACGAGACAAACAACCATTCACTCTCTCATTCACACCTAGGGACAATTTAGAGTTACCAATCAGCCTAACATGCATGTTTTTGGTCTGTGGGAGGAAACCGGAGCACCCGGAGAAAACCCACGCATGCACGGAGAGAACATGCAAACTCCACCCAGAAAGGCCCCTGGACCGGGGTTTGAACCAAGGACCTGCTCGCTGAGAGGCAGCAGTGCTACCAGTTGCGCCACCGTGCTGCCCTGACAATTACTAATTATTGTCAAATTTCAAACAATATTATCGTTTATCGCAATAATTTCTGAGACAATTAATCGCCCAGCAAAATGAGTTATCGTGACAGGCCTGGGCACCGTTAGGAGTACGTTTATCTCTGAAAGTGAAAGGACCAAAATCTAACCTTTTTGGGGTAACGTATCATCTGCTTTTAAACCATCAACATGAACTTCATCAAACACCAGTAGAGTTCAGATCCCAAACAAATGACTGTTGGGTTTTAGTCTTACGCTGTCAAATCTGTTGATGCTCTACGTTTATTTACAGTCGCACAGCGCCGTAAAAAATGATTAACTTACTCAGACGCAACTTTTTGTAGCTGTTGGGATCTAATGACCAGATCAAATAGGATCCACCAGGTAAATGATAACGCCGCTTCATATATTTAACAGTGTTGGTCGAAATTATCAGCACGAGTTGAAACAAGTTCATTATGTCAATAAAGGAAACCTCACTGAAACGAATTTCACTTTAATCATGGAGGCTTTTGTGTAATCCTGATGGATTGGATGTGAAACGAACACTTCGATCGCACACGTTTGCATAAACTCGCAGCTTCGGTGCATAATTTTCCCTTAGACCTCATTACCTTTACGTACAGATATTACAAGATATGAGACGCTCCGCGGATCTCTTGCCTTGAATATACACTGAAATTGCATTAGTCTAACGCAATAAAAAACAATAAAGATAAACAACTTGGTAATAAATGCCTTTGGGTTTTATTCTTTCATTATGTCCCGAGTTCGGAGCCTCACCGTCAGCGTTGACGTTTTATTGGGACGTGTAGCGAAGATTCAAACGGGCGTTGGAGAGGAAACAAACCCACACTTTAACTCAGAAACTGTCTCATCTTTATTTTGGCTTAAGCCCGACTAAAAGATCTAATGAATAATGCATGCTTGCTCCGACTGAGGCCTTCACAGGAGCCCGTAATGATATGCAGATGACTGCCATGAGCGGGAAAACATGGAGTAAGGAGGCGAGCAGAAACAAACACTAATAAACTGAAGCTTAAATGAAATGTGTAATTATCCTCCGACTGGCAGGAGCGCGCCACGTTTCTGCCGGCAGACGCGGTTTTTTTCCAGTCGTCTCGAGGACAGTTTGGAATTCAAGTAAACGCCTTCGTGAGGAGTCGTGCATCTGATTTTCATGTGCAGCTCTTACAGGGTGTTTGTTTAAAGCAAGAGGAAGTTTGAGCACAAACGTCCGGTGATGTGAACGTGCTCATGTTGTAAGGACAACTCTCAGCTACTACTCTCCCAGATTAGAGCTCAGAATCTGTCATTCATTGCATTACAACTGTTTTGGGGTTTTCCCAGGCGGCCATCTTGAATCAAGCTGACTGAAAGTTCATCTGTTCTCGATGTTTATCAAAAAAAATTCAGAAAATCTGTTTAAAATCCATCCAGCAGTTTGGATCTATGTTGAAGTGTCCTGATGTCCTCATACCTGTCCTACTGTCCTCATACCTGTCCTACTGTCCTCATACTTGTCCTACTGTCCTCAAACATGTCCTGCTGTCCTCATGCCTGTCTTGTTGTCTTCATGCATGTCCTGCTGTCCTCATACATGTCCTGCTGTCTTCATGCATGTCCTGCTGTCCTCACGCCTGTCTTGCTGTCTTCATGCATGTCCTGCTGTCCTCATGCCTGTCTTGCTGTCTTCATGCATGTCCTGCTGTCCTCATACATGTCCTGCTGTCTTCATGCATGTCTGCTGTCCTCACGCCTGTCTTGCTGTCTTCATGCATGTCCTGCTGTCTTCATGCATGTCTTGCTGTCTTCATGCATGTCCTGCTGTCTTCATGCATGTCCTGCTGTCCTCATACATATCCTGCTGTCCTCACGCATGTCCTGCTGTCCTCACGCATGTCCTGCTGTCCTCATGCCTGTCTTGCTGTCTTCATGCATGTCCTGCTGTCTTCATGCATGTCTTGCTGTCTTCATGCATGTCTTGCTGTCTTCATGCATGTCTTGCTGTCCTCATGCATGCCCTGCTGTCCTCATGCATGCCCTGCTATGCTCATACATGTCCTGCTGTCCTCATGCA
>NC_056519.1:3906007-3907250 GCF_014905685.2 Nematolebias whitei | reverse complement strand
TGCTGTCTTCATGCATGCCCTGCTATGCTCATACATGTCCTGCTGTCTTCATAGGTGTCCTGCTGTCCTCATACGTGCCCTGCTGTCCTCAAATATGTCTTGCTGTCCTCATACCTGTCCTGTACCAGTCTAACTGACTTCCTTACACCAGCACACCTCGTCCCTCGGCACCTCGTCACATGTTTTTTCTAAAATAACTTTCAGCTTCTCTCACACCAGAGTTCAGCTGTTTGTGTAAAAGTCATTAAGTTACAAACGTCTTCGTGTTGCCAAGGTCTGTTAGCTGTGGCGGCCATCTTGAATCAGCTTGACATTTAAAAAAAAAAGTTAATCGGTTGTCAATCTTCATCTCGTGATTACTTTGTGTGTTTCCTTACAATCTGTTTGGTGGTTCATGAGATATTTTGCTAACAAACACACAAAGAATATAACTTATTTGATCATGTGCTGATGAAACAAAGTAAAGTTTTAAAATTTAAAGTTTTGTCATTTCTGTGGTGAAAATAGACGATAGAAAGATGGTATAAATCAGATTTATGGTTCTTGTTTTTCTTCCTGCTGGAGAGAAGAATTTATTGATGGAGGATGTTTCTCGGCGCTGCCTGCACTTTATTGCTGTTTGTGGAGAAAAACCGTCTGGGACAGAGCTGCCCAGAGACGCAGCGTACGAGCCCCACGTTTGACATTTTGCCCAAGATTTTCTTTTTCCTCCTGAACTGACAGAACAATACATCAACATGTGACCAGTTTCCTCCCTCTGCTCTCCTGTCGTCTAAACTAACCTCCAAGGACCAAGAAGAAAAATAAACACAGAAATAAATGACTCGGTAAGAAATTAATGCACATGCAACAAACAATTTAAAGAAAAGGCTTTTAGACAATTAGTTAGGTTTAAAATGGGGCCCAAAAAATATATTTTCATTTTGTTTTTAACTGCAACGATGCAGGTAAAACATCTTAAAATACATTCTCCATTTTTGTGTTTTGCTGCACACAAGGGAAGACAACAACAACAAAAACAAACAAAACAAACAAACAAAAAGTGGCAGGAACATACAACATAGAAACATGGAAATAAATTTTAAACATGTGTGAGTGGAAAATCTTGCGGATAATAATAACAATAATAATACCGGTGGTAATAATAATAATAGTAATAACAATAATAATAATAACTGTGGTAATAATAACAATACCTGTGGTAATAATAACAATAATAATACTGGTGGTAATAATAATAATA
>NC_056519.1:3903927-3905997 GCF_014905685.2 Nematolebias whitei | reverse complement strand
CTGTGGTAATAATAACAATAATAATACTGGTGGTAATAATAATAATAATACCTGTGGTAATAATAATAACAATAATAATAATAATAATACCTGTGGTAATAATAATAATACCTGTGGTAATAATAATAATGACAATAATAATTATACCTGTGGTAATAATAATAATAGCAATAATAATAATAATAATACCTGTGGTAATAATAATAATAATAATACCTGTGGTAATAATAATAATGACAATAATAATTATACCTGTGGTAATAATAACAATAATAATACTGGTGGTAATAATAATAATAATACCTGTGGTAATAATAACAATAATGATACCGGCGGTAATAATAATAATAATAATAATACCTGTGGTAATAATAATAATAATACCTGTGGTAATAATAACAATAATAATAATAATACCTGTGGTAATAATAACAATAATAATACCTGTGGTAATACTAATAATAATGACAGTAATAATAATATCTGTGGTAATAATAATAATAATAATAATAATAATAATAATAATAATAATACCGGTGGTAATAATAATAATAATAATAATACCTGTGGTAATAATAGTAATAATAATAATAATAATAATAAAAATACCTGTGGTAATAATAATAATAATAACAATAATAATAATAATAATAATAATACCTGTGGTAATTATAATAATACCTGTGGTAATAATAATAATACCTGTGGTAATTATAATAATACCGGTGGTAATAATAATACTACTACTAGTAATAGTATAATTGTCATCATCGTCATCATCATCCATGATTAAATAAATTACAAAATGTTTAAGTATAATAAAAGTACAGTAATAAATAATTTAGTGAATAATAATGAAAAGGAGGAGTGGTGGCTTAGTGGTTAGAGAAGGTGGGCCTGTGATTGGAAAGTTGCCGGTTCAACTCCCCGACAGACATCAAAATGTGAGTGGAAAAGGTGAAGCACCCATACCTGCCTCCACCTTCATTTGCCCCACCCTGGGCCCTTATGCAAGGCCCTTAACCCCCACCATCTGCTCCCCTAGACGCCCTAGATAGCAGCTCTCTGCTCCACACTGAGGCTGTGGTGGCTCGGTGGTCTGTGGTTGTGTCAGGAAGGACGTCCAGCATAAAAAAAATAAAACAAATGAATAATAAAGAGAAAACAATACAGAAGTAAATGTTTTTAAGAAATTCAAAAATAAAATAAACTTAAATATTACAATGAAACAAAATTATGAATAACAATAATGACCAGGGCTGTAACAGGATCTCACACCACGAGATGAAAAACACGACCGCACGTTTGTTCCTCGCTCCTCCTGAAGCCATAACGTCGTCATACGGGGAGTGTCGCCACACAGATGTTTAAAAAAGAAAACAATCTTACTGCAAAGTTTAAATTGTAATTTTTCAACATTTGAAGCTGAAAAAACAAGTTTGAACCTCTAGTTAATGTTTGAGTATTAAAAAAAAAATCATTTTAATTCAGTTTATTTAGTGTCAAATCACAACAGAAGTGTACAAAGTACAAAGCTCTCAACAACCTAGCTCCATCTTATATTACAGACCTTACTGGTCCATATTTTCCTAACAGAGCACTTGACTCTCAGACTGCAGGTTTACTTGTGGTTACAACTGAGTTTTTATCTTAAAAATAACATTAAAATTGTGTCTCGTTCTCGTGAACCCAGGATGCCGTCTCCTCCTGTTTTGTATGATGTCTTGTTAAGTCTAAATTACAACAAATAAATCAACACAAATTGAGACGTGGCCACATTTTCTAGATTATTATTATTTTCCCGGTTGTCTCCTTTTGCTGGGGTCACCACAACGAGCAAACTCGTGAAATATTTGGAAATTGTTTTGTGCAGAATGTCCGTCCTGACACAACCTGGACTCGAACCTGCAGCCTCAGGATTATAAGACTGTGCACTGACCACCAAGCTACTATCGCTAATACTAGGGATGCACAATATTGGATTTTTGGCCGATATGTTAAAACTTATTTGGCTGATAACCAATACAATACCGATATATATATATACATATATATATATACATATATATA
>NC_056519.1:3879333-3903527 GCF_014905685.2 Nematolebias whitei | reverse complement strand
CTCTGGAACGCTCTTCCCCCAGACATCCATAATACTGACTCCCTTCAGACCTGCAAATCACAACTCAAAACTCATCTGTTCAAGTTCACCTTCTCACTTTAATTTCTTACTTTCTTCTTGGTTTAGTGTTTTATAGCAATTTTATATTATTTTATTTTGTGTTTTTAATGTTGTGACGTGTCCTTGGGTGTCTTGAAAGGTGCTAACAACTAAAATGTATTATTATTATTATTATCATAAAATAATGGTCTTAAAGAGGTATTTTTGTTTATGCATTTAATTTATCTGCTTTTGTCTGTTAAATACTTTGTGAGGTCATTTGTTTGTTTTCTCCTCTTTGAATTTTGGCATCTTTGGTCCTCTGTAACCAGCTGGCTCTGTTTTCATACTTAAATTATGTATAAAATGGAGTTTAAAGATGGCCAATAAGACCCAGCACCGTTTTTGGAATAACAGAAAACAAAGCATGTACGGTCCGTGGGTATCTCTTAGTTCTTTCCAGTGATGTTAATAGAAATATAAAGTGAAGAGTAAAGTGAAGCCCGCATGAAACAAGCCTGTGAAGCAGAACTGATTCATCTGTGGAACATGACGATCAGGAACGCCTCATAAACTGACGATGGAGAAACGGTCTGCACCGGTGGTGCCCAGTCCTGGTCCTCGACGGCCACCATCCTGGATGATTTACACATCTCTCTGCTTTGACACACCTGATTTGAAAGAGTAACAGGCTTCTGCCGAACTTGAAGACCTGCTGAAGAGCAGGGAAACGACTAAAACATGCAGGATAGTGGCCCTCCAAGACCAGGACTGGCACCGCTGGTCCAACTCGCATTCTGGCTGCTGTTTTAGCTGTTGTCTTTAAGAACGTTACGATTGATCCAAAATGCTGCAGCCAGAGTATCGATGGATACCTTCTAGAAAGATCATTTTACTCCAGTCCTTATCTTTCAACATCGACTCTCAGTGAAATAAAGAATAACGTTTAAAATGACCTCGTATTTCTTTCAGATCTTTTTGTCCCCACTTGAAGTCTTCCCTCACAGAGCACAGTTTGATCCAAGAACGTCCAGACCCACAAATAAGGACTGAACCTTTGGTTTGTCTGGTCCCTGGTGTGTGAAACCAGCTCACAGTCCAAACACAAATCATAAAACTTTAGGTTGAACTCTACTGGACAGCTTTTACTGAAACTTTAAGGAGATCATCATTAAATGCACATTTAGAACTGACTAACCTTCTAAGTCAACCTGGCTCCAGATGGCCCTCACAGCTAACTGACTATAGAAACCTGAAAAATGGCTGTAGCTCATTTTATTTTATTTTTATTTATTTAACCTTAATTTGACCATTGAGCTTTAAAACCTCTTATTCAAGGGAGACCTAGCCAAGAAAAGAAGCACCAAATGCAAAACAGTTACCACATCACTGTGAAGATGATAAATTAAAGCATCAAATTGATAAATATTAAAAACAACAATAAATAAATGAATACAAATAGCGTACAACAAGAACAAATTGCAAAGTTAATCTCAAAGTTCTTTCAGTTTTGAGTTAAATGTTCCTCAATCCATTTCAAGTCTTTCTGCAGTGTCACATGTAGCAACTTCAAAATGGACCAAAGTCTTTTTTTACCCAATTCAGTTCAGGCAAACGGAACAACATCCAGAGTAAGAGCCACCACCTTTCTGTACGATCAGAGTACAAATACAAGAGGGAAGAAGTCCACATATTGTTTGTATTTGAAAGCGTACCACTGGCTGAGCCTTCTGGTGGTCAGAGCAGGACATTCTACCCTGGAGTATAACTCAGTGATGTGTAACTACCTTACAGTCTGTAATGAACCTCAGAGCAGAAGGATAAACGGTGTTGATCATTGAGCAGACACATTCATATACTAAATATCTCCATAATCCAACACAGGTCAAACAGTAGCAGCAACTAGAACTAGAAGAATCTGTCCAGAGGACCTGACTTAACCTTGTTAGTTATTCTAAATGTAAAAACCCACATTTAGTCTCAGCCACTTCACCAGTTTCTCCATGTGTGGCTTGAAAGTAAGGGAGTCATAAATCATAATTCCTAGATCTTTATAAACGTGGACCGTCTCTACTTCAATTCCTTTGATCGTGGTCATTGAAGGAATCAAAAGTGGTTTCTTCCTGGCATTGGAAAACAACGTAACTGAGTCTTGTCTGCATTTAGAACAAGTTTCAGCTGAATTAATGAAAGTTAGATGGCATCAAATCCTTTTTGCAATTATTCAACAACCTGAACAGGAGTTGATCCACAGCAGTAAACAACTGTATCATCAGCATAGAAGTGTAAACCAGCATCAGACACATTTAGACCCAGATCATTGATATAAATAATGAATAAGAGGGGACCCAGAACAGGACCCTGTGGCACCTCCTTACGTACTGTGGCAAGTTCTGAACACAGACCATCATATTTTATGCATGGAGTTCTATTATTGAAGAAGTTTGAGGACCGTGCCACCACTTTCTCAGTGAGTCCTGACGGGAGAAGTCTCAAGTGTCAAAATGCCACGATCAACGGTGCTTTGGATAAATCAATAAAAAGAGTTGCACAGCATTGTTTTTTATTGAGCACAACCAATACATCGTCGATCGCCCTCATTGCAGCTGTGGTGGTACTATGCTTTTTCCTGTACCCTGTAATTTGTATTTCTGTGTTTATTTATTTTTTATTTAAAATATATTGAGCCACAGTTTAGTGTGGTAGTAGCTGAGCATCATCCCCAAATCATATGTTGAGCTTTGATTGTTACGCAAAATATTTGCCTAAAGTGTTGACATTAACTGTTGGATCCTTTTAGCCTGTTAGCTAAATATCTCATAAACCGGGGGGGTTAGTTAGTCAAAGTTTTTTGAGTCAACCTGATTCAAGATGGCAGCCAGAGCTAACGGACCTTTGAAAATAAAAATGGCTATAAATCCATAAAGTTTATAGATATTGAGCTAAAACGTTACATGGTGTTAGCTGAGTAATCCCTGACTTATACTCTGATGACTAATGGATTACACAAAGTGTTCACTTTTTATCAGCCTGGCTTCAAGGTCATAGTCACAAATGAAGGTCAAATGTTACACAAGGTCTTTGCTTGTTGTGCCCATAACTTCTGCTCTGCCCACAATAATTTAATGAACCCTGATACATATTTGTACCACTAGAGGGGGTGTCGAGTATACTTTTCATCACAGCAGCTTCAAGGTCAAGGTCACAAATCAAGGTCAAAGTTAAAACAAGTTTGTTGCTTGTTCTGGACTTTGCTGTAGATTTCTGTGTAATGGTTTGTTGACAGGTGTATAATGTGCTCTTGTCTTTTAGTCTATTAACTTCTTTTGATTTGACAAGTTCCTTCAGCCTTTTGGTTCTGACCCGTGTCTTGAGTTTTGTTTTTGTTGTGTAAAGAACGTTAAAATGTGTCTGAGTTGTGTTTATACTCACAGAAAGGTAAGAGCCTAAACTGAACACATTTCAAAATACCCAACATTAGCATGTTTGACAACCTGAGGAGGAAGACGCTGGTGTAAACGTAGACGGACTCAGTTTAGATGAGAACTGACTCTAAAGAGTATTCGACTTGGCACACCAAAGCCGAACGCTTTAATAAAATCAAGGACTTTAAGCAGATTCTGACCTCTGTTCTCATTGTTGTCCCATTTGTGTCACTTATTTTTCTACTTTGATGGGACGGCGCCGAGCCTCCGTACTTTTCATTAGCGAGTGAAGGACTCCGTCGACCTTGGCCTATTAATAGCAAATGTTGTTTGCAAAGAAGGAGAAACACGAGGGAATTCATTCCTCACCTGCTTGCTGCAGTGTCGCGGTACTTTTAGATTCTCTGCAGAAGAAGTTGGGATGTTGGATGTGCACGTGTGTTTTTATAACGGATCATCAAAGATGTTAACTAAAAATTGTATAGATGGTGAAATGCTGCAGTTTACTGATAACCAGACAAGTTGAAGTTGATCCCAGGTCAATTTCAATGATTGCTGTTAATAAATAAATTTAAAAAACATATCTTACACTCAAGTTATCGTTTTTTTCTTTCTTTGCACAAATGCACAAGGTTCAGACTGTAAAACTAATTTTAATAAAATGTAAACGTCCACACAAATACTCTTTTTTTATTATTTTTTTTATGAATTACTAACCTCAGAAGTTTAAATCATATTCTTCCAGTTTCAGGCCCTGTTCATACCCTGCACAAACATCCTTCTGATTGCATTCAAATACAGTAGCCCCTCGCTACTTCGTGGTTCGACATTTGCGGTTTCGCTCTTTCTCAGTTTTTCAACTTTAATATTACTCACGTGATTGGGACGGTACAGGTTACAAAGTTAAGAAAGAAACCACACAGAATACCCAATCTCCCATGGTCCTGAATTTAGTTCGTAGAAGGAGAAGGAGATTACTGTTCTGTGATCGTAGGGACCGGGTGGATGAATGTGGAGCAAGAAGGTCCTTCAGATAATCTGGTGAAGTTCTGTTTAAACACTGACGGTTAATGAGAGCAATTTTGTACTGAATTCTGTAGGTGACAGGAAGCCAATGGAGGTTATGGAGAATGGGTGTAATATGTTCAATAAAATCCTGACTGCGCTGTTTTGAATATATTGAAGCTTCTGAAGGTTTTTGCCGGGTATTCCAGTAAACAGGGAGGTGCAGTAGTCGAGCCTGGAGGAGACAAAGGCATGGACGAGTTTCTCTGCATCAGCAATAGTGAGAGATGGGCGAAGTTTGGAGATATTTTGGAGATGGAAAAAAACAGGTTTTAAACAGATGTGATTTTCAAATGTAAGATGAGAGTCCATTCTTACTCCAAGATTTGTAACAGAGATGGAGAGGGGGATGTCTTGTCCAGAAAATGAAATAGTCGTTATAGTTGAAGTTTGAACCTGGTGAGGGGTGCCAATCAGTATGGCTTCAGTTTTGGAGCAGTGTAACTGAAGAAAGTTCTGATTCATCCATGCCCTTATCTCCTCCAGGCAGGTAGAGAGGGCAGTGAGTGAAAATGGAGATGACAATGGTGATGATGATGCTCGAGTCCTGATGTAAAATGTAAAGCTGTGTATCGTCGGCATAACAGTGAAAAGAAATGTTGTACTTATTAATAATTTGACCTAAAGGCAGCATGTAAAGGGAAAAAAGCAGGAACCCTAGAACTGACCCTTGAGGGACACCACAGGAGACACGGACAGTCTGGGACTTGGCATTGCCAAGACTAACACATTCCAGCCTATTGGAGAGGAAAGATTTAAACCAGTCCAGGACAGTGTCACAGAGACCGACCTCCACATGAAGACGGTGGAGGAGGATACTGTGGTCCACAGTGTCGAAAGCTGCAGTGAGGTCAAGGAGAACAAGGAGGGAGGGAGAACCAGTGTCAGCAGCCATGAGGACATCATCGGTGACTCTCACCAGTGCGGTCTCAGTACTGTGAGCTGCACAGAAGCCAGACTGGAAGTTCTCATCCAGGGAGTTGTTGTAGGTGGATCTGCAGCTGAGCAGCAACTACTTGTTCCAGAACTTTTGACAGAAATGAGAGGTGAGAAATTGGGCGGTAATTAGAAGGAATGTCTGGATCCAAATTAGATTCCCTTGCTACTTCACATTTCGTTTATCGCGGATTCATTTTCCAGAAAAGAGTGAACATGACACACAACTGGCTGATTGGATGAGCCGCACGATCAGCATGAATTTTTTATTTTAAATGAATTATTTTAAATTATTTAGCACCTCCTGATGCTTTGTGCAGCCCTTACTGCAGGATAAACTTCCTGCTGCAGCTGATCAGCTGTTCAGTGTGCAGAGTGAAGAAGTGGGCGTGGCCAAGAGCTCTTGCAGGTGGCAAAGAACAGAGGAGGCAGGAAGATGAAATCATGACATTCTGTCTCTTTTAGAGAGTTTAAAGTTTAGAAACATTGTTTATTATTTAGAATATTGCAAGAGTGTGGGAGAGTTTAAAATGCCTTTATATATATTTATCTATATAACTAATAAAATAAACTATTACTTACTACTTGTACTACTATTCCTACTAAGCGGTTTTTCACTTTTCATTCATTCAACCTGTATTTAGACCAGTTAATCCCATTATCGCGGGTCTTCAGGGTATGGATCCCCCGCAATAAATGAGGGATCACTGTATAACGTTCCTACTTCGCGGTTTTTCACCTATCGCGGGGGTGTCTGAATCATAACCCCCATGGTAAACCAGGGACTACTGTAGTGCTAAATACAGGTGTGTACGGCCTAATGCTCATTAAAAAAAAAAAAAACTTGCAAAGTCAGATGTCAGGAGAGTTTACATAAAGATACATACAGTATATCACATACATAGATGAATACACATGAAAGCCAGTCACAGAAGCCACGAGCCACGTTATCTGCTCACTTTTATACTCTTCTCAGCTCAGCAGAGTTCAGGATGTGTCCGTGAAGCCAGCTGCAGCTTCCTTACACAGCACCCTCAATTCACACAAACATATGGTTCATGGGCGGAGATGACATCGTGTCTTGGGAGACAGTTCCAATTATGTTTTGGGCTTCTTGTTCTCAAGGCAGAGTGGAAAAATGTTCTCAGCCATAAAAACAATAAAAACACCCATAATCTATTTTTGATCTTTGAGTCTCGTTTGGTTTTAAAGCACCTTTGTTAATGTCGGGGTCAACGCAGGATCTGAGTCCTCCACATTGACCTCCAGTTCCATCAACTCCAGTGAGCTCCTCATTTAGTTAAATCCACTGTTTTAAAAAAACAACAACATTGGCATTTCAGGGTTTCAACATCCTCCTTTTGTTTGAATTGAACTGAAATAAAAATAAAGATGTGTGTGGGCAGTTAAATAATACTTCTGATATGTTATTTTTAAGATAATAATTAGTTCTGAAAAGAACAGATACAAGTACAAATGGAGGGATGGAAACTTGAAAATATGGTTTTGTATCCTGAGATGACCTCAAATTGTGTGTGTAGACACTGTAAGATGCTAAAGACAAAAAATCCACATATGTGTGTGTATATAGATTATAGTCATCGTACACTGTTGTCAGAAATGTACATCTTAATACCTCACCAGTGACAGACCTGCTTTTTTTATATGGAGGTAAAAAAAAAAAAATATATATATTTATATATACATATACATAAAGGAAACGGTGCTCATTTTATAAGAACATTAAACATCTGTCACACCTGAACTTATAATTAAAGTTTTAATTTGCAAAAAAAAAAAATAGAGTATTCATGTTATGCCAGCCCCGTGAGTCAAGAACAGAGGGGGAGTTCAAGAAAAAGGCAACTTTATGCAAAATCAGTCATTCTGGACAAGTATTTCTAACTTTTAGTGCTTTAAGATAAATAACCACCACCCCATTTGACCGAGTCAGAGACTTGACCGTACCTTCTGTGAGATGAACGTTCTTGCAGTGTGTGGTGAGAGGAAGGTCCAACTTTATTAGCATAAACAAGTTTCATGTGTTTTTAGGGACATCAACAAAATGTGCCAAGTTAAATGTTGTGAAATGGTAAAAATGCAGCAAAATCAAGTGTAACAAACATTTAGTTTAAAATTACAACACACATCACTGGAATCATTTGTGTATTTTTCATGTATTTTGTGGAGAAGGCTTGCAACTGTGCCCATGAAGGATTTTGAAGGGGGTTACTATGAGAGTACCACAAGCCAAGTCACTTCTACAGGTTCTCTAGTCCTCGTTTAACCAAAGCTGGTAGTTCTACAGGGACAGGGGAGTTTGATTCTTCAGTCCACCGGTGTTTTCAGATGACTCGGCGAAGTTTTACGATTGTTTTACTCAAAACTTTTTGTTGGGTTGCTTCAGTAATAACGTGTGCTAAAGTTGCTACAACCACAGTAAAAGTTGTGTGCACTTTCAAGAAAGTGTTGAGCGCTTCTCTAGTATGTGTTGGACTGCTAGGGCTGCCCCCCTGTCTCTGGCCCTGTTTGTGGTTTTCATGCGGAGGCTGTTCGGTTCGGGAGCCTCAAGGTCTCATCTTGTAGAATAGACGATACTGTTCTGTTGGTGTCTTCAGGCCATGGGTTTCCACGTGCACTGGGGCAGTTTGCAGCCACGTATGAAGGGACTGTGATAAGCGTTAGCCCCTCATAGAGGTTATTGACTGGAACCCTCCAGGTTGGTTCAGTCTTTCCTTCAAACTTCTGTTTCAGGCAGACTCACCCAAAACCAGGTCCGCTTCTTCTTTTTGTTTCCCTTCGGACTTCCCCTGTTCCTGACTCATAGGGATTTTTGTATTTTGGAGTTTAGTTCTGAAGTGATGACAAGATGGAGAAGAAGCTCAATCAACAGATCTGGATCTCATCTGCAGTGTTGCTCCGGTCCGTTATGGTGATTTTTTTTTAAAAAGTGTAAAACTTTGGATTTACTGGTCCGTCTACCATCTGTGGTCATGCTGGTATAGATAATGACCAAAAGATCCTGGATTCAAGTGTCTGGAATGAGTTTCCTCAGGAGGAGGCAGGTCAGCTTTACGCATGTGGTTAGGAGCTGCAGGGGTGTCAAACATTTACAAAAGGGGCCCAAAATTAAACCCTTTTTCAAACTAAGGGCCAATTTCAGAATCTACATTAACTCAAGTTAGATACCAACATCTTTTCTTGGTTGCAGGTTCCTCAACAAGAGTTTCATTGGTCTCATTTGACGTGCTCTGTTGCACTTTTGACATCATAATCAAAGATTTCTAAAAAAAATTAAGTGTTAAAAGTATTTTATGTTTAACACATCATCTTGAGGGCCAGATAAGATGTCATCAAGGGCCACATTTGGCCCCTGGGCCTTGAGTTCGACGCATGTGAAGTAGAGCTTCTGCTCTCCACATCGACAGAACTCAGCTAAAGTTGTTTGGAAGCTGAGCAGGACGCCTCCCAGTGGATGTATTTTGAGCATATCCATTGATAGAAGACCCCCAGAGCAAAGCCGGAACTTGCTGGGGGGGATTATATATCCTCTCTGGCCTGGAAACACTAAGACCCTGGAGAGTGAGCAACCCAAACTTAGGTAACTGCAAGTGGATTGATAGAAACTCACAGCTCCCACTACCCATCCTCCCATCATGGAAGTAGAAGATCTGTACGCTCACTGCTTACCCCGATGCTGCCGCCTTAATAAAACTAAAAACAGCCAATCTAAAGTTAGGCTGACTGCATCTCTGGGAGCATTTGATATCTGGGAAAAAAAAGGTTCTTATGCAAACTCTGAGTCATTCGGATAAACCAGCCAAAATAAGATTAATCATCCTTTGGCGTAGAGAACGTACTGTAGATCCAGCTCATCCTCGTTTTGTTGCCAAGAAGAGATGTCTGCTTTCTTTGTTTTAGGTCCATATTGTGTTGCATATTAATTTATATGATGATGCACCTGAAGAACGGCTCCTACAGTAACAAAAACACCATCCTGAACAGCAGCAGCTCAGCTTGTATCTGTCCGATGGCTCACAGAGAAACTCCTCTGCCAGCTGCAAATCATGACTCGGCACTACTGTACACCGTCTTAGAACCCCATGCTGTGGTGCGCTTGATTATAGTGTCTATTGCCTGTAATAAATCCAACAAGGTCTACTTATACATGCTTTAAACTCAACATGTTCTCCATTCTCCTCCAGTACTGAACCCTGTTCAATCAGCACAAATTGGTCATTTTACACAGAGAACGGTCGTATCTGCTCCTATTAGTTTTAATGTGACTTTTTCAAGATCTCAAGTTGATTTTTCCGTTACCCTGAGATAATCAAGCTTGTTTCATCAAGTTAACGAGAAGGTTATGGTGCCGAAAGTGAGGGATTCTGATGTTGCATGCATGTTTATTATTTAGTATGTCGTGACACTTGGAGATCTATAGGAACTTTTTTTTCCATGTTAAAAGACTACACTATGTTCTCCACAGCTTGTTGTCATCACAGGAATCATTGGAAATATGAAAATCCTCTTCAGTGTGAAGGTATTCATTCTTAGAATAGGCCGTTTATCGTCCGCCACCAAAAGGTGGAAAGGCAATGCTTTTACGTTTTTGTGTCTACATAGTATGCCGTTAACTATTGAAGTCAACTCTGTTAGTAAAATGAATGACTGGGTGGATTTTCCGGGAATAGGACATGAAGGACAGAATGAGATGGAGGAAGATGACTCACTGTGGCAACCCCAAGAAGAAGACAAAGAAAACCACCAAAAAGGAGACGACAAAGAAGACGACAGAGATGAAAACAACACAGAAGATGACGTAATAAAAGATGACAAAGACGACGACAATTACGTAGTAGAAGACGACAAAGTAAACCACCAAAAAGGAGATGACAAAGGAGATGACCACGATTAATAAGACAACAACGAAGAAACCAACAATGAAGCCAGCGATGGAGAAGAAAATAAAGAAGACTCCAACAATTAAGTAGACGTAGTAGAATATGACAAAGAAGACAGTGATGAGATAAAATAAATCATCTACAACTGATTAATTTTTAGGGTCAATCCCGTTCAAGATGGCCACCCCAGCTGATCAACATTTACCAACACAAAAATGTGATCCATCAAAACAAACCAAGTAGTGTAGTAAGAAAAGCTGTGCATCTGACAAAAAAAAGAAGCAAAATTTGGATTTTGTCCAAATTTTCCAACTATAAATTGTAAAGAAAAAACGTAACAAGATCTAAGATATGAACTACAAAGAATGCTAAACTACAAAAATGTATCCTAAAGAAGGATTTCAAGCACGTTTCTGAGCAGTACCAACCATGATTTTAAGCAGAATTACCTGAAAATGTTGCCATTTTCCTTGCGTGCTAGTGAAGCTATTTTCAATACCAGCTGGGAAATCCTAATATCCAAATAGGGTTTGAGATTTCTTCTCTCTAACAGTGTCAAGAAATTGCCAACAGATTATGCTAAAAATATGATTCAGACAAATTTTCCGATGACCTCGCTCTCAAAATGTAAAGAAACCAGGATTCTAAAAATGTGCTTAGTTTAGTTTGACCAAATCAGACTCAATCCCTGATTTGATGTGATGGGTAACACATAGCTTGCTTAATACTTGAAACTTGACTGGGTTCTAAAGTTTGACGTGGTACTATATGCATGTGTATGAAGTTCCGTTAACTTATCTTGAGTGGATCAGAAGTTGTGGGTGGGACACAAAGTTTACGAATGGACGGACAGAGATTACTACAATACATCTGCCTTTCAATGGGTGTATAAAAATAAGAAAAACAATAGTTTCAGCTTGAATCAGTTGCCTGTACTATTCTTTTAATTTCTAATGAAGAAGGGTCTCATTTGTTTACTGACCATCGTAAATTATTTCTAATTAACAACATCCTGAAGGATCAGTCCAACCGCTGTCGTTCCCTGTTTTTTTAATTTGTTACCCTTTGGGAAACCCTTCCGAGCTCTGAACACACGCTCCTCCAGCTTTTATTCAAGTACCATCTCTGAACTGGACAGAATTAAACGCTAATAAACGTCAAGCGCAATAAGACAACTGCACAGGTTTTAGGTGTGGAATAATGGATAGTATGTGCAGCTTTCTTTAATAGCTTGTTTTACGACTGAAATGATTGGAAAATTGTGCAGTCTGTGTGTGGGAGCATGCACTTATTTTCATTTCCTCTACATGATATGCCAGTGTACATGTAAGCACTGTGTGGGTGTACATTTGTTTATTTTGAACACTTTTCTTATTAAGTACTGTAGATCATGTTGTGTATTTTATCTGGTGGTTTTCTCAAGGCCAGCACAGGGAATATTATCTTTGTCGTAATGTACCTGTGGAAAGGTGGACGTATGGTCTTATGGTTGGCGTCTGTGAATTTTCTCTTTTCTCGCCCTTAAATTCTGCTCAAGATAATTGTATGGAACTAGATACACTTGATACACGTTTGTACCACCGCTAGACAGCTTGGCGCGTAATCCTTCCATCACCTCGGCTCTAAGTTCAAAGTCACAAATCAGGGTCAAAGATTGTACAAGGTCTTTGCTTCTCCAGGGCGATGCTATACAGGTACATCTAAAAGAATCAGAATATCGTGAACAAGTTCCTTTTTCTTTTTTCTTTTGTTTCCTCACGTGCTCTCGTGCAAGGCAGATACATGTTCCTCCTCCTCCTGCTCTCCTGTCCTCCTGCTGCTTCTTTTGCTCTCTGTCTGTCTATCGGAGCTCTTATTTCACACATCTTCAAAACTAAAACTACTGTCATGGATCTGGTGAGTTGGACTTTCAACGCAATGGATAAAATCTTTTCAACAAAGCGACAGTGTCCTGGAGAGCCCTCACGCCGCGATGAGATGCATGTGGCAGGATACGTCATAGATCCGTAGGGAGTTTGGGAGCTGATGTGTCTTTCCGTATGTTCTTGGGAGGACGCTCAAGATGTTTATATAATTGGAATCGCGATAGCAGGGTTTCTCCTTTTTGGCATTGGCAAATTCCTGTTATCAGCTATTACAGACAATGGCGGCAGCTGTTTAGACCATGGCAAAATTGCAGCCTGTATTAAAGTTAGGTTTGTGCTTCGAGTACTCAAAATTAGCTGATTTTCGAGCGAAACTGTAAGATGGAAGCAATTTTTGAGAATTGTAGGTCACCTGCAGCTTCTGGGACTCATCAGCATGTTGGGGACGACCTTGGAGGGGGCTCATAAGCACGGACCAGTGGAATACTCACAGATCTTGGCCATTTTGTATCAAATGTACCAGCAGGACTCAAGGCTGACAATAAAAAAAAACAGTCTGCCTGAAAAAAAATCAACAATTGTCTTATCTGAATCTGACTCCTCCGGTTGGCCTTGAAGCAGGCCAACATCAAATTTCTCCTGGGACGTGTTTAAACTAAAGAACCCCGAGAACTTCTGTGAAGGCTTATCAAAGCTGTACTGGCTGACACCATCATCTTATCAGGATTAGGGGCTGTTCTCTCAAGAAGCAGCAGCAACGTGCACTCTGTCCATTTTCCGGATGATTGTACGAACATAATCTCGCTGTATTCCGGTACAATGATAATAAAGCTTATTCTGATTCTGATTCTGAATAATCACTTCAGACAGTGAAACTCTTTATATAGATTCATTGCACACAGAGTTAAATATTTCAAGTCTTTATTTCTTGTAATTTTGATGGTTATGGATTACGAATAATGAAAAACCAAAACTCAAGTGTCTCAGGAAATTTGAATATTGTGATAAAGTTCCATATTGGACACTCATGGGGTCACACCCTAATCAGCTAATAAAATCCTAGTCATTAGACTCCCAGACACTCTTGAACCAGAAACAACGTCAGAAGCGTCTTACCTGAGCTGGGGAGACGAAGAACTGGACTGTTGCTCTTTGGTCCAATGTCCTCTTTTCAGATGGAGTAAAGTCTACACGTCATTTAGAAATCAAGGATCCAGAGTCTGGAGGGAGAGTGGAGAGGCCCAGAATCCACGTTTCATGAAGTTCCCACAGTCAGTGATGGTTTGGGGTTCCATGTCCTCTGCTGGTGCTGGTCCACTGGGCTTTCTGAAGTCCTGTCGATGGGCATATGTGTCATATTCAGTACTCTTGAACTTTTTGCAATGACAATAAAGTAATTCATTAAGAAAACAAGATGATTGATATTAAAGACGTACTATACCTTAAAGCATATGTGTCAAACTCAAGGCCTGGGGGCTTTCATTTTATCTGGCCCCCCAAGATGATATGCGAAACGCAAAATACTTCTATCTCTTGAATTTTTGCAGTAATCTTTGATTATGATACCTAAAGCACAACATAGAACATCAAATGATACCAATCAAACTCTTGCTGAGGAACCTGTGACCAAGAAAAGTTGTTGGGTATCTGATTTGAGTTAATGTAGCTTCTGATATTGGCCCTTAGTTTGAAAAAGGTTTTAATTTTGGCCCCCTTTCGTAAGTGAGTTTGACACCCCTGCCTTAAAAGAATGCTTATCACCCACTGCATTTCTTATCAGAGTTTTAAACATAGTTGGCATAGTCGCCGTTCAGAGCAGATTTTGAAAATCACATTTTGTTCAATTTCAGGTGATATTGCAGCTGACTAGCTTAGCGCTCAGACCGTGTATTGGGTATGACTTTCAGCTACTACCACACCAAACTCAGCATCTGTAGGAAGGACTGAGTTTCAGACATTTTTGCTGGTGGAGGTCAGTTGGAGGCCATCTTGAACTGGGCTTACTGCCAAAGTTAAAATGTTTTCTTTTCTGAATTTCATTAAAATCCAACAATCATTCAGTCGGTAATTTTTTTAGAATACAACTTGTTTGAAAAATTTCAATCTGGCTTCAGACCACGTCATAGCACTGAATCTGCACTACTCATAAAGTACAGAATGACATTCTTTTGTCCCTTGATGCCAAAAAACATGTTCTACTGGTGATGTTGGACCTCTCAGCAGCTTTTGATAATGTAGACCTAATCACTCGTTTGGCTCAGCAGGTTGGCCTTCAGGGAGTTGTGCTCGAGTGGTTTAAGTCCTATTTAACAGACAGAACTTTCTCTTTATAATAGGTGATCTGTCCTCTTCCTCAATCTCTCTGACCTCTGGTGTACCGCAGGGATCCATTCTAGGGCCTGTTCTTTTCTCACTTTACATGCTACCGTTAGGACCCATCATTGCACGCCATAATCTGTCTTTTCATCTGTATGCAGATGATCTATAAATCTATCTGCCGGTCACTCCCAGTTCCTCACTCAGTTTCAACTTTATTGCCAGCTGCTTAAACGACATTAAGCACTGGCTGTCTCAGAATTTTTACCACCTAAATAACGATAAAACTGAATGGATTTTTTTTTGGTGCTTCCAGTAATTCATGCAACATCTCTCCCAGTCTAGGTTTTCCGCTCCCCCACTCCAACCAGGTAGTGAAAAATCTAGGAGTGGAGCTTAACTGTAACTTAAAGTTAGATAAACAGATCAGTTCTGTTGTGAAAACCAGCTTCTTTCAGCTCCGTCTGCTTTCCAAAGTAAAATCACTCCTTAGCCGTAGTGATCTGGAGAAGGCCATCCATGCCTTTGTGAGCTCTAGGCTTGATTACTGTAACGCCTTATATGTCGGTATTAATCAATCTTCTATCTCCCGTTTACAGCTTGTACAAAACTCTGCTGCTTGTTGACTAACACGTAAATATGAACACATCACTCCTGTCCTTTCTTCTTTACACTGGCTCCCAGTTCAGTTCAAGACACAGTTCAAGCTGCTACTGTTTGTTTTTAAAGCTTTGAATGGCCTTGCACCACCTTATATTTCAGAACTTTTGAAAGTCCACCAGCCCAGCAGAGCTTTACGGTCTGCTGGTCAATATCTGCTGGAGGTGCCTTGCTCAAGGTGTAAACAATGGAGGGACCGGTCCTTTTCTGTTGCAGGCCCAACAGCCTGGAATACTCTTCCCTATGAGCCGCATGCCATCTCTGATCTGGTTCTGTTCAAAGCCAAACTGAAAACATACTTATTTAAAAAAAATTAATGTTTAACTATTAGTATTTTAGTATTTAGCACTTTTTAATCTCTTTTACCTTCTTTTATTCTGGCTGTTTTTAGTTTGCACTAATTTATTGTGTCCTGTTTTTATTTTGTTTTATCTTGTAAAGCATCTTGGTCAATGCAAGTTGTTGTTGGAAGGTGCTATAGAAATAAAGTTTATTATTACTATTATGATATTTTGCTAACAGACACATCCAGAGGCAGTATTTGCACTCGGCTTGTCAGTAGGATAACACCATAAGAAACATATTTCTGAACGTGACCTCTTCCAACTTTAACACGAGTAAAAATAGACAAAAATGAACTTTTCTTGACACTTCAAGGTTTTGAAGTCTTGTTTGTATGATTATGATTTAAACTATAAACAGCAATTTAAAAAAGGTTTTGCTTTAAATGCTCTAATCTTTTTAAAAGCGTGGGATTCAATTTTGGTTGTAGGATGCTAAAGGCAGCTGTGTAATCCACTGAATCGGAGATAGCAGGGCAGGCAGAGGGGCCGCAAACTGAATTCTAAAAATCTGAGCTTCAGCAGCTGGATTGGATACGGGGATTACACCTCCTCACTTCACCCCACGTTCTTCCCCCTACCCTCCATCCCACTCCTTCCCTGGACCGTGACAGAGGCTGTCACCGCGGACGGCTGCGGGGAGACGATTTGCTCCGTCGCGGAACAAACATCACGCCAAAAACACAGATGTTCCCTCCTGACAGCCGGGGAGGGAAGCTCTCAACCCTGTCAAGCCAAACAAGGGAGTTTGCCCACTCTTTGTCACGCGCGCTGCGAAGCATCTGCCACAAATCCTGCTCAGTCCGCTCCATAAACGAGACGAGACGGCTGTCATGGAGGTGGACGTATGAACTTAGAGCCATGTAAGGAGCACTGCTTAAACATGCCGATGACTTGTTTTAATCAAATTATTACCCACGAGCCTGCAGCCGAGACCGAGCTGTGAGCTGCACAAATCAGATTCTGTCACGAGAAAATTGACGTGGCTCAGTTCACGCCCCGATCCTTCAGTCGCGCGTCTAATTACCTCTGGATAACAGTCTATTTTAAGTCTGGGAGGTAGTGCACATCAGGACGACCGCTCTGAAAAAAATCAAGTTGGATGTCTTTTTTAATATTAGGGCCTTGCAGTTCTTGAAGGAATGCATATCACTCGCTGTCTTATGATGAAGAATGGAGTTTTATACTTTTCTTAGCTACGGACACAAAAAGTTTAGCTCACTAGCTGTAAATTCAACAAATAAAAAGAGTTGCTAAATGTCAATTAGCTGTGATGTCCTTCTTGAACTGAACTGGAGTTCAATCTTGAGTTCTGTCCTCGACCAGTTCCCCTCAGGGCTCTGTTCTTTCACCCCTTTTATTCATTTTATATACAAACGATTGTTCCCACAGCGTCACATCTTAAAGTTTGCTGATGACACCGTCATTCTGTCCCTTCTCAGCAGCGTTGACCCAGACCCCGGGCCTGTGGTCAGTAACGGTGAGGCTGTCGAGGTGGTGCATCAAAATAAATATCTGGGAACTGTTCTCAGTGACAAACTGACCTTCGACCCCCATGTGAACTCACTTTGTAAAGAGACCCACCAGAGAATGTATTTTTAGCAGAAGCTCTGTGGTTTTAGTGTTGATTCTACTTTTGTGAGAATCAACACTAATCTTTTAACTTTTACCGTCATCTGTTAGTTTGGACTTTTGACATTCAAAAACAGGAACAAACTCTCGGGGATTGTCAGGATGTGCAGCTAAACTGCTGGCATAGTCCTACAGAACCTCACTGATCTACACAAGATGATGTCAGTGAACAAGGCCAGGCTGATTCTGGCAGATCCTGATCACCACTCCATGGTGATTTCAGGTTGCTTCCATCTGGACGCAGGTATCTGCTGCCCAGATGTAGAATAAACAGACTGGAAAAACTCATTCATCCTGTAGAGATGAGGCTTCTCAACGAACAGTGATGATTTATGTACTGTTAATGTCTTAATGTCTTGTCTAGTCTGGATGTTTTGTGTGTCTACTGACTGTGAAACAAATTGCCTCTTGGGGATAATAAAGATTCTTGAACTTGAACTACCTCTATAATCAGGTATAAACAGCACAAAATGTAAGAGACTTTGTGTTTGGTTTATTTATTTTTTTATTGTTGTAATCTCACCATTGGGCAGCCTGTTCATTTACCTGTAAATGTTGCCACGACTGTAAAGAAAAATGATTTGTGGGTGGAGCAGCAGAGTTGGGTTGTGTTCACAAAAAACCCCAAAAAACTTTCCATCACTGTTCTGCCATCTTTTACTGCTCTTGGTTTTAGTTTTGAGCCTCAGATCAACCCATCTGGTTGTATGGACCCTTCTACAGTAGTCACTTGGTGTTTACTCCAAGCATTATACATTTGACTGATCTGGATAGGGCAACTTCAAGATGGTGTTCCCCAAAACTAAGGTGCAGCAATGTTTGGATTGGACCTGTTGCCACCATCAAGTCAAAGGCCAACTTCCATCTAGCAGGGTAATGTCAGAGACGGGTGGTGTCCCAAGGAGATAAAACCATGAGTGTTTGACCAAGCTAGGGAGCAGCATGTAGAGGAGGTGCCAGGCTTTTGTGGCTGTGTATGGTTCTTCCACATGCTGCTGAGTCCTCTGTTCGTTAAAGGAATTGATGAATTGCCAATATGTCCTGTTTGTCAAGACTTCAGTCATCCAGTTGAATAAATGTCACCCAACTAGAGTCAAAAGCTGAAGAAACTGTTTTTTAATATAAATATTTTGCTAACAGAAAAATGAAAATCCACAGATATGGGCTAAAACTGTAGGTTTAGATTTAGAAATTGTAGGTTTAACAACCAATAAAAGTTTTACTCGTTCAAATTGTGACCTTTTGAGAGTGGTGACACATCGGGACACCACGCAGCGTTCTCCAACTCACACCGATGACAAAATCTGAGTCACATGGAAGGAGGTGAACTGATTGGGACGCTTCCAGATGTGGTGTGGAGCCACAGCAAAAGACGAAGAAGAGGCCTTGATTTCATATTTCACCAAAGAGGACCAGGAAGAACAACTGTTAGCCGTGTTACCCGACACTGACACTGAGTGTCCTTTCAGAGAGTTAAGCACCAGAATGACCTTCTGTCCATCAACGTGCTATTTGAGAGGCGGCTCGCATCAAAACCGCAACAGCCAAATGGTCTCAACCTTAGTTTTCCCTTTGATCAAAGTATTTATGCATCACTGGGTCATGATTCAGTGAGCTATTCCAGTCCGTCTGTACCTCCAACATAGCCGGGATCAGTTATTTATTTTTTTAGTTTTAGTCTTTAAAGCCATGTAAAATGAAGTCCACGCTCTTGTAATGTTTTATGTATCAGGACAAAGGAAAAATATTCTTAACTGGTGGTAAAGTTATTCAACAAATGTCACCATCTCATTACTTCCATTCATTCATTTTCTTTATTTCTGTGACTGCTGCTGCTTATTAATCTGGGAAGGGTCAAAGGTCATTTCTCAAACATTTGGAGTTCATCCATACACAGATCATCCATGAGACGGGCTGAACGTCTTTTGAACAAATGAGGCCACAGTAAAGCTGTTAACCCATAATGCACTGCGCCACGTTTGGAGAAAACCACACGAAACATCCACGTCAGCACGGTGGTGGAGGGCTGATGGTTTGGACTCCTTGCAGTCATTGACTGGACCATGAACTCCTCTGTAGAGCAAAGGGTTCTGGAGATGAGTCCATCCGTCCAACAGATGAAGCTTGGACTAAGAATGGGTCCAACAGACAATGATCCCAAACGCAGCAGCTGATCTACAACAGAACGGGTCAAAAGGAAAATAATCAAGATGCTGCAACGGACCATTCAGAGTCCGGAACCTCAACCTGATTGAAATGCTGTGGTGGGACCTTCAGAGAGCTGTGGAGAAAACCTTAAAGATCTGAAGCAACGTTGGAAAGAAGAGTGGGTCGAAATTAATCCACAACCACGTTGTCGTCTTCTTCTTCTTTCAGCTTTTCCTTCTTCAGGAGTCTTCACAGTGAGTCGTCCTCCATCTCACTCTGTCCTCTTCATCCTCTGTCCTCACTCCAACTACCTCCATGTCCTCTCTTACTGCATCCAGATGTCTCCTGTTTGTCTTTTTCCTGGCAGCTGCATTTCTAACATCCTTCTACCAATATAACCACTGTCCCTCCTCTGGACATGTCCAAACCACTGTCCCTCCTCTGGACATGTCCAAACCACTGTCCCTCCTCTGGGCATGTCCAAACCACTGTCCCTCCTCTGGACATGTCCAAACCACTGTCCCTCCTCTGGACATGTCCAAACCATCTCAGTGTGTCCTCTCTAACTTTATCTCCCAGTTGTTCAACCTGTGCTGATCTCATTCCTGATCTTCTCTATCCTTGTCTCTCCTAAGGAGAACCTCAACATCTTCATTTCTGCCACTTCCAGTTCTGTCTCTTGTCTTTTTGTCCATGTCTCTGTCTCCAGACCATACAATAAAGCTGGTCTCACCACTGTCTTGTTAACTTTTCCTTTGACCTTTGCTTTTGTCACAAATCACTCCTGAAACTTTTCTCCATCCTGTCTGGACTCTCTTCTTCACCTCTTTACCACACTCCACATTTTCCTGGACAGTGGATCCCAAGTCCTTGAAGTCCTGCACCTTTGCAGGTTCCTTAATCCACAACCACATAGGACTGATAAAGTCCAACAGAAAACCACTGCTGAGTGTTTGCTCCTGAAGGAGGTTCTACAAACTGCTGGGTCATGGAGTGGACCATCATTAGCTGCTCTAGTGGCAGTTCTGGCTAAAGAACAGCTGTCGCCTCCAACAACTAAAAATGTAATCTCTACTAAAAGTTTAGAAAGGTTCTTATTTTATTTTATTGTTTGCTGTGTAAAGACGTGGGAATGGTCCAATAGCTTCATGGTCTTCTGGACTTCTTGTCGTAAAAGGTTTTTAAACTAGATGAGGTGACACTGTCCAACTGAAATGACCGAGCAGCAGCTCTTTATAAAACATCATCAGTTTGTTCCTGTGCTTCCCAGGACTGGACAGGTGTGATCCCCGGGACGGACCAGTGTCCTTGCACAAGATGTCGGCGTGAACGACTGTTGGCTCGGTGACGGCAGAACAACATGGAGGGTAATAAATAAACGATGTATGAAAACAGTCAGGTGAGGAGTCGGCACCACGTGGGTCTCATTTCACTGCAAGCTTTGGGTCACAGTTTGGAGTTTCTGCTGAGCCAGGTTTAAATCAGCCCATACATTTTGTGATATTTTAACACTAACTGGTTCAGTTTAATTCTCCTAACTGTATTATGTTTATTTGATTTTATTTAACCTTTATGTTACCTTGTAAGTCTCTTGAGTTCACGTAATTTCTTAAGGTCTGGGGCCTTCAGGTAGCAGCAGATACAAATAAAACACAGAGTTCAGGCTAAAGCACACATTTTAAAAGCTTACAATAATCAATAACAGCCAAGTTATGGCTTTTGTTAAGCCTCAGGTGGAAGAGTTTAAATATCTAGAAACCATCTGAGCTCCATCAAACTGGTTGAGCCACTATGTGAAGGTGCTATTTATAAGACTGAGTTTATTTTGGCTCCTCGGACTGAAGTTTTTTGAATGAAAGACGAAACGTTTCAACAAAAACAAACCGCCAAGGGGACCTGACTTTACTTTGTTGACTTTGTCTACTTTGATTATTGAGCATCAACCAGGAAATCTGGGTTCTTGTTCCTTAGTGATGGTCGGATGGAGCGGGAGATGGATTGACGGCTCATCCTCAGTAATGAGGACGTTGCTTCGATAAGTTTGGGTGAAGACAATTTTGAGTCGAAAGGCGAAGCTCTGGATTAACTGGTCCGTCTACATTCCAACCCTCAACTGTGGTCATGAGGTTTGGATCGTGACCCACAGAGCCAGATCCTGGACACAAGCAGCTCTAAGTAGAACAGCTGCTCCTCTGCGTCGATGGAGTCAGTTGAGCTGGTTCATCCCGTTGAAGGTTTTCCTGGCATGTCCCACTGGGAAGAAGTCCCGGTGCAGACCCAGAACTCACTGGAGGATATATCCTCGCTGGCCTGGGAATGCCTTGGGGTCCTCCAGGAAGTGCTGGTGAGTGTTGCTGGGGATAGGGAGGTCCAGGTTTCTCTCCTGCAAATGTTGCCTCCATGACCCGACGACGGACGATGGAGATGGAGATAAGCCAAGTTCAAACAGACAGGAAGCAAGTTGGGTTCACAGGAAGTGGTTACAAACTCCATTTTAGTCGGCCTCACAACTTTTTACTACTGTTGTCATTTTTAAAGCCCCCGGTTGAGATCACATCTGGAAGTCGTAGATGCAGGTGGATCCAGGCTGCAGGGGCAGAGAACATAAAAGTCTCGCTCGTTCAGGTGTCTGATTCGGACTCATCATGGATGTCGAGGTTTTCCAACCGTGTCCCATTGGGAGGTGACCCAGAACCAACTTGAGGAATATATTTCTCTGGCCTAGAAGCACCTTGGGGTCACCTAGGAGGAGCAGGGAAGTGGTACTGGGGGAGCTGTATACTCTCCAGGACACGTTGCCTTTTCAAACCAACACCAGTGAACCTGTTTTCTTGTAACCTAAAAGAATAGTTTGTTTAAGACCCTTTCTTTCCAAATCTGGTCCAGAGTTCCCAGTTTTAATGAACCTATTACAACCAAACTCTAAAGGCAAAAGCGTCAGAACACAACTTTAAGTCTTTTAACTTTAATACCTCTGGTATATTCACCGTCTTGCAGTGAAAATGTCCAATTCTTTAAATTAAAAACATCCTTATTGCAAATCAATTGTTTTCAAGCTGCTTTAGTCGGTGTCTCTTCACCGTAATTGGTAAACTAGTTAAATTACTGCTTTGGTGTGGTGCGTTTAATACAAGAACAGGAGCACATTATGTTTGGTAGGTAGGCCATTTCTCATCAAAACACAACATCCAGCTGATGTTTGAGTGCATGGACAGCTTCAGTCCTCTGCCCCGTCCCCAACAGGTTAAAACACAGACAGCTGTTGTTGACACGTGGAGCTCCTTTGGTGAAATAATAATGCCAGTAGTCAGTGGTGTAAACCACCATATTTTCCTTTAAATCCTCCTTTTACTGAGCGGATATGTGACTGCACTCATGGGGGAGAGAATTGAAAGTACATAAAGACGTCGAGCAGAGCCTCTTAGAGGAATGTGCCAATCAAAACGCTGCGATGCTCTCGCACAAAGCTGCCAGCGCCGCCACTGCCTCGCTCTTTATGAGGCTCGGTATGCTAATGGAGCGAGCGTCTCCAAACGAGGCGAGACGTGTGTATCTGAATTCAGGTGAGAGCTGAGAGGATTTGAGGGAAAGTTTACTAGAAATGTTTAAGAGCAATAACAAAGCCCTGCTCCTCCTCACCGCCGCCCTCCTCTTCGACTACAGCGCACTTTGTGTCTATAAATGTCTGCTTTGGTGACAGAATCGGCGAGCCGAGCCATGGTTCGCTTCCCTCGGGGTGTGTGTGTGATCGGAAACCCAAAAACTTCCACCTCGGATTAGCTGCAGCCGATAGCTGTTGTTGGGAACGTGAAGAGTCGGCTGCGATCAGAGGGAAAAGGTGAGGAGCGAGGTGTCGGGACGAGTTGGGAATCTATTTTTAGGCGTTAAATGAAACTTCTCACTGCCAGATCGACAACAACAGAGGAGGTGACTGGTGATTATGATTATTTTTAATTAGTTCTCAAGCTCCAGTAAGTTTATGAACCAGTTATCATCACTCAGGGCCCAGTTTCATCCTTCTTCAGCCACTTTTAAAGCCACAAGGAGGAAAGAATAGATGTTTAGACAAAACCAATTATAGAGATTTACTTAAAGGGCAGGACAAAAACATGTGTAAGTAAAATATCACCTCGTTGTCTGAGCCGCCTGTTTTTGGTGTAAAGATCAGCCAATTGAATCAAACGTGAAGGAAGTGAAAGCTCCAGGTGACATGAATGGATGACACAAGTTAAAGGGCCATTTAAGGCGTGAAGTCTTTTTCAGATACAAAGCAACACCTGCGAGTGACTTTTTACCAGCTTTTAATGTTTTGTCAGGAAAAGAAAAGAACCACTTATATTTGGGACTGACAACCCCCGCCCCCACCACCACAACGCACACACCTCCACTCCACCTCCAACATGAAAGATTACACTTCCTAACCCTTAATTACTAGCACACCTAATCCTAGCTAAATGTTTGTTAATTTGAATTTTAACAACATTTGTGTTTTCTTAGATCAGCTAGCTGTGGTGGCCATCTTGAACTGGGTTGGCTCCAAAAGTTAATCAGTTATCAATGTATATTCTGGGTCCCTGAGGGCCACAATCCTGCAGGTTTGACTTGTTTTTCTGTTCCAACAGACCTGATTCAATGGTTGAATCGTCACTTCATGTTCTGCAGAATCTTGTTAATCAACCACCGATTCAAATCAGGTTTGTTGGAGCAGAGAAACATCTACAACATGCAGGATAGTGGTCCTCCAGGACCAGGATTGAAAACCTATAGGACTGTGGCCCTCCAGGACCAGGATTGAACACACCTGCTCAAACACATACAGGATAGTGGCCCTCTAGGACCAGGATTGGACACCCCTGCTCAAACACG
>NC_056519.1:3876880-3879323 GCF_014905685.2 Nematolebias whitei | reverse complement strand
CCCTGCTCAAACACGTGCAAGATAGTGGCCCTCTAGGACCAGGATTGAACACTCCTGCTCTAAGTGTTGATTAAATGTTTTATTAAAATATGTCCAGTGGTTCCTGAGATTTCTTTGCAGGCAGGTTTACTTCAACAGTTATTGGCAGAGTTTTAAAAGTACATCATCTGCAACCTTATAGTTCTCAAAGTACAGGTTAGGGATGACTCTCAGCTGCTACCACACCCAACATTAGCTACATTTCTATAAACTTGACTGAATCATACCCATTATTGTGCTTGCTGGTCAGTTAGCCGTGGTGACGCCAAGGACTGATCAGTTGTGGACATACATTCAGTGATTACTTGGTAAAATCTGACCATTGTTTCATGAGATATTTTACTAACAGACAGTGGTAAGCCTAACAGTTTTAGGCACATGTAACATGCAATGTATAGTGCTCAAAGTGTGTGTTGAGGAAGACTTTCAGCTACTACCACACTCAATTTTAGGTCAGTATCTGTAAAATTTAGTCATTTTTGAGTTGTCCAATGTTGATTAGCTGTGGCAGCCATCTTGAATTGGGTTGACTCCAAAAGTTGATCAGTTGTAGATGTGCATGATTACTTTCTGCAGCTTCCATGTAATTTGTGAAGACGTTCATGAGATATTTTGCTAACAGACACACACTCGTGATGCTTTGTCTTTTGGCGGCGGGTGATAATTATTGGATTTCTGACTGAATGCACACCTGTAATGGATGTGGATGTTGTGTTTAGTTTGTGGTTTTATTGTCTGGTTTTTAAATTAAGCAAAGTTTCAGCGCTGATGGGGAGTCAGATCAGCAGCGAAACGAGCTCATTTCCAACTCTTGAAACTAAAGGAGACCTGACAGCCGGTTCATCGATGATGATCTTTTTGCTTCGGTTAAATTCCACCTTTTTTTATACGATGACCGAACGCTCCTACTCTGACAACCTCCAGAGTCACGAGCCATTAATCAACCAACTCCTCCTTATCTCCTGCTCTTCCATGTCAGCCTTCTCGTGTGGGAGCTCTGGAGGCGGCCTCGACCGCGGCCGGTCCGACCCCCCACCCCCCGTAGGCTGCGAGGACAGAAAGGCCAAGAGGCAGAGGATAAAAAATAAAATAATCACCGCCGTTTGAGAGGAGCGTTAACTTAAAGCTGGTTTGCACTTTTTACATCACAGAACGACGAGGCTCCGGTTATTTCAGCCGCGCCATTGTGAGCTTGATAAGCCGGACTAAGTGACAGGCTAATTTACGGTATTAAATTTCTTCCATCGGGTCGTTCGGGTCCGTCTGAATGTGAGCCGCTTTGCCTCTCGTGCGACTGCTGCGGGGCACAAAGTGTCTGGGTCATAACTCATTCCTCCGATTAGGTGCACCGAACTGAAGGTGTGACAGTAATGCTGCACGTGCATCTAGCCTAATCAGTGTTGGATTTAGTCTGTTAGCAAAATATCTCATGAACCACTGGACGGATTTCTATGAAGCTTACAGGAAGTAACCTGATGCAAGGTGTCTGCTACAGCTAATCAACTCTAGCAAACACATAAATGGCTGTAACTCTGTCACTTTTCTAGATATTGAGCTAAAATTTAGCATGGCAGTAGCTGAGAGTCATCCCAACACACAAACCGATCGCTAACAGATTGTGCTTGTTTGTTCCAAGGTTTGACCAAAATGGCAGTAACGCCTTTAATGTTAACATGATTTGAGAGGTAAGTTGAACCAAATGCTCGTGGATTAGGAAACAGAGTTTTCTGCAAGAGTGCGAATTCATCAAACAAAATGAAAAGCTAAAGCAAAACATCCTTAAACAGAAACATGAAACGGTTTAACAATGAAACGGTTTTCTTCCTCAGTCAACCTAGTGCCGACGATCGTTCTGGGTGTCAGATGCTGGAACAAGTAATTAAAGACGATAAAAAAAACAGAGGATTAGTTCAAATTAATCTGCGACTTCTCCCATTTTCTTGCAGAAAATGCTGAAATGGAAGGTTCTGGTAATGTAGCCGAGCACAGCAGAACTAATAGGTTGGCAGACCCCTCTTCCTGAAATGAAAAGGGACCAATAGATCCAGGACCCTGGCTAAGATGGCTGAGCCAGATTGCGTGTGGATTTAAGTGATTAAGAATGTGGTGGTCCCTTTTGTTGAAAAATGTAATATGAGAATGAACGCTAATGAATGAAATCCATGATTATAAAAACAAACCTGGGCGGTTGTGCTCTGGTAGAAAACGGTGCTGTTTAAAAGCTCACGTTGACAAGAGTCGTACAGCAGGAGTTAAAAAACATCTTCAGACGTGTTCCACACTAATAAAACTAACAGCGTAGTCATTTGGTTAAACTTTAAAACAGACAATATGCACAATATTCTAAGGTCTATTGTTGCTTATACAGTAGCATGAGTTGAGATGATTGTCAGGTGCTACCACA
>NC_056519.1:3873214-3876870 GCF_014905685.2 Nematolebias whitei | reverse complement strand
TGTTACAGCCATTTTTGTGTTGGCTAAAGTTGTTTGGTTGTGGTAGCCATCTTGAATTGAGTTGACTCTACATCCCAGTGTGCTGGAGGTGGACATCTAGTGATCATCTTTGGAGAGTTCAATTTAACTTTCTTCAATGATTCATGAGATTAAGATTGAACCAACTTTTTGATTAACAGCCAAGAATCAAAACACGAGCAAAAAGTGTAGAAATACAAGCAAGAAGTGTCAACACAAGCTAAACATTTTTTACACCAGCCACAAGTGACAAAACGCCATCCAGACACGCAAACACCATCCACAGGTATCAAAACTCCAATCCATCCATCCATCCATTATCTTTACCCACTTATTCCATTTTTGGGTCACGGGGGTCGTCGGTGCCCATGTCCAGCAATCACTGTGCGAAGGGCAGGGTACACCCTGGACGGGTCGCAAGTCCATCCAAAACTCCAATCACGAGCATCAAAACAACATCCACATTTATCAAAAGGCAAGCTTAAAATGAAATGCTAACTAAACACTTGGAGGCTAAAGCTTAGCTTAAAGCTGCATAGCTGTGGCAAAAAAACGACTAAAGTCTTATTTACACGGGATTAGTTTTACCAAGGGACCACATGCTATTTGTAATAATTACGGAGATCGTCTATGTTGTTAATCCCATACCAATCCGCCATGTCAGTAATTTGTAAAGTAAAAAATCCCCCGCAAATTACTTCCTATATTTTGCTGAACTCCAAGGTCCTGTGATAATTCTAATCTGGCTGTGATTATCGTACCCACCACTGCACCCTGTATTCACTGGTTAACTGGTCACCATTAACAACAAAGTCCATGCTCAATAATCCAGGTATAAAATCCAACATTTTTCAGTCAGGTCATCTGGACAGTTATTTATTTTGTGCTGAAACGTTTCGCCTTTGATCCAGAAGGCTTCATCAGTCAAGGAAACTCAACAAAACTGATTCTTCCCCCAACAGCTTACTCCAAAGTGGAACAAACCAGTTCTGCTTGTGATTAGATGGTCTCTTTGGTACGTCCCCTCCTTCATTGCCGGCCCTCTTCCTTGTTGACAGTCATGTCAAACTGGTTGAAAACAACAAAGTCCATGCTCAATAATCCAGATATAAAATCCAACATTTTTCAGTCACGTTATTTGGACAGTTTCTTTTTTTGTGCTGAACCATTAACTTCACGCAGACTCTCTCACTGGTACATTTTCATCTTTAAATCACTTCTTGGTCTGCTGCCTTCATACATCTCCTCCTACATGTCTCTGCGTGAGTGCAGCTACAGCGTGCGCTCTCAGGACATTATTACCTGCAGTGTTCCCTCAGTGAGGACTGAACTAGGCAAAAAGGACCTTCTCCTACTCCCCTCCTGTTTCCTGGAATATCTTACAAAAAGATCTGAAGCTCTCGACCTTGAGCTCTCTAAGTGGCTTTAAAAATCTGTTGGACTCCTGGCAGGGTCCAATGCTGACATGTTCCTGTTTTTAGTTTTCTACATTTGCCTTATAATCTAGCTGTTGTTGTTACTTTTTTGGCCATCCTATTTGTAAAAAAAAAAAGAAAAAAAAAAGAAAAGCTATGCCTTTTATGTTTGTCCATTGTTGTCATCACTGTTGAAATCAGGTCTCTCTTGTAAATGAGTCCTCGAGGCTCAATGGGATTTACCTGTTTAAATAAAGGTTGAATGAATAATCCAATGTGAATAGGCATCTCTGTGATTTGGACAAAAACAGGAGGGATCCAATACATAATTAAACATTTTTTGTTTTCTAAGCAAAATCTTTTGGAAAAATATCAAGCAAGGCTATTTATTTGAACGCGCTGCTCGCTTCAGCTTGTAGATGCTGCTACTTCCTTCACTGCAGATGACAGCAGGTACGGAGACGCGCGCAGCTGGTGATCAGCTGATCCATCCTTCCATCCATTCATTATATTTACCCACTTCTTCCTTTTTGGGTAGCGGGGGTCACTGGTGCCCATGTTCATCCATCACTGTACGAGAGGTGGGGAACACCCTGGACAGGTCGCAAGTCCATTTCAACCGGCGGGTCAGCGGACGCACGCGGCCGGTGACAAGTTGTCCATCTGAGCTTAACGCGACTTGCAATGTGTTATTATACCCGGAAGATATCCGTAAATTTCAGCTAAATCTCAGGCTTTGGTCATCCCGTGCGAATGCGCCACATAAAAAGCAGACGTTGGGGTGTAATTTATTTATTACATGTGGTCCCTAGGTGAAACTAATCCCGTACGAATAAGACTTAAAAATAGCATAAAAGAGACGAACAGAACCATTAGCTGAAGCAGATTTTAAGGTGGACCATATTTTCGAAGGTACTGATGAAATCTGTACTGTTTTATGAGTTCAAAACATAAACAAAGTTAGATGTTGTGATAAATAAAAACACAAGGTAACACTGGTGTGAATACTAAATCATTGCAGTCTTGCGAGGTTTGGTTGGCTTTCTTTAAGAAAAATCAAAACAGACTTTTTTTTTTCTCCAGCGTGAACTTTAATCCTGATGCCACTTCATTTTCACCTCGGGTCCAACAGCTGCTTAAAGCAGAAATATCTCGTCTTTTTTTAATAGACTGGAGCTGATATTCACCGCTGGAAGTTCACAAACGTGATCTATGTCCGGATTTCAAATATTTCCAGTACTCTGATAAAAACACACACATTGATTGATGGGGCTAGTTAATTCCAAACTGCAGCACTTTTCTGACTTTGTAATTTTGCTTTAGCATAAGACAATGACAAGCTTTAACAAAGGAGGGAGTTTAATAATGCGGAGCTGTAACAGTATCGACCCTTATTATTGCCTTTATTATTATTGGATCATCATTTAACATCATGATGCGCCTCACACGGAGGTTTAATAGCAGATAATGTAATAATGGGATGTTATGTTATCCAAGAATTGATTGCCTGACCGGACTTTATTGCATTTTGGTGTCGTCTAAAGACACGATTTATTACATTCTGCCAACTTATTACATAATCTATCAACAAGAGGGCCGAGTGGGTGAGCCTAAAATATTACAGAAATTAAATTTCAGAGCTTCTGTTAAATATATGTGCATATATTACAAAGTTACACGCTGAAGTAGACTACATGTATGACCAAAACTGCAAGGCAGAAGACCGCTTTGAACCTTGATACGTCTCAGCTTATCTGTTGTGTTAGTAAAATATCTCATGAACCACTGGGAAGATTTTATTTAAACTCTCAGGAAGTGATTGTTAGAAAAAACACACTCATTTAATTAACTTTTGGAGTCAGCCTAATTTAAAATGGCCGCCACAGCTAATTGAATTTATCAAACATAATAAGTGCCAAAAATAAAAAGTAATTTTTACAGATTTTAAGCTAAAATTTTGTGAGGAAGTAGCTGAAGCTGATCCATAAATTATACGCCAAGCTTTAATTGATGGTGTTTGTTTAAAAGAGATTAATTTGATCTTGTCAATGTTTACTGCAGGTAAGATACTGACTACAGGGGCTCCTCCTATGAGTAACGAGATCAAAGTTCATGCTCAATAATCCAGTAAAAAAACAACAATGTTCAGTCAAGTCATCTGGATGTTTTTGTTTGATTGTTGTTGTTGTTGTTGTTGTTGTTGTTGTTGTTGTTGTTGTTGTT
>NC_056519.1:3871451-3873204 GCF_014905685.2 Nematolebias whitei | reverse complement strand
TTGTTGTTGTTGTTGTTGTTGTTGTTGTTGTTGTTGTTGTTGTTGTTGTTGTTGTTGTTGTTGAGACATTTCGTCCTTCATCCAAAGGACTTCATCAATCCGAGGAGCTACAAACAAACTCAGTCCCACAAGCAGCACAGTCCCATAGTGGACCAACCAGTTTGCTGGTGATGAGATGGTTTCTGGGGCCCACCCTCTCCCCCGTCGATTCTTCTGAGGCAGCCATAGCCAAAGTGGTTCAAAACATCAAAGTTCATGCTTGGTTGGTCTAAGTGTGCTGCTTGTGGGACTGAGTTTGTTTGTGGCTCCTCAGATTGATGAAGTCCTTTGGATGAAGGACAAAATGTCTCACCGAGGAGAAAAAAAAAAAGGCCGTCCAGATGTCTTATTTTTCTCTGCTTTTTGAAGCATTAGATATTTTTTATAGATCATTATTTATAACTTTTTTTGCCAGTTTAGATCCAAATTTTGTGACAAGGACGAGAAGTGTGCTGAAAAGATCCATCCTTAAAACAAAACACGATAAGACGGTTCAAGTGGACGAGACAGGAAGGCCAGTTTGTGAGTCAAGTGCAGACCTTTGTGTTAAAAGTCCACCAGCAGCATGAACCTCGAACAGACTGAGGTTCTGATTGGACCTCGACAGCAGGAGCTCACTAATTCAACCTGTTCTCATTACCGCAGTGTCAAAACTGCTGGTTTTTCTGAGTCTCTCGATTGAACCAAATCAGAAATCAAATCAAACTGGATCAGTGGGGGAGTAATCGGTTCTGAGCGGGTCCGGTGTGTTTGGAGGCCAGGCTTTAACTCTCGTGTCGCTCCGGATCAGTGTGAGGATGTTCATAGGAGGAACGGGACGCAGCGTCCTGTTAGGTGAGTGTAGACGGTGACTTCACCAAAGAGTAGCAAAGTGTGGTGAATTCAGACGGGAGTCCTGCTGTTGATCCAAGCAGGAGATTCAGGGATGAAAATTATTTCTCAAAGCTGGAAATGCTGCTTTGAAACATCAAAGAACAAACATGATGGTCCTTTTTATTTATTTATTTTACAAGTTAACACATTTTTAAGGTTTTATCACCTGACATCAAAAGGTGGCTGATAATAGGTGTCTGTTTAATGAACCAATGAAGGATTTAATGAAACAGACTTTATTAAACTTAAAACTCTGGAATTAAAAGGCAGCGGGTGATTCCTTCAGGACTTCTACGCCTTGAATTTGAGAAGTATCTGACTGTCAGCAATATTTCAGATCCTGCCCCTTTCAAGCCTCTTTCAGTTGTTGGGCAGAAACTTGTGATCTTCTCTTGTCATCACAAAAACCTTGTACCTTCTCTGACCTTACCTAACATGCTGGTATAGATCCTATGTTCCAGGACATGGCAATATTTTTGTGGTTAGAGGCCGGCAAGAAGCTGGCTAAACTTGGCAAGAGACGGACTAAAAGTATCAAGAAGCTGGTTAAATGTGGGAAGAGGCCATGCTAAATGTTGCAAGAGGTGGGCTAAATGTGGTCATAGGCCAGCTCATTGTGGCAAGAGGCCGGCTAAACGTGGCAAAAGGTGAAAGGTGGCAAACATGGCTGGCTGGCTGGCTAAACGTGGCAAGATGTGGGTTAAAGTATCAAGAAGCTGGCTGGCTAAACGTGGCAAGAGGTGGGCTAAAAGTATCAAAAAGCCGGCCAAACGTGGTAAGAGGCTGGCTAAACGTGGCAAGAGGTGGGCTACAAGTATCAAGAAGCCAGCCAAACGTGGCA
>NC_056519.1:3870828-3871441 GCF_014905685.2 Nematolebias whitei | reverse complement strand
TGGCAAGAGGTGGGCTACAAGTATCAAGAAGCCAGCCAAACGTGGCAAGAGGCTGGCTAAACGTGGCAAGAGGTGGGCTAAAAGTATCAAGAAGCCAGCTAAACATGACAAGAAACCGGCTAAACATGGCAAGAGACTGGCTAAGCATGGCAAGAGGTGGGCTAAACATGGCAAGAGACTGGCTAAACGTGGCAAGAGGTGGGCTAAACATGACAAGAGACTGGCTTAACGTGGCAAGAGGTGGGATAAAAGTATCAAGAATTGGCTAAACCAGGCAAGAGGTGGGCTAAATGTATCAAGAAGCCAGATTAACATGACAAGAAACCGGCTAAACATGGCAAGAGACTGGCTAAACATGGCAAGGGGTTGGCTAAACAAGGCAAGGGGTGGACTAAACATGGCAAGAGATGGGCTAAATGTGGCAAAAGGTGGGCTAAACATGACAAGAGACTGGCTAAACATGGCAAGAACTGGGCTAAAAGTATCGAGGAGCTGGCAAAACATGGCAAGAGGTGGGCTAAATTTGGCAAGAGGTGGGCTAAATGTGGCAAGAGGTGGGCTAAATGTGGCAAGAGGTGGGCTAAACATGGCAAGAGGTGGGCTAAACATGGCA
>NC_056519.1:3868267-3870818 GCF_014905685.2 Nematolebias whitei | reverse complement strand
ACATGGCAAGAGGTGGGCTAAACATGGCAAGAGGTGGGCTAAATGTGGCAAGAGGTGGGCTAAACGTGACAAGATGTGGGCTAAACATGGCAAGAGGTGGGCTAAAAGTGTCAAGAGGCCGGCTGCATGTGGCAATTGTCAGCATATAGTAGCAATAATGCTTTTTGGGGACGTAACCCATAATTTCTAATACCCTCACTAATTCCCTCGCTATTTTGCGGTTCGTTTTTCGCGGACTCGCTCTATCGCAATTTGTTTAAGTACAATACTGTAAAATAAAAACCGGAGTCTATTTCCAGCTGCACAGCTCGTAAAGCAGCATTGTAGGCAGTGCACGTTGTTTTATCGCTCCCATTGTTCCCGTCTCGGCCAAGTTGTTGGTTTAGGACAGCAGCTATCTACACTGCTCTTAGCTCCACCTTGGTTAGCCGTTAGCTCGTCATTCCAAACTGTATTTCTCCAAACTGAGACTGCTCAAAGAGCTATCTCCGACAGGTAAGATATTATTTATTCAGAGCATTTCCACAGAAACACTCTTTAAAGAAGAGTTTCTTCTTGATGTATCCTCTTCCGTGTTTCTGTGGACATGAAACGATGACATAAGGCTAATAATTACGGTCCTCCTCCTTTACGGTGCTGTCAGGTTATTTTTCTCCAAGGTAATAATTTTGGTGTCGATTTAACCGAGTGTGAACATGCTGCTTCTAGAAACTGTTTGCTTTGTCGGGACTTTTAGGGAACCGTGACAAAACAACCCAGGAATAAGCACATTGCCTCCAAAAGCCCTCCTAAGAATCTACAGTTGCGTGTGCTCGAGCCCCCCTTCTCATTAGAGCAGCAATGAGGATGTATGGTGGAGGGGAGGGGCGGCGTGCACACGCTGTACGGGCACGACGGGCTTCGACAGGTGCTGGTGGATAATTGGGCGCCGTGCCGACTACAACCGCAGCGCTGCTGTCTCCCCAGAGCTCATTACTATCACTCAGAAGTTCTGCTTAAAACCCTCGGCAGCCGCATGACTCGACCCATTTGGCGAAGCAGTGACCGAAGTGTCTCCAAACGCCGACATTAAAGAGGCTGTCACTCCCTGAGTTGTTGACAGCTTGTTTGGACAGGTAAATGATTGCTCCCAGCGTGGCAGAAGCCTGGGAAACACTTACAGGCGCTAATGCACACGATTAGGGTGAGGTATCACTCCTGTTCTGGAGGAGTTCAAGTAGTGATTACAGCGAACGAGTCAGACTCGTACCCTTCGGTTAAACACGAGCCGAAATCACAGACTGGCAGCATTTAGGCTGATGTTTCCAGCCTTAAATCCGACGGGTTTGCAGGAGCGGAATTCATTCAGAGAAAAGAAAATTACCGTTTTGACCAAGAGAAGGATCAGAGTTCTTCCACAGAAGCAAACGAGGCTCGGTAAAGACCCAGCAGCTCCTGAAGGAATGCACGTCGCCCGCCGCGCTCCACGCCATCTTTTCAAAAGACATGCAGCTGTTGTGGTCTAATCTTTAATCTTTAATGCTGCACAATCTAATCTAATCTGTAATAACAAGACGTCAGGAAATCTGTTGGTGCTCAGAGGGTGACTCTCAGCTACTGCCACACAACGAGCTCACTGTCTGTAAAACAGACTTTTAGCCATTTTGTGTTTGCTGAGGTTAATTAACTGTGGCAGCCATCTTGAATTGGTTTGATTCCAATTGGTAGAGTTGTAGATGGGCAGCCAAAAAGTGGACAATGTGCAAAGGTGTAGCTAAAAGCTAAGATTAGCAAATATGTAGCTAAAAGTCAATATTAGCAAAGATGTAGCTAAAAGTCAATATTAGCAAAGATGTAGCTAAAAGCCAATATTGGCAAAGATGTAGCTAAAAGTCAAAATTAGCAAATATGTAGCTAAAAGTCAAAATTAGCAAAGATGTAGCTAAAAGCCAATATTGGTAAAGATGTAGCTAAAAGCCAATATTAGCAAAGATGTAGCTAAAAGACGATATTAGCAAGGGTTTTGGCTAAAAACCAATATTAGCAAAGGTGTAGCTAAAAGCCGATATTAGCAAAGATGTAGCTAAAAGCCAATATTAGCAAGGGTGTGGCTAAAAGCTAGGATTAGCGAATGTGTAGCTAAAAGTGAAGATTAACAAAGACGTGGCTAAAAGTTAAGATTAGCAAATATGTAGCTAAAAGTCCATATTAGCAAAGATGTAGCTAAAAGCCAATATTAGCAAATGTGTAGCTAAAAGCAAAGATTAACAAAGACGTGGCTAAAAGTTAAGATTAGAAAATATGTAGCTAAAAGTCAAGATTAGCAAAGATGTAGCTAAAAGCCGATATTAGCAAGGGTGTGGCTAAAAGCTAATATTAGCAAAGATGTAGCTAAAAGCCAATATTCCCGAAGGTGTAGCTAAAAGTCAATATTAGCAAAGATGTAGCTAAAAGCCGATATTAGCAAAGGTGTGGCTAAAAGCTAATATTAGCAAAGGTGTAGCTAAAAGCCATTATTAGCAAATATGTAGCTAAAAGCCAATATTAGCAATGATGTAGCTAAAAGCCAATA
>NC_056519.1:3842062-3868257 GCF_014905685.2 Nematolebias whitei | reverse complement strand
GTGTAGCTAAAAGCCAGTATTAGCAAAGGTGTAGCTAAAAGCCAATACAGCAGCCTCTCTCTACTTCGCGGTTCATTTTTCGTGGACTCGTTCTATCGTGGTTTTCAAAATAAGATTGGACATGACACACAATTGGCTGATTGAGGGATGAGCCGCACGGTCGGTATGAAGTTTTTATTTAAAATTATTTTGAATTATTTAACACTTGCTGCACATTTGTGCAGCCCGGAGCTGCAGGAAAAGCTTCCTCCTGCAGCTGGACAGCTGTTCTCCGTGCAGAGGGAATGTGGGCGTGGCCAAGAACGTTTGCAGGTGGTTGAGAGCAGCGGAGGCACAGAGAGGGAAAGTATGACATTCTGTGCTCTTTTAGAGTTTAGAGTTTAGAAACATTGTTTAGAATATTGCAACAGTGTGGGAAGGGTTTAAAACACCTTTATTTATATATATATATATATATATATATATATATATATATATATATACTAAAATAAACTACTACTTACTACTTGTACTACTAATATTCCTACTTCACAGTTTTTCACTTATCGCAGGGCTTCAGGGTAAGATTTGCCCGCGATAAACGAGGGACTACTGTATTAGCAAATGTGTAGCTAAAATCCAAGATTAGCAAAGGTGTGGCTAAAAACCAAATTTATTTTAGGTGTAGCTAAAGAGTAAAAGTAGTAAAACCGTGGCTAAAAGCTAAAATTGGCGTTAGTTTAAAGTAGAGACAATTAGCTGCAGCATATTTTATAAAATTAAAAAATTGTTTCTTCTGTGAGTAATTATATCTGAAATAATTTTGAATATTTTTAAGTCTAAATGATCAAACCAAAATGTAGAGCTCCTGTTTCCTGAATGAGCCGAACGTTTTGACATAGGAACAGCTAAAACCGCACGTTGTTCGTAGCAGTCGTTTGATTGTGAAACAGGTGTGGAGCAGTTCAGGATCATTCAGTGGATAACGGCGTTTTGTCTGTAGTTCTGATGACTTCTTACGGTTTGTGCGCCCGTGTTCATCTATCAGCCTGATTAGAGTTTTCTGCCGAGCAGATGCTCCTCAGTCTGGCCCAGCTCTAAAAAAAAAAACCTGCTGATGAAAACAAACACCTTGGAAAACAGCTACGAACTGCAGAAGTGTCGATACTGAGCAGCCAAAAGCTCCGACTCCACAGTCCAAACGTCGGTTTATGTGAAAATACGTTGGCTTTATCTTGGTGTTTGTTTTGGTTTAGGTCGTGGTAACATCTGAACGCTTTTTATTGGGATTCACTGAATAAAAAGTAGCATTCAGCGAAGAAATACATATGAGCTTTGGACGCCTGATGGTTTAATTGGGTACGTTTTTTGGATGCGTTGAAGCCGAACCGGAGTCGGACTGTGGTGCTTCGGAGAGACACAAAGGAAAACGCTCGGCTAACGGCAATAATCCCCTCGAGACGAGAAAACCGCGAGTTCCCCACTGAGCTGAAGTGCGAACCTGAGCGTCGGAGTCATTCTCTAGTCTCTGTTTATTTATTTCATAATAAACGCTACGTCTCACTGGGTGCCACTGTTGGAGACAGAACTGTGAGGCAATAGAGTATTCGCTTGAAATCCTTAACTTGGTTCTTGCCGCACAATATTTGGGTCAAAGTTCACCAAGAGTTATACGTATCACACAACTAGTTTGTTGCAGTTTAGTCAAAAAGTGTCTTAATGATGTCTCAGTGAGTTTGCAGTTTATTTTTATACGGGATGTCCCCAAAAGTCAGATTCCCACCAATCACAGGTTATTTTCACAGGTGACCAACTCCTCCGTGTTTCTCACACTTTGACTCGCGGAAACTAAATCAAGACGTGTTCGAGACGCCGCCATGAATTTGAGACCATCTAAAAGGAAGACTTGTTTGAACAAGTCTGAAATTCCTGCGAGCAAGACGCCGTGACTCGCCTGAAAAAGGTAAACCCTCGCAAACGTTTTGAGACTTTTTGGAAAGGCCGATCAGATTTAGTCTCCAACAGTCGGAGCCCAGACTGAACCTAGCTTAAGAGCTAATAGTTAAATGTTAGCCCAGTCTTAGTTGCAGCTTGGTTCAAATTAATTGGATTCACTACTGATGACTTGTTTGGGGCTTCAGAGCCTTTAAAAGACAAGTTCAGATATTTGGCTCTCGCCGCAGAGCAAAGCAGGGACTTGGACATGACCTGTTCAGCTTGTGAGCTGGATAACTTGACAAATAAGAGAGGTACTGACTTCAGTGTTGGTGTGTGGCTTCTTCTAGGCATAAGAAAAATCACTATTGAAAATTGTTTGGCCAAGTCAAAATCCAAGATGGCCAACACCATACATATATTATGTAAACGGGCCACCTCAATAATGTGAGGTGCCATAGTCGTAGCTTTTTACCTAGCGTGTCTGTATTGTGCGCCGCTAGCTTAGCACTACATCCGTGCCGGGAGTTGTCAATTTTGGTGAGGAGGGCGGGGGTTAGGCAGGGCACTTGGTTCTGTTGACAGGGCGGGGTGCCCTGCTTGTATAGGGGAAACACTGTAGTTTCCTCAAATGATTGGGGTGGCCCAAGATAAATCTATGGTGGTAAAGGCCACCACTGGCCACCCCTTGGCTCCATCACTGGTCAGGATCCATCACTCTGCACCGCCTCGAATAAAAACAAATAAATCTCTGCTTCTCTGTTCAGTTCCAGTCCAGAAAAACACTCATCTTGAAAACTACAAACATTCACTTCTCAAATCCTCCATGACTGGGTTAACATCAACGTGCCGCTTCTTTAAAGTGTGGTTGGAGTCATTTTAAGATGGCTGAGATCCACTTTAGTCTTGGACCTTCTCCGGTTCGCTCATGAGTCCAGTCAGAATTAAACCGTTTTGAACAAGTTGTTCAAAGAGCTATCTGCAGCAGGTAACATGATTTGTTTAGAACCTCTCCACAGAATCCCGCTTTAAAACATCTGAGCAAACAGAAATACGATATGAAGCTCATTCCATTATGTTTTCGTTGCGATCCAAAATTCAGATCGCAGTGAATAATTCATCGTTCTCAACACGAGTCTGTTCAGCGGCTTCACAGAACTGGCAGCGATGTCAGGCGGGGCCTTAAACATCTGGCCCAGCAGGCCCGGAGCTGAGTGGGTTCTGGACTCGTTTCTGTCTCCCACCGGTGTTTAGCAGCCAGAGACGATCGGCAGCTACGGAGGCAAAGACGGTATTTATTCATCGCCGCCTCCACTGCAGCTTCGTCACAAAATCACCCGATTCTCCGTCGTTTGGAAGAAAATGGAGCTGGACCAAAGACACAGGAGGCGTTCGTAGAAAAATAAAAATATCCTCTCAATGACTGTCAGGTCGCCCCGATGGACCGTTTGAGCTGTGATAAGAGTCTGAATAAATGTGTGGCGCCACAACGGTTATCTTCTGGAGCTGACTCCATCCAAGATGGCCGCCACAGCCGACTGAGCCTAAAACTATGGTTAATGTTGTCACAAATATTAAGCTGAAGTTTGGTGTGGTAGTAGCTGAGCCTGATCACCAGCACTCCAAGCGTCATAACTTTTATACTTTAAATTTATTTACAAATATTTTCCACGTAGAAACAAACGGAGATTTGTTCAAAACATTATTTTAACGCTGCCTTGTTTTGCGAAGTTTAGCTTTTTGCTTCGTGTTTTAGCTTTTAGCCGTTTTATAGGTTTACATTTCACGTACAGTTTAGCTTTTGACCACAGTTTTGCTGATTTAAGCTCTTAGCTTCTGCTTTGGTACATGTAGTGTTTTGCTGTAGTTTAGCTACATTTAGCTTTTGGCTATGGTTTAGCCTAAATTAGCTTTGAGATACAGTTTTTCTGCATTTAACATTAATGGTTTTGTTAAGTTAATTAAGTCCATTTTAACATTTGGCTACGATTTAGCTACATATAGCTTTTAGTTGTGGTTTAGCCTCAACTAGTTTTTAGCAATCTTTTAGCTGAAATTAGCTTTAAGCTGCAGTTTTGCTGCATTTATCATTTAGCTATGGTTTGGCTAAGAACATTTTAAGTCCATTTTAACATTAGGCTACAGTTTTGATACATATAGCTTTTAGTTGTGGTTTAGCCTGAACTAGCTTTAGCTGTGTTTGTGCCTCAATTATCTTTGAGCTGCAATTTTGCTTAATTTAGCATTTTAGCTATGATTTAGCTAAGTTTAAGTTTGAACAAAAGTTTTAGCTGTTGGCTCTGGTTTTGCTAATTTAACCTTAAGCTGCAGTTTTGCTGAATTTAGCTTTTATCTTTTGATCTTGTAAATTTTAACATTTAGCTATTGTTATTTATAAGTTTAGCTGATTTTTACTTCATTCTTCACCAAGTTTCAGTGTTTCAGCAGAAGTGCATATTTGTAATAAAGTAACCCCGGTAGTGTGATTATTTTATTATTTAGTGTAAATAATGAAAAAAGTACATTAAATAAAATACCTTTTTTTTTTTTTTTAAACCTTTTAGCATCATGAACACCTGTTGCCATGGTAACGTCTGAACTCTGCCCCCAACATTTCTGCACATCTTTAAATATTTGTAGATGTTTTCTTCTCATCACAGCTAAGATTATTTTTTAATTTGTTTTGTTTAAACCAAATGCAGGGAAATCAATCGCTCTAATGTTCAGCACTTTTGTATTTGAATAAACTCCGAGCGTTTGTTGCCTCTGAGGCATCGCGGTCCTAAAAGCAACACGTTTTATTTCCTTCGGCTGCGAATCCTCGGCTGTCGCCTGCTGTAACGTAAACGAGCCTCTCAGAACCGGGCCTGGGGCGGTGGCCCTCGGCTCGCTCTCTGCTCTCATTAAAAGCCGAGTGTTGCTGACATTTACCCGGCTGCTGTGTTTAGCTCTTCATGTGGGGCTCGCGGGTCAGAACCGACCCAGTGGAGAAACCAACACTCCAAATCCAGTATCACAGCTCTGGACCCAACGAGACGTCGGCTAAAAACCACACAATGACACAAAAATACTTAAAATGAAAGAAAAACCAGAGAAATTTACCTTTCTGCTGATATTCAGCATGAATGCTGGCATTTGTTGACAATTTGAGCTAAAAGAGAAACAGTCGAACTGTAGCTAACAGCTAAAATTAACAAAACTGTAGCTCAGAGCTAAAATAGCTAAATCTAAGTTAAAAGCCTAAATGTAAGAAAACAGTAGCTAAATGTCACTAAATAAAAGCAACGAGTCTGTATGTCTCAAAATTACAGCTAAGAGCTTAAGTTAGCAGAACTATAGCTAAGAGCTAAATCAAAGCTAATAGACTAAAGCTGTCAAAAATAATAAGAGCTAAAATTAGCAAAACTGTAGCTAAGAGGTGAAATGTGCAAAATCAAACCGATAGCCTAAAGGTAGCAAAATCAATAAGACCTAAAATTAGTAAAACTGCAGCTAAGAGCTAAAAATAGCCGAATCAAAGCGAAGAGCTAAAATTAGCAGAACTATAGCTAGGAGGCAAACTGAGCAAAATCAGTGCCTAGAGCCTAATGCTGTCAAAATCAATAAGAGCTAAAATTAGCAAATGTGTAGCTAAAAGCTAAAATTATCAGAACTCTAGCTAACAGCTAAAATGAGCAAAATCAAACCCTTTTTTAACCTTTATTAATCCAGGTAGTCTCATTGAGTCATGACTCATTTTCGAGAGACCTGTTGGATGGTGGGGGTTAAGGGCCTTGCTCAAGGGCCCAGACTGGAGCAAATGAGGGTGGAGGCAGGTGTGGGTGTTTCACTTTTTCTACCCACATTTAGTTGTTGTCGGTCCAGGGAGTCGAACCGGCGACCTTCCGATCACAGGCCTACCTTATCTAGCCTTTATACCACCGCTTTCCAATAGCCTATAGCCAATGAGCAAAATGAGCTAAAATGTACCAGGACTGTAGTTAAAAGCTAAAATTAGCAGAAATATAGATAACAGCTAAAATTAGCTAAATTAAAGCTAAGAGCCTAAATATAGCTAAACCGATGATATAGCTAAAATTAGCAAAACCAGTGATAAGAGCTTAAAGTATCAGAACTGTAGCCTAGAGCTAAAACTAGCAAAAGTGTAGCTAAGAGCTAATGTGAGCTAAATTATAGTTAAAAGCCAAAACGTAGGAAAAACTGTAGCTAAATGTAGCAGAATCAAAGCTAGGAGCATATATTTCCAAAACTGCAGCAACGAGCTAAAATTAGCTAAACTAGCTACGAAGTAAAAATAACAAAAACAAAGCTGAGTCTAAAGTTAGCTAACATTTGATCAAATGTAGCTTAAAACATCAAAACTGTATCTAAGAACTAAATATAGCCAAATCAATGATAAGAGCTAAAATGTAGCAGATGTAGCCAATAACTAAAACTAGCAAAACTGTAGCTAAGAGCTAAATTAGCAAAATCATAGATAAGTCAATGTTAAAAAAAGTAGCTAAATGTCTGAATGTAGCACAATCAAAGCTAGTTGCCTTTATGTAGCAAAACTGAGCTAAGAGCTAAAATGAACAAAACAAAAGCTAAAAGCATAAAGTTGGCAAAACCATGGCTAAGAGCTAAAATTTGCATAACTATAGCTAAGAGCTAAAATGTGCTAAATCAAAGTTAAGAGCCTAAAAGTAGCTAAATAATAGCTAAAAGTTTAAATGTCGCAAAACTAAAGCTATAGGAGCCTACGTGTAGCAAAATAGTTATTTAAAGCTACAATTACCAAAAACCGTAGGAACTCTACAAGGAGCCAAACGGTAACAAAAAACTAAATGAGGCTAAATTGTATATAAATGCCAGATTAGTACAACTGCAGCCAAAGGCTTAAATGAGCTACACAGCAGCTAAAATGTAAAACGATCATAGGACGAGGACAAAGAGCTGAACATGTCTGTTTTTTTTACAGGAGATTATTTTGTGATCGTGCACGTTTTGTTCTTGTATCGTTGATGATTTTAGCTGATTTTAACTGATTTTAGCTGATTGCAGCATGGCGGGGCTCTGACCCTTCAACCTTTTTAACAGCAACCGTCTTTTTTTGTCCATTTATGAGTGAAAATAGCTGAAAGCGCAGTCAGCGCCCGCTTGCTTCACATGTTTGCTCCCAGACCGGCCTCTGATGAGGTCGGCTCCCGGTTTTAGCGGCTTTGATTTCGGTCACCAGCAGCACCTCCTGATCCTCGCAGGGATCCGGACAGAAACGGCTCGCTGGTTGAAATGAATAGGACGGCTATAGATATTTCCTGACTCGTCGGCCCCCGGGGACCCGGCAGCTCGTTTTTTGTTCTCCTGCGGTCCTCTCATCCTGTTACCTGACTCTGTGTAACCCTTATCTCCGAGCCGGGTACACGGCCTGATAGGGCTCTGTGTGTACGCAACTCAAACAGCTTATTTGACAGATAAGTGGGGGGCGGCGGTCGGAGCGAAACCCACAGGCTGCCAGGATCAGGTCTTTGGGTTACAGCTCCCGGGACTCAGAGAGCGCCAAAGAGACGGAAAGAAACTGCAAGACCAAAAAAAAATCACTTTGTTTTTTTAAATCATGAATAAACGTAATTAAAAAAAGTATAAATCAGCTGTTCAGTGCACGTACCACGCTAAAGTTTTAATAAAGCTCCATCTTTAGCTGAGAAAAGAGCAGAGCTTTAGCTGTTATGGTCAAACCTTGAAGTGAGGCAGTGACCGGATCAATCCAAAGATCTGTCTCATCGATCGCTGCCGTCGGATCCAAACTTTAACTTGTAGCTCTTTGACACTTTAGGCTGTTAGCTTAAGGTGACCAGATTCCTGACATTAGATCTGGGGACATTTCCAGCTCGTAGACAAAAAACGAATTAAACGTTATCAAGATGAAATTAATAAACGGGGACAGTTACGGTTTAGTTTGTTTACATGTTTATTCATGTTCAAACAATAAAAATTAAATGCAGCAGCAGGAATGTGTCTCTCCACACACACGTCCTACGAGTTATGAAACAGTAATAGTAGTAGCAGTGGCGTCAGAAACATTTTTAATGTGGGGGGGCACCCTGGTGTGTATGTGGGGGGGTCCTCCCAAATTTTGAATAAAGTAGATGTAATTTCCTGCATTCTAACGGGTTGTTACTACGTTTACCTCCATAAGTAAACACTTGATTCAATAATTATTATATAACTGTCAGTTTTTTGTGTCACACATCTGGATTCTTCCAGATTAATCGAACGCAGATTGACAGATGATGTTTCACGCTTCCTTCCTTATAGAGGAAGCAATCAATTAAACCATCAGTCAAACTGGTCTCTCTTGTAATGAGTCCTCGTGACTCAATGAGACTAACTTGTATAAATACAGTTTGAATTAATTAATTTTGAACAAAACAACTATGTAAAAAAAGAACACGGATTAAAATCAGAAATAAATTATTGTCTCGTCTGACAGGTCTAATGAAGTTATTTAACATTAGTTCTGTGTCAGTGGGTCACACGACGTAAATAAGTTGTTAATTTTTTGTTTCTCCAGAGTTTTTGGTTCGGTAATTTGTTGACGGTCCCTAAGTGAACCTTTGCGACTCGGAGGAGGGGCAGACTGAGCGCAGCTGACCCAAATCAGACTGCCTGCATCGGACTGCACGAGAGGAAGACATCGCGTGGAGCGCGAATGTCCGATGTCCACCGTGAAACAAAACCAACTTCACCATCGTTGTCTTCTTCTTCTTCTTTTGTTTTAAATGCGGCGCGCTCGGCTCTTCTTCCATGTCTGTAACATTAACAGCAGCGCGACCAGCTACAGTATTTTTATTTTTTTTGTGTGTGCGTAACATACTCACGCTTTCTACCCGGCTACTATAACGGTCTACAAGCAAAAAAACTTTTTTCATTCATAAAAATCAGGGACATTTCCGGGGACAGGTCAATTAAAATGGGGACTGTCCCCGGAAATCAGGGACGTCTGGTCACCCTATATTAGCTAGCATTATTTTATTTTTAGTTTTCTACTTTTAACTTTTAGCTAACATTTTGCTCCTACTAGCTAGAATTTTTACACTTTTCGTGTTAGCTAGAATTTTACTCCTTCGTAGCTGATGTTTTGCTACTTTTAGCTGTTAGCAAACATTTTTCTACTTTTAAATGTAACTTAGCTTTCAGTTACTTTTAGCTTTAGCTTTTTAGCATTGTGTCTTTGGGTTAGTGTTTTGCTACTTTTAAGCATCATTTGGCTCTTACTGACCTTTAGCTAATGTTTTGCCACTTTTAGCTATTGTTAGCCTTTTGCTACTTTTAGCTAGTGTTTTGAGTTACTGTTTTGTTATTCTAAATTATTTCTGTGTTTTTGTTTTATAATTAGCATTTTGCTTTTTTTTTTACTTTTTAGCTTTCATTTTGCTCCATTTAGCTTCTATTGGGATCATTTTAGCTTCCATTTAGCTCCTTTTAACTTTAAATTTCCTGCTTTTAACTTCTGTTCTGCTTGCAGCTTGAAATAACACTGTTTCAGTTTCTTCAGCTGATTGTAGCTGTTCTTCAGCTGTCATCATTCAGTTTCATTGAAAATATTAGTTATTTTTATTATAGTGGCTTATTTGGTGAGAAACGTTGCTTAAGATCCATCCTGGCTTTTAAAATGTAAAACAATCAGCAGGTCCCCCACCCCAGGACAGTTACTGTGCCTTCGTTGTCCGCCTCTTCTCCTTCGATCCTGTTTCATGCAGAGAGGAAAGAAGGTGGGAAGACAGAAAAAGACCTAAAGAAAAGCCGAAGATTCTCCGGTCTGTGTCCAGGTTTGATCTTTCCAGCAGCTGCTCCGTGTCCATGTGTTCGAGGCCCGGCGGCCTATGAACACGTCCCGTCACGCAGGGTGTCTCCACCCGCCCCGGAGCCTCCAAACAAACGCACTCAGTCAGAATCTGGACGTCTTCCGTGCTCCGGTACTTTCATCACGGGAGCCAAAGCTCGCCCGGAGCTCAGTATCCTGTTCACCGGTTCTCAGCAAGTCCGAGAGCCGCAACAACGCCGAGCTGCGTCGGAAGTCCACTCCAGACGTCATCGCGGCTCGTTCCGGTCGCAGCTGAGCCAACCAAACGTTTGATTTTTCTCCTCTGGTGTTTTTACGTCAATGAAACTCCATCCTGTAGTGGTCCATGAGATCAGGTCCACATCCCTGATCTGATCCCAGTCACAGAAAAAACATCCGGTTTGAAAGATTTGCTTCGGCGTTCCTTCTTTGTTTTCTTGCTACGCTTGACTCAACTCGGCTGTTAGTCCGTGACAAACCTCGTGATCTGCAAAACACTCTGAGAACTCACTGATAAGATTGATAAAATAATAAAATGTGGTGTGGTAGTAGCTGACACTCATCCCTCACACACGCCCTGAGCTCTGACTGATCTAAAGTTTACAAGGTTTGTTTGAAACTCCAGTAGATTCGCTACAAACGGTGCAAAGTGGGCCGAGGCGGATACGACGTGGGCGCCACAATGATGTGCCCAGAATACGGTTTTTAAAGCCATCGCTGAGAAATACTGGCTGCTCAAGCCGTGATTGTACGACTCTCCTCAAAACATTTGTGTAAATGTTTGCCGTTTGAGTTGCCAACAATTGGTGAGGCGTTACTTTATAACTCCTGATGCGCATTTGTAAAACAAACTGATGGTCTATGGGCTTGTTTGCCAATCCAGTTTACTCATCGATCAGAAGTTCTTCAAGAAATGAGGGTTTTGTGTTTAAAGGCATAAAATGAACAAAAAAAAAGCTGAAGAAACAAAACCGGAAGGATAAAATGAAAATGTTCCAATCAGAAACCTCCTCACCATGATACAGATTCAAACGACATCAAATACAAAAAGTGGTGAAAAGAAAACCCTCCCAGAGAAATGGACGAAAATATCTCTTCAGCAGAAAAGATCAAAGTTTAGGAGTTGTTTTATTTTATTGTTTCAGCAGAGCTCCTTTTGTCTGTTGTGGAGCGAAGAGGGAACAAGTGAGATACTAACTTCCATTTTGGTGTGTGGTTGTGTCTAAGTGTAAGAAACGTTTCTATCAGAAATTAGATTGCCACATCAAAATCCAAGATGGCCACCACCATATATATAAATAAACCAACCACCCCGATTATTTGAGGAAACTGTTTTCTAGTTTTTATATCTAGTTGAAGGATGCCCCCCAACCCCATTGCACTTGGTGGCTGAAAACTACCAACACTCACTGTTCAAACCCCTCAGCGACGTCGCTGTACAGTTTGTTGATTTGACTTGAAACTAAAGAAAGGAAGGAGAGAGGACCAACTTTAGATGAAACTCTTCCTACTCACAACAAACACCAGCACAGACGGTGCCAATCAGCCGCACAGATTTTACACAATTTCCATTCGTTTCATGGAGCGGAAAGGTACAACCGAGCCCCTGACCGAGTCCCTGACCGAGCCCCTGACCAAGTCCCTGACCGAGTCCCTGACCGAGTCCCTGACCGCCTCTGAAGCCAAAACCTTCATAGTTTGCATCCAACACTCACAAAAGCTTTCCTTTTTTTTTCTTATTTCGGCTGCTGCCTTCTTCAGGGGTCAACACAGCACTTGGCAATTGTTTTTATGCCGGATGCCCTTCCTAACACCACAGACCACCGAGCTACCAGAGCTCTCTGTGTGGAGTAGAGAGCTGCCATCTTGGGTGCCCGGGGGAGCAGATGGTGGGGGTCGGGGTCCTTGCTCAAGGGCCCAGAGTGGGGCAAATAAAGGTGGAGACAGGTGTAGGTGGTTCACCTTTCCCACCCACATTTTGATGTTGTCAGAAGGGGGAGTCAAACCGGCGGCCTTCCTATCACAGACCCACCTTCTCTAACCTCTGCACCACCACTCTCAAAAGCTTTCCATTAAAAAAACAAAAGTCCATCTTGTCTCATCTTAAATACTTTTTTCTTTTTTGCCAAATTAATACTTTCTGCTGTCAAACGTGTCACTTTAAGCCTGTTAGATTAATGACGTTCGGACATTTTTAGTGTTTTTGTTTGTTTGTTTGTTTGTTTGTTTTTTGTGGGGGTTTTCATACAGAAACATGAATGCACTGGAAAAAGAAACGCTTTAAGGCTCGGTTAAAAATGTGTCAAACGTTTCATGAAACTTCAAAATAGGAAGTATTTCAATAAAGACGGACTGGTTCTAAGACCCCCTGCTGCTCGTGGGCTTCGTGTCGCAGCTGTTCTCCGTCAGTGCCAAGTCGCCCCGGTCGGCGAGGAGCAGCTGGCCGTGAACCTTCGTGTCAGAGCTTTGGATTGATGGTGAGGCAGCGCCAGGAGGAGGTCATGAAAAAATGAGGTGAGGTTGGCTGATCCGCAGAGTTGGCCAGACAGACGGCACCAGTTGGAGAGGGTTGGTCTGATCCTTGCCGGATGAACCGAAACCCAGAAATACACCCAGGAGGCACCGATGATGAAGACTCCAGCTACAGAGTGGGTTCAAGTATTCCCCCTCTTAGTGGTAAATTTATGTTGTTGTCTGGAGTTCACATGGTTAGTGTTAGTCCAGCTCAGCTTAGTAAGACCTCAGATCAGGATTGGGGAATAAAAGAGAGAGTCTGGGTCAGGAGGGCATCTGTCCATAGAAGCTGCACAGACCGACCCAAAGACCAGTTAAAGAAAAGATCAGGCGGACTGTTTGGAATTAGTCGACTGGACACTTCCCAAATGTAGAAGACGGTGTTGTGGTCGCTGAGGCCAAATCTGAACTTTTAATCCATGTTCATGGAGGACAACGCAACGTCAAACCCAATGTATACTGCGACCATCAAACACTCTAAGAACTTGGTTCCACCAAACCTGGTTGTTTTAGTGTAGAAAGTTCTCAGTTTTTATATACGCCCGTCAAAAGGCGGACATATTACGTTACAGTCCGTCAAAACCGCTGATCCACTGTAGATAATTAATCAAACCTTCATACACATTTGTAGGACCACTGGACAGTGTGCCGCGTAATCTTCTCTTCACCTCAGCTCTAAGGTCAAAGGTCATACAAGGTCTTTGCTTGTCCGAGTCACTGGTATAGATTGCTGTATGACAGTTTGTCGACGAGCGTGTAATGTGTCATATGGTGTTCTTGTTTAAGGTTTGTCCTCGCCAAAGAGTTCATGGATGGAAATTGAGTCAAGTCTCCTGAAAAATGTGGTGCGAAAAATAAATTAACTTTAGACGTCAAGGGTAACGCATCTTAAACGTCTTTTGAAGACATTTTAAACAAAGGGGTTGTTAGGTTTCACTAGAAGTGTTTAGTTGCTTCAACATCTTGTATCGGTGCTCGAATGCAATCTGTTAAAGAACTGGTCGGAGTTCAAGAAAAGATGGAGTACTGAGGAGTCTTTGAGGGGAACCAAAGAGATTTGAGACTCGCAACAATGAGCCGAACCACACGGCTGAAGGAGAACCAGCCGAAGGTGCTGGAATGGTCCCATCAAAACCCGGATCTCAGTCCACCCAAGACCCTTTGCTTTGATTTAAAGATTGTTGGACTCTGGAAAACTGCCCTCTCTTTTTGAACAGTCAAATACCGGTAGTTCATGTTTTGCCATTTAAACGTCTTTTTTTTTTACGATTCATCAACTCCTTCACTGTTTTTCATTAACGTTTACCAGAATCATCGGTTCATAACTGTTTTAATGAATACATTTGAAATATCCATCCATCATCTAGAGCTGTCAATTCTAACACGAAGCCCGGCCCAACCCGGATTAGGGCCGGACCGGGCCATAATAATGTGCGGACCGGGCCGGTGTCTGGCTTTTGATTGCGTCAGCGGATGTGCACAGCTGACGATGCAATTATATGGCAACACGGCTTGCCATACATTCACCTGCCGCACGCTGCCATTTGACCGCGCGCTGACCAGCTTTGAAAAAGGTAAAAAGTTCAGTGAAGCTTCAGATGGTCTACTGCCAGCGATCCATCAGCCCAAATGGACGTTCATTCAGCCGCTGCACTCAGCGGACACACGCAGCCGACGATCCAAACAGGTGAGATCACAAAATAGCCTGCATTATTCGGACATGGACCGTGCTCTGACATGTCGAATGCAGCAGAAACAGGGATTTAATGCGCTTTGACGGCCATGAAAGGACAAACACCCCCTCAGCTCTGATCATTTGCCCCCTTAGCGGCGCCTGTCCTCCGACCGTTAATAACTATATAAGCAGTCAAAGCTTAATTAAAAATGTCGGGGGTGGGGTTCGAGTTCGGACCTGTAATTACTGTTAATTCGTCGGGTGGGGTTTGGAAATTATGTCTACGAGCTGGGGCCAGGCCAGGTCGGATTTTTTGGGCCCAAATGCAACTCTACCATTATCTTCTGCTTGTTCTGAAGTCGGGTCGCAGGGGCAGCAGCTTGAGCAGGGAGGTTCAGACATCTCCTTCCACAGCCACCTCCTCCAGCTCTTCTGAGAAGACTCCAAGGAGTTCCCAGACCAAGCGAGAGACGTAGTCTCTCCAGCGTGTCCTGGGTCTTCCACGGGGTCTCCTCCCAATCGAACATGCCCGAAACACCTCCCTAGGGAGGCGCCCAGGGAGCATCCTTACCAGATGCTGAACCACCTCACCTGGCTCCTCTCGATGTGGAGGAGCAGCGGTTCTAATCTACTCCAAGTCTCTCCTGATAACTGAACTTCTCACTATCCTGATGCATGCTCAATAATCCAATAATCCAGAACTTCTCACTCTATCTCTAAAGGAGAGTCCAGCTCTACCCTGCAGAGGAAACTCGTTTCAACCGCCTGTATCCACGATCTCGTTCTTTCAGTCTCTACCCAGAGTTCATCAGAGGTGAGGGTAGGAACGTAGACCGACCGGTAAACAGAGAGCACTGCCTTACAGCTCTGCTCCCTGTTCACCACAACGGACCGGCACAGAGTCCACAATACTGCAGACGCTGCACCAATACTTCTGTCAATCTCACGCGTCATTCTTACCTCACTCATGAACAGAACTCCAATTGGAGGAGTTCAAGTAAGTACATTTGACATATTTTCAAATAAATCTCCTTTCAAGCTACTTTTGTCTTCCAGTTTTTCCAGCGGGGCCTTGAACTATCGAAGAACTGAGAGCTTTGAGCCAACAGCTAAAACCTGTTGTTTAAAATATCTGAAACAAGTTTTTTTCTCCTGTTTAACTTATTTAATACAAAGTATTTTGTGTAGGTCCATCATTTATCGTTCAGTTGGAAATCCATTTAAATATACCACGGGGGTGGATACTTTTACTACCAACTGTGTGAGCAAAGATCTCCACCAGTTGTCACGACGACCCCGATGATCAACAACAACATCCTGTTTTCTCAGCAGAACTTTCGCCAAACCACATTTTGTTTGTTTTATTTATTATTTTACTTCCTGGTGGAGGCAGCCGGCTGCTGCAAGGTCGTGAGATTCTGAGGGCGGGGGGGCTGTTGGGCACGTAGCAGTAAATGTACACCATCGGGGTGCTTTATCCCGTGTAAACTGTAACAGAATAAACCGTGTAGAGACAGAGTGAGCCGAGTTAATTTAGAGATGACTCGACTTCTGTCGTCTCACCTGAAACGAAACCCCCCCTTCAGAAAAAGGAAAGCCCGTTGAGTAAAAGTCGCCGAGCGAAGGCGAGCAGCTCCTTTTCATATTTCTAATCAGGCCTGTTAGTGTTGGGCTCAGCGGGGGTGGGCTGAGGAACAAGCTGAGCGCAGTAATTGGACTTTTAATTAGGTTTATAAACATTTAGTCCTGAACTCTGAAGCTCCAAAGTTGTTTAATTTGATTTTTCCGTGGAGCTTCTGGAAACAGATTATTTTAAACATGAAGACATTTAAATGAAAGCTCAGTTTTATTTTTTTATTATTTTTAGGAAGTCGAAGCTTCCAGATGTGCAGGTCAATATGATGCTGTTCTGTTTGGACCCGTCTCTGCAGCAGGAAGTCCACGTATAAACTAGATGTTTTCTCTGCCGTCGTATTTTTATCAAAGGACCAGTGAAGCAGTAAAATACTGATCTGTGTGAAGACACCCAGACCAGAACCGAGCCTCCTCCATGGTCCACTGCAGGGTTCGGTTTCACTCGTGGGTCTGTGGACACTGAGCTGATGGGACTTGTTTTTAAGAAGCTCCAGTTTTGTCTCATCTGTCCAGAAGACATTCTCCTTGTGTCTTCTCAATATTCAGTTTAATAAATTCTCGTCTCGTATTTTATGACATGATGTCCTCAGTCCGATGGTGTGACCTCTGACCTTGGAGTTCACCTCCAACCTCTTCAGAATTTGTTCTGGACTCTGGTTATCGTTCGTATAATCCGTCTCTTCATTTGTCCTCTTGTGGACACGTCCAGGGAGGTTGTCTCCAGTCCTGTGGACCATAAAGTCCTGAGTAATGTGAGCAGCTGCAGTCAGAGGAACCTTCAGCCGGCTGGAGATGATCTTCTGGTCTTTAACTTCATCACGTTAATGATCACTCAGTCCATGTGTTACACACCATGACACCAGTCAGTCCTGTGACTACCTGTCCCCTTTAAACACACTGAAGACACCTGAGGTCCACACGTCTCGCAGATTAGTTTCAATCTTAAAATACTTGAGTTGAGCCAAAAGTCTGATTTTTATTTATTTTATTTCAGTGATAAATGTTTATTTTATTTTTATCTGTTTAAACTGAGTGTTTTTTTAAGGATGAGGACTTCGTGGGTTCTGCTCTCTGCAACTCTCCATGAAGCGGGTCTTACCTGTAAATGTCCCACTCCCGTCCCGCGTCACGCGTGTTTAAACCATGCGGGGCTGCTGCTACGATCCAGCTGCGGGGCTCTCCGCTGGACACATCTGGGTCACATCTGGAGACAGACCGGGTCGGTGCCGTTCCTTAAGACAGATTAATTTCTCCCCTCCTCCGGGTGGGAACCCAACAGAGTTCTTGTCGGAACCAAATCCTCCTCCTGAAGCCGCCGCGGGTCCTCGCGCTCCACTCCGGTCCGCGCACGAGTCCTCAGTGCGGGCTCTGCACCCAGCAGGTGGGTCCGCGCGCCCGACACACCAGCGCAGCGAGTTTCCAATGCGTGACGTCACCGGATCGATCGGTCCAGCCTCCTCCCCCTCCCCTCCCCGCGCCGCGCGCTCCAACTTTATGGAGACGCCGGAGCTCAAAGTAATCTGATTACTGCTCATAACAGATATCAGATAATTAAAGTATTGCACCTCTGATGAAAAAAACTCAGGTTTCTGCTGTTTCTGGGTCAGTTTAGATACTTAAATAACAAATCATTGTGAGTAATTTGATCAATTAGGCTAATTAATAATTAGGATTTAAATGAACCCCCCCCCCCCCCCCCACACACACACACACACACACACACACACTGGTCTGCTCAATGAGGCTTTAACGAGAGAATAGAGAGGATGAAAGTTGTCTTCTGCTGCCCCCATGAGGATCAACATGTTCACAATCTGGAACCCGAAGACTCAAATGTTATTTACAAAAACAGAATTATTTTTTATTTTGATCATATCAGTGATTCATATGTTTCATGTGTTTACCTGCAGAAACGGAGAAGAGACTGGGAGTGGGTCACCCCTGGTCCATGGACCATCTTCATGTCCTGGTTTGTGTTTAAACTCAGATTTATTATATGTCAGTGTTGGACTGGAGCTAAATTATTATATATATATTTTTTTTTTATCCAGAAACTTTATTTGAATTAGTTGCAGTCAGTGGTGGACACAGTTAACACAGCTTAACTGAAAACCTTGATAAACAACTGATTCTCTCAAATTCGCTGTATGGTTTCAGGAAAAAGAGTTCTACCAGTTTGGGTGTTTTGGACCTTATTGAAAAAATTATTGATACATTTGAACGTGGTGATTATGGTGTTGGCATTTTTCTGGACCTCTCTAAGGCTTTCGATATTATTGAGTAAGCTGCACCATTATGGGTTTAAAAGTTATCCTTTTGGTAGACAACAGTGTTTAATTCTAAATCATCAAAAATCCCAAATTTGAAACATCAAACATGGGGTCCCCCAGGGTTCAATCTTGGGACCATTACTTTTCATTATATATATATTAATGACTTTGTAGATTCTTCCAAATATATTTCATAAGGTCATTTTTGCTGATGATACCAACTTGTTTTTTTTTTTTTTCCACATAAAAATTATTCCGAACTGGAGGAAATAGTAAATGCAGAACTGAAAAAAATAAATACCTGGTTCAAGAGTAACAAGTTATCTCTTAATATCAGCCAAACAAATTTTATTCTCTTTAAACCCAATAAATCTAAACTTTTAATTGATCATGTAATTCTCAAAACTGAAAATGTGAAATTAATGAGTGTAAGTTCCACAAAACTCCTGGGGGTCCACATTATGTTGGCTTGTTTTTTAAATTACGACATTATTTGCCTCTACCCACACTCTTAACAACGTATAAATCTCTCATTGAGCCACACCTTACATCCTGTAATGTTATTTGGTGCAATACTTACCCTAGTTGTCTTAAGAAACTTGAAAGTCTTCAAAAAAAAAGATAATAAGAACCGTGTCATGGTCCGAGTATAACGCCCCCACATCCCATCTATTTCATCGTTTTGATCTTCTTCGGCTAACAGAATTAAATGTGTATCAAGACGCCTGTTTGATGTTTCAAATTGTAAATAAAAGTAATAAAAGATTAACAGAGCTGTTCCAATCAGTGGTCCACAACATGCTTATGAAACCAGGGAAAAACTAAATAACTAGTCAAACTTTTTCTGGGAGGGGTCCTCAGATTTGGAACGAGCTTGACGAGAGTTTGAATATACTTGATCACTTGTAGGACCTGTAGCTTATTGATCAGAGGTAACATAATCTGTATTGTATGTGGAATTTGTATGAGGACGAATGTTTTATTGTGATGTTATTTTAATATGTTATACTTATAATTTGTATGTAATATGTACCCAGGCTCCGTCTATAAGCTTTAAATAGCTTTTTGGAGACCTATGATTATTTTTGTGTGTGTGTGAATAAACTGAAACAAACAGTTCAGCTAATAGCGGAACAAAGTTTCATTTAGCAGATTAGCATTTTTGCTAACTTTGGAAACCATTAGCTTCCGCTAAGTTAGGTTTCACCAACTTTAAGTCCGCTAACAAAATTCACAAGCACGTTTATGTTGTGGGCGTGTCTTTAAGTGTCCGTTTGGCACGCCATTGGCTGACTACGTGTACACGTGACAAGACGTGATTGGTCAACGCAGTAGCAGCTAGCTAGACAAAGACACGCGACCCAGATTGAGTCACACAGTTAGCAGTTAGCATTATATTACGCTATTTATGTTTTTACCGTTTTAGTGTTAGCAAAACTATTTTTTAAATTGGTGGTAAGTTTGTTGTGCCCACCACTGGTTCATGTTTACACCCACTGTTCCCACAAGCCCCCAAGATCAACACCTGCAAATAGCCCCACCAAGTAGAACAGCATGAAAGTTACTTAGAACACATCTGGGTTGCAGTATAAAAATGTTCCAGAACATCCCATAGAACTTCATTAAAGCCGTGATTGTTCCCCATCGCACACTGAACAGGGGAAAGTGGAAATACCCTCCGTCCATCCGTCCGTCCGTCCATGTTGTGAGCGCAACAATTTGAAAAATAAGAGAGGTTCCAACTTCCATTTTGGTGTGTGGCTGCAACTACGAGTAATAAGGTCACTATCAAAATTGGGTTGCCATGGGGGTGGGGTGAGTGTGTAAACTGGTTCTCAGGAGTCACAGTTTATTTCCACAAGTTCTGACAAACAACTCAAATTTCTCACACTTTGACTCACGGAAGCTAAATTGAGACGTGTTCCAGACAACGTCATAACTTTGAGACCATCTAGAGTCAAGAAATGTCTGACATTCCATCTTCATGAGAGCAAGACGCCGTGACTCGCCTCAAACAGCAAAACCTTGCACACGTTTTGAGACTTTTTGGAAAGGCCGATCAGATTTAGTCTCCAACAGCCGGAGCCCAGACTGAACCTAGCTTAAGAGCTAATAGTTAAATGTTAGCCCCACCTTTGCTGTAGCTCGGTCCAAATAAATCTACATTGGCTGCATGATTTTTTTTGTGGAATCAGGTCCTTTAAAAGATAAATTCAGATTTTTGCTCCCCATCATGGAACAAAGAGGGGACTTGGAAATAACCTCCCACCATCCGGTTCACTGTGCTCTAATTTCACAAAAATATGAAGTACTGGCTTCTTTTTTGGTTTGTGGCTAAATCTAGGCATAAGAACGTTTCCTTTCAATAAATGGGTTGCTACATCAAAATCCAAGATGGCCACCATTTATACGCGTCTTCTTTCGGCTGCTCCTTTCCTCAGGGGTCGGTCGCCACAGCAAACTAAGTTGCATGTACCCTGTATTCATTGGTTAACTGGACATCATTAACTTCACGCAGACTCTCTCACTGGTACATTTTCATCTTTAAATCACTTCTTGGTCTGTTGCCTTCATACATCTCCTCCGACATGTCTCTGCGTGAGTGCAGCTACGGAGTGCGCTCTCAGGACATTATTACCTGCAGTGTTCCCTCAGTGAGGACTGAACTAGGCAAAAGGGCCTTCTCCTACTCCGCTCCTGTTTCCTGGAATATCTTACAAAAAGAATTGAAGCTCTCGACCTTGACCTCTCTAAGTGGCTTTAAGAATCTGTTGGACTCCTGGCAGGGTCCAATGCTGACATGTTCCTGTTTTTAGTTTTATACATTTGTCTTGGAATCTAGCTGTTTTTTTGGTTTTGTTACCTTTTTCCTTTTAGCCATCCTATTTGTTAAAAAAAAAAAAAAAAAAAAAAACTGTAGTATGAGTTTTTATAATTGCTTATTGCTGTTGCTGTTGTCCATTGTTGTCATCTTTCTTTGTTGAAATCAGGTCTCTCTTGTAAATGAGTCCTCGAGGCTCAATGGGATTTACCTGTATAAATAAAGGTTGATTGATTGATTGATCCTGGTGCATGCTCAATAATCCAGGCAGAAAAATCTAAAAAAGTTAAATCTGGTCCTCTGGACATTCAAAAAACAAAACAACAACAAAAATGTAGAAACGTTTCGTCTTTCATCCGAGAGACTTCCTCAGTCTGAGGAGCTGTTTTCAGCTCAGTCTCTTAAATAGCACCTTCTCAGAGTGGATCAACCAGTTTTGCTGCTGACAACCAAAACCAACTGATCACATGCTCAAGAAGGACCATCAGCCTAACAATGGATCATTAGCACACTGATGGCTGTTTACTACTCACAGAGGGCTGAGTCATACTAGCAATCACAGCATTGTAAGAGGGGGACAGTTGAACCCGGAGGCTCCACCCGTTTAACGATGGACGATTTCTTTTCACAAAGATGGCCTCCTTTACTCCTCTCTCAAACCATCGTTCCTCTCTGTCCAGGATGTGAACATCTTCATCCCTGAAAGAGTGACCGCTGGCCTGGAGATGAGTGTAGACCTCAGAGTCCTGGCCTGATGATGTTGATCTTCTGTGCTGGTCCATCCTTTTGGCCAGTGGCTGTTTAGTTTCCCCGATGTAAGACTGATCACCTTCCTGACACTGAACAGCATACACAACATTACTCTGTTTGTGCCGGGGGACTGGATCTTTGGGATGAACCAGTCTTTAATGTATTTTGGGGTTTAAAAGCCACTGGGACGTTATGTTTAGAAAATAAACGTCTCAGTTTCTCTGATACCCCCTCAACATATGGAATGACCACTGGTCTGGGTCTGGGTTCCTCCTTTTCACCTGTTGGCTGACTGGAGTCCTGTTTGGGTTTCTTCTCTGCTTTCAGGAAGGCCCAGTTAGGATATCCACATTGCTCTAGAGCCTGTCTTGTGTGGGATTTCTCCTTCTGCCTGGCTCCTGAGTTAGTGGGGACGCTGTCTGCTCTGTGGTACAGAGTCCTGATGACTCCTAACTTGTGCTCCAAAGGGTGATGGATGCCCTTCATGACACAACCACAGTCCACCGAGCTACCACAGCCTTCTGTGTGGAGCAGTGGATGGACATGTGGATCCATTGGTCAGAACACCTCATCATGCTAACACCATCTTCACTGTGAAGCACGGTGGTGGCAGCATCACACTTTGAATTTTTCTCTTTTTTGTTGGGAAACTAGTCAAAGTTAACAAAACGATGGGACAAAGGAGAGAAATTCTTGAGGGAAACGGGAGTCTTCACAAGACGTGACTGGGACAGAAGTCCACCTTCCATCAGGACAACGTAAAGCAACGTGGTTTAAGGTAAACCAGTTAAAGGTCCTGAACTGGTCCAGTTAAAGCGAGTGACTAGAGTTAAAGGTGTTGGACACAAGTAGCACCATTTTGGTCAATTCCAGGTTTCAAGGCAACACAAAACAAGAGTAGTGAAGAATCTGATGAGCAGTGAACATGAAACCGTTTGATCAAAAGTGTTTATTTCACGGTGAAAACAGTCCAGTCACACACCCCCAAATTATTTTTTTACAAACCGCATCAAACCAACATCGAACACGTGAGACAGAAAAATAAAAATCATCAGAGCACAAAGTGATTGGCTTCTGCAGCAGAGATATGAAGGGTCCGAGTTCTTTCTGTTGTCTGTCCGGCGAATCAAAGCTTCTTCTTTTTTCAACATTTCTCGGGAGAGTTTCATTCTAAGGCGACGTTAAGACCGAGTCCTGTCCTCCCTGCTGGGACTGATCCGAGCCATGTCCAGGCCTTCTGGGCTCCACATCGATTATTCAAGCTGCTTCTGAAAGGCATCGGTGGTGGAAGTCAAGTCGTCCATGGAGCTCCTCAGCACTCCTCTTTGATGTAGATCTGTTCGTCTGTGTCCGACTCCAGGTGTTCCAGCCGCTCCGTCTGCCCGTTCATGATCTCGTCGGGGGTTTTCATGAACCTACGAGGAAACGCACGTTTAACTCGGTCTGGTCTGAAGCTCAAACCCAGAGCAGGTAAAAACAAACAAACGGTGGATCATAAACCTGAACAGAAGTCTTTGCCCCGGCTCTTTCCTGATGATGTTCAGTTTGTAGTAGTGCCTCAGTGCTCGCGACATCTTCTCGTACGTCATGTTGGTTCTGTTCTGTGAGGGACGGAGAGCAAAACCTTTGTTGATTTTTAAGTCATACAAATTTTAGAAAAAGAGAAGTTTCCCTCAATGTGACATACAAACGATGCATTAGTGTTAAAAAAAAACAAGAACTCTACAAACAGCACAAACACCATGAACAGTGTTGACTGGCGTTCAACAGGGCAATGTGTTTGGCCTCCAAATTATTAATTTGGTAGTTAAACATGAGGTTGACTGATATGTGTTATCTTAAAGTGGAGCTACACATCACAATGCGTAGCTTCTGCACAAAGCTCCGCCCCTTTTAGGGTAAAAATGACCTCTCTCCACTTTGGTTGCAGATAAATGCAACTCCGGAAGTGTTTGCTAAGAAAACAGCTGTAAGACTACAGCTCGCTTTGAAGCTTTTAATCACCCAGATGTTGTATCATCCTGATCAACAGAGGTATAGAACTCTTGCTTTCTTGAATTTAGATTTAATTAATCCATTCCTAAGCAACTTAATAAAGCAATCAATCAACATTTGCGTGAATACGCTTAAAGTATATGCAAGCTACATGCTGGGCTAACAGCTAAAAGACCACCGCTACCTGCCACTAGCCGATGCTCACTTGAAAACAAGGAGGACAAACCTTGAGGTAAAATAACCGGCTGTGGGAGAACCAGAAGTTTTGTGCCCATATTCATCCAGAAACCTGGCTCTGATGGCACACACGGCACCGAATGTGTGTTTTACCTTGTGGTTGCCCCAGAGCCTGGCCAGGCCGTTGGGGTCCATGATGCGGAAGACTTTACTCTCCGGATCCTCCCAGCGGATGTAGTTCTCGTACCTGCTGTCTGACAGGAGCTGGTAGACGTAGTCCCACAGCAGCCTGCAGTCTGCGAGGAGCCAGCAGGGACAAAAAGAAAACGCTGAGTGGGCCGAGTTGAATAAAACTCAAAGCCCTTCCTGAAGACGTGCGTACCTGCTATGCGTCCGATGGGCATCTCATCTGGAGGAGAAACGGGCATGATGACGTGGTTCCTGTACAGCTCCTCCTGCTGCTGCTGAGCCAGCTGGTGGTGGTGGAGGTGGACCTTCCCCTCACGCCCGTTCTCCATCGTCACCTGAGACGGGGGTCCGCTGCGGCTGTGCCTGAAGTCCATGCCGGCACCCCCGCCGCTCCAATTCGGGCTGAGGATCAAAGGGTTCATGATGGTGCTGGGCATGAGCTGGATGACGCGAGGAGGGCCTGCCTCCTGGACCCCCGGGCTGCCCGGGCAGGGGGCCTCTTTGGGCATGACGCAGTGCCCATTCTGGGGTACCGGAGACACGGACAGCGGGTACATTTCCTCCGGCAGGTGGTGGTTGCTATCAGGTAGCTGAGAGAAGCTCTGGAGGAGGTCCTTGTTGGCGGAACGAGGGTGGTTTGGCTCGGAAGGGGACCGGCTTGGAGTTGGGTTGTGGGGGGAGCGGGAGCGGGAACTGTGACGCAGTTCTATAGTTGGTGCGTGATGGGGGAGGGGTTCCGTACCACGTGGTGCCCGTCGTACCGTCTCTGAAAGACGAGAAGATATTTGAGGCTCAGTTAGGACTTTAGTTGATGGTATTTTATAAAAACTGCATGCCGTCCGGCGTCTCCCTCCATCTGTTAGCACTCGTATGTAATATGGATCAGCCTCAGCTACTACCACGCCAAATCTGAACTCTGTACCTGTCAAACTGATAAAGTTGTAGCCATTTGTTGTTGGCTAATGTCAATCAGCTGTGGCAGTCATCTTGAATTAGGTTGACTAAAAGTTGTCGATGTTCTTCCAGTGATTCTTTTTTCTGTTTTATTAAAATCTGTCCTCTAGTTTGACATGTCTTACAACAGACACATAAACAGACCTACCAGGTGTGGTAGTAGTTGTAGTACTGGTGGTGGTAATGGGGGGTAGTGGTAGAGACAGTATTAGTAGTAGTGGTGGTGGGGTGCTTGTAAATATAGTAAATAATGAATTAATTTATTTTAAAAGTCTAAAACTAAATAAATGCCAACTCCAGTCACCATTAAACTTAAAAATGTACCAACTTATAATAGTTTGTCTTATTGCCATGAATTTAAACCTACTTTAATTCTTATTAGTCTTTTAAATGTGTCAAGTTTCAGCTGAAATAAAACGGGCGTATGAAAGCAGTAAATGATAATTGTAGATTTTGTTTAGATTTAAATGATCCCACTGTCAAACGTCTCCACCGTGAACCCACCAGTAGGTGTCGCTCTGACCCCACGGTGAGGCCGAGCTGCACAGCTTCAGCTGTTTTGTCTCTTTAAACCAAATTAAGCTCCTGAACTACCAACGAGAGTTCTTTAACATTTATCACTGCAGCTTGAGGTGTGGACGATCTTCTGCCGACTCCGAAACAGAAACTCCAAGGGCTCATTAATCGCTGCTCAGTCATGGAGCCAATGTTGGACACACAAAGATCCTCGGAGAACAACCTGATCTCCAACAAGAACATGGCTCCTTCTGCAGAGACGGAAGGATCTGATGATGGAACATCTACAAGTAGTATGAAGGCAAACGGTTTGAACATTAATGCACTGGAGACGCTCCAAACACGAGGATGCTCGGATGAGACTAAAAATATCACTTTGGAATCTAAGAGAACGGCGTCCACACAGTGAAGCACGGTGGTGGCAGCATCATGCTTCACCTCCAGAGGTCCACGACCTGGACCTCACACTGGTCTGTTGACATCTGGACAAAGATCTGACTGCATGGACTCAAGAACAACTAGACTGAAAATGAGGCCAACTCCAACGGAGGAAACCGTTCTACTTTAACACGTATTTGGTAAAACCAGCTCCACCAGTCTGTTCATAACTTTCATGTCAGATTTGTCATGCAACCAGAGGGCGGGAGGGGTCGGGTCTGGTGGCCTCAGGATTTCATCTTTGCTGTTTGCAGATGATGTGGTCCTGTCAGAATGTTCATCTCTCCCCAGAGCGGTTCAGAGCCGAGCGTGAAGCAGATGAGGATCAGAACCTCCAGATCTGTTGGAGGACGGACTGTCCTGGTTGGAAGTGAGGTGCTGCCTCCAGAACAAGCCGGATGAGATGAATGAGATGGATGGGATGAGATTAGATAAATGGGATGGATAGGATGGATGGATGAGATGAATGGGATGGATGGGATGGATGAGATGAATGGGATGGATGAGATGAATGGGATGGAT
>NC_056519.1:3834230-3842052 GCF_014905685.2 Nematolebias whitei | reverse complement strand
TGGGATGGATGAGATGAATGGGATGGATGAGATGAATGGGATGGATGGGATGAGATGAATGGGATGGATGGATGGGATGAGATAAGATGGATGGGATGGATAGGATGAATGGATGGGATGGATGAGATGAATGGGATGGATGAGATGGAAGGATGAGATGGATGAGATGGATAGGATGGATGGATGAGATTAATGGGATAGATGGGATGGATGAGGTATATTTGAGAAGTAAAGGACTTTGGGAATGTTTCTGCTAAAGAAGAGTGTACGTTCTCGTCTTTATGGAACTTGGAGTAACCACCAGATGTTTTCATTCATTCATGGACACGTTCAGTAAATATCACTTGAACCTTCACGCAGACCGATCAATGAAGAAAACAATAATTCAGAGGAAGCAGGAGCGACGAGGCCACTTCTCATGTTGAGACTCGTTGAAGCTCCGAGAGCAGAGCGTCGCATCAAAGACTGAAGCCCCAGCAGCCGGTGAATCAGCCGCCGTGCACGTTAAATCAAGCAACATTTCCTGGTGGGGCAGGTTCTACTGTCAACACCTGAGCTCCGATGAGGCCGCATCACATCTGATTGTTGCCGTGTCGCATTTTCTCCAAGCAGAGCCAGGAAACGACTTCCTGCACCTGCCCTTCCAAACGACAAACACAGGTGTGGAGTCAGAGTCACACGCCGCTTTTCATCGCTCGTCCTCACCTAAACTTCTGCCGTTCAGTCCGCTGAGTTATGTTTCCACTAAACACACGTCGGCTGAAACGTGAACGCAGGCTGCTGCACGACTGCCGAAGTCTGCTGAAAAGCTACAAGAAGCAGGACACCCAGCTAAAAGCTAAATTTACAATAAATAAATAAGATCAAAACATCAGCTAAAAGATGAAAAAAAAGCTAAATGCAAAAAGTTAAAACTAAAGGTAGCCAAATGCTAACTAATATATATAAGAAGCAAAAGCTTAAGGAGCTAAAAGCAGCAGAGTGTTAGCTAAAACTAGCAGAACAAAAGTAGATTTAAAGCTAAAAGTAGCAGGATGCTAGCACAAGTAGCAGAAACCTGGCTAAAAGTTGCAACATGCTTGCTTAAATAATGATAGCTAAAAGCAGCAAAAAATAGCTAAAAGCAGAAGACACATGGCTAAAAGCAGCAGACAGATAGCTAAAATTTAAAAAAAAGTGTACAAAAGTCTGGCTAAAAGTGGCAGCCAAACAGCTCAATGAAACAAAAGGCCAGACAGATAAAAGCTAAAAGTAGCAGAATGCTAGTTAAAAATCAGCAGAATCTGTGCTAAAAGTAAAAGAACAAGATCTACAAGAAACTAAAAGTCAGCAAAAAATTGACATAAAGGCTAAAAGTATCAGAATGATGATGAATGATAGCTACAAGTAGTGAAATACTAGCTAAAGGGCAGCTAAAACAGCACGCATGCAGAAGTAGATTGGATGGATATTAATTTTATATATTAGACACTAGTTGAAGTAAACCAGCTGAACTGGTCTGCATTTCTTTATTAGCTGCTGTAAACAACTTGCTTTATGCTGCTTTTAGCTTCAACCTTTATTGTAAATAAAGTTTTGTCTTTAAACTGCAGTGTTTTGTATTTTCCACAAATTTTACAAAGAAAATAAAAAGTTGTGTACTTCGATATTTTAAATGCAGTACATCGATGCCAGCTAAAGGGATCAAAGCAGCTAAAACCAGCTAAAATTCCAAGGCTAGCGGACATTACTAGCTATGGTAGATTTAACTTTAACAACTAGCTTTGGTTAATTTCTTTATTTTGGATGAATCAGCATAATTTGTATTAAAAACATAACGTTTCATTAAAGTGATGCTAAGCCAACTTTAAGACACAAGTCTGACGTAAATACAAACAAACAATTTTATGATTTCAAACCTTTTTAAACAGAATTTATCTTCACGATGATGTTACTGTTGCTAAAGGAGGAATAAATCAAAAGGCAAGAATAGATTTTGTTATATTAGAATATTTGTTTATGGAAAGCTGAAAATAACCAAAGGAAAATAACCGGCGGGTCTGAGCCCGAGCGGAACGTGCAGGAAGTGCCCGTGTGAGACGGTAGCGCAGCGGGACTGACCTTCGAGCTTCAGGTGCTGCACCGTGCTTTCCGGCAGGGAGTGGAAGGAGTTCCCAGGAAAGTAGGCGGACGGGCCGAACGCGCTGGACTTCCTCTGCTTCAGTATGTGCTGCAGCAGCTCGTACAGGACATCCCCTGCAGACACGCAAAGGTCAAAGGTGAAACCACGACTCCCGCCGACCAGTCCCGCGTGACACATCGTCTTCTCAGGGTGCTGTCGTCGTTGCTCAAAGTCCCTGAAGCTAGAACAACGATGAGCATCAGGACGACAAGTCCAACTCCAACACAAAGCAGAGACGGTGGTGCAGCGTGTCACGTCTTCAGTCCTTAATGGTTTGCAGGTGAAACTTATAAAGTGGAAACAGACGCAGGGCAGCGTTTGGGTCCCTACAGATTTTAATTCTATTTATCTTTGAATAATCAAAGGCTGATGGAGCGATCTGTCACTGTCCTAATAAAACACTTTGTCCTATTGTTTTTTTATTTATTCATAAAGTAAATAAACTCGGAGCAAAGGAGCACATTAAAAACGAAAGGTCAGAAAAACGTCACTCCAGTGAGTGAAGCGATGTAGAGTTAAATTCATTCATTTATACACCCGTGTAGTTTAATGTTGGTGGTCTGAAGTAATAATGTAACTTTTTTATTACAACAAAACAACAACAAAACTGTTAAACGATAGACGAATACTTACATACGTACCACTGCAGGGGGGGGTCATAGAGCCCTTCTTATGTAGTAATTAGTTTAACTTTTATTTAAATTGCACATTTTACATTTCATTTCTGTTCCTGGATGGTGTATGATGAGTTGTACTGGAGGCTGCGCACTAAGGAGGGCAAGAAGGACTTGTATCGATTGGTGAGACCGAGGGATCAGGCTGGAAAGGATGTGCAGCAGGCTAACGTTTGGTCTATCGTTTGTTAGCCACTTGTTCTTTTTTAACGTGATGTAGATCCTGAACATCCACAGCCATGGATTTTTGGCAAAGTGACCCCCTTTGTTCTTTATACTTACATACGTACTACTGCAGGGGGGTAAAGTGCCCGTGTAGTTTAGTGTTGGTGGTTGGAAGTAATAATGTAACTTTTTATCACACCAAAACAACAACAAACTGTTAAACAATAGACAAATTCTTACATACATACCACTGCAAGGGGGTCACAGAGCCCTTTCTCTGTAGTAATCTACTTTAATTAATTTAACTGTATTTAAATTGCACATTTTACTTTTCATTTATTTTCCTGGACGGCGCATGATGAGTCGTTTGGGAGGCTGGACACTAACGAGGGCGAGAAGGACTCATCGACTGGTGAGACCGAGAGATCAGGCTGGAAAGGATGTGCAGCAGGTTAACGTTTGGTCTATTGTTTGTAAGTAGTTTGTTCATTTTTAACGTTATTTAGATCCGGAACATCCACAGCCATTGTTTTTTTTGGCAGCGTGACCCAGATTGACCTCCTTTGTTCTTTACTGGTAACGAGGCCCGGATGTGTCAATCCGTCTCCTGCCTCATCGTGAATGAGACTCTCAGATACTTTGCTTGAGTCGTTCTCTGGATTTATTTGTGCACATTCGTGTCACAAGTACCACTTAAGTGCAGCTCCAAGTGGAGATTTACGTATTTTCTCTCCATTTTGTGTCTCCAACCAGCCGCAGGTCAGTAAAACGTGTAAAACATAAAAATCACACGTCACAGCTGAGCCAAAAAACTGGCAACATGATGCTGTTTAGCAGAAAACAAGCGGTCATCAGGTGTAAATGGACCGAAGTGTCATGTGATCCCGGCATTTTCCTTCAAGTGGTTACACAACAGGGTTAATGAAGCCGAAGCAGGAAGTTGTCTGAATGATTTACGGAGCTTTGTTTTGCCTCAAACCGGCTGTGTGACAAAACGTTTACACAGTTCACAGGTGAGCTCCGGCTGCAGGTGGACGGCACCGGCTCGCTTTGTTCAAGTGTTACCACAACAAGGAAATGATTCTCATACAGGAAGTGATGTTAACACACGCAGGGCGCTTTCAGTTCTCGCTTTCTGGTCCGAGTCGGACTGAGGGGGAAAATTCCTGCTTGCTGCCTGGAGAAGGCTTTGATTCTTATCTAAAAACCGGTTCGTTGTGCAGAAAGTCCAACATTTATTCAGACTTTCAGGGAACTGACGAGGGTTCGCCTGCTTTAGCTTGATGTGATGTTAGGGATCCTTCAAGAACGCAGCAGGGACTCATGGGAACTTAGAGCCGTGCAAAGGAGGAAACGGATGAGTCACAAATCAGAAAATGGCTCTGTTCCCTAAAGTGACATTTCCACTAATGTCACCGAGCGCAGGGTGTAACGCCAACAAACGAGGTTCAGCTAGGAGCTAAAACAACCTGTGAGGGAATAAATGGAGCAGATGTTTCCAATCTTTCTCCAAAACATCTGTTTCTTCACAGAATCCAAAACGACGTCAACTCGCCAGGAGCCGTGTTTACTGCCGGTAAAAAAAAGGTGTAAAACAAATAAAGCGGGAAATGGTTTTGTGTATTTACGGCGTTCTTCGAAGCGCCAAACCCTCACATCAGTCTGAATGTGGAGCCGTTAATCATCCGTACGGTTTTTATAATTTAACTGCTTCTGCGTATTCGCATCAAAACGTTCAGCTCGTTCAGAAACACCTGCTGAAGTTTTTTTGTCTTTACGTTTTCCCTCAGAAGCATCATGCCTCTCCGTTTGTCTTTAGCTAATCTGAGCTTTTTGTTAATGTTTTGCTGATTTGAGGGATTAGCTATGGCTTTGCTAATGTTGCTGCTAGGGATGTGCTTGGTTTAGCTTTTTGCTCCTAATCTGCTTATTTTAGCTTTTAGCTACTGTTCTGCTGGTTTTAGATTTTAACTGTTTTGTTCATTTGAGCTTGTAGCAACAGTTCTGTTTATTTTACCTTTTTGTAAAGGTTTTGCTGATTCGAACATTTAGTTATGATTATGTTAGTTTTAGCAACAGTTTTGCTGATTTTAACAATTGGCTACGGTTATGCTTCTTTTAGTTTAGAGCTACTGTTTCGCACATTTTAGCATAGGCTACTGTTTTGCTAATTAAAGCTGTTAATTAGAATTTAGCTCATTTTATCTTTTCGCAAATGTTAGTTCTGCAAGTTGTAGCCTTTAACTATGATTTTGCTGATTTGAGCTTTTAGTTATGATTATGCTAGTTTTACCTTTTAGCAACTGTTTTGCTGATTTTAGCTTTTGGCTACTATGCTACACATTTTAGCATAGGCTACTGTTTTGCTGATTAAAGCTGTTAATTAGAATTTATCTCATTTTAGCTTTTAACTAATGTTCAGTTTGTTTAAGCTTAGGTTAGTTCCTCAAGTTGGAGCCTTTAGCTATGGTTTTGATGATTTAAGCTTTAAGTTAGACATTAGCTAGTGTTTTGCTTGTATTTGTTTCTGCTATTTTTTTGTTCATGCTTTTTAGCTATTATTTTGCTGGTTTTGATTTTTAACCCTTTCATTAATTTTAACTTGTAGCTGTGGATCTGCTTTTTAATATTTTAGCTACTGTTTTGCTGATTAGAGCTTTTAGCTACAGTTAAGATAGATTTAGCTTTTATCTATTGATGTGCTAGTTTTAGGCTGTGATAATAATTTTGATGAGTTTAGCTCATAATCATAATATTTCAAGTTTAGCTATTAGCTAGGGTTTTGTTGTATTGACATTTATTTTAGCTACTGTTCGGTTGGTTTTACATTTTAACTGCAGTTTTGTTCATTTCATTCTTTAGCTTCTGTTTTGTCCATTTTAGCTTTTAGCTTCTGTCTTGCTACTTTAAGCTACAGTTTTGAGCTTCAGCTTTTAGCTCGTTCTGGTCATCATGCTGACAACACTCTATTCAGCGAAGCACAGTGGTGGCAGCACCTTCCAGCAGGAAAATGAGCCGAAGCACACAGCCGAAACATTCAGTGAAGCTGAAAATCTCTGGTTTGATTTAAAATGTGCTGATTGGGGTGGGGGGGTGTTATCTGTGGTCATAAATCTAGTTTTATGTTCCAGATATAAATCAAACTGTGAGGAAATTAGGGGGGGTGTCGTGTGCCTGCTCACTGCTGTTGCCAAGGCGACCGTTGAGGTTGCTGTGTACTTCCTGATCAACCGTCTCCTACTTCCTCCCTCAGCCATCTGTGTGGCAGCCCCCCCGACACCCCGTCACCTCCCATCACCTGCTTCTTCTGAGAAGTGTTTCTCCGGTAGTTTGTGTGTGTTTGAGGAGGAGTACCGGAGTGGGGGGATCTGTAGCGGAAGTCCTCCTTGGTGAGAAGGAGCAGGGCCTTGCCGTTCATCTGGAAGGTGCCGCTGGTGATGGGCCGCAGGGCGAACTCCTTCTCGGCCCACCGCAGCCACTGGGCCACGTCCTCCCTGCTCCAACAGACTGGCTGCAGACCTGGGGGGGGGGGGAGATTTAGTGGAGAGAGAAGAAAAATGAGCTGAGTGACGAAGAAGCAGAAGGACCGAGGGAGGAGGGAAGAAAGAAGGAAAGGCAGGAAGGAGGGTGTGGGGGAGGGAGGAAGGAGGCGGTAAAAAGGATATTGAGGAAGTGAAGATAAAAGCCAAACGGAGGGGAGCGATTACGGGAACGGCAGCAGAGATAAAGAAAAAAAAAAGACGGAGGAGAGTCAGGAGACGGTGGGCTGGAGGGAGGAGGCACCGAGAATGAATCATCCAGAGGAAGAAAGTATCGACGTTAAACATCGAGTTAGAAAACTTGGAACAATAATTCACAAACTTTCAGCCCCCGACCCGCAGAGTGACTCCAAACACTGCAGGTTCAAATCTACAAAACCTTCAGCACCAACAGAGCTAATCATTTTTATTGATTCAGGACTGAAGCTGTTGCAACAATTATGGTGAGAATCTGTCTTAAAGTATCGTGAGCTTTGAGAAACGACACTTTATTGGTTTGTGAACAGACGACAAAACAGAAACTACAGAAACTGCATTTCCTGCGAAAATGAAGAGTGAAGAACTTGCTGAAAACAGCTGAAATTAGCTAAAAAAAAAAAAACATTCTGAAATGTAGCTGAAATGGAAGAACAAGCCAATATTTGCAGGAGAAAGCAGAAAGAACACAACTTTGCTTAACTAGATTTAAATAAGCAACATTTAGCACACAAATGAAGAAAATAGCTAAAATAAGATGAATTTAGCAAAAAAAATTGGCTGAAAAGTAGCTGGAAAAGGCAGAAAGAGGCTTAAACTACTAGAAGGAAACAGAAAGAAATGAAATTAGCTAAAAAAATGGAATTAGCTGAAAAAGCTAAAATTGTCTTAAAACAGCTAAATAGTAGCTGAAATAGTAGCACAGAGTGTAGCAGTAGAGAGTGGTGAAGGCTGCACAGAAGATGTTGGAATCAGCCTCCCCACCATCACAGACATCTACACCTCCAGATGCAGGAAGAGGGCCATCTGCATCATGAAGGACCCCACTCACCCAGCACACACACTTTTTGTCCCGCTCCCCTCAGGAAGGAGGTTAAGGAGCATTAAGTGCAGAAACACTAGACTGAGGAACAGCTTCTACCCTGAGGCTGTTAGACTCATGAATATCTAACCAGAATAATCACTGAAAAAAAATCACATGTTGCTGCTGATCTGTTTCATGTTGCTCCTGATCGGTTTCATGTTGTTGCTGCTGATCTGTTTCATGTTGCTGCTGATTTGTTTCATGTTGCTGCTGATCTGTTTCA
>NC_056519.1:3831437-3834220 GCF_014905685.2 Nematolebias whitei | reverse complement strand
CTGATCTGTTTCATGTTGCTGCTGATCTGTTTCATGTTGCTGCTGATTTATTGCATGTTGCTGTGTTCATGCGTGCATCTGCTCACACAGACTCATGTTCGTGCTGCTGTTCAGCGCACTGTTTTTATACTACTAGTGTATTTTTTGTTGTTTTTCTTAGTTCATATCTTGGATCTTATTACTGTTTTTTAACATTTTAATACAATAATAAATAATTTACATTTTAATACTTTTGTTGGATGTAACTGGGACCTTGTGTTCACAATTTCGTTCCACCACATGTACCACATGTGATGTGAATGACAAATAAAGAACCTTGAATCCTTGAAAATAACAGAAAAAGCTTAAACTAGTTGAAAAAAGCTGAAATTAGCAGAAGGAACATGTTTACCCAGTTAGGCTGAAAGAAGCAGAAATGAACACAAAAAAGTGGAAATTATCTGAAAAAAAGCTGAAATTAGCAACAAAAAAAAAAAAAAAAAAAAAAAACAGCTGAAAGAAGCTTAAATTATAAGAAGTGGAGAGCACATTTTGCTGAATTGGCCTGAAAAAGGTTGAAATGAGTGGAAAAAAAATGTAGAATTAGCTGAAAAGGCTAAAATTAGCATAAACAGCTAAATAGTAGCTGACACAGCACAAAAAGCTGACACTTGCATAAATAAGCTGAACTGAACAGAAAGAAGTTGGAAGCACAAAAATGTTTTACCGTATTTTTCAGACTATAAGGAGCACTTAAAATCCTTAATTTACTTAAACTTGACAGTGGATTTATGGATTAAATCTGGTTTACTGACCTCAAACCGATTTTATGTGATTATTGTGAACGAGTTGAATAAAGTTCGGCTCATCTGTTCCGTTTCGCCTAATGCGCCTTATAATCTAATTCAGTGCCCTGAGACGACTTCTGTTGTGACTTGGTGCTATACAAATAATAATCTGGTGCGTTTTATAATCCGAAACATATGGTCATTTGCAGAAAGAATCTGAAAGGAGCACAAAACTGAAAAAAAAAAACAGCTGAAAAAGTTTTAATTTGCAGAAAGAAGCTGAAGCAGAACAAAATGTGAAAGGAGCAGTAAAAGGTTGTAAACAGAGCTAAAGATCTGAAGCAAAATGAGCTCAATGCATTTTCTATGAGGAAAAAATGGAAGAAAAGGCTAAATATTTCAAAAAGCTAAAGCTGCACCTGAACCAAAAGTCACAGCAGGATTGTCCTGAAGGAGCCGAACGTTTGGATTCATGACTTGTTGAAATAGATGAAAAATTTACAGACAATAAAAGTACCGTATACGGTACATTATGTCAACAAATCATTATACAACAATCTGTAGTGATGACCTTTGACCTTGATTTGTGACCTTGACTGGGGTCATGAGACGTGAACGTGTCAAACGGACAGAGACGGTGCCGTTCTACGTCCACTGTCGTTTCCTCGCCCGAGTTATCGTTCGGCCTCGATCGTTTCCTCTGGGAGTCACGCGAGTAACGAGAGCTCGAGCTCGAGCCCCTCACGCAGCACAAAGGAAGTGGAATCCATAAACAAGTCGGCTTCCCGTGTCTTCCCTTCCCCCGTAAACAGACGCAAGGCCGAGCCGGGGCGATAAATGCGGGAAGACGGAGGTCGTCGGCGCCCGGCGAGCATCATCTTGTCGGCGCGCGAGATGAAGGCGTTTCACGAAGGCCCACGTCACTTCAGACACCGTCACCCGGCTGACACCTTCATGAGCTTTGTGGCGCTTCAGCTGTTTTTATAGCCAAAGGTTTAGCTCATTCAGGACACGGGTGCTGGGACGTTCTATACTTTTCTAAATGTTTAAAAAATTTCTAACATCCTTTTAAAACTTCTGCTTCAAGCAAATGCTATTTAAGTCTTCTTTAGCTACTTTTAGCTTGCCTTTTGCTACCTTTTAGCTATTTTTGTTACTTTAAGCTGACTTTTTGCTTTTTGCAACCTTTAGCTTTTAGGCATTTTTTTAGAAATATCTTTTAGCATTTAGATAACCTTTACCGTTTTAGCTAACACTTTCCTTTTAGCTAGCCTTTAGCTATATGTTTTTTTTTGCTTCTTTTGTTTATACTATACTTTAAACTAACCTGGTATTACATTTAGCTAGGTTGTTGCCCCGTTTAGCTTTTAGTTAACATTTTACTACTTTTAGTTAGCAGTTTGCTGTTTTTAGCTAGCCTTTAGCTGTTATTTTAGCATTTAGCTTGCTTCTTGATGTTTTAAGCTTCACTGTTTGCTGCTTTTCGTTAACTTTTTCTGGTTTATTACCAATTTGTTGCTTTGTGTTACCCTTTTGGTTTTCTTTTAGCATTTAGCTAGTTCTTTGGTATTAGTAGCTTGCATCTGGTTATCCTTTTGATACTTTTAGCTTTTGGTTAACCTTGTGCTACTTGTAGCCAGTGTTTTGTGTTTTCTTTTAGCTGTAGTCAGCCAGTTGTAGCTTCTTCAGCACGTTGCAGCAATCATTCAGACCTGTTTGTTTGCCATTCAGTCCCGATAAATAAAACAGTAAAATAAAGAGTGGATTTCCTTTTTCCCACGACTTTAAACGCACCATCTGATGCCTGAACGCGTCTCCTCTGCACGTTCCTGTAAATCAACCAGGACTAAAACTGGAACACTACGACCCCACCTCGTCACCGGCACCGCTCTTTAATATTGAATGGAGCTGCCGTCCGCGCCTCGTGCACCAGCTGCACTTCGGCTTCCCACAGCTGAAGCTGTGAGAGGGAGGAGGAGGAGGAGGAGGAGGAGGAGGAGGAGGAGGAGGAGGAGG
>NC_056519.1:3821733-3831427 GCF_014905685.2 Nematolebias whitei | reverse complement strand
GGAGGAGGAGGAGGAGGAGGAGGAGGAGGAGGAGGAGGAGGAGGAGGAGGGCAGAAGTGACGCAGGGGTCAGGAGGCCGCGGTACGCTCCCTCCAGGGTCGGAGACGTTCTGCTCCGCCAAATCCCCTCAAGAGATCCTCGGCCATCTGCACGCAGCCCAGAGGAGGAGGAGGGGGCCAAAACAAACATGTCCCATAATGCACTCTGGCTGGAAGTAATCCAGCATGGGCTCCTCGGCAACACAGGAAACTTCCTGTGGAACCGTTAGACAGGAAGCAGAAAGCAGAGTGTGGCGAGACGGCGTGTCAGGACGAGAAGTGAGGGCGCATCGGGGAGAACGACACGGCGGCTCCAACAGAACCGGTAGAACAGGAAGGAAGAGGAACCAGAGCCCGACGTGACGCTCACTTCCTCCTAACGTGTGTCTGACAGGCAGCTGGCTGCTACCAACACCTCAAAGATACAGGACACCAATCAGGGACAGATGTCCACATTTTGGACAAACAGCTGGAAAGACAGACGTCTCTGGTTCTGTAGGCGGAGCCAAAATATTACCTTACTAAAGTAAAAACTTCAAAATATGTTGCGTGATTTTATTGAAGAAAACTTCACATCTCGGTTTGTGCGTGCGCCGCCCACCGCCCCGCCCCCCTCACTGCCCCGCCCACCACCCGGCCCGCTCGTAAAACTTTTAAATAAAAGAAAAAATATTTCTGCAAAACATTTTCTGCCAATTTGTTGCAAGAAGAAAATAAATCAATTCCACGTCTTCTCACCAGGCTCCCTGCTGAATACATCTCAGATTAACAGTGTTCAGGAAACGTGTGCACGTGCGCGTGCGTCTCGAGCTCCACAGCAGCAGGGTCTCAGACCGTGGGCTCCTGATCCTCTCTGATGACACATAATTTTCACTCTGCGGTTTCCTCGGGCCCCCGCTAATGCTCGCTAACGCACGTGCACGCCAAGCGCTCAGGTTGCCACGGCGATGCGTGAGCGCTCAGGATGGACGGGGGGAGGAGGAGGGGGATGAGATCACCAGTGTCTTGTTTCGTCAGCCAGATGAGTTCACGAGGTCCGAACGGAACCGGTCACCAGAACTCCAGCTGTGTTGTAGAGGAGTCAAAGTGGGGTTTGTGGGCCATGAGGGGCCGTCTGGTCCGTCTCTGGGGTCCTGGACCTTTTTATTTGAAACGAAATCTGAATTTTGATGTTTGAACTAAATCAGGTTTTATTCACCAGTTTGTAAAGTTTGTGTTGGAGAAACCAGATTCGGCCATTTTTAATTAGTTTATATCGCCCGTTGCCAAAGAGCGAGAGGCGGCTGATCAACCCGCTGAACCACTGAACATTTTTAACAAAACTCAAAGTAACCGTTAAATTTATAGCAACATTTGGAGTCTCATTCAAAATGGCCGCCACAACCAATTAGCATTCACAAACATGGCTACAACTCGCTCACTTTTAGCATCTTTTGGATTTTGAGCTGAAGTTTAGCGTTTGTAGCAGAGGCAGCGTTTCCCCTACGGTTACCCAAGGACGGCGCCCCGCCTACTGAGCTAACCTTTTATTACTTTAAGCTTTTAGCCGGCTTTGTGCTATCTTTAGCTTTGAGTGGCTTTTTGTTACCTTCTGCTTTTAGCAGTTTTTACTATTTAAGCTGATCTGTTGCTACTTTTAAATGACTTACTTTATTTTTGCTATTTTTAGCTGTTTTTTTGTTACTTTCAGCTGGCATTATGCTACTTATAGCTTGATAGCCTTCTGTAACCTTTAGCTTTGAGGTGGACTTTTGCAATACTTTTAGCTCTTTGCTATGTTTTTAGCTTTTAGATGGATTTTCACTACTTTAGTTTTCGCTGGTTTTGCTACTTTTAGCTAGCCTTTAATTACTTTAAGCTTTTAGCCATCTTTTTGTTACTTTGTTTTTAGCAGTTTTTATTTTAAGCTGATCTTTTGCTACTTTTAATTGTTGCTATTTTTAGCTGTTTTTTGTTACTTTCAGCTGGCATTATGCTACTTTTGGTTTGACAGCCTTCTGTAACCTTTAGCTTTTAGGTGGACTTTTGCAATACTTTTAGCTCTTTGCTAAGTTTTTAGCTTTTTAGATGGATTTTCATTACTTTAGTTCTAGCTTTATTTTTGCTACTTTTAACTGTCTTTTGGTATCTTTAGCTTTTAGCTACTTTTAGCTGTTTTTTATTACTTTAAGCTTTTTTGTTTGTTTGCAACTTCTGACAGACTGTTTCAACCTTTAGCTTTTAGGCAGGCGTATGCAATACTTTTAGCTCTTACACAACCTTTATTATTGTAGCAATTGGCTCCTTTTAGCTAGCTTTTTAGCTTTTAGATACATTTTTACTACTTTTAGTTTTCACCCTTGTTATTGCTGTACCTTTACCTAATCTTTGTTTACTTGTAGATGGTCTTTTGCACCACTTAGCTTATTTTAGTTAGTAGTTTGCTACTTTTAACTAGCCTTTTGCTGTTCTTTTAGCTTTTAGCTCATGTCTAATGATTCCCAGCCAGGTGCTGATTTTGTTCCACGCAGTCCACAGAGAATCATTTCTGCTTTGAACCAAACTGCACACTTGGAGTCATCGTGGGACGTGAAAGATCAGAGCTTATTGTCTGCCTTTCCACCGTCTACACGTCAGACGGAGAACTTCGGCTCGTCTCGACCTGACGAGCTAAAATCAAAACAAGGAATAAAAGAAAAGCCTCCCGGTCGTTCGGTTCTTCTGTAAATGTTTGTCTTTCCTCTCAGTAGGCGGATATTGGTCCTGCTCTGCGGTGAAGAGGTTTGTCTTTCTCCAGACGGAGGAGGAGGAGGAGGGCTGACCTCCTGACACCCCGACTCAGGGACACGTGGGCATGAGTCGCACGCTTCCTCGCTCGGGGCTCTGCCCCCCCCCCGTCTTTCTGCAAGCCCTGTCAGGTGGGAGCGGGGGGGGGATCCACCTCCACTTTTACTTTTGTGAAACGCTCACATCCTCCACTTCCTCCGGCGACGTGTGCGCGCTTGTCCACCACCGCGCCCCCTCCCCCTTCACGTCCGGCAAAACTGGACTCCTTCCAGCCATAACAAACGTGAAACGGCTCATCAATCACGCCGGCGTTCCTGGGCAGGAAGTAGCACGACCCGTTTGTGACGGGGAGCCGGAGCAAGCCGGCGCTTGTAGGCTGGTTCCTGAATTCAGTCAACCGCCGCTCGTCCTTTTGTTTGGGAGCCAAATTTTCTTTATGAAGGCTGAAACCTCAAAGACATTTGTTAGCCAAAGCTGAACACACACACATGCACGCGCACATGCACACACTTGATACCTTTTTTCTCCCCAGGCAGAGCGGGACTGGGAAGTGAGTATTTAACAAAGTGTAGCCTTTCAGTGATCTTACCAACGCAAACTACAAAAGATTTAGTTTTAACAGCAACTCACCGTTTACTAAACCGTAAAGGGATAGTTCAGATATTTTCAAGCTCGTTTCTGTGTAGACGGCTCTGAACGCTCGTGAGCGTTAAGACCAAGGGCCGTGGTTTGGTCTTCAAACAGGTCTTTAGTTGCGTTTTACCTGCACGGTCCACCCTTTATGTTCGAGTACTTTAAGTTGTTTATCTTTTTTTATTCTGTATTTGAGTATTTTGTGTGCGTCTCGACCGGTCTGTAAGGTTTTAATGGATTTCTGGTCTGTCTGCAAGATAAACCTCGAATTTCAGGTGGGAGACTCATCCAGCCCAGACCGACGAGCTAACGAGCTAGTTAGCACGAGATGATATTTGATAAATCTCTACAGTTTAAAAAAAAAGTTTTTTGTACCGGAGAGTGGAGCAGAAAATGTGTTTTTAGATTAATTACGTTGAAAGATGCACAATATTCTGAATCTGCTACTTTAAGAGTCAGCAGAGTAGTAGCTGCCGTTTGACCCAGTGCAGCTACCGTAGCTTCCTGTAGTGGAAACACGTTTTCATCTTTGCTAACCCTAAAGAACATTTAAATGTAAACAATAACAGAAGTTATCATGATATGACTGTCTTTAGTCCCGACTTTGAAGCGTCTGGTTTGTGGATAGATTTATAGTGATTAGCACAATGCTAATAGAGTTAGCATCTATGTCATCCGTTAGCCAGCGGCCTGTGATCATCTGAGTATTTTGATGTTATTGTTCACTTTGTTAGGCATAGAACTATACAAATCAGTATTGAGATTATTTAAAACAATATTAACTTTAGTTTGTAAATATTTCTGTCTCTGTGTTTCAGTTTCTGCTCATATCAACCCTCTGTCTCATTTATCTACACAGAGTTCCTTGGTGGTTTACTGCAGGTAAAAAAAGAAGGTTTGTAGGCTCAATCATCCAGGTAGATAACAACAAAAGGTTAAACCTTGTCATCTGGACCGGTTTCTTTAGCAGTAGCTGCTAGCTGTAGCAGCTAGCTAGCTATTCTGGCAGACAGTGGTGTTGAAGTTTATCGAGGAGCGTTAGCTTGAACCATGATGAAAGTTTGAGGTCTGGAGTTGTTTTTAAGAACGACACAGATCCACGTTGGTCTTCGCCTTGCTCCGACTAGCCGTTAGCTCGTCAACCTGGTCAGAATTTAACTATTAGTGCAAACTGAGGTTGTTCAAAGTGCTATCTACAACAGGTAGGATATTAACTATTCATACGCTTTCCACAGAACTCCTTTAATCTGGTTTGACCCAACATTAATTCAGTTAATAACCAAGTAGTTTTAGTTAAATATCACAAGAAGTTAAGATGTGAACAAAAATACCGTTTATCTTTCTTTAGCCCTCCTGCTGCCTTTGGGTCAAAATAAACCAAAAGGCTTCAGCCTCAACACCAAGGCCTTGCAGGGCAGCAGGAGGGTTAATATTCTCAGAGTTTCAGCGACTGAAAAGGCCAAAGTATTTGTTGTTTATTTTATTTAAAGTTTTTTAAATAATGGTGTTCCACAAGGCTCGGTCTTAGGACCCACTCTCTTTACAATCTACATAAGTAATGTACGGTAGGTCAGAACATTCCTGACGCATCCTTGCATTTCTATGCAGACGATACAGTAGTTAAATGTCGAGCTAAATCAGTTGCTAAGCCTTTCCAACTTCTAGTCTGCATGCGGCATCATCCAGACAGATTTGTTCCATCTCAAACTGGTGCAAAATGTGGACAAAACCAAAGGGATGTTGTTTTCAAACAGGAAGTGGGTCCCAGCAGTTCTTCCTCCTATCATCTATAAATGGTGTTTCTACTGAGTTTGTGGATTCTTACAAATACGTGGGACTCTTGGTCAATGCACATCTATCTTTCTTTTACGCCGAATGTCGAAAACTTGATAAAAACACTGTCATGACGTTAATTGTTGCTGTTTTTAGTACTTTTACCTCGTTTCATAATGAAGCTTGATTGTATTGTTTTATATCACTACTTTAATTTACTTTTTCTTTTATATGCATTTGATGGCTGTTTATTTCTGTGTTGCTTATCGAGTCCTTGTGACTCAATGAGACTAACCTGTATAAATAAAGGTTGAATGAATTTCTCCTCTGAATTAGCGTGTGCAGTATTTCAAATTGAGAATATAGATTTTCTTATAGAAGAATAAAAAAATGTCCTTAAGATGATCTAAAAATATATATTTTTTTTTAAATTACAGACTAACCAGAGCATTTGTATCAGATCAGGTTTCGTGAGCACCGATACATATTTTATGACTCATTTACTGCCGACTCATGTGCTGTTATTATCAAAACAAAAAGGTAAAATTGTATTTATTGTAATAATTGTGTTTGATAGGCGTTTGAAAAAGTACTTAATATTTACGCCCAAATGTTTGGCTTCAAGTCGTGTTCTGTAATTTTAATAAATGAAACTTCCTCCTGATCGGTCCACTTGTTGTTCATGCAAGAAAAAAGTGAAAAATTAACGAGCCGTTCGTTCCAGTCCATGACCAGAACTTCCTGTCAGACATTAACCTTCAAGAAACCTCCAAGAAAATGTTTCCTATAGTCACAGCTGACATTCCTTCCTGGCAGGCGGCTGTTTTCACACTTTACGTGACATTCGATTAGAGTTCCCGTAGGTTAGTGCTGATACCAGTTCATCCAGTGCGCCGGTTTTACATTTCCTGTCGGGTATTAATTGTTTATACCGTCTTACTGCAGCTATAAGGAATATGCTCAAATATATATTTATTATTTTTAGAAAACGACTAGCATAATTTATCGTAACGGTTATGATTCTTTTTTTTTTTATTGTCATACCAGCTCTCATTTGCATGTTTTACGGTACGAAATTTGAGATGCGGGAGCTCGTTTCCTGAAAACATCAAATTAATAAATGTATTTATTTTGACTAAAAGAGCGCCATTTTTCACAAGACGAAAGATATTTGATGCATTTTTTTAAAATGTATTTGCAATTTTGCGATTCAATCTAGAAATGTCCATTTATTAAGGATTTGTTTGATCGTTTAAAAAAAAAAAAATCTACAAGCTCGTTTGTTTCTACAATCGGGTGTCAAGAAATAAAAAAAAGTGTATTTTCATTCAAACTTTATTTAGACAGGTTAATCCCATTGAGCCTCGGGACTCGTTTACAAGAGAGACCTGAGATGAAAAATGGATTCTTCTCCTGTGGTTTTCTCTAGTGACACCTACAGGTCAGGAGGAGAATTGCAGCAGCGCCGATGTAAACAGCAACAAACACTGAGAATATGCTCAACCCTCCTGCTGCCCTCGGGTTAAAACAACCCACTAGATCTGAGTTATAGCTTTAAAGTCTTGTAGGTCATTTTACACCAGGGCAGCAGGAGGATTAAAGCTGTGAATTGACTGATATTACAGGGGGAAAAGTAAACTTTTGCTTTATTCTTCACAAATAAAATACATTTTAGGTGTTAGCTGCTGAGTTACTGCAGAGGACTGAACACATCATTAATTTTGCACTGAGCTTTTTTTATTTTGTGCATTTTTTGTCAGTTTGAACAAGTTGAATCGAAACTCGCACTGCATCATATCGGATCTCGTTGAAAGGATGGATGTGTATGATCAATCAAACATAGGCTAAAAATTATTGACATCAGTGGTTGCTAGGCCTGTCACGATAACAAATGTTGCTGGACGATTAATTTTCTCTGAAATTATTGCGATAAACGATAATATTGTTAGAAATTTGACGATAATTAGTAATTATTGTCAAATTTATGAGGAAATGTTGGTTATTTTTGTGTGTAGTGCCCTTTTTGACCACTGGATGGCAGTATAAGACAGTTTGAACTGAAGGATGGATAGTGAGGGAGGAAGCAGCGTGCCTCTTTAAGAAAAAAGGAGGGAGGCTTCTTGGCATGACCGAGCTGTCTCTCTTTGGTTCTCAAAATGGTGGACGCTCGGTGTGGTTTGAGCTCTTTAGCATAGCATTTGTCACATAAAGCTTTTAATAAAAAAAAAATCCGTAAACAAGTTCTTCGCTTCTTTTTACAGAGAAAAACCGTTTACACGAAGGCACGGGTTTCAACCGTGAATTTTGGAGCTTTGACAAGACGGAGGTTTTTTCCCCAAGGTCGGCCTGTTAGCTTAGCTCGTAGCTCAACGTCTCAGCTTAGCTGCTTTTAACGGTCCAAAAACGTGATTCTGGACGGTTAAAACAGATTTTAAAGAGAATGGGCGGGGTCAGTGAGGAGCACCGGACATTTATCATGTGATTAATTGATTTGTTTGTTGGTTGCACAGGCATGCTCATGTTTTGTCTCATTTTTGTTTTTCACAATAAAAAAAATATAAAGTCACAACACCCTAAATTCAACTTTAACTCCAGCTTGTACGACGACAAATGGACAGAGTGCCAAGGTGGTGGTGGTGAATACTTAAACAAATCTGGTTTTACCGTCACCGTTTCTCCTCGGTAGTATTATCAGCAAATACGCAACAGATTGTACGATTTGCCTTAACGCCAGCCTGCGTGAACGATCAGGTACGGTTTGTTAAAACGCACATCTGCACAGATTTAGTCTTTGGATGTGGCCCCCAAGGAGTCCAAGTATTAATCGGGAACCTGGTTTGACGCATCGCTTCAGGCCCGACAACGGTTTTAAGTTACGGATTTAGTTTTTTTTTTTCGTAAACATCTTTGCAAACGTAATTTCTGAATCTCTGGGTTTGATGTAGATGTTTTTTCTGTTTTAAACGTCCGCGGGTGGTCCGTTGGGCTAAATCCACTGTTAACATTTTTTCTTCTTTTCTTTCTCCATCTGAAGACAAACAAACACGCATCACTTCCTGTGTGACAGGAAGGAGCTGCCGGACCAAAAGTCTTCGGAAAGAATTTCATTAAAACGGACTTTTAGGAGCGAGAGGATTTCTAGCCTCTGCCGCTTTTGTTGTTTCCTACAGAAGGCTGATGTGTGTGTAAATGTTTCGAGAACCCCACCACCCCCACGTTGGAAGCGCCATGTGGAGTGTGTTGCGAACAGGAAGGGAAGGGGGCTGCGCTCATCTCGCTCGCTGGCATGCAAGAACAGTTTCCCTTTCAGGGGAGAAAAGGGAGAGGGTTACACACGCATGCGCACACACACACGCTAACAACAACAACAACATTTATGCAGGAAGCGCCGTCTGCCCACTCAGGAAATTCCTGAGGACAGAGCTGCTTCCAGGGGCCGGAAATTTCCCCTCCGAAGGACAACACACACACACACACACACACTATTAAAGCGGTCCGTAAAGAAGGCTGCACTCACATAAACACACAGTTTTACACCTACACTCTGGCAAGCGTCTCACAAAGACACAAGATTCACTCACACAAATCCACCCACTCACACAAGCATTCACATTGCAAAGCCAGCTGTAACACACACACAGAAACCAGTCTGTCTAGTTTCCACGGACATAGCTTTTTTTATGGTCATGTCTTCCAGGAAGACACTTTCTCTGACAGCCGCTGCTCTTTTGCATTTTTTGCGTGTTTGTTGTGAAACGAGACGATCTCCTCGTGACTTCAACTGATCCAACAAACGCAGCACGGGCGCCATGTTCGTCAACGAACCGCCGGCTGGTCGGTGTAGGTGCGAGGCGGTTTAGCCGATGAGTCACCTTCTGATAGCACTTCCACTCGTGTTGTTTAGACCTTCACGTTTTGCCGATGGGCACATCAACACTGCGGCAGGATTTATTTGATGGATGCGTCGGAGAGGAAAGAACAGTTCGTTAAAGCTTTAAAATGTTCTGCTGAGTTGGAGTCCGACTGTCTGTTGGACTCCCACTGAGCTCCAACTGTTGTAGACGAGTTGACCCACAGCATTCCACAAAAAATAAAAACGGTAAAAAATATTTAACAAGTGGCCACAATTTCTAATATTCATGGTAATCAATGTAAGGTGGCACAGCTTTTATAGCATTGATGGTAATTAATTTAGGCAGGACTGGCTTTTCAACTTTCAAGGAAATTTATCTTTTAGGTTGCGCTTCTTCTCGAACATTTACGGTTATGCAGTACAGTACAAACTTAATTTATAAAGCACTTTAAAAATGATACCGTTGGCCAAATTGCTGTCCACTAACACATACAAGCAAGCATAAAATATATATATATATACATACCTGTGTGTATATATAGTAGTTATAGACAGTACAGCTTTTTAAACATTTACGGTAATTCATTTAGGCTGCACACCTTTTCTAACATTTACGGTAATTTATTTCAGC
>NC_056519.1:3798875-3821723 GCF_014905685.2 Nematolebias whitei | reverse complement strand
TAAACATTTACGGTAATTAATTTAGGCTGCACACCTTTTCTAACATTCACAGTAGTTTATTTTGAGTAGTGCAGCTTTTAAACATTTCCGGTAATTAATTTAGGCTGCACACCTTATCTAACATTTACGGTAATTTATTTTAGAGCAGTTTTTCTAGCGTTTACGGTAATTTAATTTGAGTAGTGCAGCTTTTTAAATATAGAACACCAACATGCTCAAAATTAAATAAATAAATCATTATGAAATAAGAAAAAATATTTTTATTCTATTTCATAATTGTGTTTTTCATAACGGCTTATTTATTTCATAATGACTCTTTTCAGCAGAATGACTTCAGCTGTCAATCAACGTCAGTGGGTTGGACCTTCACACCCACTGGCTTATCCTTCACATCTGCCGTTTATTGCTAGTATCACTCCTCCGCCTGTGAATAGTAAGTGGCCATGAGGGTGCTGAAGATCCATCGTTAGGCTGATGGTCCTCATTGATCATGGGAACAGCTGGTTTTGAATGTCAACAACAAACTGGTTGATCCACTGAGCAGGTGCTATTTATAAGACTGAGCTGAATACAGCACCTCGGACTGAAGAAGTCTTTCAGACTCGCTCTTTTAGTTCTTTGAATTTAACAAGATTAACACGTAAAAACAACTATTTGTTTGCTCTAAATTATAAATTATATCTAAACTGTTAGCTCTAAATTATGTCTGAGTGAGCAGGTATTCAGGAAAACTAATGGATGTGAAGGATCAGCCAGTGGGCGTGAAGGTCCAACCCACGGACGTTGATTGACAGCTGAAGTCAGAAATAAACAAGACAATTTTTCTTATTTCATAATGCTTTATTTATTTATTTAATTTTGATTGGTGTTCCATTTTTTTTTTTTTTTCATTTAGCCTTTATTTATCCAGGTTAGTCTCATTGAGCCACGAGAACTCATTTTCAAGAGAGACCTGTTTAGGGAGCACATGGTGGGGTTAAGGGCCTTGCTCATGGGCCCAGAGTGGGGCGAATGAGGGTGGGGGCAAGTGTGGGTGTTTCACCTACCCCACCCACAATTTTTTGATGTTGTCGGGGCCGGGGCGTGAACCGGCGATCTTCGGATCACAAGCCCACCTCTCTAACCTCTGCACACCACTCCCCGGTTGGTGTACTGATCGGTGTTCCATATTTAAACATTTACGGTAATTCATTTAGGCTGCACACCTCGCCTAACGTTTCCGGTAATTTATTTCAGCGGCACAGTTAGTCTAGCATTTACGGTTACTCGTTTTAGGCAGCGCAGCTTTTTCAGCATTTGCAGTGATTTATTTTAAGAAGCGCAGCTTTTCCAACCATTACGGTAATTCGTTTAGGCTGTGCAACAAACATTTACAGGAATTAATTTCAGCCGGCATAGCTTTTATAGCCTTTACGGTAATTTCCACGTCTACCCCGCAGCTTGTGGGAGGTTCAGACCTTAACATATGGTGGGAGAAGAAAACTGGGAATGAAACAACTTGAATATAAAAATTATGGATCTTTGCTGGAGGTCTTTTAGGCGCAGCTAAAACGAAGTTGTATTTTTTGATGGTTAGAGAGAAGAGTTTGTTCTGGCTGGACCTGTTTGGACCTGCGGTTTGTTTTCAGTGATGGGGGGTGTGGGGGGGGGGTTACAAACTGAGCTCGGCGGCGATGAGCGAGCTGCAGCTCTCCTCCATCTAATCCACTTCCTCCCCAGGAAATGGAGAAGGCGGATTTCTGCCCACACTGCAACTTCCTCCCTCGTTCTTTTTCTCCTTTTTCACATCCCTCCTTTGCTCGTCTTGCTCTTGTGCCCCCCCCCCCCCCGCCACCAAATCGAGTCGACTTCCACGTGTCTGCGGATGTGAACTGACCCGTCGGTTCGCTCGGCAGGAAACCCGACACGGACCTGTTGAGCCTTCTTCCTTTTTCTGCAACAATGCGAAAGAGGAAGCGTGCAGGGGGAGTTTCCTGTTCGTGGCGCCCCGCGCAGCTCCGAGGCCCTGAACTTCACACTTAGCAGGAACTAAACAAACAGGCGGGTTAAACATTGACAGGTGCGCGGCCGAAACGCTCCCGTTACTCTTTGAACTGTTCCACTCTCTCCTGGCCGAGCTCCAGCCTCGCCTCCTCTTTGATTGGGCAGGAGACGCAACTAAACATCAACCCCCCCAGAGCCATGATGGAATGACACCCCCCGACTCTAACAGTAGTAAAGGTCAACTCGCTGCTCTTCCTTCAGGCGGATCTAAAAAATAAAAAGATAAACACCCGCAGGGGTGATGAACTCTAAACGCTTTAATTGGTTTTTACAGGTCGGGACGAGCTTCTGAAGCGAAGCCAGACGACTCGGAGCGTTCACGGGTCCTCTTCCTCCCCGGAGCGTTCACGGGTCCTCTTCCTCCCCGGAGCCTAAAGGAAACGCTCAGCTCTTTCAAAGTGGACTTAGGTTAAGGTTCTGAGCAGTTAATATCCTACCTGCTGTGGATGGCTCTTTGAACGACTTTAGCTTGGACACTAACGAGTCCTAATTAAAGTCTCATCACATAGAAACCTTTATTTATCCATTCATCTGTAAAACTAACGTCGGAGGCCTAGCAGTCCCTGAAAGAATGCATATCGCCCGCCACCTGACAGAGTTGTAGCTGTTGCACTCGAGGTATATGTTAGGGATGACTCTCAGCTACATGACAAGTTTTAGCTGAATATTTGTAATCACCGTATTTTTTGGCCTATAAGTCGCTGCTTTTTTTTTTTGTTTGTTTTTGCATAATTTGCGTACATTGCGACTTATACGGCAAAGCGACACATTTATGGATTTTTTCCCATATTTATAATGTTATTCTTGTTAAAGTCTTCCCACCATTTGGCAGCCAATCGATTTTTGGCACACCGGCCCACATTTCCGGGGTTGTCAGCAGTGACGCATAATAGAAGCAACGTACACGGCGAAGCGATGTATTTATGGATTGTTCCACTTTATTAGACACACGTGGACTGATGCGACTTATACGGTGGAAAATCCGGTACATCTGTGGCAACCATTTTGAATCAAGTCGACCCCAAAAGCTAAAAAGTCGTAGACGCTCATATTTCTGAGATTCGTTGAAAGTTGGCCAGTGGATCAAGAGATATTTTGCTAACACACAAATACATCGTTGCCCCGCCCCTTTAACGTTGTGAGTAGACGTCTGTGAACCAAACACACCCGGGTCCATTTTCAACAATTAAAAATCTCACTTTTCCAAATTATTTAAAAGTTTTATTTGATTTCCTGTTTTTATCACCCGGACGTTTAAGTCTCATTTTGTTTTTAAAGCATGTTGCGAAGATAAAACGATCATAGATATTTAATTTTTCCTATTTTTAATAAATACTACATGGAATTTTATTTTTCCAGACAAACTGGATCTGATTCTCACAATCCACCACTAAAATAAAAACCCAACTGTATTTAGTTAATGGTTAAATTTAATAGTTAAAATTAAATTAAAAGTAACATTTTCCTTGAAATTTTACAAAAGTTACCAAATGTTTTACAAAAACACACGATGAACCTGTTGGTTCGAGAAGCAGTTTTCATATTTCAGGAGATGAAAAATACTCAACTGAGCAACTTTAATTAATTTAGACTTTTCTAGAAACTGCAGTAAAATACGGAAACACCAACGACTGTCCTTACTTTGTTTTTTCCCAGTCCTCACACTGGAATCCAGACTTTGTAGAGTTGTTTATGAAAAGAGTGACGTCTTTAAGGAAAATGTAAGATTTAATTTTGAACTGGCCACTGGTTCTTCAGCAGCTCTTTAAAACTCACTTCTTCTGACGAGCAGCTTTTTAGAAAAACTGGTTCAGGTTGTTTTGTAAGTTCAGCCCATGAGCATCTCTTGCTCTTAAAAAAAAATTGGAAAACGGTAAAAAATTAAATCTAAAAAGTTGCTCGGACCTGATTTTAACAGAACCGTCTCACTTCTGTCGTTCGTGTTCAACAACGATCATTAACGTTGGTCACGTATTGAAAAACCGTCCGCCTGCAGGGGTTTGGATTGTTCCAGTTCTGACCCGATCCGATCGCTTTGAGCTCCTTCACTAATGTTCTGCAGCACAGTTCTGTCGGGTTCTGATAAAGCTGTTTGCTGATGATGTTTGTGTGGATGATGAGGTAGAAGCTGGCACGTGAACGGTGTGTGTGTGAGACTCACGCAGGTGCGCGGGCAGCCTGGCGGGCTCGTCCTCCATTCGGCTGGCTGGCCTGGCGGCGGGGGCATGGACGGGGGAGGAAGTGGAGTTTGGCAACGGGTTGGCGGAAGGACTGAAAGAGCTCCTCTCCTGCTGTGAATAGACACAGAGACAAAGTGTGACTCACACGGCTCCACGGTGCACTGGCCCCGAACCCAAACGCACGCCGACTCGCTTTTAATAAACCTGGTCGGAGCGGCCGGGTCACTTTCAGGACACGTCAACGTGCAGAAAACAACGTTCTCCAGCCCCAGATGAAGCCGGTTCTGGAATCCAGCGGCCCTCAACCCTGGTCCTCGAGGGCCACTACCCTGCACGTTTTAGTCGCTTCTCTGCTCTTCAGCCGGTCTTCGAGTTCTGCAGAAGCCCGTTAATCTCACGTTCGTTCAAATCGGGTGTTGAAGCAGAGGAACGCCTGAAACGTGCAGGACCGTGGCCCTCGAGGTCCAGAGTTGGGCTCTGCTGCTTTAGAGACGGTTCTGTGAGCTTTTTGGATCCAGCTGCAAAGTGAGCCCAAGTTTAGAAGTCTGGGGAGTTTTCTTTACTCAGAAATAATTTGTTGTTAAATTCACGGCTTCATCTGTTTTACAGAGAGATCTTCAGTGTAAAGAAGAATATAAACAAGTTTAAAAGTAAAAATATATATATTTTTTGGGCTGACCGGTAGATTATTTACATACCATAATGCCCTGCGACTTACACGCCGATGTGACGCGTTTATGGATTTTTTCCATATTTATAAACCAATTTTTGGCTGAGATATGACCGTTTTCATTCATTCGGACTGAAAATATTAAACACTACCATTTTCAGCCACTAGATGGCACTCTGGTAGTATGGCATGCCGTTGTGTCATGTAATAGGTAAAAGTGGCTATAAATGACACAAACAGCTTGCCATAGCCTGCCACTGTCGTCTGCCTGGAGCAACCGTTATATCGGCTTTATTTGGTTGTGCCGCCCCGGTGAAATTCAGCTAATTTGACCAATGAATTGAATTTGACCATTGTATACATGATGTTCGAACGACTAATAAAGAACCTTAAATCCTTGAAATGCATTTAGTAAGTATAAGTTCAACCGAGACACACCTTTACTATAATTTCGAACAAACAAATAATTGCTCACCGGCCCACATTTCCAGGTTGTCAGTGGTGATGCGCAATAGATGCGACACATACGATGAAGCGACATATTTGTTTTTTTCCACTTTATTAGACTTATTTGGACTGATGCGACTTATAGGGCGGTGCGACGTGTACAGCAGAAAATACGGTACAGATTATTTTATTATAGAAACTTTTTTCCGAACACAGTCGACCGTGAGCGTTTCTGCCACACAGACAGTTCGACAGTGGCGTTTGGGTCGGACAAACCGAACAGTTTGGATGAATTTACCCTCAGATTTGTTGAGTAAAGTTTGACACGATTTCAAAACAATCTAAAGTAAATCGGACTTAAAATGGGGAGTATGAATGAGGCGATGAGGGAATTTGTTCGTGGCGATGCTACGAAACGCTGTTCTTTGAACGTGTTCTAATATTTGCTGTTGGATCAAAAGACGAGTCGAGAAGTTCCAGTACGTTAACTCTGACCAAACCCTGGTCTGGATTAAAGTTAATCCTCCTCTGTTGGCCTCGAGTTGAACAAGTCTTGTAAAAACGGTCACCTGGTGTGTATTTTTCAACTACGGTTGGCCGAAGTGCCGAAGAATAGGTCGACAACAGCGACGCCGGTGGTGTCGTCTACGTGATACTCGGGTACACAGAGTACCCGCTACAAAAGCTTAAGAAGTTCAGTATACCCACTTAAAAGTGCCCAATGATACATGATTAGACACGTGTCATTGATACGTTAAACGGTAGTTAAACGTTTCCGTAACAATCCATCTGAATGCAGCGCTTTGCTTTGATACGGTTTTATAAATTCTACATTTTTAATACAAAGTTGTACAAAGTTTGTTGCTCATTTATTCAAATATAAACAGAGAAATTTGAAAATGTTCAATACGCTTAAAAATCTAAATAAACTGACGATTACATTCATTGTACTAACTGGTGTACTTTCATACCCAGTACAACAATGTAGACTGCACCACTGGGCGACGCTGATGGTTCGTGTTGGACACCTGGCAGTTTTGTTTTTCTGGTGCGTATTTTAGCTCAGGGTTGTTTTAGTAAATAACGTAGACGGGTTTTAAACCCCGCTAAATTAAAATGGCCTTCAAAACGAGATTTATTTCTCTCATTTTTCACGAAACGAGTTCGCTCGGGGCAAAAATGTCGCTCCTGTGACACTTGAGACCGTCTCTAAAGACAAGAAATTAAATGCCAAATATTCAAGCTCCGAGCCGAGTTTCGAAGGAAAAACGTTGAAACGGTAAATTTACCGTTTCAGTAAAACCTTCGTGTTTGCGGCGCTCCGCTGCTCTGGATCAAACGTTTGTTCCGCTCGTTCTTTAGCAGCATTCAGTCCCATATTGGCACCTGAACGAGACTCGACCGATTTCGCCACCTTTGTTTACCTCCACAGACGGGATTATTTTATTTTAATTTAAATCTCGAGTCTTACGTTGTTAAGTGTTTCTCTTTTTATTGACTCCGTCTTTAAAGTCGGCTGTCAAACAAATTAAATCCACTGCTTTTATAGTTTTTTGTGTAAGACCTGAACTCTGCAACAAACGTCTACTTCAGGTTCTCCTACAAACGAAGCGCCTGGAATTCAAGTTTCTTCCTGGTTCCAGCCCGCCGGCACCACCACGGTGGACCGGGAACGTCCTGTGGAAGCCAGGCGGTAAACTGTCAGCTCCCTACTTCCTCCTTTCAGAGCCGGAAGCAGCTCCTCAGCTGCCTCGGCTTCAGGGCTGGAAGTTGTCCTCTCTCAGAAGAAGAACTTGATTCTGACCGTTCTGCCGACGTCGAACTGAGCACCAAGCGTTTCAGTCGAGCTTTACGCTGCTTCCCAGCCGATTGTCCTGATCAGACGCAGATCAATCAGTTGATGGTTTGCTCCCAGATTTAGTCCAGTATTGGCTCCAATCTATTACCGTTTGATTCCTTTTGGATAAGAGATTACTCCGGAATAAATGAGTGGATCATTCAGATTGCAACACGTTACGTGCGCAAAATTAACGGCTTTGCACAAAACCAGAACTTTTGTTTTGTGCTTCTGGGACAGATGAGACAAAACTGGAGCAGCGGGACTTGGAGGCGGCTCGGTTCTGTTCTGCACCTGACACTGGGGTCCTGAATCTGTTCAGGGTACAATGAAATCTCACGACTATCAAGACTTTCTGGAGCCAAAAGTTCTGCAAAGTGTCAGAAAACTTGGTCATGAGTCCTCCAACAGGGTAATGGCTCAAAACCCACAGATAAAAACACAGAAGAACGGCTCAGAACCAAACACTGGACTGTTCTGGTGTCCTCCTGAGCCCTGATCTAAATCCTCTTGATCATCTGTGGAAGGAGCTGAAACATCTGGAGAAGGAACCCTTCACACCTGAGACACCTGGGGCAGTTTGATGAGGAGGGAGTGGACCAGAACACCCGTGGAAATCAGGAATCAGTTGACTCAACAAATTACCAAGTTGAAGGTACCATCATTTTATGTTCGAGGCTAGTTTCATTAATGCATTTTAAAATAGTTCTGTTCAAGGAAAATCAGTAAATTATTAATTTTATCTATTTCAAATCAAAGTGACCTTTGTTGTTTTTGTTTTTTTAACTAGCGGATACAAACTAAAGAGACATCCATTGAGATTTTGGATGAGACTATCAAGACTAGTTTGTATTTTTAAGAAGCTAATAAAAATATATATAATTTGAATGATTTTTATGGACCTTTTAACATATACCAATGTACATGCGTGAAGTCAGGTGCTCAAATACTCTAGCTACTCCCGTTATCTACGGTAGGAAATAGTAGTAGGATACTAATGGTTGATAAAGGTGAATGCATAAAGGCAAAACATCAAAATTACTAATTAATTGTATTAATTTTAGTCTGATTGCCATAGTCGGTGAAAGTAACACACAAATGACACAAAAAACTGAAGTAGAATGAATATGTCTAGTCCACAATGCATCGTACAAATACTAAGTATGCACATTAGTATCCACAGGAAGGTCCTTGGTAGTAGATTATTTGGTGAGCACCAGAAACGAATTGTACACGCATTTCTTCAGCAATGTCGCCTTAGGGCCTCCGTAGAGGCTTCTAACATTCAGGGTTCAGGGATTTTTTTTATATATTTTTTAGTTCCAGCTTTAGTTTTCATACTGCGACTGTTTGTTTGAGGCTAACTTTTTAGTCGGCGCTACTAGTCTGCCTGTCTTTTACGGGAGTGCAGAGAGAGGGGCGGGCACACGGGTGTGCGGTTACCATGGCGACCTCAATGAGCGGCTCGGGTCACAACAGAGAGAAGTGGGGCTTGCGGGAGAAAGTTGAGGGGGAATTATTTTTGGTGCCAAATTTGTTCGGATTCGCCGCCGAACCGAACAGTCACGACTCCGCGAGCGCGTGAGCAACAGATGAGCAAAACAAATGAAAGAAAAAAGCAGACGGCGGCGGTACCTTGTTCGAAGCCGGGGAGGATCCAGACATGATCTCCCGTCACCGTCTCTCCCGCTTCCACTTCTCCGGTTTTTATTTCCTTCACGGAGGAGAGCGGCAGCTGCGGGAGGTGCGGGAGGTGCGGGAGGGGGAGGCTCACCGACTGTTGTTCCGGGAGGAGAACTTGTTTTTCTCTTCCAGGCTCATGAAGCCGCTTCTTCTCCGCTTTATCGGACTTGTTTACAGGTCGGCTCCATGGCGGCTCGTCGGGCTGAGAAACTTCTTTTGTCCGTTTTCTCCGCTCTCTTCACATGTCGCTGCTTAATAATCCCTTCCTGGAAGAGAAAGACACCCCCTCTCTGTGTGTGCGCGTGCGTGCGTGCGTGCGTGTGTGTGTGTGTCATTGATATGGATGTGTGTAAAACGGCGAAATGACGTGAATTCCCAGCTATGAGCCTTGCCCCCTTTTAAAGGGAAACCCGAAGCAGGAAATGTTAGCTCTGCGGACAAACACAGCAGCAATAAACAGATTTATTTACTTGTTTACTGTAAGGGATAAAGGTAAACAATTCGCTGAAGGTCCTTTAATATTAAAGGGATCCCTGACTAGTTGCAACAACATACCTTATTTGATCACTTGAGCCATAAAAGCGAGACACTAAAAATATTGTAAGCTGTTTAGTTTTTATAATTGTTTGAAGATTGTTGACACAAAGGCGTCACTGTTTTATTTATGATGCAATGCATTCTGGGTAAATGACGTAGACAGGTTGCTTTGGTGCAACAGTTCAGCTGAACTAGGTGTTCTTCAACGTGTATTTTTGAGACTGATGTAATTGAAGCAAGGTTCTAAATAAAGATTTAAAAAAAAAAGAAAGTTCAGCTTGAATGTTCATTTTGGACGTTATCTGACGTTTAGCGCGTTAATTTATACACAAACGTGTTGACAAGACGGAAGAACGCAGAAATGACTCGGCTTTCGCATTAGCATGACATTAGCTTCAGATTTAATAGCATTAGCTCCAGAGCTATTATACATTTATAGTGATTAGTTCCTTAGATGAATAATGTTAACTGACTTTTTATGTATGTGAATGTTTCGGTGCAGTGCCCTGAGACGACCTCGGGTGTGATTTGGTGCTATATAAATAAACTGAATTGAATATTAAATTAGTTCCAGAGCGAATAGCAATGATCCAGAGCTAAGCCGTCTGACATTAGCTCTAGACCTGATAGCGTTAGCTACAGAGCTAAAATATATTTATATCGTTAGCTTCAGAGCTAATAGTGCTAAATCCAAAGCAAATGTTTATTGTTAGCTTCAGCGCTTATAACGATAGCTTCAGAGCTAATGCTAAATCCAGAGCTATTATATATTGCGTTAACTCCAAACCTAATGGCGTTAGCTCCAGAACTAACAGATATGACATTAGCTCCAGACTTAAGAGCATTAGCTGCAGAGCTAATATATATTTATAACATTTGTTTCAGAGCTAAGTGCTAGATCCAGAGCCCATATATATATATATATATATATATATATATATATATATATATATATATATATATATATATATATATATATATTGCATTATAGCTCCAGTACTAATTAATTAAACATCAGAAGTTGATCATGTTTGATTGTTTCAACCCTATTATTGTGCATGAGGACTAATACAAAATGAAACTTTATTGCGATGTTGTTGAGCACAGCTAACCAAAAAGTTAGCTTGGCTAACCTATATTTTGCTAACTTGAAAAATTAGCTTTTCTAACACGTTACCACCAAACAGGTAAACAAAAAAAAAAAAAGTTAGCAGAAGCTAATGCTAACCACTAACTCGATTCACTCAGCATGCATCAAATGTCTTCGTCTCCCTCCAGTTGAAGCTGCATGACCAATCGTCTTGTCGTGTGTACAGATAGTGAGCGTGCCCAATGGTCCTTCAAGACACGCCCACAACAGACATGAACAAGCTTGTGAATCGTGTTAGTGGACCTAAAGTTGGCTAAACTTAATTTAGCGGAAGCTAATTCTGCCAACGGTTTCTAAAGTTAGCGAAAGCAATAAGTCGCTAAATTACATTTTTTTCCACTGTTAGATGCGTAATGGAACCGTGCACTTCATGAACAAGTACAACCGATGTATGCCATTGCTCCAGAATGCATCGCACCGGTAGAATAACGGCAACATTCTTAGGTGAAAAATATATTAAACTATGTAATTTTTTTTAAGTAATTAGGAGTTTTCACATGTCACAAACTACATATTTTAGTGGAAATAACATATTAAGGCCAATATGTGCGATTAGAGATCCCTTTAAGACAATACGTTTTCCTGAGGGGTGAGGATCCAGCCATGAGTGTTTTAGCACTATCTTAGCCTGGAATGTGCTATATCAATAAATGCGACTTGACTTGGAAGAAAAAAAATTGAATTTAAATATCTGTTGAGGAAAATTTAGCTCCCCACAAGTTAGGTTGTTTTTTTTATAATTTATAAAATAGTCTTTTTTGCAACTGATAACCAGAAAAAATGACTAATTTTCAGTCAAACTTCCACAAGTCGGTCAGAGGTCAAACATGATTTTTATTTTTTTACATTCATATTTTACTTTAATTGAACAGAGTTGCTGCAGTCCAGTCTATCTGCCAACGGTCGAGCAAACACTTCAGAGCGGCAGATTCTTCAGCCTGCATGTGGTTCTAATACAAACCGGATTCCAAAAAAGTTGGGACACTAAACAAATTGTGAATAAAAACTGAATGCAATGATGTGGAGATGGCAAATGTCAATATTTTATTCGTAATATAACATAGATGACAGATCAAAAGTTTAATCTGAGTAAATGTAACATTTTAAAGGAAAAATATGTTGATTCAAAATTTCACAGTGTCAACAAATCCCAAAAAAGTTGGGACAAGTAGCAATAAGTGGTTGGAAAAAGAAAATTGAGCGTATAACGAACAGCTGGAAGACCAATTAACACTAATTAGGTCAATTGACAACATGAGTGGGTATAAAAAGAGCTCCTCAGAGTGTCAGTGTCTCTCAGAAGCCAAGATGGTAAGAGGATCACCAATTCCACCATTGTTGCGCAGAAAGATAGTGCAGCAATACCAGAATGGTGTTACCCAGCGTAAAATAGCAAAGACTTTTAAGTTATCATCATCAACCGTGCATAACATCATCAAAAGATTCAGAGAATCTGGAACAATCGCTGTGCGTAAGGGTCAAGGTCGTAAAACTCTACTGGATGCTCGTGATCTCCGGGCCCTTAAACGTCACTGCACCTCAAACAGGAATGCTACTGTCAAGGAAAAACAGAATGGGCTCAGGAATACATCCAGAAAGCATTGTCAGTGAACACAATCCACCGTGCCATCCGCCGCTGCCAGCTGAAACTCTACAGTGCAAAGAGGAAGCCATTTCTAAGCAAGCTCCACAAGCTCAGACGTTTGCACTGGGCCAGGGGTCATTTAAAATGGAGTGTGGCAAAATGGAAGACTGTTCTGTGGTCAGATGAGTCACCATTTGAAGTTCTTTATGGACCACTGGGACGCCATGTCATCCGGACCAGAGAGGACAAGGATAGCCCAAGTTGTTATCAACGCTCCGTTCAGAAGCCTGCATCACTGATGGTATGGGGTTGCATGAGCGCTTGTGGCATGGGCAGCTTGCATGTCTGGAAAGGCACCATTAATGCAGAGAACTATGTTCAGGTTCTAGAACAACATGTGCTCCATCTAGACGTCATCTCTTTCAGGGAAGACCCTGCATTTTTCAACACGATAATGCCAGACCACATTCTGCAGCAATCACAACATCATGGCTACGTAGGAGAAGGATCCGGGTACTGAAATGGCCAGCCTGCAGTCCAGATCTTTCACCTATAGAGAACATTTGGTGCATCATAAAGAGGAAGGTGTGACAAAGAAGGCCCAAGACGATTGAACAGTTAGAGGCCTGTATTAGACATGAATGGGAGAGCATTCCTATTTCTAAACTGGAGAAACTGGTCTCCTCTGTCCCCAGACGTCTGTTGAGTGTTGGAAGAAGGGGGGATGCCACACAGTGGTAAAAATGGACTTGTCCCAACTTTTTTGGGATTTGTTGACGCCATGAAATTTGGAAACAACAGATTTTTCCCTTAGAATGAAACATTCTCTGTTTAAACTTTTGATCTGTGATTTGTGTTCTATTCTGAATAAAATATTAGATGTTGGCACCTCCACATCATTGCATTCAGTTTTTATTCACAATTTGTTTAGTGTCCCAACTTTTTTGGAATCCAGTTTATAATTTACTCGTTTTTGCTCCTTACAGTCAAACAAAGCAGTTTTGTTGGACGAGATGAGAGACGGGCATCCCGCATCAATGTCCACTTGTGGATGCACGTGCACTGTTGACACTTGTTGACGATTTTTGCAGCACCCATCAAATGCCAGAGGAACATCCCCAAGTGAGCTAATCTAAAAATCAAAAGTACAGAGGTCGAGGTAAAGTAAAAACTGTCGTGAAAGTAATTCATCATTTTATGATGTGATAAATGCGGGATTCATAAAAATGCATTTATAATGAATTTCAACGTGGTGAGTTTTTTCCCGTAAACACTAGAGGGCAGTAACGTCATTGTGAGGAGCGTTCGAGACGCTTGTCAAAATAAAGAAATTTAGAAGCATCTCTTAAAAGATTTTCCGGGAACATACATTAAAAATAAACAAAGAAAAACGTGGAACAAAAGTTGATGTGCGGCTGATTTATTTTTTTCATCATTAGACCTTCTGAATGTTTCTTAGGTGTACATATTTCAAATTAAATTCAAAAATATTTTATTAATCCCAAAGGGAAATTAATTGTTAGCTCATCTTGGTTTCATTAGAGTTGTTCTTGATGCTGATGGCTTTGGGCCGGAAGGATCTCTTGTAGCAGTCCGTCCCACAGCAAACTTAACTGCCGGTGTCAGGGGACGATCTTGGTCCTTGGTCACGAGCCGCGTTTCCCACCACCTCCAAGATCTCGGCGGTCAGGCACTCGAGCACCGCCTCCAGGTAGATGAGAATGCATCCAAGGCCCCTCCTTTTCAACTCCTTTGGGATTTGGGGTTGTAGTTGAGGTAGTAGAAAACCACCTTGTTGTCATGGTTACGCATCATAACAAATGTCCAAAAGTAAAAGTTTCAGTAAAAATCCTTCCAGCAGCACAGCATCTGATACCAGAGGAAGTAATCATCCGAAAAAATTGATTTATATCCGGGAAAAAAAAGAGTAATTAAAGTTTTCAAAAGCAAAATCTCAGAATTAATTTACCGTAGTTGTATTTATTCTAAGTACCCGTTGTGAAATATCACCGTTCTGTTATGTTCGAGGAACCATAACAACTGTAAAGCAGTTTTTTATACATATGCACCTCTTTTATTTTTTATTCTGTTATCTGGTGAATGAAATCAGAAAAGAACATGGAGGTCACAATGACCGGAAACCAGTACAGGGACACTTTTTGTTCCCGATGGTGAATTTGGTTTAGAAGTCCCAGTTTTTCTACAAGCGTGCTTAAAAAGAAAAGCACACCATCAGGACGCAGAACCCCAACGTCTCGCTGCACGATGAGTCGAAACTGGAGATCGGCGTTTTGAAAACAAAAAAAAAGACGCTTCAGGCATGAAGATGGCGAAAAATCCAGCTCCTCCAGAGCCATCACCTGAGAAAAGGAAGGCAGCCACCTATTATTATCCACCTGGCAACGGCTTCTTAACTTTACATTTTACATTGTATACCTGGATTACTGAGCATGGACTTTGTTGGTTTCAACCAGTTTGACACGACTGTCAACTTTAATGCGGCCCCGAAACACAAAGTGTACCCCACAAGTGTCATGTCACAACGACCGGCTCGGCCCCGTGACGTGTGCTTTTGCTTTTATTGGCGTTTCGAGTTACCATGGTGATGTAATTTTTAAACAGACGGCGTTTTTATTAGTCATTTTTCATAAACTCTGGTTGTGATTTATCTGTCTAAATAAAGGTTGAATTGAAAAAAAATTGAAAAATCAAATATCCAAGATGGCCACCTGAGCTAAAAAGGAAAAATAATAAATCAGCCATTTTAAGGGACATTAAGCTGAAATTTAGTGTGGTAGTAGCTGAGGGTAATGCCCAATAAATAACTTTCTTAATCAAAATGGGCACCAAAGCTACAATTAAAGGGTTTTAACGTTGCTATTTTTGCACATGGAGCTGAAATTTGGTGTTTATCCGAGAACGTTCCCCATCACATACTGGATCCAAATAAAAAAAATAAAAATGGCCACCATAGCTTAACATAAAAATGAGTATAACTCATTGATATTGTGCAATTTTTAGCTTAAATTTGGTATGGTGGTAGCTGAGAGCGAACCCAAACACGTGGTATTGTCAAATCAACAAATTTAAATGACCGCAACGTGGCAGTCCCCGTCAAAGTTTCTCCAGGAACTTTCTAGTTCCTACATAATGCTGTGTTCCTTTAGATATTTCACAGTAACTTATTGTCAGACTGGCACATATTTTTACACGGGTTTACACCAGTAATGTCCAAAGGCATGAACTTTTAAGATTACAGTGTCAAATTATTTTTGTAATGCTTATTCTCTGTAACATGTTAGCTTCATGTTGCTTCCATGGACTTCATGCGTCCTGAGAAGCTGCGCGATGTCGCCCCCACGCGGACACACGCGGCATTACATCATTCCTAGTTCAGTTTCGGTTTCCAATCAGCTGAAATGATACTGGACTTTCTCCTCAGCCCACGAACCGAGAACTCCCCGACTGCAGCTGCTTCGACGAGTTTCTTTCGGGTGGAAGGAAGGAGAAGCTGAAACAGCCCCGACAGCGATGGAGACGGACATACTGAAGCACATCTGCGCCAATCAAGGAGCAGTAGATGCGAACGATTTAATGTTCAATCTCTTCCCGGGCGAGTCCACGAACGAAGTCATTAACAACCAGGAGAAGTTCCTTTTATGTGACGCGGGTGGTCAGCAGAAAGTGGTGGCCAGGACCGGAGCGAAGCTGTGCAGAGCCAAAAGCTGTCCGGGCTCCTGCACCGGGCTGCACCTCTGCAGAAACTTCCTCTTCACCGGGTCGTGTCAGGGCCAGCAGGGGTAAGATTCACTTGTTTCTTGTTAAATACAACGATCAAAGTCAAGTTAATTGCTTGACACCGACCTTAATAGTTTTTTAGAGCTGGAATATTGTATTTTTATATCTATGTTAAAGGTTGTTCAGCTAAGGGCGACTGCGCTTGCGGTGCGTTCACGTTTTGTTGTAAATTCGGCTTTTCTATTTCTGTTCTGAAAAGGTAAAACTTAAAAAAATGTCACGATTATGTTTTTTACCCCTTAAAATGGTGCTGCTCGTTTATTTATTTATGTTTTGTACTTGTAAGGTTAAAACAAAACCGTTTAACGAAAGGGTACCTTAAAAAAAATCTTAAATGTATCCTGACATGAATTTACTTAGCTTTCAGTGAAGCTACCACAGTTAGCATATCTTAGCTAACGTGATCATTAATAAAGCTTTAATTTATTCAGCTTAGTGTTTACTTTTTGGGAATGAATTTAGAATAGCAACAATCTTTGTTGACAATAAATGTTCATGTTACCAAATACTATTTATTTATCTGAATTTTCAACAGACTTGTGCTATTAGGACTATGATAAGAACCAGTGGTAGCTTCACCAGTAGACAATCTAAGGCCACTACAGTAAATTATGTTAGCTAACATTGAAGCTACCACAGCTAGCATATCTTATCTCTGTTAGTCCTGATCCACGCTCAGTAATCCAATTAGATAAATCTAGCAAGGTCAACAGATCAACAAGAAGAATCCTTCCAGAGGATTTTATTTATTTATTAACTTTTATTTAACCAAGCAAATCCCATTGAGACACAGATCTCTTTTGCAAGGGAGGCCTGGGCCTGAAGGTAGCCTAACATGTTAGCACGTTGTTAGCTTCCTCTATTAGCATATTTTAGCTAATAGTTTAGCTACCACTGTTAGCCTAGCTAATATCTAATGAGGTTGAGTCAGGTCCTCTGGATGAATTCTTGTGTGTTGAAACTTTTCGTCTTATATAACTAAATTGTCCCTCGGTGTGACTGAGCAGTGAATGGTTGTCTCGTTTGTCTCTTATGTGTCCCTGTGATGGACTTGAGACCTGTCCAGGGTCCCCCACCTCTCGCACAATGATGGCTGGACATGAGCACCAGCGACTCCTGCCACCCGATAAGGAAGTAGCGGGTAAAAGATGATGGATGGATTCCTTCAGTCTGAGTCACCTCAACAGTCAGCCATAAATAACACCTTCTCATAGTGGATCAACCAGTTTGCTGGTGACAGACAAAACTAGCTGTTCACATGCAAAAGGAGAACCATCAGCCTAACAACTGTTCCTTGGAGCCCAAACAGCTGTCCGTTAGAGCCAAAACAGCTGTCCGTTAGAGCCCAAACAACTGTCCGTTAGAGCCCAAACAACTGTCCGTTAGAGCCCAAACAACTGTCCGTGAGAGCCCAAACAACTGTCCGTGAGAGCCCAAACAACTGTCCGTGAGAGCCCAAACAACTGTCCGTTAGAGCCAAAACAACTGTCCGTTAGAGCCCAAACAACTGTCCGTTAGAGCCCAAACAAATGTCCGTTAGAGCCCTGATGACCATTAGCCTCTTAGTTCATAGTTAAGCTACCTCTGTTAGCTTATTTTAGTTAAAAGTGAATCTACTTCCATTAGCTTATTTTAGCTAATAGTTAAGCTACCTTTGTTTGCTTTTTGTTTTAGGTAATATTTAACTTATTTTAGCTAAAAGTAAATCTATGTCTGTTAGCCTATCTTAGTTCATAGTTAAGCTACCACTGTTGGCGTACTTTAACTGACAGGGAAGGTATGTTTGTTAGCTAATTTTAACCTTAGTAGTACAAATGCTTTAATCTGTGTTGAAGTCCAGAAAAACACTCTTCGGTTGTTTTAACATTTATTGAAAAGTTTAAACAGCCAGTATTTGTACTATTGTACAGATATACACCAAAACAAAGAAATAACTTTTTTTTATTTTATTTAAGTTGTTTGCTTTTATCTTAACTAACAACAAAGCTACCTCTGCTAACCTATCTTAGCATTTAAGTGATTTATGTTAGCATAACTCTGGCACAACAATTTCCTGTGGGATCAATAATTTTCCATCTTACTTGACCTTACACATGTCTGAGTCCGTGTATATATATTCTGTCCCTCGATATTCATTGTAAACACATCTATTGAATTTTGTGCCATTTTAGTTACTCACATAAGTGAATGCGCAAAACGTTACATTTTTACGGTAATGTAGTAAATTAGTGTTTTGCTCTTGTTTTTGCTTTTTAAAACTTGGTGAAGAGGAACCGTCTTCTCATGTAAAGCAGTTAGATTTGTTGGTTATTCTGAATTAAATTTATACTCCTAGTTAAAAGTCATCCGTTGCTGTCCGACCATGTTTAAGGATGCTATTTTATACTGAGTATTGTCCCAACAGTTGTTTTTCTTAATTTAATTTGCAATAACACAAACAATAAAATTGTAAGAGGCCAAAAAAATAGTATATATATATATTTTTTTTACCATCCATTTCTTTGGAAAATTTTAACATGTACAGCTTTTAGTTTTCACTTGATCATCTAAATACGATTTCACACTAAATAACACCATGAATTCTCTGATTTACAGAAGAGTCTGCCATTTGACCCACAGTCTGTTGACCAGCCACAACCAACAGGTACTGATGGAACATGAGCTGGAGAGTCTGAGCAGAGCGGAGCTGTGTACGCTTCTGCTGCAGAACGACAACACACTCCTGCCTTCTGTAAGTCTCACTACGGATAAATAAATAAATCCACATCCACCAATTTTTCATTGAGATCGAATCATTTCGATCTCCCAGTTCTGGCACTGATTCACACGGCACTGTAAAGTCTTAGGAAAAAGATTAGAGTGAAAAAGTTTAATTTATAAAAACTGACCCGACTATGCTGACTGAAGCTTTTTTGGTTAGCGAGCAAAATTCGGTATCTACACAAGATTTATAACTCACGGTCGTAACTTGTTAGTACGAGTACCAATTGTTCAACGTCTAACCGTAGAGGGCGCGCTAAAAGTGAGGAATTTATATTGACGTGGACGTGGCTGACGGCTTTAGGACAAAGTCTTTAGGGCCACACCTTCAGTATACAATCGATTAGCCAACAATGGAGTGGCCAATTGGGCATCGGTAAGAAACGTATAAAAAATCAGATGTTTAGCCTAAACCTAGAGGAGTTTTAAACCATGGTGGTGCTATAACTAAAGTATCTGGATGAGCTGCGACTAGTTCAACTGCATTTGCACGGAGCACTCCGAAATGTCTCCAGATGTTGTATTGCCAACCGATCTCCACCAGTCACAGGTCAACATAGTCATAGGTCAATACATCTGCATAAGTATTCCCGATTGTTATACCTCAGAAAGAAGTGGAGAACAAAAAAACTTGTTCTTCATTGTAACATTTTCCATCCCCTGATCTGGCTGTCGTCTTGTCTTTTTTCCAGATATGCCATGACTATAATAACGGTGTTGGAGTGTTGGGTCGGTGTGAGAAAGCCTTTGCTTGTGACAGACTTCACATATGTGAGAAGTACTTGAGCCAAGACTGTTCCTGCAATAAGACCCACGACTTTTATGCTGCCCAGCCATTAAAAAGTCTGTCTGCTAAAGGGGTGCCCGTCGCCCTCATTCTCTCCTTGAGGTTCATTTATGCAAATAAAGCGGCTTTGAGATACTTTAACAAAAGAAACGACGGTAGTTCTGCAGACGCTGGAAGCAGAGATTTGAATTTAGACCAGAGGCAGCAGTACCGAGGGAGAGGTGGCTACCGGGGCAACAGAGGCAGGGGGGGACATGTAGGAAACCCCCCGCCGCAGCAATCAATCCCTTCCCTTATTGACAACTTTTCTTTCTTTGATGAGTTCGCTCCGTACAAAGATGGACTGAATCTGCAGAAAGAACTTAACTCGTCCAACAGTGACGTCTCTTCTGTTGGCAACGACACAGATGCTAAAAGCAACGGTGGTTTGACTTGGTACCGAGGGCGGGGGAGAGGTGGTAACAGAGGCAAGAGGGGTAACAGAGGCAAGAGGGGACGAGAAAGAAACCCTCCACAGCTGCGTTCGACCTCTTCCTTTACTGACGACTTTGATGACTTGGATCTGTACAGCGAAGACAGACCGACTGAAGGTGACGGTTGTGGGCAAGAATGTGCTTCTGCCGACGTCTTCGTGGTTGGCGATGACTACGACACGAGCAGCAACGGTGGTCAGAGCAGACAATGGGCGAATAAGCAAACTTCTGCCGTCAGAGGACGAGGAGCCAAACGAGGCAACAATCAGCGGCTCCCTGGGACCCGTTCCACCAACAATACTTCTGCTGCTGCCAGGGGTGGAGATGAGCCGAATAAAACCCAAAGGCTTAAAGGTGCATTGACGAACAGCAGAACTCTACAAGGGAGGATAAAGTGAACTGTGTAAAAGTACTTACTTTTGTATTTTTTTGTTTTTCTAGATAAAACTGAGATATGCATGTACTTCATTAAAGGATACTGTAAGCACGACGGTGAGCAATTCCGTATTGTTCCTACTGAAACTTGTACAGTATACGGCCAGGATCTTCTCATCAGAGGTGCCTTCTTCTTTATGGTGGATGTGTTTTCAGATCAATGTTTCAAAGCTCACGACAAGATGCCGTACAGATGGCAGGTCCTGATAGTTGATCAGTGGACCAACATGTCTAGAAATGAGACGATTGAGAAGGACTACTGCGACCCCAACAAAACATCCAGGTACTTTGGTTCAGGAGGGATTACCGGCTTACCTGGCCATGTTGAGCTGAGCGTTGGAGTTTTCAGTAAAGCTTTGATTGATCACCTTGGTCAGATCTTTTTCTGATTTTGTGTTCAGTCACGGCACCTACCCACCTGTGCATTTCGACACGATGACCAGCGAAGGAAACAAAGTCAGGAGACTGTCGACGCTGAACTCTCTGGTTAAGCCGGACTTCATCCATACCACAGAGTGGCTCTGGTACTGGCAGGACGATTCTGGAAAGTGGCATCTGTTCGGCTCAGATGTGAGTAAACACTGAAGAATTAAGAAGCGCCCCAAGTTCTCGCACACACTCGACAGACTGGTTCCCCGAATCCAGCCACTCATAACTGGCTGTAGGATGTAAAGCAATGAGAGCAGGGAGGGGGGTCACGTTGTGTGTTCAGATGTCTGAAGGGTCCAACCTTTAGACTCAAGAATAAACACCATGAGAACGTCCTGCCATACGATTCAGAGATTCTGTCTACCTGAGAGGAACGTGTGAAGCGGAGTCCAGGACTAACATGGACAGAAAGGACTGTCTGAATGTTTTGGTCCCTGTAGTTCTTTGATGCTGTGTTCCTCTGTCACCTCCTTTACTCCTCCTTCTGAGGGATTATTTTCTGCCCTCGCAGTGACTCCACATAGTCAGGTTTGTGCAGCGGTTCTCAACAGATTAGCCAACGGTGGACAAATTTGAGAAATAATAGCCATGGCAGTCAAATCCCCTCTGAAGATGTGCAGAGTGACACCAAGCCTTAGTGAGCAGTGGAGCTACAAACTTTGTCTAAATTCCAGGTTGTAAGGCAGAAAAAACATGCCCAAGGGGTGAATGCATTTGTAACTCCATCAAATGAGGTCTAACGCTCTATTTCTATCACTCAACGTCACAAAAGACGAGCGATCACGTAACTGCCCGTTTCATGAACCTCTGGGTGGGTTTTAATGAAACTCACTGGATGTACATCTGTATAACTCTTGGAGTCAGCGCCATTCAAGATGGCTGCCACGGCTAATAAACCTTAGCATCAGCTCTGTCGGTTTTACTGATGGCGTGCTCGTGTGTTGCAGAGCGGCGGCCACAGATCGTGTGATCTCAACAGCACCACGTTGGAGCGGAAGTTCCTGGACAACAAGAAGGACGTGGTGGAGTTCACCGCCGGCTCCCAGTTCTACTCGCTCAGTTTTCAGGGTAAACCAAGACTCCAGAAACCTTTAGAGTCCGCTGCGGTCCAGAAACCTTTAGAGTCCGCTGCAGTCCAGAAACCTTCAGAGTCCGCTGCGGTCCAGAAACCTTCAGAGTCCACTGCGGTCCAGAAACCTTTAGAGTCCTCTCTCAAGTCCTTCTCTCAAGTAGGAAATAAATCAAATGTTTTCCTTTATTTTCCAGACATGATCCAAACAAATCAACAATACGGCACAAAGAGGCTCGTCAGCAGACGACCTCGGTTCGTCTCCTTTGAAGACACCAAGAAAGTGAGGTAGGGTCCGAAACGTAGCTGCTAGCGTTGCGCTAGTTTCAACATTCAGCTACGGTTTTGTTCATTTTAAATGCTGGTATGAAAATTTTTACACAACTTTTATTTTTTGAAAATTCAATTTTAAAAATTTTACTTTCGTAATTTTAGCATTAAGCTACAGTTTTGCTTTTATTAGCTTTAAGGTGCGGTTTTGTGAATTTTGGCTTTTAGCTACTGTTTTGCTAGTTTTAGCACTGAACTACAATTTCCTTATTTTAGCATTTAGCTACAGCTTTGCTGGTATTAGCTTATAGGCTACTGTTTCACTAATTTTAGTTTAAAGTTACTGTTTTACTAGTTTTGGTTGTTTGTTTTAGCTACAATTTTGCTACTTTTAGATTTTATCTACGGTCTAGCTGGTTTTAGCTGCTGGTTTGCTTCTTTTTTGTAATTTACCACAGTTTTTCTGACTAACTATTCCCTATGGCTTTGCTAATTTAAACATAGCTACAGTTTTCTTATTTTAGCATTTACTGTAGCTACAGTTTTGCTAGTCTACGGTTTTAGGTACGGTTTTGCAAATTTTAGCTTTTAGCTACTGCTTTGCTAGTTTTAGCATTCATCTATTTTCCCTATTTTAGCATTTAGCTACAGCTTTGCTGGTGTTAGCTTTTAGCTGCTGTTTTGCTAGTTTTAGC
>NC_056519.1:3790785-3798865 GCF_014905685.2 Nematolebias whitei | reverse complement strand
CTTTTAGCTGCTGTTTTGCTAGTTTTAGCACTGAACTACAATTTTTTAATTTTAGCATTTAGCTGCAGCTTTGCTTGTGTTAGCTTTTAGCTGCTCTTTTGCTAGTTTTAGCACTGAACTACAATTTTTTTTTATTTTAGCATTTAGCTGCAGCTTTGCTGGTGTTAGCTTTTAGCTGCTGTTTTGCTAGTTTTAGCACTGAACTACAATTTTTTTTTATTTTAGCATTTAGCTGCAGCTTTGCTGGTGTTAGTTTCCAGATACAATTTAGCTTTTTTTTTTTTTTTTTTAGCTTTCCTGGGGGAAAGGAAAGGCTGGGGGGGGGGTTCCGGATCCGGTGGCCCGCAGCTCACGTCTTTACCCCCGGCTTGAACCCTCCGCAGAAGTGGCAACTATACTAATCAATAAATCAAGAAAACGTCAATTAAGTTTTATCAATTATATTAGAAAAAGGCAGTAAAAGATCACAGTTCACAGCGCTGGACTCTATTCAGTCCGTGGCGCGTTCACAGACCCGGAAGAAGAGCCCCGATGTCTCGTGTCATCATTAATTTATACGGCCCTAGGCTCCGCCCTTCGCAGAAGGGGGAGCTCAGCCTATCAGTGTATGAGGAGGCGTGACTAAGTGTATGAGGGGGCGGGACTAAGTGTGGTCTTATGTGGACTGACGTGTAAGGAAAAACATGAGACGGTGCTTTAAAGCCTTCCTACGTGACGTGGCAAGCTGATTAAACTATTTCTTGACAGATATTGAATTATCAGGGAGACACTCAAGAGATTGCTGGCCCAGTTTAACCCAGTCAGAACCGGGTCATAATTTCGTTATAATCCCGTCTCTGAGCAGATCAAATCCATAGGACCAGTCTAAATAGGAAACATCTTAACAACTCCCCCTGGGCGAGAGTCCCCAAAGGGGTTCTCTCACATAAATCTCCCAGTTCAGTACCGCCAGATAAGCAAGCAATGAATCACTTTCCTCTGGTTGGATGTGAACTTCTCCTTATATGTTGGTGGGAGATGCCCACAGGCTACAGCGTGACCTGGCAGCCTCAGGCCGCCTGACCCAGCCATGGACATCTGCCTAGGAATTCAGCCTCTCCCAGGTGTGGTGCCATAACATAATGGACATTTCTAACATTGGTCTAAGTCAGTTTCTCTAAATATGATTTAATAGTTGCAGGAGGCGCCCTAATGCAAGTAAAGCGTTCTTATCTAAAAATGTTAATCTGTTTGTAGAACCTAATCTTCCTTTTTGACTCCAAGGGGCAGGCCTGGTCCATCGTGTCCATCTGAAAATGAAAAACTCTGTGCCCCCTTCCCTTTTCCCCCCCATTTTATTTGCACAGAGCGCTGCCGGTATTTTTAGCCTGTCACAGCTGAAAAATGTGTTTTTTTGTGAATAAAATCCAATTTAAACATTTTAACGTGTTGCAACGTGCATATGTAAATAACAGAACCTCCCAGCTCCCCCTGGTGATCTAATATAAAAACTTTCTTATTAACCAACAACCCAATTTACCCATGACACCCTTTAATTTAATATCAATTTGGATTGAAAAGCGTCGTAAGTTCACCCCCTGGAAAATCTATATTATAAAACCCATTTTATGTATTTATTAAACTCCTCTCCAATGGTCCAGCTGTAAAAAATTATTTCATAGAAAACAACGTCAAAGATTTAGTTTATCATCGCAATTGCACCGTGTGGTGGCGTTATTTCATCATGATCAGCTCTTAAAACTGGCACAAAAAACACATTAAAATGTAATTATTACCCACGTCTTCACACATAAAACAGTTATTAAATAAACAAATCATCAAGTAATAATTAAAAGGTAATATTTAGCTCAGTACCATGCAACAGTATCTTGTTCAACCATGTTAATTTTAAGAAAAAATCACAACGCTCCATAATACTGTTAATAAACTGTAAACGTTAATTTTAAACCCATCCCATAATTAGTCTGTCCATCAATCATCTCATCTCTCAAAGTAGTTGGAGACCTGTCACCCAATTAATGCTGAGTTCAAAAATCCAATTAACCATAATTCTAAAGTACACACCTGTTCTTAATTGTTAAAATTGACCAAGAACTTAGCTTCACGTATAATCACCTCATTAATTGATTAGCATTGAAAACACAACCTATCAATATTAGTAATGTCAAAAAAGTGTTCTGTAATCATTTCAGTACATGTAAAAATCTAAAACCTCTAATCCATCAATCATTTATAAACTCACAGCTTAACGTAATCAGTAAGTTCACTGTGTCACAGTGTTTAATTGGCTAAAGATATATTTTAAAGAGCTCCTCCATTTATGTTTAAAAGTAAAATCATAAAATAGAAAACCCTTCACTGTGCTGGTAACGTTAATTAGATGTTAATAATGATAAGTGATGTCTATCTGATGTTAATAAACTGTCAGTATGAGCCTTAAAAAACCCTCAGTCATGATAATTGATAACACCCTCATTTGATGCGTGACGTTCTCAGCTCAGGGAGTAGAACCGGTGACTTTTTCCTCCCTGGCACTCCACCCCCCCGATCAGGTGCACCTGTCCGGCCTCCATCCTTCAAACCCCCATCAGTGGACTCTCCACCTCTCTGTCAGCGACTCTTTTGAAGCTGCATTATCAGGAAAAATAACAAACGTACTTCTCCCACAAATATCACAAAACTACAGTCATCTAACTAAATTTCTATAATTTTCATTATCAATAAATAATTATCATTCATTCTGGGTAAGTCAGTGGTTCATCCTCATCTGACACCTCTCTGGGAACGTTGATCACAAACTCAAGTCCATCACAGGGACACATAGAGACAAACGAGACAAACAACCATTCACTCTCTCACTCACACCTAGGGACAATTTAGAGTTACCAATCAGCCTAACACGCATGTTTTTGGTCTGTGGGAGGAAACCGGAGCACCCGGAGAAAACCCACTCATGCACGGAGAGAACATGCAAACTCCACCCAGAGGGTCCCTGGACTGGGGTTTGAACCAGGGACTTGCTCGCTGAGAGGCAGCAGCTCTACCAGTTGCACCACCGTGCTGCCCTTAGCTAATCTCATCAGAGAAAAATCAATAATCTTTACTTAAAATCCTTTAATCCTTTCCTCCGCCCCGTTTGTAACGGTATTGCTCGGGCCGGGCTCTACACCCAAACGACGCAGGTCGCCTGTCTACCTGTCCCTCACCTCATCTGTTGCTTCATCTCTGTCTTTCGCCTTCATTTCCACCCTGTCCCTCTCAGTGTCGAGAGTTTTTACACCTCCCCCCATCCGCAGCACGGGCACTGGAGAGAGACGGGTGCACCGGGGTTAACCTCTCTCCATGTTTACTGCTCGATGTTTGTAGTCTAAGCTCAGGGTGGGATCCAGCTACTCGTAACAAAGTATTCACCTCCTTATAGGGCCTGTCATGGTCCCCAACATTGAGAGTGTGTTGTTGGTGCAGATTGTGTGCAGAGAGGTTGGTTCATCTCGCCCGTCCCCGTGTGGGTAGGACCACCTGTTTCATCAGTTCCATCCAAGCTTGGTGCTTTAGTCGCCTCAACAGCCTCCTTCAGTTTGTCCTGTTGGGTCTGAAAAAGATTACTGAAATAAAATGTGGTGAGTTTCAAGAAATCTTGTGCCCGCATCGTCTCTTTAAGGGCCTTGCCCCTTGTCAGCCACCGTGCACCGTCAGATCTTGTACGTGCCCGTGACGGACGATTCCTTAACGTAGTCCGATAAAATTCCTGCAGTATTCCTGCTGTATCTGGTGCAGGGCCTCTCAAATCTCCAAAAACACCTTCAGCAGTAAGCTTTTCTGCCCATTCATCAAATGTTTTAATTCGTTGTTTAGACTCCTGAAGGGAGTGAGAGCTACGAAGCTCGTTGTTCCAAGCCTCAATACAGGCTCCTAAAGAGCCGTCTGGCAGCTGGTCACCCAAGATAACGAGACGTTGATTTTCCTTTTGTTTAGACTAGAGAAGTCTGTGTTAGCTTAACCACAACACACACACACACTATATTTTTATCAGCACTCCAAGGCTACAAACATATACAACACATTTTCTCAACTGCCTACTCTAAAAACTAACCTGACCCTATTACTACTCAAATACCTTCACACGATCGTTCACCAGTCCTCCCTCGGACTCATACCTTGTAACCTAGGTGCATTTTTTAAAGATCCTCTTGTTTCAGTAAGCACTGCTATAGCCAACACGTCGTTTATCGCTGTGCTCTTTGACCAGTCTGCGTCCAGCCGCAGACCACTAGGGGACTATCACCAAAAACAGGATCCCTGGGCCGACATCTTTCAGAGAGTTATTAGCAAGGTTCTCCACAGGCACCCGAAACTTAGTGAAGTTTCTTCGAACTGTCAGAACGACCCACACCTCTTAACGCTTTCCCGACGTTCACGTATTAACGCGTTTCTAGTAAACGGCGACGGGCGGTTACACCCGGAACATCTTCGGACTGCGACGGCTTTTCGTAAAGATTTTACCGTCCGCAGAAACGACGACGTAATTTTCACGCGGGGCTTTAAACCTCCAGTCACGCGGTTGTTTAAACTAATCTAAAATCAAACGAAAGTTCATGTGCGGGCTTTTAAATCAACCGGACGAATCTTGTTTTCAGGGGAAAAGTAGCGTTTGGCGTGTTCACAACGCTGTCGGACCACTTCCGGTTAGCAAGTTGCTAACATTTCCTGTCCGTTCCCACGCGCGTCCCGGCGAGAAAACGTCCCGTATATAAACTTTTCATCCGATAAATAAAATAAAAAAATCCCGTATTATAGTGTAATGTTCCACTTCCTTTTAGTCCACCAAACTACATTGGACCGAAAACAGCAGAAATGACCGTCCTTATGGGACACGCAGAAATTCGATGTATTCTGCTTACCTTATGAGAAGATAATAGCTCAGTCTGCTCTGACTCCGTTCACCTGCCGCTGTATCACCATTAAATAATAAAAATTGAGCTACCACTTCTAAAAATGGAAGGCCAGGTCACCGCACCAACTGTCTTTAACAGCTTAAAGCTATTGTTTTGCTAGTTTAGGCTTTTTACTACTTTTACTTTTTTGTTTGTTTGTTTTAGCTACAATTTTGCTATTAAGTTTCTAGCTACATATTTGCTTCATTTAGATTTTAGCTACTGTCTAGCAGGTTTTAGCTTTTAGCTACTGGTTTGCTTCTTTCTTGCATTTGACAATTTTACTGGCTTTAGCTATTCCATACAAGTTTGCTAATTTAGACACAGCCACAGTTTTCTTTTTTTTTAACATTTAGCTATGATTTTCTAATACTAGCATGCTAGCATTTAGCTATGGTTTTGATCATTTTAGGTTTGAACCACCGTTTTCATCAGTATTAGCTATGGTTTGCTCATTTTAGCAGATTTTAAATTTTAGCTGTGGTTTTGGTAGTTTTAGGTTTCAGCTACTGATTTGCCAATTTAGCTTCAGTTTTTCTTGTTAGCTTTAACAACTCAGTTTTAGCTTCAGCAGAGTCATTCGGTGTTTATAATACACCTTCACAAAAAAGGCTAATTTTTCTACTTGTGTTTTTCCAACAACAGTCTGTCTGTTTGTTTTATAATAACTATATGTTTATTTTTCTAAACTCTCACGTTGAAACTGATCCTGAACTTTTCCTCGTTGCAGAAAGATCCCAAATTCCACCGTGGTGCCGGACTCCTGGGACAAGACCCAAATCCCTCAAACGGGCTTCTTGGTATTTTTAACGTCACCACACCTGAACACCGATTAACGGCAAAACAAATTCAAGATGGCCGCCACAGTGAATTGACCTCAGCGAGCACAAAACAAGACCGTAACCCTAACACTCTGACATTGAGCTAAAACTTGGTGTGGTGGTCGCTGAGAGTCATTCCCAACACAGACTCCAAGCACCAACAGATCATGGAAGACATAATTATTTTACGTCTTTTCAACCAAATTATGAATAACTTTGTCGGTCTTTAGAACGTTTCCTTTAAAAAAAGCTAAAACATATTCACGTTTCGACTCCGACACACGAAATGTGACCGCCACTGACGACGTTTCTTAATTTATTTTCCAGAGAGTCGCCGTTCAGCGGACTTCAGATGAATTTAAAAAGGCTGAAGCTCTTTTCTCGTCAACTATGAAAGGCTTTGAAATCGTTGGGATCGAGAGGATTCAGAACAAAGCGCTCTGGGAAGGTTTTCAACTGTACGTAAGTTCTTCAACAAACTAAACAAGACCAGAAACGTAACTTTCAATTTTTCTGCCACTAATCGCTTAAATGGAAAGCAGCGAAGACCGTGCAAAGGTTTCTAACTCGCCAGCCTGGTTAAAAGTTCTGCGTGTCTTTAATGAAAGGCAGAAGAAAGTGATGAAGGACAACAACGGCGGAGGAGACGTGACGGAAAAACAACTCTTTCATGGGACCGACTCTAAATACGTGGACGCCATCTGTCGCGAGAACTTCGACTGGAGGATCTGTGGGATTCACGGGACCGTGTTTGGCAAAGGTGGGTTAGAGACCTGATCCGAGCAGAGAGGACAATAAAACGTAGCTGAAGGAAATTAAGAACTCCACGGTAACGACAAAAAAACCTAGACTTTTTCAACCAGTAGATGGATTTTCTTATAAAAAATTGCAAATCAAAACACAAACTTGTAGCATTTGATTGTGTTAAAACACATTTTAATAAAAGTTGCATTTCTTGAAGGAAGGCATACTCGCCTACTTGAAGTTCAAAGATGTTACCTTTAAGTTCCTTTAGCTGCGGCAGCCATCTTGAACTAAGTCGCTTCCAAAAGATCAAATCACATTAGGTCAGTGCGCTTCAAGATGGCTGCTTCAACTAGTTGTCCTCTGCAAAAAAAAAAAAAAAAAAAAAAGACGACCTTGTAGGCTTCTGGTGCGGTAGATAGACTTTCACGTCAAAATCCAAAATGGCTGCCACCATATACACACATATATAAATGTCTGTGTGTGAGAGAACCAGCCGTCCCGATCATTTGAGGAAACTTATCCTTTCTAGTTTTTATTTTGCTTAAAAGTATAGTTTCCTTAAATGATATGAGTGGCAGAATATTAACCTGTGGCCACCACTGGCCACCCCCTGGCTCCGCCTCTGCGCCTGGTGATCCATCATCTGCATTGCCTCAGAAAATAAATAAAAAAACTACCTCTTCTCCACAGCGTAACACCAAAAACATTCAGGTTTACTTTGTTCTCTGTTCAATTCCTGTCCAGAAAACTACAAACATTCACTTTTTAAATCCATTAGCAACGGTGGACATTAGCATACCACCTCTTCAAAATGGAAATGAATTTATAAGTTTTGTATGTAGAAAAACGGCCTCTGTTAAAAACGCCCGCATGTAAAGCGGCAGGTGATGGGCATTCCTGTATGGGATGCTAACTTTGATGTGAACACTGTGGTCCATGAGGCTTGACGCTCTCTTGGAGCCCCTCAAGTGGTCTTTGTTTGTTTTGCTTGTTTCAATCTGTAATGACAAGTTGTTTTTACTTTTCCCAACTCCAGGTAGTTACTTCGCCCGGGATGCCTCATACTCCAACTGTTATACTGATTCCACCGGTGTCAGAAACATGTTCATCGCACGGGTGCTGGTGGGAAGCTACACGAAAGGGAAGCCCGAATACGTCCGGGCTCCACCCAAGGGTGGCGGAGACATAAAGTCATACGACAGCTGCGTGAACGACGTCACGGACCCCTCTGTCTTTGTCGTGTTTAAGGATCACCAGATTTATCCCGAGTACCTGCTGCAGTACAAAACCGCTGACGTGACCAGTACGCCGGTGCAGAAACCAAAACCAATTATAAAACCAGTGCAACCACTGATTACAAAAACCACCATCTCGACTCAGTTCAACACTTATCAACCCAGCACATCGTCGTACCATCCCAGTGCATCTTTGAATCAGTCCAGCGCTTCGGCGTACAAGTCCAGTACGTCATCGTACCAGGCCGGTACGTCATCGTACCAGGCCGGTACGCCATCGTACCAGGCCGGTACGCCATCGTACCAGGCCAGTACGCCATCTCACCAGGCCAGTACGCCATCT
>NC_056519.1:3785027-3790775 GCF_014905685.2 Nematolebias whitei | reverse complement strand
CCATCGTACCAGGCCAGTACGCCATCTCACCAGGCCAGTACGTCATCGTACCAGGCCAGTACGTCATCGTATCAACCCAGTACATCATCGTACAAACCCAGTACATCCAGTACGTCATTGTACAAACCCAGTACGTCATCGTATCAACCCAGCACATTGGCATATCAGTCTAGCACGTCGTCGTACAACTCTAGCACATCACCCAGTACTTTGTCCAGATCCACTACGTCCTCTTCCCAGTACCAAACCAGGTCAAATCCACAACTCACCAAATCGTCTAATTCAAGTTTGCCAAACAAACCAAAAAAAAATTCTGACTCGTGCGTCATAGTTTAACGAGAACCATGAACTGTAGAAGGGTCAGAACTGCCGACTTCACCGAAGCGCCTTCCAAAATGAAACACGAGTAACGAAAGTTTGTTTTAAAGACACTTTTCGTGCAGGTTCCAGTTTTCTTGCTCTGACAAAAAGGACCAGTAAGCTACAAGCTGACCACGTTGTATCGACTTGGAGATCATTTGCACAGACCGTGTAGATTTCCTGTCGGTGGTTTTGGGTAACTTGTTGGTTTTAAACCAAAGTGATCCTGAACCAGTGACGGTGAATTGTTCTGGCCACAAACAGTGGACTTCCTCTGGGGGGGGGGCAATGGAGACAAAAATTTCTAGAAACTGTTGATGGGAATTTAAACTGGGGGATTTTTTTTAAATATTCCAAATTGATATCTTTAATGGAATTATGAGAATAGACTGGAAATTTGGGGGTAATTTAAAGAACATGTCCAACCAAAAAGGTTTATAGGATGATAATGTGCCAGATATCACTGATGACATCACCGTCCCCACACAACCTGTAGAGAATTACGTTCATGAGCACAACTCTGAACCAAACTCACACATTTGGTCATTACTTTGGCGCTTTCTGTCCTGTTGGCTACACACCACAATTTGCAGTAAACTGCATTTAACAAACTAAAAAAAATGAACACAACATTTCTCTTGTAACCATTTCCATCAGTCTCTTTATGTTCAGGTGACTTTGTGCATCAGTTTTGAGGGTGTGGTACCCCTCATTTTATGGTACAGCAATGAATTATGGTTGTTTTAGTCTAAATTGTGCTAAAATCCATTTTCCCCAACTGTATTTACAATCCCTACTGAGAACTAACTTTCCGTTTGTATTTCTGTTCATTCCCGTGATACGTTTCCAACTTTGGAATTTCATGGGACGTATGCAACCCAACTCCTACAGCTGTCTGAATGAGGATTCCCCGTCCTCAAAAAGACTAATGCCTAAAGGCATCTGCAGGAGTATTTTGTCAGTCGTTGGACTGTCCACGGTGAAGGAAACATTCCAGACAATCGCTCAAACCAAAGGTCCGACCCATCTTGGATGGGATTGAAAACCTAGTTGAAATGAACACGTATTTCACTCCTGACTTTTTACCAAACATCTTGGGTTTAGGACACTTTATTTAAGATGATACTTGGGTTTTACTTTGAAACCCTTAAAATCGATAGATAAAACTGCACCTGTTGGTGTTTTTACGGAATCGTTACGAAGTAAAGCCTCTGTTGGCATACGTTGTACCCGAGTGTTCTGCATCGCTGAAGTACTCCACTGTCCACCCACGGCGGTGGATCGCAGCTCATCAGATTTAACTTTTACCACCGTTGTCTCTCGACTCCGTAACGCCGGCGTGCATTTAAAGCATGCAACGGTAAACGAGCGAAGGCTGCAGCGGCAACATTTCGAAAGAGTCGTTTACAAATAAGACTCAAAATGGTTTGTCAGATCAGACGAGTCGGGAATTATTTTCCTGAGTTGCGCGAAGTGCGTCTCAGACGATCCGTTGGAACACAACCATCCTAGCTCGCCGTTTCTCACGACGCTTGTGACGTCATCGGGAAAGAGTTGGGACAAAAAGCGAATCACACAACCAACAACGCCGTGAGAAGCGTGAATCACACTGGTTGTACGTTTAGAAAAACTTGCGAAGTAAGAAAATACAGAAAGCCTTGACTAGACTGCTACGCAGGGGCTGATTTTACGAGTGCCGTCTGGTGCACTCAGTTTGAGCTCCTACTGCTTAACTTTATATCAAACTACGTAAACGGACAACAAGATCCGTAGAAATGAAGAGAAGAGGTTAAACTTTGTGGCCTTTTCTTCTACCGTTCACCAGAGGGCGACAATTAAAAAACCTATACATTTACTTTTTGGAATGAGTTTCGGTGGTAATTGATGTTTTTGTTTTACCAAGTTTAAGATGAAAGGACACTAATCGTCAAAATGTAGTTTTCTTTACTTTTATTTTGGCTTCAACACTATAATCATTGTTCATGTTCAGATTTACACACAAAAACATTTTTTGTCCGGTTGGACTTCACCGTTTTTTTTCTCAACGTCAGAGTCGCGATGTAAAACCAGGGCGCTAATCTTAAAACGAGTATTTTAATTAAAAAGACAAACGTGTTACTCTTTCACTGTTCACTGACCTGTCCCATCAAGACACATTTGCACAAAAATTAAAATCTGTTTTTCTTTTTTTAAAAACCTGAACAACTTAAGATCTTTTTCCGTTTTGTTTGCTTATTTCAATCAAAGCTTTGGTTTGTTTCGTTTGAACCGGATCAGTTTTTGCTGCTTTAAAGGTACATTTTACGGTTTGATGAAATGTTCTGTCCAACTGGACCAGAAGTGCTGGTTAGTTTTATGACAAACGTCTTAAATGTCAAAACAGATCCACAACCAGGAGTCCAGTTTGGTAAAGAACCCGTTTTTATGAATCAGATTCTAGTTTGTTGATTTTTATCTAGTTTTGAGTACAGGAACTGGATCTTTTATTTATTTTTTTCCAAACCTGAAGCCACAGATTTGATTTTTTTTTTCTGTTTTGTGTCGTTACTAAATAAAGTTGCTTTAAGATCAAATATTGAGTTTGAGTCTTGATTCCTAACCTCTTTTGAACCTCAGCAAGAACTCTTCCAGGCGTTTCAGCATCAGTCTCTTGTGGTTGTGGAGGAATCTTGGCCCACTCTTCTTTCCATTGTTGGTTTCTGCTTTTCTCTGACGGTCAGTTTGAGGTTCTGGACTTTGACTGGAACATTGTAGCACATTGGTTCTTTTCTTTTTGCCCCGTTCTGTCATAGATCATCTGCTGCGTTTGGGATCATTGTCCTGTTGGACCCAGTTTGGTCCAAGTTTCAGATGGACTCACATTTGACTCTAGAACCCTTCATGGTCCAATCAATGGCTTCAAAGAGCACCAACCATCACCTTTGTAGAATTGCGCCGCTCAAGGTGGCTGCATGTTGGAGCAGCTCTGTTCCTTTCATTCTGAGATTTTGCTTTTGGAAACTTTAATTCATCTTTTTCTGGATGTAAATCACATTTTTTGGATGATTGTTTCCTCTGGTATCAGATGCTGTGCAGCTGGAATGATTTTTACTGAAACTTTTTTAGTTTTGGACATTTGTTATGATGTGTAACCATGGCAACAAGGCAGTTTTCTACAACCAACAGCAGCTGATTAACATCTCAAAAGCTCAAATAATATCTCAACTACAGCCCCAAATCTCTAATGAGTATAAAAGGATGTTCTGTGGATGCATTCTCATCTACCTGCTAGCTGTGCTCGAGTACCTGACCACTGAGATCCTGAAACTAGCAGGAAACACGGCTCATGATAGTGGAAGGACAGGATCGTTCCTCGGCACCTACAGTTGGCTGTCCGCAGCGACGAGGAGCTCGGCAGACTGCTGGGAGGAGTGGCCACCGCTCTGGGAGGAGTTCTGTCCGGCATTCGGGCGGTCCTACAGCCCGTGGGAACCGAGAGGCCAGCCGAGTCTGGGTGGACAGATCTGCAGCCAGTTTCTTAGGATCCACTGTGGGATGGACCTTTAAGAGATCCTTCCTGTCTACAGCCATCAGTATCTATAACATCTCTTAATGAAATGAGGATACCACGAGTTACAACAACAAATAATTTCCCTTTGGGATTAATAAAAGTAGTTTTGAATTTAATTTTCATCGTATGTCACTTGTGGTTTTCTTCAATCGTACCGTTCATTCTGGGTAAACGTCTCTACTTTGGTCTAGTGTCCCAGAAGTCTTGAAACCTTTCAAACCCAAGTCCGGATGCCTTAAATCAATGTCCTGATGTGTAAACACCCCGACCTGAAGGACAGACTTACCCCCACAGTTGTTGTCATGGAGGGCTGACATGATTACTGAAGGCACTTCTTCCCTTCTGCCTCGTTCACGTGAACAAAAAACAAACGGCTCTTAATGTGCATTAGATTACATTTCCCAGGGGGGAGATGGATTTGTCTGTCGTGTCTTCATTACGCCTCCGCTCAGTGAGATGGAGCTTTCTTACAGTAAATGCAGCCGTGCCCTACAGGTCGCAACAGCCCACCCAGTGGCAGTAAATATTCTCTGACATTAAGCAGCCTAAGGAGCTACTTCCTGTCTGCCATGCCTTGCCCTCGCTCTCTTTCCCCAGTGGACTGAGCAGAGTCCTTCAGAGCTGGCTGCCAGGAGCTCCCCGGCCATTTTCTGCATTACCCAAGCTCATGAATTAAACACGAGTCGTTTGCCTTTGTTTCTGCTGAGTCACTGGGTTTTGCTGATGTCCTGATGATCGGATAAATATTAACGTAGTGTGGTCGCTTTCTGTTTTGTTAAGTCAAGTCTCCGTTCCCTGGTTAGTCACTCTCCAACCAAGGGTAAGATTGCAGTATACAAGACCTGACCCTGACCGAAGGTCTTCCAAGTTTGGGGAGTGGTGGTGCAGATGTTAGAGAAAGTGAGCTGGTGATCGGAAGGTTGCCAGTTAAAATCCCCAGACTAACAACAAAATGGAAATGTGGAGCACCCACACCTGCCACAGCACTCTTTTGACCCACTGAGCCCTTGAGCAAGGCTGTTAACCCCTTAGCTGCTCCTGGGGCAAGATGGCAACCCTCTGCACCACATGTGCGATGGGAAAAATGCAGTGGATCAGTCTCCCCATTAGGGATTAATAGTGAATAATTTTGTTGTTTTACTCCACAAGCTTCTAACCTCTGGATTTTTTGGTCCGTTCTTCATAACCAAACCGCTGCAGCTCCTTCAGATTAATGTTTTGTGTCCAACAATCTTTAAATCAAACCAGAGAGACTCAGTACCTTCTAGACGTTTCCCTTTGGAGGTTTTCCAGGCAAGCCCCACTGGAAAGAGCCTCTAGGGAAGACCCAGAACTCTCTGGAGGGAATCTACTATGTACTCTGTTCTGGATACACCCCAGGATCCCCCAGGTCTGGCTTTCTCTCCTGGATCTGTTGCCTCCACAAACCAGAGGATAAATGGTAGAAGGAGATTCTCAGCTGGACTGAGACCATTCCAGGACCTTTAATACAGCACATCTTAAACCAGGAGAGTGTTACATCAGCAGTAAGACTAGTTGTCCTGCTGGAAGTGGACCTTCACCCATTCTCAAGTCTCTAGAACGTGTTTACCTCAAAGATTTTGATGCGTCCATCTTTCCTTCAACTCACGCCCAATCAATCATGGTCCTGGTTCCATCATGGTTTCATCCTGCTGATAAATATCATCCCCACATCATGATGCAGCCACCACCATGCATGACTGTGGATATGGTGTTTTTGATTTGATGAAAGGTGTTTTAGTCTCACCATTTAGCTGATGTTTTACTTATTTTACTACTTTTTTTGCTTATTTAATATTTTAGCTACAGTTTAAACA
>NC_056519.1:3769710-3784627 GCF_014905685.2 Nematolebias whitei | reverse complement strand
ATCAATGGTTCTTCTAGTTTTAGCTTTGATTCGACTAGTTTAGCTTTTTGCTACAATTATACAACACATTACTAAAGTTGTGATAATTCTAACTTATCTAAGGTTTTGGTAAGTTTATCTTTTAGCTGCATTTAATTGCCCAACTAATTGGATCTTTAGTTATGGTTTAGCTAACAAACTTTTCATTAAAGTTTTGCTAATTTTTGCTTTTAGACACAGTTTTGCTAATCATTTGGTTGGCTACAGTTTTATCTAATTTACCTGTTAGCTAAAGCTTTAAGTTTAGCTTTTAGGCATGCTAGTTTGGCTGGTTTGATATTTTAGCTAAAATTTAGCTCATTTATACGCAGCTGAGATTTGGCAAATTTTCTTTTTTTAGCTATACTTGCGCTAATCATAACTGGTCGGTTACATTTTTTTTAGATTTAGCTAAGGTTTTACTAATGTTTGATTTTAGATATTAGTTTTGTTCATTAGCTTTTAGCTAAGGTTTGGCTAATTTTAGCATTTAGAATAATTTATGCCAATCAGATTAGGTTTATAGCTAAGGTTTGGCTAATTTGAGCTTTTATATAATTATGCAAATCAAAACTGGTTTGTTACAGTTTTGTTCATTTTAGTTTTTAGCTATGGTTAGGCTAATTTAAGCTTTTATTTTAATTTATGCTAATTCGTTTATGCTAACGCTCATTTTATTAAATTCAAGATGGCCACCACCATCTTAGCAAACACAAAAATGGCGGTTTATCTGTCTTAACATACTGTCCCCTAAATATGTATCGTTATGTTTTGTTGTACAACTCATTAGCATATTTTTGGTTAATTTTCTGTAAAACTAAAGCTGTATAAAAAGTCTTATAAAGTTTTCTTTTGATCTTTTTTATTTTTTCATACTGTAAAAGACGAGTCAAGTGTGATGCTGGATATTTGACTCACATTTTAGTTTAATTTCTCACGTTTCACATTTAAGTTTGATCCTTTTAAATGTGATTTAATTTACAAGCCAACCAGCGCGAGGCTGCAGCAATGAAGCCATTCCAGCCCTCGTGTTCCCATCATGCACCGGGGGAGGAGAGAGACGAGCCGAGGAGGACCACAAGTCTGAGTGCAGAAGAAGAAGAAGCGCCCGAGGAAGAAGAAGAAGAAGAAGGAGGAGGAAGAGGGTCATCATCCGACACTTGTCCATCATCTTCATCACCTTCAGGTGCGTTTGCTGCAGTTTGTCTCCGCGTGCAGTCTCTGTCTCCGGTCCTTTGTGTGGCTCGTTGTCTCCTGCGGCTTTGGAGGAAAAAACAACCTAGGATGGGTTGTTGCTCAGTCCCGGTTCGGGTTCTGATCCTGGTCCAGGGAGCGGTGTGGTCCGGGTCTGCTCAGGGTGCAGGATAAGGGAGGGGGTCCGTATTTAATTTTATTACTGCTGCATTAAAGTTAGTCTGGTGAGGTTTCAATGCAGATATTTGTGACAATAACACAAAGATTTAATTAAACATATTTATTATTTTTATTTTATTTAGCAGGAAGTGCTTTATCTCACTAAACAAAAGCAGATTATTAGTCTGCAGCTTCAGTTCATGGCTGGTTGGTCACTGACTCACGCGGGTTAATGATCCGAATCCTGAATCAGGACTCACGAGTCCAAGGTGTCGAACCAGAACCAGGTCCTGCATGTCCTCTGCAAGACTTCCTCTAAGTCCACGAGTCTGAGGACTTCTGGCTCACCAGAAACGCTGCAGACTCGTGAGTCCTGTCTTTAAATGATGTGGACTCAAATGAGTCTTTTCTCCGAGTCAGATTAATATTCCACCAGAAATGAACGACTCGAGTGACTCGCATCATTTTAAAAATTGACTCGGATTATCTCGAGTCCCTGAAATGAACTGAACATGTCACCTTTACTGATCCCTGGGGGGCTAAACTAACTAAACTAAAGTAAGAAGAGTTGACACCCAAAGTTTAGCAGATATTTGGTTTTGGAGCTTAGAAATGCAGGTATGCAATGAATGTAAACAAAACACTGAGTCGTTCTTATTGAAGAACTCTTGATCAAAACGACTTCACAATGTAAAAAAACAACAACACTGCTTATTAAACCTCTACGTTTGTTGAGATTGTTGCTGTTTTCTGGACTGGACAGCGTCCGCGTTACGACGCTAACGAACCCGGAAAGTGTTCATTGCGTTTGATGTGAGAGCCGCTTCATTCACACTGACGTTATTTTACACCGTGTGGTTTTTAACATAGAAGTGTGTAGGTACTTGGGAAAAACAAAATAAATTGCAGTAGCGTCCGGCTGTAGCACTTCCTGTGCAGCCTGTAGGCTCTGCCTGTGGACTCGACAACCGACTGTGGTGTGAAGGCTTTTCGAATCGCGTTGTATAAATATTTCGTAATTGGAGCCATTTTAAGATGGAAGCAAAAATTTACTGCGATTTTAGTTTGATTAGTTTATTCGAAATGTGCCCAGTGGCTCACGCTAACTGGCATGGTTGATCGCCAAATGTTTAAACAAAGAATTTAGTGATCCGTTAATTCTCAGAGTGTGATTTGGAGATGACTCTGAGCAACTACCAAGCCAAATTTCAGGTTAATGTATGAAAAACTGACCGCGCTGTAGCCATTTTTGTGTTGGCTAGTTTTGATTAGCTTCATCTTGAAATGGGCTAACTCCCAAAGGTTATACACCCGATTATTATTTTCTGAGTTTTATTAAATTCTGTCCAACGGCTCATGAAATATTTTGCTTACAAAAAGGCATATACACAGACACGTTATGCTGTTAGCATAAAGACTCAACAATGTTGTTAGCGTAAAGGCTGAACTATGCTGTTAGCATGAAGGCTAAACGATGCTGTTAGCGTAAAGGCTGAACGATGCTGTTAGTGTAAAGTTAAACAGTGTTGTTAGCATAAAGGCTGAACGATGCTGTTAGCATAAAGACTCAACAATGTTGTCAGCGTAAAGGCTGAACGATGCTGTTAGTGTAAAGGCTAAACAATGATGTTAGCGTAAAGGCTAAACTATGTTGTTAGTGTAAAGGCTAAACAATGATGTTAGCATAAAGGCTAAACTATGATGTTAGCGTAAAATCTAAATTATACTGTTAGTGTAAAGACTAAATAATACTGTCAGCGTAAATGCTGAACGATGCTGTTAGTGTAAAGTTTAAACAATACTGTTAGCATAAAGGTTGAACAATACTGTTAGCATAAAGGTTGAACGATGCTGTTAGCATAATGGCTAAACGATACTGTTAGCGTAAAGGCTAAATAATACTGTCAGCCTAAAGGCTAAACTATGCTGTTAGCATAAAGGCTAAACTATGCTGTTAGCATAAAGGTTGAACAATGCTGTTAGCATAATGGCTAAACGATACTGTTAGCGTAAAGGCTAAATAATGTTGTTAGTGTAAAGGCTAAACTATTCTTTTAGTGTAAAGGTTAAACAATACTGTTAGCATAAAGGTTAAACGATACTATTTGCGTAAAGGTTGAACGATGCTGTTAGCGTAATGGCTAAACTATGCTGTTAGCATAAAAGCTAATAATGTTGTTGGCGAAAAGGCTAATAGCAATAGGCTAACATTTGAAAGCATGCCCACAGTTTTTGATTTACCTCTTCTTTACTGTGAAAATGTGCCGGTAATTAAGTTTATCACTTTGGTCCTGAACTCATGGGTCAAATGAAACAGTAAGTCTGTCTCCACGTTTATTTTTAAACCGTTTAAAGCCGTTAGATACAGCCAGACATCGAGTCTAGAATTAAATATCTGCTCTGAGTGTCAACTCGCCATGATGTCAGCCTGCTGAATGAAGACATTAAATATTAATGTGTCCATCAGGAGGACCAGTTCTGCCCAGACCCAGTTGTCTGCTTCCCCCCAGCAGGAGAGGCTAGCTGCAGCTGCTAATGATCCCGGTAATCTTCCTAAGGAATGAATGGCAAATTACCGGTGACCTTTTTGTTTTAGCCGGTCGATGTCCAGCAGACCTCATGCAGGAAACCTTTTCTGATTGAATCAAAGTGCCGGAGATGAACTTGTTGATGACAAATTTAAATCTAAAATTAGTTTATTTGAGCTCCCATGTGCATTATTTGGTTGTTGTCTGTTAGCAAAATATCTCATGAACCACCAGAAAGAATTTAACGAAACTCTTATAAATTAACCGTTGGATTCGGAGTCACTTAAATTAAAGATGGCTGCCACATCTAATCGACCTCAGCAAACACTAAATTGGCTTCAACTCAGTCAGTTTTATAAATATTTAGCTAAAATCTAGTGTGGTAGTAGCCGAGATTCATCCTCAACTCATGCTTTGAGTGCTACAAGTTGTGTGACATTGTTGCTTAGCGGTTTCACGTTAACTGTTTGTGTCAGTCCTGATTGTCTGTTAGCAAAATATCTAATAAACTACCATTTGGGGGGGGGGGGGGGGGGGCTCGGCTGTGACACCTCGCCTCATTGAGTTGGCGGGAGCCACTCGGAGCCGACGCCGCGATGTTGCTGTGGCACCGCAGCAGACGTAGTTCACAGCTCAACATTGACTTTGGTCTCTTCGGCTGTTTTGTCAGAAGGCAGCCAAAGTCTGGAAAGCAAAAGTTTAGCTCTCATAATGAAGACTGATGTTTCTTCTTCTGTTTATTTGTTGTACTTGTACCGTACTCAACCTTAGCAAGCACAAAATGACAAAAATCTTGGGCCTGCAGGACGGCGGGTGATATGCATTCCTTTAGGGGATGAATTAGCAACGTTTGTGTCCTTAAAAAGCTGAACGTTTGGGAATCATCCTCGAAGTCAGGGGGAAACGGGAAGTTTAGCAGTTAGCGATGAGCTAATCACTTAAAACTCGAGGCAGGTGAACGCATCGTACTGAAGCAAGAACAGGTCAGAATTAATTTGAAAACGATCCGAGGACCTTAATGGAGTCGTGTCCTTTAGATGTTTATTTTAGTCACATTTTCGTAGTAACCATGACAACACTTCAATGAGTTTTTACCATCCTGGATAGTAACTGTGTTGATGATAATCCATCTGGCAGCAAGTCCCGCAGGTTTATTAATACTCTCCCAGAATGCCTCGGGGCGGACCATGCCGCCTCCTCATGCGTGGATCATGCTGGTCTCCTCACCTCGACGAGTCTGGCTCCTGACCCGACCCGCTCTCCAGGTCCGTCGCTCGTCGGAGTCTTTTTGTTTGAACCAACAGTCTGGTCTTATATTGCGATGCAAAGAAAAAAGACAGTTATTAAAAAAAATATATATAAAAATTAACAAATGCATATTGCCCGCTTATGTTGAAAATGTGTTGGTCAAACCATTAATGATTTAAAACGACTTCACGCTCGGAGTAACTGTTGGGGATAACTCTCAGCTACTACCACGTCAGATATCAGCTTAATATTTGTAAATGTCATGATTTGTGTTGGCTAATGTTCATTATACATGGCGGCCATCTTATATTGGACTGGCTCCATGAGTTGGTCAGTTGTACAGGTACATCTAATCACTTCCTGAAGGTTTTGTTAAAATCAGTACTGGTTCCCAACCCTGGTCCTTGAGGAACGCCATCCTGCATGTTTTGGTTGTTTCCCTGCTCCCACACCTGATTCAGTGATTTAATTACTTCATGTTCTGCAGAAGCCTGTAAGCCACTCATTTATTCAAATCAGGTGTGTTGAAGCAGAAACAACTAATACATGCAGGAGGGTGTTCCTCAAGGACCAGAGTTGGGAACCCCTCCGTTAGTTCACAAGCTTTTTTGCTAAAAGACAAACTCGTATATATTATAGCTTCTGGGTGATTGGATACATTTGTCATGCACAGTCAGGTGAGCATCTTCAGCAAAGAAAGCATGAGACAGCAGATGCTCATCAGAGGAACATTAAACGTTGGGTGAAGTCGGCTCCAGCTAATCAACAGCTAAATTAGGCTTTGAAGTGTAAATTCACGGAGCCGCCATCAGGATTATGTGTGAGGTTTAACAGATTCACAGGCAGGATGTGAGGAGCGAGGGAGCAGGAAGGAGCTGCTGCTCCCCTCCTGCTTCTGTCTTCGTCACTCACAAGTTTTTTTAAAATGTAGCCGAACGTCGGCGGGGGAGCTCAGGGTCGGCTGTGGCATTATCCGGCTCCTTCCCCGTCATTACAGAGCGAAGGCGGTGGTTTACTGCTCAGCTGGCTGTTGGAGCTTAAATCATCCTCGCCGCGCCGAGGCTTCCCATCAGCCCCTGTTTTGTAGCCAACAGTCACACTGGATAGTTTATAAATATAAACTGGAGGGAAACGTGACGTTCTGTGAAAGTGTGTGAACGTTGAGTGAGGACTTAAAACCGAGCTGCTAAAGTCAAAACAAGCAGAACAGAATATAAAATTTGTCAAACACAAGCTGAAAGCTACAAGAAACGGTTGCTTAAAATGTCAAAACATATGCTAATGCTAAAACTAGCTAAACAAATGCTAATAGCACAAATATAACAAAACCTAATGAAAGTTAAATTTAATAAAAACAGATGATGAAATCAGTCAACCTGTCGCTAAAACTAACAAAACAGATGCTAAAGCTAAAAGTAGCAAAATAAATGTGAAATGATTCTAAAAGTTGTTAAATGTATTAAACAGCTAGAATTAACATAAACAAATGTTGAACATTGTAAACTTGTAGCTAAAACTAGCATAACTCTGAAGCTGAAAGTAGCAAAACAAAATCCGCTATTAGCAAACTTGTTGCTAAAAGTAGCAGAACAGATGCTGAATCTAAAAAAAGTATTAAAATTATCAAAACAGATGTTAAAGTAACAATTACCAAAACTGTAGCTAAATGAGTAAAAGCACATTAAACCCAAATAAAAGCTTAATGTTGCCGAATGATTGCTGAAAGCTAAAACTGTAGCTCAAATCTGAAAGTAGCATAAGAAAACAACGATAAAAAAAAAAAAAAGAGCCCGTTCGATGAAGCAGTTTGACAAAACAAGTTTTCAAAAGGTGGATGGCACGGTGGCACAGTGAGCAGGTTGTTTGTTCAAATCCCAGCAGGGGGCCTTTCTGGGTGGAGTTTGCATGTTCTCTCCGTGCATGCGTGGGATTTCTCCAGGTACTCCAGTTTCCTCCCACAGACCAAAAACATGCATGTTAGACTGACTGGTAACTCTAAATTGTTTGTTTCTGTGTGTCCCTGTGATGGACTGGAGACCTGTCCAGGTGTCCCTGTGATGGACTTGGACCTTTCCAGGGTGTCCCCCGCCTCTCACATACTGATAGCTGGACATGCACACCGGCGACCCCCGCGATCCAAAAAGGAAGAAGCGGGTAAAGATGATGGATGAAGTATTTAAAGGAACTAATGATGTGTCGATGCATTTTTATGGGGAGTTTATATTTAAAGAAAGACAAATATTAAAAGTGTTAAAACTACAAAAGGAGATTTGCTGACTCGGCGTTCACAATGATAAAAGTCGCACCCCGCATCACTTTGTGACCTGCCATCTTCTCGTTTTGCTCGTTCATAACGAAGTCGTGCCGGTCCTGTCTGGCCACCAAGCGAGCTGTAAGCTAGCGCAGACTCCGCCCACTGTGCTCTCTGCAGAGAGCTGCACGGCAGAGCCACCGCCGGTTTTAACAGCTTCAGGCTCAGGCGGAAAGCTGCTTACGGGGTGTTAAAAAGAAGGTGATTGTAGCATCTCAGCAGTCAGCAAGTCTTCAAACAGAAAGGAAACCAGTGGCTATGATCATCACTGTTTGTTCATCCTGTTAATTGAACGTGCGCTCCGCTGCTCCATGGGAGCTTTATTCTGGTTGACACGAGGGTTTGAATCCAGCGGGAAGGCCCCGTCACTCTGATGGTTTACACTGCGCGGTCCAACTGCTGGAGGGAACAGGCACTGTGTTGGTGTTAGTCCTACAACGCCTCCGCTGAAACGTCTTCTGGGACAACACTGAATCACCAAACTCCAGGACTAAAGGGACACTTTGCACCAATCGGGACGCGATACCACTGAGGATTAACAAACCTGACCAATTCCATCCATCCATCCATCTTCTTCCACTTATCCAGGGTCAGGTTGCCGGGGTAGCAGCCTAAGTAGGGAGGCCCAGACTTCTCTCTCCCCAGCCACTTGGGCCAGCTCCTCCAGGGGAATCCCGAGGTGTTCCCAGGCCAGTCAAGAAACACAGTCCCTCCAGCGTGTCCTGGGTCTTCCTCTGGGTCCCCTTCCGGTGCGATGTGTCCAGAACACCTCACCAGGGAGGCGTCCAGGAGGCATCCTAACCAGATGCCCGAGCCACCTCAACTGGCTCCTCTGTCGTGGTGAAGAGAGAGCTGGCTTTATTAGTAAATGTAAATATGTTGTTAACTTTGAACTCTGAAGAGCGCCTTGATTTTGGTACACAGTTACTCATTGGTCAGTTTGGGTTGTGGTGAAGAAAAACTGCTGAAAGTTCTGAGCAGCTAAAAAAACAGTCACTGAGAGGGAATAGTTTTGGACATAATTTGGTCGACCAGTAATAGTAAAAAGTTTGATTAGTAAGGAGCTGGAATGTCAAGCGTGAGCACCGGAGGACACCACGAGTAGAGACACTAGTGTTATCAGGTACGGATGCACGGTATTTTATTTTTGACCAATATCCCGATATGTTACAACTTATTTGGCCGATAACCAATACCAATACTGATATTCCCCCTCTAGACCTACTTACAGAGACTACATAGTAGGAGTGAATCACCAGCTTTACCACGATACGATATATTGATTTGCTTTCATGACAATACGATTTTTCTCGATATCACAAAGTCTGTCACGATACGATTTCGATTCTATTTGACTCACAAGTCTGCGATCGATATATTGCGATATCAAACGCCCATTTCATTTACTTATAAATAAATTTACAAAAACAATTCTTATATGATTTAACCATTTTATTTCTGGTATTACAGGCACCAGGCATTTAAATAAATAAAAAAATTGTCTTAATTAATGAAAAAAATAAAAATAAATGACCTGTTCTGCCTCGTCTGCCATGTTGCTGAGGCGGCCGCGCACGGGAATGGTGACACAGACGTGCCTTGGGAATTTCAAAATAAAAGTGTATTTTAAAGATGACGATCTGAATCAATGTTTTAGCTTTGCCATGATATAATTGAATCAATCATTTAATCGATATATCGATTTAAATCATTGTATTGTTACACACCTACTACATATCTTTCTCTGCTGTGGGATTAAAACACATTATTCTGAATGGTCTTTGTCAGTTTGGCCTGCTACCAAATGTAGACGCTAAAAATGGGGCTGAAAATAGTTGTTTTAATGGAATGGCCGATGTCAGATATTTAACTTTATCACTAATATCGGTCGATACCGATACCATGCCGATAATATCGTGCTTCCCTGTTATCAGGCAGTTGCCCGAGAGCCAGTCAAAAACAGTACAGTGTTTATCCCTAGGTCACTTGCCTTGGCAGGGCACTCATCTCTTCTGTGATTTTGATTTGTGATAACAATTAAATGATTTGATTCCTGGTTCTTCTTTGACGTCATGTTGGCCTGCCGGTCGGGGGCAGCTGAAGGACCCACGTCAGTGTTCAGAGTGTCCCCTGATCTGATGTGCTCTCCTGTCAGCTGATGCTTATATTCCATGTAAGGATGGTTTAAAACGCCCCCTCAGTGTGTTTGATGCATCTCTGGATGCTTTGCTCTAACTTTGTGGACCCATGTGCATGAGCCGTGACGCCTCAGTAGGATGTGCACTTTCATCTCCTCTAAGCTTCATTCACTATGAGAACGTCCCAGTTTGTCAGATTCGGGGGTTGTTTTCTCTGAGTGCTATACTGTTAACCTATTTGAATTTCTTCCATCTGCGGCGGGTTACGCAACGTTTCTTTCCCTGATAAGCTCTGATCTGCTTCATACGGAGCCACGAGGATCATCCAACTGTGCGTAATCACTTCTGTGTCACTGATTTATTCGCCAGCGGGTTTACACATTCATTGTCACGTCGAGTTGTCGAAGTGAGGATTTGAAGGCTGGTGTTCTCAGGAGGCAGCAGGACGATGAAGGGAAATGAGACTTTAAACAAGACACGGAGCACAAACTAACGAAGAGGAGAATAACAACAGAAACCAGGTTTAACATGAACGGAGGGAACATAATTAGGGATGAATGATGTGAGAAGCTGCAAACTGAAGGTCAGCTCGAGCAGTCCAGAAGTCCTCGCTTATCGACTTCTTCAATTCAATTCAAAAATACTTTATTAATCCCAAAGGGAAATTATTTGTTGTTGTAACTCATTATCCTCATTCCATTAAGATGTTATAGATACTGATGCTGTAGACAGGAAGGATCTCTTGTAAAGGTCCATCCCACAGTGGATCCTAAGAAACTGGCTGCAGATGCCGTCCGATCCGTCCACCCAGACTCTGATGGCCTCTCGGTTCCTCCGGGCTGTAGGACCGCCCAAATGCCGAGTAGAACTCCTCCCAGAGCGATGGCCACTCCTCCCAGCAGTCTGCCGAGCTCCTCGTCGCTGTGGACAGACAACTGTAGGTGCCGAGGGACGATCCTGTCCTTCCACTGTCATGAGCCGTGTTTCCTTCTAGTTCCAGGATCTCAGTGTTCAGGCACTCGAGCACAGCTGGCAGGTAGATGAGAATGCATCCACAGAACATCCTTTCAACTCATTTGAGATTTGGGGCTGTAGTTGAGATATTAGTTGAGCTTTTGAGATGTTAATCAGCTGCTGTTGGTTGTAGAAAACTGCCTTGTTGCCATGGTTACGCATCATAACAAATGTCCAAAACTAAAAAAAACACTACAAAAAAAACAAAACTTAAAACTTATTTTCCACAACCTCCTTTAAAAACACGAGATTAAGGAATTATTGTTAAACTATTGTTAAACAGCTCAACAGGAAAAGACTGAACTAAATCAAACAAATATCACATAGAGCAGTGGTTCCCAACTCTGGTCCTTGAGGAACACCACCCTGCATGGTTTAGGGGTTTCTCTGCTCCATCACACCTGATTCAGTGATGTAATGACTTCCCCAAGTTCTACAGAAGCCTGTTAATCACCCATTCATTCAAACCAGGTGTGTCAAAGCAGGAAAACAACTAAAACATGCAGGATGGTGTTCCTCAAGGACCATGGTTGGGAACCATTAACATTATGGCACATAATATGCCCGTCGACAAACCATTATACAGAAAAACAGTGGTGATACATGCATGTATCAAGTTAAATTATCTTTGATTAGAAGATGGCCTGGAAGAGCAATGACCTTGCTTTGTGACCATGTAGCAGGGATGATAAGATGGAGAGTAATCCGTAATCTGTGCGTCTTTTAACGGTCGTATAAAAACAACAACGCTGCAGCAGCACCTGGAACAAACCAGGCTAACTGAAGAAAAGCACGAACCAAACGCAGGACAGGAGCCAAAACCAGAGGTTAACCCAATCTTTGATGAATGCATGTTGCCCACCACCTTGCATGTTTTAAATACATCTGTTAGTGCTCAGAGCATGAGATGGGGATTACTCTCAGCTACTACCACACCCATTTTAGCTGGATATCTGTTATAATGTGACTATACTGCGCCCACCATCATGGTGGGGGGTGATAATAATCCGGAGCACGCACGGTGAAATTAAATGTCTGTTCTCCTTCTTTGTAGGACTTCGGTGTTCTTCCTCCCCCCCCCTGGCCTGACGGACCCACCAGCTCCTCCTCATCATGAACTACCTTCGCCGGCGCTTGTCAGACAGCAGCTTTGTGGCTAACCTCCCCAACGGCTACATGATGGATCTGCAGAGGCCGGCCCCCTCAGGCTCCTCCACCTCCTCCCCCGCCTCCCCGGCCACAGAGAGGCGTCAGCCCCCGAGCGTCCCCACCCAGAGCCAGAGTTCTGGTTCTGGTTCTGGCAGCTTCCTCAGCTCCTTCTCCAGCGTGGTAAAGAGCGCGCAGGTGGCTCAGAACGTGGCCGCAGCTGCACACGCTAAATCAGCCGCAGCTTCAGCAGCCGAAGGCTCCCCCGCTGGAGGAACTCAGCCGAGCAAACCTGCGATCCGGAAACCCAAGATCCTGCTGGTGGTCGACGACCAGCACACAGACTGGTGAGGCCCAGATTTGAACCCGACACTCTTAAATCTGATCCGTTTGAGTTTGGTACATGTTCACCCAACGATCCTGTCGCTGCCGATCAGCAGAACTCCCAGTTCCCAAAAACAGAAGTGTCCAAACAAAGAATGGTGTCAAGTGTTATAGCCCGCCGTCATGAACGGTGGGAAATCATGTAGTCTCCTTTGTCTGTGTGGGCGTGTCTCTGTTAGCCAAATATCTCGTGAACCACTAGATGGATTTCAACTCTCAGGCGTTAATCATTGAAAGCACATCTGTGCTTCTTGGCATCTGGAATCGATCCAATTCAAGATGGCTGCCTTGGTTAATTGGCGTTAGCAAACGGAACTGGCCGTCTGTAAACTGAGCTAACGGTTAGTGTGGTTGTAGCTGAGAGTCATCCCCGACACACGTCCTGAAAGCAGCTGTGCATTCCATCAAGAAACGCTGAGCTTGTAATTAAACCAGAGTCACGTTCTAGTTTTAGGACTTCCTGTTTGTGATGATTATGTTCGTTTTAAACTTCATGCCAGAGCCCTTGGTCGTCATGGTAACACCACCAAAACAACTTTACGTTCAGACGGCGGAACAAGGAAACGGATTGAGATGAAACGAGGAGGGATGGGTTTATCTTCACTGTTTACCTCCACAGGATGGACTTCTTGTTTCCCAGGCTGGAGCCGACAAACATCAGCTGCTTCACGTCGTCCTCCTGAACGAATAAACGTTACTCTGCTTTTATTCTGCTTTTATTCTGTTTGTTACTGGATTGACTCAGATTAGGACGTCGGCGCTCTCTACTCTTCATCTCCACGGATTATTTCTCAAACAAGACTTTACTTATAGGCGACGCAAGATGGTCCTGAGGTTGAAGAAGACATTATTTTTGAGTCTGAGCCCTCGGAGCACGTGTTGGGAATGACTCTCGGCTACTACCGTTCCAAGTTTTAGCTCAGTGTTTTTGAAACTCTCTGTTAACGTTTGAAAACTGTGGCTAATAGCTAAAATCATCCAAACAGTAGCTAAAAGCTCAAACCAATAAATATGTAGCCCACAGCCAAAATCAACACAACAATCTTAAAACTAAAATTAACTAAACATTATGTTAAAGCTAAAACAAACAAAAAAGACTGTAATAAAAGCTAAAAATAAACTAAGAATCTAAAAGCTAAATCAACTAAACAGTAGCTTAAAGCAAAAATCGGCAAACCAGAAGCTAAAATCAACAAAACAGATGTTGCAAGCTAAAATAACGAAAACAGTAGCTAAAAGCTAAACTGTTGGTGAAGAGCTTCATCTGTAATTATGATTAGCAAAACAGTAGCTAAAAGCTGAAATTAGCAAAATTGCAGCAAAGACTCAAATTAACAAAACTGTAGGTGAAAACTAAATCCAGCAAAATTGTAGCTAAGAGCTAAAACTAACCGGAGTAGCCAAAAGCTAAAATTCATAAAACGGTAGCTAGTAGTTCAAATGTACAAAGCAGTAGCTAACAGCTAAAATCAACAATTTTATAACTTACAGCTTAAATCAAAACAGTTGCTAAAAGCAACAATAAGGAAGCATTATCTAAAAGCTCAAATAAACCAAACATAATCTAAAAGCTAAAATTAAAATTACAGTAGTTTACAGCTCAAATCAACAAAACAGAAGCTAAATGTCATAATTAACAAAGCAATATCGAAAAGCTAAAACATGCAAAACAGTGAATAAATGCTAAACTAAACAACACAAGCTAAAATCAACAAACTATAGCTAAAATCAACAAAAAGCAAATAATAGCAAAATAAACAAAACAATCTAAAACCAACAAAACAGTAAATAAAAGCTAAAATAATCAAGACAGCAGCTAAAGCCAGAATTAATAAAATACCTGCTAAGACCTTAACTCACCAAAACAGCAACTTAGAGCTAAAACCAAAAAGAAGAGCTAAAATGTGTAAACCTGTAGCTGAAAGTTAAATTAGCAAAAGTTGCTAAAACTGAACACAGAAAAAAAAAAACATCGGCCCATTTTTGACAGCAGGAGATGAAAATTGACTTGTTCAATAAATCTTATAATTTTCTAGTGTATTTATTAGTTTCAGTTATTTATTTATTGTTTTCTCCCTGAAGAACAAGACAACATGGAGTCTTATTTTGCAAATGAGTCGTCATCTGCGTTCTCTCATGCTCCTTTCATTTATTACACATGAAACTTTTAGACCAGTTTCCTGACTGAGTGTACATCTGTCCACCAGCAGGTGGCGCTGTAGTTCAGTCCACGGCTTGCAGAGTGTTTTGAGGGAAAGTGAAGAAGTTTAGATTTTCAGCCAGCAGATGGAGTCAAACCTTCACTTCTGGAGTTGACTGAAACATCTGCTGGCAGGGAATCGAACACTCGCAGTGTGAGCTGCTAATAACACTAGGGTTCATGTATTTATTGGAATTTTTAAAAAAAGGAAAATTCTGCTCACCAGTGGGTCTTAGTGCTTCCCAACTTTCATTCACAAGCACAAAGCAAAAGGTGAGTGATAATGTATGTCTGTTAGCAAAATATCTCATGAACCTTTTAAATGAAACATGTCAGTCTAGAGCTGATTACATTTTAGAACCCAATACAAGATGGCCGCCACAACTAATGAATAAAGGGCGGTAGCTGAGAGTGATCCTCAACATGAACCCAGAGCTCAAACGGAGTTCAACATCATTTTAATCAAGTTTCTGACCTGAACATCGCTCCCCTGCTCCCCGAGGCTGCACCTCCTCCTGGTCATTCCAGTAGGGAGGTATGAGTCGAGGCTGCACCTCCTCCTGGTCATTCCAGGAGG
>NC_056519.1:3749262-3769700 GCF_014905685.2 Nematolebias whitei | reverse complement strand
GCTGCACCTCCTCCTGGTCATTCCAGGAGGGAGGTAGGGGTCGAGGCCAGGCCACCTCCTGGTCATTCCAGTGGGGAGGTGGGGGTCGAGGCCAGACCTCTTCCTGCTCATTCCAGTGGGGAGGCGGGGGTCGTGGCTGGACCTCCTCCTGGTCATTCCAGTGGGGAGGCGGGGGTTTTGGCTGACCTCCTCCTGGTCATTCCAGTGGGGAGGCGGGGGTTGTGGCTGACCTCCTCCTGGTCATTCCAGTGGGGAGGCGGGGGTCGAGGCTGGACCTCCTCCTAGTCATTCCAGTGGGGAGGCGGGGGTCTCTGGAGAAACCTCACTCGCTCCCGACAGTCTTGTCTCACGCACAATGGAGGCACCGGCAGCCTCTTCCAGAGAAGCTCGGCCAACTTTCTGTCAGCGCGTTTGTTTGAAGCGATACGAGCGTCTGATGGCTCAGTTCAGTCCCGCTCTGGTTCCGAGTCGCCCCGAGTCCAGCGAGGAGGGGGTTCGCTCCACGCTGCGTCTGCAGACAGAGCTTGGGAGGATTTGTGAATCTGCGCTGCGCCTCAGGAAGAGGGCGAAGGGTCACGAGCTGCAGGCTGACGTTTCACTCCAGAACTCAGAGAGAGAAACTGAACGTTAAGAGTAAAATTAAAAATATTGTTTTAAAGCTTGAGCGACAACGTTCTGAAAATCAGCTCGTCTGAACGACACAACTCGGGCGATGACGCCGAGAGCTCTTGTTAACAGTTTTTAGACATTTTGGAAACTCGCTCAAGAATACAGCGATTATGTATTTAGAGGGGATTTGTGTTTGAACCCGCTGAAAACGGCTGCAAAGTCAAGACGAAGAAGCTGAAAGACATTTAAACACGTCTGAAGTTGGACTCAACGGTCGCAGCCCATGACGGCAGAACTCTCTCCTTTAAGTGATGTATCTGTTGTTCTGTTTGATTAAAGAACATGGTCTTTGTAGAATTGTGGTTTTTACTCATCTTTTAAGTTGATCCAGAAATATTCTGTGTCTTAGTAAAACAGATGAGTCAGGAAGACCCAGCTTGTTGATTTTAACCTTTAATTTTAGAGAAAAAGGTCAACAAATGCATTGTCTGCTGACCAATAGAGGGCGCTAGGTGGCTGCCTCACCACTCACCAGATTACCTTGAATAAGACATAAAAAAAGAAATAATAAAATAAAAACATTTTGAAATATACCTATATATATTTTTAGTTGTGTAAGATAAATATTTTATAGTTAATTATGAGTAAAGTTGTTTTGTTCAAATACGTCTCTTATTGGTGATGTATTTCTGCCACGGGGCGCAAAAATCTTTGCCCGTAGACTCGTTAAAAGTTGTACATGCGCAGTAACTCCTCTTCAATACAAGAGAATAGGACTATTCTGGGCGCACCACTCCTGCGCCCAAAGCCGAATGCACTGTATGGAATGTGCTTCCGGAACAATTCGTGCAACGACACAACCAGGCTGTGTGTGAGAGAGGCTAGACTAGCGGCTGCAGTTAACACAGACATAAATACATAGACGCCTCCTTGAGTGGGCTGGCTCACTGCAGCGGTACGTCTGAGCGTCTGCCATTTTAAATGTGGCGGAACTGCTGGTCATTTAATACATATAAATGGACAGAACTTCATAAAGCATCGTTCTACAAAGTGTTTGAAGTTGATGCTTGTCATTCGCTCACTAATATATTTGGAAAACAGACACCAAAGACAATATTTGTAACTTTTCACGTTAAAAGACCAAAAACATGCATGTTAGGCTGCCTTCAGGCCCAGGCCTCGCTTGCAAAAGAGAGCTGTGAGCTCTATGGGATTTGCCTGGTTAAATAATCGTTAATTAAAAAAAGTATAAAAGTCTTTTCCGTTCAGTTCTAACTTGCTGCAGCGAGCCGAACCAAACGAGATGCGAAGCAGAACTCAGCCGAGTTAAAATGGAGCATTAAACCTGTGACGGTTGTCTGCCTGGTTTCGAAACAGGATGGATTAGCACGCTGTAGCGATCCTCTTTAGGTTTAAAACTAAATTGAAAGTCGTCGTGAACCATCATCAATCTTCGTTGTTGTTTAGTTCTGCCTCGTGTGCTCGTGCAGACCATGAGTCATCACTTCATCACATTACTGAGCCGGCTCACCTTTTCACACGTTAACCGTTTTGACTCTGTTGCTACCTCATAGCAGCGCAAATATACTTCAGGGGTGGGTCAGCTTTAACCGCTCAATGAAAAGATTATTAGAATTAGCATTTAGCAGTCATTGTTTTTGTCTCCAAAGCGTGATCTTCTGGCGTCTGACCAGTAAGAAACAATTCCCAAATGGTTCCACGTGTTGCTCTGATGTACGTTTCAGCAACAATTTACGGGATAAATCTCCTGATGAGCAAGTCGTTCTCTACGAGCTCTTCTTACTTTTCTTAAATACTAATGAAAAGTATTTAATGCCACCAAGATTCAGATGGAACGTTTTAAATTCCCTGGACCCAGACTCAGCCCCAGCAGTCGGGTCAGAACTGGAAGGCATCCTCATTTGAGTGATTGTTGGTGAGTTAGCCAGGAGCCCTCACTCCATCCTGAGTGACACGAACCAACGGCTGCTCAGTCCTGATGAAGATTCACAGTTCCAGGCCTTCCAAGTTGAGACACCTGGGAGACATCAGGCTCAAGATGCTCTTCTGCGATGGTAATGACCCGTGATGGATGGACCTAAAGAACAGATGAGTTACGACAAATGGAAAAAAAAAGTGTTTTTGTTTAAAGTCCTGTCTGTTGGAGCAACCGAAGGCCTCGAACAGCCTGTGAATAGTTAAACCCACAGCTCTGGCCTGAAGCCCCTGACAGATTAACTACCACACACATTGAAAGGTCAAAGGTCACTGTTGAGCCCCATGGTGCACTGGGGCATGACTAAAGAGCCAAACCAAGAGTGCAGCCAAATGAAAGGAGCATTCCTTAAGAAAAGTGACGTCCACCTTACATAAAGTTTTTAATAAATATTTTGTCTCATCTGTTGTTGCTCAGAGTGTGTGTTGGTACCGACTCTCAGCTACTACCACAACAGATTTCAGCTTAATCTCTGTAAAACTGACTGAGTTGGACCCAATTTTTGTTTTTGCTAAAGCTGATGTTTTTGTGCCGGCCATCTTGACTCCAAAAGTTAATTGGCTTTTTCCACCATGCAACCACGAGGTTTGTGGCAGCGTTTTGAAAACCACAGCTTATCGCTGTGTGCACGGCCAGCAGAACTGCTCTGCGCACCTTCTTCAGTGTCCACCTCCGTCCACTTAGGGCGCAGCTGCAGCCACGTTTGATTTAATGTAATTGAGAACACTTTTGAAATGAAGACGGGCAGATTTGGACCGGGATACCGGTCTTTTCTGGCACCGTTTGAACTTTGATGAATGCAGGAACGACAAACGGGAAACGGCACGAGCTCCATGTTTTCATTGTTGGGTGGCAAGACATTATACCGGGAGTCTTGAGCGTTCTTACTATGAGAATCCTGCCAACATGGAAAATCAACAAGGCTGGGTCTTACAATGCAAAAGAGCCATTTATAGTCTGCCCAGCATTTCCTGAAACCTCCCTGGCATCTCCTCCCAGTTGGACATGCCCAGGACACCTCTCTATGGAGCATCCTTACCAGATGTCTGAACCACCTCTTTTTTTTATGTGAAAGATCAGCGGCTCTACTTTGAGTCTCTCCTGGAGAACTGAACTTCTAGGGAGAGTCCAGCTACCCTGCAGATAAAACTCTTTTGGACCATTTGTATCCGAGATCTGGTTCTTTCAGTCACTACACGGAGCTCGTGACCATAGTAGGAACGTAGACCGACCAGGGAAAGAGCTTTGCCTTACTGCTCAGTTCCCTGTCCACCACAACGGACTGGAACGGAGTCCACAATACTGCTGAAACTTCACCAATCGGTTTGTTGAAGAACTTTTTCTTTCTTTTTTCCATTTACTCTTTATTTATACAGGTAGTATCACTGAGTCACAAGAACTCGTATTCAAGAGAGACCTGTTTAGTGTACACATGAGGGGGGGGGGGGGGGGGGGATTGAGGGTCTTGCTCAGGGGCCCAGGGTGGGACAAATAGGGGTGGAGGCAGGTGTTTCACCTTTCTATCCACATTTTGATGTTGACGGTACCGAGAGTTGAACCTGAGACTTTCCAATCACAGGTCCACCTTCTCTAACCTCTGCACCACCACTCCCACTATGACCTCACATTTGGAGGTGTTGGTCCTTATCACACTATAAATAATAATACCAATATGTTATTAAAAATTAAAGAAATAAAATGCATACCTGCAAACTTGTTGCTTTTTGGCGACAATCGCTGATTTCAAACAAAATGTCATTGACGTGAGTCATCTAGATCGGGGGGTGGTGGTCAGACAGAGGCATAGTTTCCCATTGACTGGACTTAGGTAGTGCCGGCAGTTGTGGGGGGGTAGGTTACGTGCAAGAACCTATGTCATGCTACGTATGTATCGTCTTAGCTAGCGCATCTGCATTGCACGCCGCTAGCTTAGCGCTACCTCATCGTTTGAACAATGTAACTCCCTGCCACATACACCAAGACTTTGGTGGGGAACAGGGACCCCACCCCCGACTACAGGTGCTAGGTTTGTCACCTTTTTCATCCCTTGTGAGTTTGCAGGTATGGAAATAAAATCTAGTCCCCCTGAATAAGGACGTCTGGTCTAAAACAGATGTCCAACACCAAGATGTAAGGGTCTCAGGAAGTCAAATGTAGAATATTTATTTATAAATCTAAATTTATATGAGGACAAGCCTCAGTAAGTTGAGTCAGTGATTTTCTCATCATGTAAAATCAACTTTTTAATAAAGACTTCCGTATATCTGAAGGTGATCCTCTGACTCCTGTATTTGTCAAATAATAAATGACAAAAACATAATAAATATTTTGGGTTTGGTGCCACCCCAGGGTTTCAGACCTCCCTCACATTAAAACGTTCTGGAGGCGCCCCTGGATCACAGTCAAGATAATGACACAACATAATGACTCCAACTCAGCACTGTGCTGTGAATTAGCCTCGTAGAAAGATGACGAACGTCTAACGGTGAAACTTTATGTGGGGCATCAGGTCAGGATGGTTTCTGTAGGTTTTTCTGTTCCATCCCACCTGATCTCGAAGCTCTGAGCGATCCCTTCCGGTGGGTCACTTTAAAGCTGAAAAAAGAGATCTCTCATTTGTGATCTTTGCCAGAGAATTGGTTTTAAACTTTTTTTTAGCCGCTCTTTGCCGAGGAATTTTGTTTGCATGAAGTCTCGAAAGGTCAGGTTGTGTAATCATGGAAAAAGTGAGTCCCTTTTCTTTTCTTTGCCTACTTGAAAGGTATTTTGGACGGTCTGTTGAAATTTCAGCTGGATGAAATAAACAGAAGGTATTTTAAGGTTGTTTCGACGGCGAGGAATTTGAGGAGAATTCGACGGGTCGTGCAGGATCAGGAGACCGGACATGGATGAAGGAGGCGCATGTTGGGTGTTTATCGTGAGTGACGCTGTCTCATCTTTTCTTGCAGGGCGAAGTATTTCCGGGGGAAGAAGCTGAACGGAGAATACGAGATCCGAGTGGAGCAGGTAGAGCACATTTACTAATCAACACTGTTTGTCTTAGAAGAGATATTATTATTTTCACTTTAATTCACCCAACTAGCCTTAAATTATTCCCCAGTAATACCTGTTTCTTGTGAGTTGCCATTTTGGTCAAAGCTTGAGATTCTGCACAGTCGAACTAAATCACAAGACGTCGTTCTCATTGTACGTTATTATTTGGCTTGACTCGATCAGTTAATGTTGAAGTTTAACGTTTGGTTGTTGTGTTGGGAACAAATTCAGCTACAACCGCACTAAATTTTAGTTCAGTATTTGTAAAATTGGCTGGTTAATAACCACTTTTGTGTTTTCTAAGGTCAGTTGGCTGAGGTGGCCATCTTGAATCGGGTTGTCTCCCAAAATAAACGAGCTGTAGAGGTGCACGAAATGGAAATGTCCTGCAAATTTGATTCAAATCCATTCAGTCAGTTTGGAGATATTTTGCCAACAGACAGACTCATGCGCACAAAGACATGAGAAAAGGCATTATCGTTTGACTCTTGTCTTTTGGTGGCCAGTGATCAATCAATCAACCAATCAATCAACTAATCATACAAGTCAAATATAATCCAATGTGCTTCACAGCAAAAAATAACAAGCGTTCCACATACGGCACATAGACCTGTCACGATAACAAATTTTGCTGGGCGATAAATTGTGTCAGAAATTATTACGATAAACGATATTTTTTTAAATTTGACAATAATTAGTAATTATTGTCAAATTTAAGAAGAAATGTTGGTTAATTTTTGTTTGAAGTACCGTTTTTGACCACTGGATGGCAGTATACGACTGTTTGAGCCAAAGGATGGATAGTGAGGGAGCGAGCAGCATGTCTCTAAGAAAAATAGGAGTGAGGCCCCTTGACGTGACATGGGCTGTCTCTCCTTCCTGTTTTTCGGTTCTCAAAATGGCGGACGCTCGGTGTAGTTTGAGCTCTTTAGCATTTTTCACACAAAGCTTTTCATAAAAATCAGTAAACAAGTTCTCAGCTTCTTTTTGCAGAGAAAAACAACTTTTTAGACGAAGACACGGGTTTCAACCGTGAATTCTGGAGCTTCGACAAGACGGAAGTTTATTGCCGAGGTCGGCCTGTTAGTTTAGCTCGTAGCTTAGCTTCTTAGCTTAGCTGCTTTTATCGATTCAAAAACACAATTTTGGATCGATAAAATGGATTTTAAAGAAAATAGAGAAAGGGAGGTGTTAGTAAAGAGCACCGGAGTTGAGCCTTTTGTCATTCAGTGTCTTCAGTAGAAAGAGAGAGACATGAAGAAACGATGAAGTCAGTAAATGAAAATGAGGTTGATAATTTTAATTTATCGTGTGATTAATTGATTTATTGTTTATCGCGGCACACCTACTGGCACTTTATACACCCACCGACAAATTGTTATAAAGAAATCCATAGAAATGACGTGGACAAGCAAAGACTTGGTATAACCTTGTTACCCTAATTTTTGATCTTGACCTTGAAACTGTGGTGATTAAAAGTGTCCCCAACGCTCTGTCTTGTGATCATGCATATGTTTCAAGTTTTGTTAAATTATCTTGAGTAGGTGGTCCCCATCCGGCCTCCACTTTCAGGATCCCATACGGGGTCTAGTATTGCACTGGAAAAAGGAGGTCAGTCGTAGTAAGACCGAGTCTATGTGTGTGAATGAGAGGGAGGAGGTGGAACAGTGAGGCTACAAGGAGCAGAGGTCACAAAGGTCAGGACTTCAAGGACTTGGGGTCCACTGTCCAAAAATGGGGAGTGTGGTAAAGAGGTGAAGAAGAGAGTCCAGGCAGGATGGAGTGGATGGAGAAAAGTTTCAGGAGTGATTTGTGACAAAAGAGTGTCGGCAAAGGACAAAGGAAAAGTTTACAAGACAGTGGTGAGACCAACTGTGTTGTATGGTCTGGAGACAGAGACATGGACAAAAAGACAGGAGACAGAACTGGAAGTGGAAGAAATTAAGATGTTGAGGTTCTCCTTAGGAGTGACGAGGATGGAGAAGATTAGGAATGAGATCATCAGAGGTACAGCACAGGTTGAACAACTGGGAGATGAAGTTAGAGAGGACACACTGAGATGGTTTGGACATGTCCAGAGGAGAGACAGTGGTTTGGACATGTCCAGAGGAGGGACAGTGGTTTGGACATGTCCAGAGGAGGGTTAGTGGTTTGGACATGTCCAGAGGAGGGACAGTGGTTTGGACATGTCCAGAGGAGGGACAGTGGTTTGTACATGTCCTGAGGAGGGACAGTGGTTTGGACATGTCCAGAGGAGGGACAGTGGTTTGTACATGTCCTGTTGAGGGTTAGTGGTTTGGACATGTCCAGAGGAGGGACAGTGGTTTGGACATGTCCAGAGGAGGGACAGTGGTTTGGACATGTCCAGTGGAGGGACAGTGGTTTGGACATGTCCAGAGGAGGGACAGTAGGTATATTGGTAGAAGGATGTTAGACAGCTGCCAGGAAAAAGACAAAGAGGAGATAAATGGACACAGTTAAAGAGGACATGGAGGGACAGAGGTGAGGAGGATGACTCACTGTGGAGACACCTGAAGAGGGAACAGCTGAAAGAAGAAGATACATGGTTGGTGGATGGGCCGTCATAACGGCACATCATGGTCAGATTTGTTGTTGAACATGGCGTGACACCACTCGACACCTCCCGGTTGCAGCACCCCTTAACTCAGCCACGCCTCCTCCGGTGAGACGGTGGACATGGATTCTGGTCGATGACCTTCACCGAGATGAAGCAGGAAGACAGGAAGTTGTAAAATGTCAAATGTGTCTAAACGGCAGATACCATGGTCTTCTGCAATGCTTGGTCCACAAAACGATTATCCTTAGTTAGTGTGGTCTGTCTTGAGCCAAGAACCTCTACGGTGCGCCCTTTTGTACCCACTGGTTCCAACATGGAACCATTGTGTCATCGTTACCCCCCACATGCCCCCACACTCCACCACCTGTGCACAACACCATTACATTGTGTGCACTACTACTCTCATAGTGGAAATAAACGTATACGAAACAGAGGTATATCACTTAGCGTGTATTTAAAAAAAGCTTTTCCGTCTAGACCTGAAGTATTTACTGCGTGTCAGCTTTACCTCAAAGGGCTGCTCAGCCGTACATGTGCAAGTCATTGTTGAGACTGAAGCGTCTTTGAAATGCGGCGGTGGGTGTTTATGGGAGAAGGAGAAGGAACCACATGAAGCCGGACCGGTGGTTTTATAGCGTGTTTGCTCGACTCTCTGCTGCTGTGGTCTTCTGTCTGGGACTGCGATGGAGGGACTCGAGACTCTTCTGTGAAACACGAAACTTATTTTTCTTTTAGTCTAGTGATGTCATAAATATTAAACCCAACGAAGACCTGACACATTTAATTAGGCCCTTTAAGTCGATTCCAATCCCCAGCCAAGCTGACCTACTTGGATCTCGTTGGACCCTGGACTCTTTTCCTTCAATCCCCTGCGCTGGGCAATAAAACTGTTGCTCGGTTTTCATAAGCTGTTTGTGCACATCGCTGACCTTTAAAAGAGGAAAGCCTGATCGCTGTGCGAACTCAAAAACAACAAGCGCAGAGGAACCATTTTCAGGTAGGATCTGCACCCCTATATAATCCCATCGTGATCCTAATTATTAGAACTGTTCAAGATGTCCCCTAAAGAAGTTTCTCTCGTGGTTATCCCATATATGTCCTAAATGGATATTTGATTCTTGGCTGTCAGTCATGTTGCTGTGGGATAAGCTCTCTGAAGTAGAACCCACGAGTCTTAAACCACCGACGCTCTTCTGCGGCTTGTTCGCTGCCATATAAGGTCCCGTCTCCATGGACAAGCTGAGCCTCACCACAGCAGGCGATGCTGCTCAGAGAGAGCACCTGATACCAATCTGCGTGAAAGGACGGGAGCGAGACGCGTCGATGTACTCGAAGCTACCGGTGTGTAACGATGGGATTATTCGCTTTTTGTCTCAGAATTACGCTACTTTCACAGAGCATCGTCTCAGAATGTCTAAATCTGTAGTCCAACATGTTTTATTTGCAATGGAGCAGAGCAAATGTATCAAACGTTTAATAAACGTCACCATTTGTATGAAAAATAAGGTCATTTTGAATTTGATGGCAGTAACATCCCAACAAAGGTTGTAAAAGTTAGTTGTACGAATAAGAAACAGCCGGAGGAGCATTTCTGCAACTGATCAGATTAACGGGCAACAGGTCAGTAAGTGGACTGGGCCTTCTGGAGAGGATGGTTCCATTAGGGCTTCACCAGTCTGTGAAAACTGTGTTTAAGAATTTTACTCTGTGGGAAGAGTGGGAAGCCCTTGGACATCCCATCCTCTACAGTTCCTAATCACCAGATTAAAATAATCTGTAGAAATCTCTGAGCTGAAAGGCAGTGTTGGGTCGTGATCTCGAGGCCCTCAGGGGCCACTGCATTAAACCAGGTCTGGTTCTGGTCTCGGGAAGACTTCCGCAGATCGTTGTAAACGCAGCTCATCGATGAAGTTCGGTTTATGTTTATTGTGGTGTAGATCAACACAAGGTCAACGATGAACTGACGAGGAGAACCATCTCGACTCGCCATCAAAACGACAGCTCTTAAAGCTCTATCAGACAAAGAAGAAGTCCTGCCGTCTTCTCTGGACCAGAGCTCGTTTCAAACGGACTGAGGTGAAGCAGAGAACTGTTCTGAGATCAGATGATCCAAACCAGAAGGTTTTTTTTTAGAAACCACAGATACCACGTTAAATAAATGGTAAATGTTCTGACGCACATCGGAGACAGCGAGGGGTTCAGTGTCTTGCCCAGGGGCACTTCAACATGTGACTGCTGGTGGAATCGAACCCCCAGCTCTCCCATTGGAGGACGACTGCTCTAACCACTCAGCCACAGCTGTATTAAACTGGAGCGGGACCGTGCAGACCATTACCTGTTTAAAAGCCTGCCTCTCTGTTGTTATGGGGGTGCATTGGGATCAACTAAAGAAATCCTCTAAAGAAGACCCATAAATGTTGAACAGCTGGAATCCTCCAACATCTGGTCGTCCTCTGGCTGTTTATGACTGTTGGTAAAAGAACATGGACCTGGAACAACTATTTAGAGAGACGTGTTGCTGCCATAAAAGTTTAAATTACTCTTTAAAGTAAAGTTTCAGTTAGTCGGTGTGAACGTTTGATGTGTTCTGAGTTGATGCTCCGTTCATGAAGTATCGGCTCTCCAAGACCTTCTTACTGACGTTCAGTCAGGACAGCAGCTAAAACCTCCACAGGAAACATCGGTGGTTCTGTTTGTTGGCAAGTTTTAGGAAGATGCAAAGTAGAGACGCACCGAACCGATGTTGGTATCGGTATTGGTATCAGAAAATGTCTTGATCGGGTATCGTGACAATGTGATCGATCCATGAGGACAGGAGCTGATTGTTGTTTATTATAAATATCTGCCAACCAAACTACTGAAGCTATTTTTTCCCTCTTATTTCAGCTGTTTTATTATTTATTTTACATAATATTTAGAAATCCTGAACCATTTCAAGGTTTGTTGGAAGTTTATTTGTTCATGTTTGTCCATCGTTGTCAACATATTGTTTTTGTCTATTTCAGTATCTTTATTATTATTTATTTTACACTGGACGTTACACTCACAACTGCACTGACTGAACACATTAAAGTTGTTTTTACGTTTGACCGAGCCTGTGAAGCTACTGGTGTGTTTAAGTGTGCTGTACTGGTTTTCAATATTTGTTTTTAATTCAGTACATTTATGTCTGCGTAAAAAAAAAAAAAGTTAATTCAGCAGTTGTTAATGTATCGGATCGGAATCAGATCTGAATCAACCGATACTAAACATCGGGTATCGGAAGTGAAAAAAGTGGATCGGTGCATCCCTAATGCAAAGGAAGCCGACCACAGGAGGCAGTTCTGTCCGGTTTGTGGTCCTCGTGTTGTTCAGGTCTCGTGGGTCAACATCTGTCCAGCAGCTGTATGTCTTCAGTGTCTATTTGTTTTGGTTGCAGCCGTGCACCTCTCAGGCAGCGGGCTGCTTGTTTACCTGTGACCTCAGAACAGATGATCTGGGTTCAGCTCTGCCGTCGGTCTCTTCATTTGGTGCCTCGGTGGGTTTAATATTTACCCCAGATGATTCGGAGCTAACACTACGGCGCGCATGGACAAAATGTTTAGACTCCTCGATTGCATTCATCCTAGTTTAACAAGGAATCATCGGCGTTCAGAGTCTGGGTTGGGAATGACTCGACCAGTGGCGGAGCTAGACTTTTAAAGAAATGGTGGCCAAGGTTATTCCATGGTGGGAGGATGCAAATAAAGGACGTTATTAAGTTTCTTGAACCTGGTACCTAAGGCTGAATATACATTTCATTGTTTCTCTAACTATCTCAGTCTTCAAGAAACACACAAAACCACCGTTGTTGTCACGGTAGTCCTCATGGAGGCGTGGATCTCTACATTAATATAACAAACGTTCTTTCGGCAAACTCGAGCATACAGCAGGTCTGTGAGTGGAATACACCGGGGGAGTTATTTAACAAAGGTTCTACATGTTGGAAGCTGTTTTTGTTTTTATAAAATAAACGTACAAGCCGCTACTCGTGTGTCCCTTTTTACGCTAATCGTCATCGTCCAACGCCACGTGCAGTGACGTCACTTCACTGGGGTGGCCACTCAGCATGCCTGCAAACGGGCCACCTTTCAGTGAAATTCACCCATTTCAGTCTAAAATATGTCATTTATGTGAATCATGTAGATCTTTTTTTTAAGGGGGGGTGTGTGTCAGAGGTGTGACAGATGACATAAGTTCCCTTTAACTTTAAGAAACATTGTTTCGCAGGGTCCTCCTCTCTTTTTCTTTGTCAACGGGGCTGGAGGTGGGTACGTGATGCGCGCTAGCTTACTGCTACATTAGTGCGGGCTGTTTTTGACTGGGGGTGGGGAGATGGGCGGTCGTAAGATGCGTGAAAGAAGCGGAGTGCTACGTCTTTAGCATCTTTTCCAGCGTGTCTGTATTGTGTGCCGCTAGCTTAGCACTACCAGCATGTTGTCGTTTGAACAAAGTGTCTGCCACAAACAACAAGATTTTGCCCAAAGATTTGAAAAGTCCAGCTGATGATGTTGTAGAGAATACCTCGAAGGACAAATGTCATGTTAGGACCCACCCCCGACAACTGGTGTTAGGTTTGTCACCCTTTTCATCCCTTCTGAGTTTGCAGGTCACATTTCAGGGGAGTCAAGTGCCACCCCGGCCACCCCTCTGGCTCCGCCCCTGCTCTCAGCTACATAATATTTTAGTTTAAAATCTGTGAAAATGACAAAGTTACGTCACGCTGGTGTTGGTTCATGTGGATTAGGTTTAGCGACGATCTTGAACTAACAAGTTTTTGACGTCCCATTGCAACCAAAACCCCTGCAGCGGTTCATGAGATATTTTACTAACAGCCCTAAAGACACAGGCAAAAACATTGTCGCCCATTTTTATTTTTTTGCCTCTCGTTGGCTGGCGATAATTCAAAGAATCCAGATGAGCTGCTGTCAGGGATTGAACTTTCCACAGGTTGGCATGATTTACCCAGAATGCACCACTGTGACCTGGAAAATTAGTTTTCACTTTCGATTGTCTGATTTACTGCAAAGCAACAAATACGAAGCAGTAAGAGCGGACGTGGCTGGCAAACAGCAGAACCTGGTTTTGTGGAAAAACAAGCTCAATAAAGAGGATTTATGGAGTTCAGTGTGGGTCCCAGTTGAAGTCCCATCATGCGCCCAGCTGCCAGCGCTCGTCTCCTCCTGGCAGCTCTTCAGACCTCATTCAGCCTGGATGCAGGTCAACAGATGAGAAGAATCAGGGCTGGAGGCAGCGCTCCCTTCATCACTTCCTGTTTTCTTTTCCCAGGGCAGGACAAGCCTCTGAATGTGTTGCCATGATGGTAACCATGGTGCTGGGAAAAGCCTCCTGGACCTGCTCCTGGACCTGCGCCCTGCAGCCTCATACACAGCCACTGTTCAGAGACGGGTGGGATGCTGAGGAAAATGTGAAAAAACAAATTTCACAAACCCACGTTTTATTCACAATACATAACAAAGTGATCACATGTTAAAAACAAAGGGGTGTCCAGACCTGGAGTTCAGCTCCCGGACTCTTGAGCTGCTCTGTTGTCATGGATACAGCGGTTCAGCATCATCTTGCTGAAATATGCAAGACCATCCCTGAATAATGCGTCATCTGAATGGGAGCAGATGTTCTAAAGCAATTCTGCACTGATGAAGCCTTTCCAGATGTGTAAAGTGTCCATGCCAGAGGTGTTAATGCACCCTTATACCATCAGAGAGGCATGATATTATGAGCTGCAGATGAGATAATCAAAGTATTCACAATTTTCCATTGAGGATCATTATTCTGAACTTGTTCCACTGTTTCAGACACAGCAGCCACAGCCTGCTGAACCTCTGCTCATCTTAGAGATTCAGCCTGTCAGTTCTCTTACTGACTGGTTGCCAGTTAACTTCATTAGCTGTAAATTGCTCCTCCAGATGTTTCTTATTGTGTGAATGTTTATGAAGCATTCCCTCTGCTGCCATCCAGTTTTCTTCTGTACGTCTTTCTGCGTCTCTCGTTCCACAGTTTTTGTTCTGTTTCAACAAACCAAAGTGTTCGGTTCGTTCAGGACAATCCTGCTGTGACTTTTGGTGCAACTTTAGCTTTTTTAAATATTTAGCCTTTTCTGCCATTTTTGTCTCATAGAAAATGAGTTGAGCTCATTTTCAATCCTTCAAATCTTTAGCTGTGTTTACAACCTTTTACTGCTCCTTTCACATTTTGTTCTGCTTCAGCTTCTTTCAGCAAATTTAACTTTTTTTTTCCAGCTACCTTCAGCTGTTGTTCAGCTGTTTTGTGATCCTTTTAGATTGTTTCTGCTACCTACAACATTGCTATGCTTCTTCTAACTTCTTTCTGCAAATTTCAGCTTGTTATCCTCCTTTCAGCTTATGTCTGCAAGTTTCTGCTTTTTTTTTTACTATTTCAGCTACTATTTAGCTGTTATGCTAATTTGAGCCTTTTCGGCTAATTCCACTTTTTTGCACTCATTTAAACTTTTTTCAGCTTAATTAAGCAAAAATGCGCTCTCTCTACTTCTTATAATTTCAGCTTCTTTCTGCCTTTTTAGCTCCTTTTCAACTGATTTGTGCCAATTTCAGCTTTTTTCAGATCGTTTCCACTTTTTTTTGCACTCTTCTGCTTTTTTCAGCAAACGTGTTCTTCGTGCTTTCTTCTATTAATGTACGCTTGTTCTACTTTTCAGCTCATTTTGTTTAGCATTGTATTTTATGTTTCAGCTGTTCAGATAAATACGTGTTTGTTGTGGTTATTTCTGCTACTTTCAGCCTAATTAACTTATTTCTGCAAAGTTTAGCTTGTTATGCTCCTTTCAGTGTTTTTCTGCTGATTTCAGATTATTCTTTTTTGCTATTTCAGCTGCTATTTAGCTCTTTTTGTGCTAAAATAAGCCTTTTCAGCTAATTCCACATTTCTTTTAGCTCATTTCAGCTTATTCTGCTTCCTTCTGGTAGTTTAAGCTTCTTTCTGCCCATTCAGCTAGTTTTCAGCTTTTTTTAGCCAGTTTCCTCATGTTTGTGCTCATTTCTGTTTATTTAACCCTACGTCAGCAAATAAGTGTTCTTTCTGCTTTCTTCTAATTTAGACTTTTTATTCCATTTCAGCTAAATTTCAGCATGTTTTTTAGCTAAGTTCAGCTGTTTCTCAGCAAGACCTTCTGCAATAAACTTTCACATAGTATTTTCACAGGAAATGCATTTACTCCAGTTCGTATTACTCATTAAAACTTTTTGTTTCTCCGTTTCAAGTCATTTTTAGATGAGTTGCTGTCATCCGATTCAAAACATCCTTTTTTCCACAAAAGTTATAAAATGTGTTTGTTTAGTCGTTTCGTTCGTTTACCATATGTGACTGAAATATGTGTTTTTATCTTTTTCACAACAGCCTAACTTTGTTCAGAGACGGGGTTGCCTTGCGTCCTCACGGTGGCGCTTGTCAGCGTTCCTGTCGTCGGCGGCCGCCTGGAGACGACGGGGAAGGGTTCCAAAACGTTGCCCACTCTCTCTCTTTATCTGGGCGCAGCAAAAGTCGGCGTAGGCCGCGTGTTCCGTCCAGAGCGAATCGTTTGTGCGGATGTGTCGATGTGCACGGGAGCGTCTGTGGAGGTTTTTGCGTTTTATTGCGCTTTTGGCAAGAGACGTGCTGCTGTGCTCACAGATGTTTCTTTCAGGGACCGGTTTGAGTAGAGAGCAGAACCGGAGCCAAGCGAGTGACGCCAAGTGTGAGCGGCACCTCGCTGTCCTTTAAATTGGACTCGGCTCGTCCCCCTCAGAGCTTTCAGTGAACGATTACGAGCTCACGAGCATTTTTAAGCCAACCTACTCCCCCGTTTAGACTTTACATGAACCACGGAACAAAACGGTGGTAATTTTACCTCAACGAGGATTTCTCTTCTGATATTCTGTCTTTAAATGAACACAAACCAATAAATATAAATACCAAATGAAGCTGAAACTCTTCAAATGATCTAAAATGGGCTACAAGCTGGAAGTTGGCTGCAGCCAATCGACATTAACAACAACGTCTTTAACTCGGTCCGTTTGAACAACATTGAGCTGATGCTTGGTGTGGTGGTAGCAAGAAGTCCGTACCCTCCATTCGCCTGGATCCGTCACTCTTTGTCGCTTCAGACAAGAAGAAACGCCTCTGTTGTTCTACAGTGTCCCACTTGTATGTCTTGCACCAAAAACATTTAGGTTTACCTACGTTCCCCGTTAGTTCCAGTCCAGAAAAACACTCATCGTGTAAAATACAAACATCCACTCTTTAAATCCCTCAGCAGTGCGGGATATCAGCGCACTGCTTGTGGTATTTATTTATTTATTTATTTATCAAGGCAGGCTTTAGTCCATCAGTCTTCTGGTCGTAAATGTCTTTTTTTGATTAGCAAAGTGGCAGAAATCCCATCAGCCACATGCTCTACGTCTACACAGCCTCGGTCCAAAAAGCAACGTTTGAGTCGAAGAATTCCCGTCAGATAAACAGGTTGAACTCTGTTCTCACATTTCAGCTCTTCCACGAGAACTGGACGAGTTTTATCTGTTCAGCAGGATTTTAGCATTTATTCCCAGGCGGAGTCTGGTCCTGAACTGATCCAGGCTCCTAAACAAATGAAACCCAGCCGTGCTCTCTGTGTCGTGTTGGGTCTTTAACAGCAATAAACCAGAGTTCCTTGTTATTGTCTGCCCATCAAAAACCAGTGTTCTGGTATATTCTCTGTCCGTTGGTCTGTAAACGTTCTATTGTCCTGTCTAGAACTTATGATATGCAACTTGACACAACTTTGTCCCATCACTAGACGGGGTGTTGCACAATATTTTCATCACACAAGCTCTAAGGTCAAGGTCACAAATCAAGGTCAAAGATTACACAAAGTATTTTATTGTCTAGGCTGATGCTGTATAATAGTTAAGGGCGTATAATAGTTTGTCGAGGGGCTTATAATAGTTTGTTGAGGGGCGTGTAATAGTTTGCAGAGGGGCGTGTAATAGTTTGTCGAGGGGCGTGTAATAGTTTGTCGAGGGGCGTATAATAGTTTGTTGAGGGGCGTGTAATAGTTTGCAGAGGGGCGTGTAATAGTTTGTCGAGGGGCGTATAATAGTTTGTCGAGGGGCGTGTAATAGTTTGTTGAGGGGCGTATAATAGTTTGTTGAGGGGTGTATAATAGTTTGTCTTGGTCATATAATTTCTTGAGGGGTGTATAATAGTTTGTCAAAAGATGCATAAATTGTAGAGGGGCGTATAATATGTTGTCGATGGGCGTGTAATATTTTGTCGAAGGACATATAAATTGTAGAGGGACGCACAATAGTTGTTGAGGGGCGTAAATTAGTTTGTAGAGGGGTGTATAATAGTTTGTCAAAATATGTATAAATTGTAGAGGGGCAAATAATTTGTCGATGGGCGTATAATAGTTTTTCAAATGACGTATAAATTGTAGAGGGGCGTATAATAGTTTGTCAAGGGGCATACAATTTGTCAAGGGGTGTATAATTTGTTGAGGGGTGTATAATAGTTTGTCAAAAGATGTATAAATTGTAGAGAGGCGTATAATAGTTGTCGAGGGTCGTAAAATAGTTTGTCGAGGGGCGAATAATATAAAAAAAAAAAAAAATCTGGTCCAACTCTGTTGATCTACTTTTCAAAGATGTCTTCCAGTAGAATAAATCCTGAACACCGAAGTGGTTGCCATGTTCGCACGGTAACGAGGTGGACAATTAAACAATGTGCGCAGCCAAGAGCACAGTTTTGCACGTCGTGCACACGAAACCAAGCTGTGATTTCCATGAGCCGGCTTGCTGCTCAGTCGGCCGCAAACGCTCACATTTCAGTGATTCTGCCGCGGGAATTTTGCACATTTTCTTGCAACATTGAGCCGAGTTTGAGTCGTTAAATGGTCTCCAACAGCTCAGCCCAGTGAGATACGAACTGAATAACGAACCTGTGAAAGAAATGAACATTTACTTTGTTTTACCCAGATTTTATGAAAACTTAAGCATTATCAGAAAACACATGACATATTGAATAGTCCTTTTTTTTTTTCTGGACCCAAACATCCAGAGAGTCCATTCCCAGAAGTCGAGTGTTGTCCCTCCCATTGAGTATCTGTGGGAGTTTGACTGAGTCATTAAGTAGCCAGGCTACGGCCTTTCACAAGGCCCTCACTGTCCTGGAGGCCACAGACTGGGGATAACTTAATTTGTCTTCTCTGTCCGGCTCGCTCTGCCCTTCCAACCCTTTATTCTCGTCTGTGCAAAGGCAGAACGGCGTAAAAGGATCCATTCTGGTCCGTCTTGGTGGCTGAACTGTTCACACAAGTTCCAGAAAGAAAAGCACGACATAAGGAAACTCGTTGCCTTCATTTTTAAATCAGTAATCAAGTCACACCTCCAACTGTATGTCTGCTGTAAGCTCTGAACTGCTCTCTTGTTTCACCAGGCGGAGTTCTCGGAGATCAACCTGGCCTCCTACGTGGTCTCGGGGTGTATGGTGGACATGCAGGTCAACAAAGGCGGCACCAAAGTCGTCAGGTGAGCTCCTCAGAGAACAACGCCGGCGCACCCTCAGTGGAGCTGAGGGTTTGAATAGCAGATGTTTGCGGTTATCCAGATGAGTGTTTTCTGGACCGGAGTTGAACAGAGGATGAGGTAAACCTAAATGTTTTTAGGTGCAGGATATTCAAGTGTGTAGGAGTTACTGTGGAGAACGGAGGTGATTTTTCTTTTCTGACGCAGTGTAAAGATCCTGGTGAGTGGGGGGAGCAAATTTATCCACCACCAGTGCAGTGGAGGAGCCAGGGGGTGGCCAGTGGTGGCCTTGGCCACCATAGATTAATCATAGGCCACCCCAACCATTTGAGGAAACTAAACTTTTAAGCAATATGAAAACTAGAAAACACTTGTTTCTTCAAATGATAGTAGTGGCCAGTTTACATACTCATATTGTGGTGGCCATCTTGGATTTGAATTGGCAACCCCATTTTTGAAACGAACCTTTCTTACACCTAAATGTAGCCACACACTCAAAGAAAACCATCAACTCACTTATTTTTCAAGTTATTGCGCTAACAACGTTAATGATGGCCGTACAGATGGTAGGTAGCTTTTTCCAATTTGGCCTTTTCGCTCTACGATGGAGGACAAAAGAAGCAGATCATGAGAGTTAAAGTCTTTCACGTGAATTTGTAAATCAAAGCAGCCGACACCTCCTACACTAATAATATTAAAAAAACACTGTGACATGTTTGAGACTGAAGTTGTTTAAAGTCGGCACTTTGGTCTCGGACTGGCTGTTCGCTCGTCGAGCTGCTGAGATTTAAACTCCTAACTGAGCTATCTGCAACAGGTAAGATATTGTTTATAAACTTTCCATTGCAACAGCTCTGAGCTACTAATACCCCCCCCCCCCCCCCCCCACGCACACAAACACCCCCACACTCATTTGAGCCTTTTTGAGAAATAATTTGTTCACGGTGGGTTTTGGCCTGGAAGCCACACGTTTACCGGAACGGACCCGACCCCCGTCCTGAGAGCCAGACGCACTAAAGCAGCCGACTCGTCAACCTGCTGCCGGCGTTCTTGTGTGGGTTGAACATTTTCGGCGATATGGCAGTAATTACAGGGAGGTTAAATTGGAGGCAGATGGAGCGAGCGCCGCCTCGCTCAGCGTTCAGCGCCGGGTCGTTCGGCTCATCGTCTTCGACTTGGAACTCGTCTGCAAAGAGAACTAGAGAAATTACAATTCCTGCAAAAATGCAGTGTGAATGCTTATTGTAGAAGAACTTCAGCTGAAAAACAGCTGAAATTAGCTAAAGAAAAAGGTGCTGAAATAAATGGAACAAGCCTAATTTAGCAGAAGAAAGAAGAAAGAACACACATTTGCAGAATTCGGTTTAAATGAAGAGAAATGAGCACAAACATTTGGAAATTGGCAAAAAAAAAAAAAAAAGCTGAAATGAGAAAAAAAAAAACTATCTGAAAAGGCAGAAAGAGGCTTAAACTACCAGAAGGAAGTGGAAAGAGATTAAATTAGTGAAAAAAATATGGAATTACCTGAAAATGCTAAAACGGCATCATAAGAGATAAATACTAGCTGAAACAAAACAAAGCTTTAGAACCTGCAGGAGGAAGTCCTTGGAACCTGCAGAAGGAAGTCTTTGGAACCTGCAGGAGGAAGTCTTTGGAACCTGCAGGA
>NC_056519.1:3745382-3749252 GCF_014905685.2 Nematolebias whitei | reverse complement strand
TCTTTGGAACCTGCAGGAGGAAGTCTTTGGAACCTGCAGGAGGAAGTATTTAGAACCTGCAGGAGGAAGTATTTAGAACCTGCAGGAGGAATTATTTGGAACCTGTAGGAGGAAGTCTTTAGAACCTGCAGGAGGAAGTCTTTAGAACCTGCAGGAGGAAATCCTTAGAACCTGCAGGAGGAAGTCTTTAGAACCTGCAGGAGGAAGTCTTTAGAACCTGCAGGAGAAAGTCCTTAGAACATGCAGGAGAAAGTCTTTAGAACCTGCAGGATGAAGTCTTTAGAACCTGCAGGATGAAGTCTTTAGAACCTGCAGGATGAAGTCCTTAGAACCTGCAGGAGGAAGGCTTTAGAACCTGCAGGAGGAAGTCCTTAGAACCTGCAGGAGGAAGTCCTTAGAACCTGCTGGAGGAAGTCTTTAGAACCTGCAGGAGGAAGTCCTTAGAACCTGCAGGAGGAAGTCTTTAGAACCTGCAGGAGGAAGTCCTTAGAACCTGCTGGAGGAAGTCTTTAGAACCTGCAGGAGGAAGTCCTTAGAACCTGCAGGAGGAAGTATTTAGAACCTGCAGGAGGAAGTCTTTAGAACCTGCTTGTTTCACAGATCGGAGCCGAACTGTGTCAGCGTCGGCCTCGTGCTTCATTCTGCACCAAAGCACCAAAGGAATGTTTAAACAGCAGCTTCCCAAACTCACGCTGACCGGGTCGCACTGAGCTCTTTGATCAGGCTCTTCTACGTGGAGGGTGACCTTTGACCTCTGGCTGGATACATAAAGCAGCTCGGTTCCTCGGGGTTCTGTTGACGGTGGAGCAGTTTGTTTCCTGTCCGTCGTAGAGGAGCTGATGTCCTGCAGGGTTCGAGTCAGCGTGAGGAGAGGGACGAGCTTTCTGCGTCAAAATACAACGATTAAACGGCCAAACAGTCGCTGAAGGACCGATCGGACCTGCTGCCTTTCAGGCCCGAGTTCTCCACCAGGATGAGACCTCCGGGGGCTTGCAGGAGGGGTGCTACAGTCCTCACGGAGCACACAATTATATATTTGTTTAATCTCTCAACAACGTGAACAACATTTAGGAGAAGGGACAAAAGCTGACCAATTTTTAGCTCAATATCTGTGAAGAGCAGTTGTAGCCGTCTTAAATCAGCTAAAAGAGCTGTGTGAGCCGCAGAGGAAGCCCAGTGGACCTGTCCAGAACCTGCAGGCAGCGCTGACTCCGCACCATGTTGTTGGTGCGACGTGGCGTGTGCGACTCGCCGCAGCTAACGGCGGATGTGGCCGTTTTGTTTCTTTGGCTGAACTTGTGCTGTCAACCCTTTGACTCCTCCGCTCCTCCGCTGCCAGAACCTCCAGCGTTCTGCTCGGCTCGGAGCGGGAACGCTGATCTGGCAGAACAACGGAGAACAGAAGCCAGCGCAGCGTTCCTCTCCTCTGCGTGAACATCTGAGATCCTTCTGTGCAAAAAGAAAAAGCGTCTATAACAATAATTAACTGGAGGAGTTGCACTCTCTGAGAAAATACAGTGCGAATGCTTATTGCTGAAGAACCTGCTGAAAAACAGCTGAAATGAGCTAAAAACAGCTGAAATTAGCTAAAAACAGCTGAAATGTAGCTGAGATGGAAGAATAAGCCTAAAGTAGTAGAAGAAATCAGAAATAACACATATTTGCTGAATTAGGTTTAAATGAACAGAAATTAGCACAATTTTTTTTTTTTAGCTAAAATAAGCTGAAATAAGCAAAAATAGCAGAAAAGTAGCTGAAAAGACAGAAAGAAGTTTAAACTACCAGAAGGAAGCAGAAAGAGCTGAAATGAGCTCAACAAATGTGGAATTAGGTTGAAAAATCTAAAATCACCATAAAAACAGCTAAATAGTGGCTGAAAAAGCTGAAACTAGCAGAAAAAAACCTGAAAGGAGCATAAAAAAGTTAATTAGGCTGAAAGTAGCAGAAATTACCACAAAAACTTGAATTTATATGAAAACAGCTAAAACGAGCTCAAAGGGTAGCTGAAAAGGCAGAACGAGCTTAAAATAGCATAAGAACATGTTTGCTCAGTTAGACTGAAAGAAGCAAGAATGAGCACAAAAAAGTGGAAACATCTAAAAAAACAAAACAAACTGAAATTAGCAACAGCAACAAAATAAAACAGCTGAACAGTAGCTAAAAAGGCAAAAGAAGCTGAAGTTACAAGAAGGAAGTGGAGAGAGCATGTTTTTACTGAATTAGGCTGAAAAAGTTTAAATGAGTGCCAAAAATGTGGACTTAACTGAAAAAGCTTAAATTAGCATAAAAATGGCTATATAGTAGCTGAAATAGAAGAAAAAGCTGAAACTTGCAAATAAGCTGAAAGGAGCATAATAAACTGAATTTAGTAGAAAGACGTTAGAAGAAGTACACAAATGTTGTAGTTAGCAGAAAGAACCTGAAAGGAGCACAAAACAGCTGAAAGTAGCTGAAAAAAGTTAAATTTGCAGAAAGAAGCTGAAGCAGAACAAAATGTGAAAGGAGCAGTAAAAGGTTGTAAACGGATCTAAAGATTTGAAGGATGTAAAATGAGCTCAGTTCTTTTTCTTGGAGATAAAAATGGCAGAAAAGGCTAAATATTTCAAACAGCTAAAGTTGCACCAACACCAAAAGTCAGAGCAGGATTGTCCTGAAAGAGCTGAAGGTTTTGATTCATGGTTTGTTGAAAACTGCATGATAAGAAAGAAGCTGAAGAACGCACAGAAGAAAACAGGACGACCGCTTCAGAAGCGTTCTCACTGTTGGTGGTTGAACATCTGCCAGCAGCTCAGTAAAATGTTGGTGCAGAGACGTTGAGCGTTTTAAGGTCACACCGTTTTACTGCTCTCACTGGCTCTAATTAATACGTTGTTTTTCACGAGGATACCGACGCTGTCAATATTACACAACTTCAAAAAGACACTTTAAGCGAGTTCAGCTGTTTTTTAATCAAGTTCTGATGATAGATCAATAAAAAAACCAATAAAATGAACTTTGATATGTTGTTCACCCCAAACACTAAAGGTGCTCTGAACTACCAGTTTCACATCGTCTAATAACGTCAAAGCTTTTTTGTTTTTCCTTAAAAGTCTTTATGTTTTTATGACAACGTTGAACTGTTTGACAGTGTTCATGCACGTTGTCGTGTTTTGAAAGTCTTCAAACTGTCAACAAAAACAACAATGAAGTGGCTCTTACCTGAATGTTGAAATAATTCTTCCGACATGTTTAGCTGTGGGCAGCACGGTGGCTCAGTTGGTACAGCTGCCACCTCTCAGCGAGCAGGTCGCCCTGGTTCAAACCCCGTCCAGGTCCTTTCTGGGTGGAGTTTGCATGTTCTCTCCGTGCATGTGTGCATTTTCTCCGGGTGCTCCGGTTTCCTACCACAGATTAAAAACATGCATGTTAGACTGACTGGTGACTCTAAATTGTCCCTAAATGAGCGAGTGAATGGTTGTTTGTCTCTGTGTCCCTGTAATGGACTGGAGACCTGTCCAGGGTGTCCCCGCCTCTTGCACAGTGACTGCTGAACATGGGCACCAATGACCCCCGCGACCCAAAAACAAGGAAGTGGGGATGAATGGATGGATTGATGGATGGATGGATGGAGGGATGGATGGATGGATGGATGGATGAATGGATGGATGGATGGAGGGATGGATGGATGGATGGATGGATGGATGGCTAGGTGGATGGATGGCTAGGTGGATGAATGGATGGGTGGATAATGGATGGATGGATTGATGGATGATGAATGGATGGATGGATGGATAATGGATGGATGGATTGATGGATGATGAATGGATGGATGGATGGATGGATGGCTAGATGAATGGATGGATGGATTGATGGGTGATGAATGGATGGATG
>NC_056519.1:3731024-3740382 GCF_014905685.2 Nematolebias whitei | reverse complement strand
CAAAAGCACAACAACATATGAAAAAATGGAATTACATTAAGCCAAAGTGGAATTGGCTGAAGAAGAAGTTGCCAGAATCAGATATGAAAGAAAAAAAAAAACGGAATTACGTTTGAAAAAAACGGAATTGAATTAAGCCAAAGCAGAAATGGCCGAAGCGGAAGTGTTCAGAATCACGTTTGGAAAAAACTGAATTAAATCTGGAAAAACTGAATTATATTAAGCCAAACCAGAAGTGCTGGGGTTTAAAACATAGCTCTCCATTTCTACAAGCTAAAGGCTAGCCTGCTAACCATACCTCCCGTTGTGTGTTTGTGTACTATACATTGTTCTGTTGTTCTTTTTATGTTGTTAATAAAGTAACAGTTGGGTTTTGTTTATTGCATTTATGATTCAATGCAATAAAATAAACACATTTAAAAGATAACAAATCATTTTAAACTTTGGTTTATTTACATAATGATCGCTGGATGTCCGGCCCCCGAGCCGTTGGCTTTCATAAACTGCGACCCCCTGAGCAGTTTAGTTGAACAGCCCTGCCTTAGGGCCTCCGTAGCTTTTTTGAAAGAACCAACAAATAAGGGGTTCTCGTTTTCCTCATATGAGCTGGAGACATTAGCAGACTTGTTGCTTGATTTTTGAGACACTGATAATAAAAAACAACTTGTGCAACAAATTTCTTTCCATTAAAGAAAAGGGCCAAAGTTGTTGGACGCATCTCAAACTGGTCTCGGACCCTTTTCAGTTTTGTTGTGGGCATTTAAAACCCTTAATTTTCTTTTTGCGATTGCTTCACTGATCACTTGGTCACAAAACTCATATTATTGAAACCGCATCTGAGAATTTGTTTATTTATCGCTATTTGAGGCACCGAGTCTCCAACAGTTGAGATACTATCCTCAGAGCTGTAAAAGTGAAGACTAAATTTATAAATTGTAACTGTAGGTAGTGTAATAAATGTAAAACAGGTGTAGCGTGTCTCCTTTTGGACTTGCAGAAGCGTTTTGAACTGACTGGAGACGGTCAAAATTCATTCCTGATTAAACTGTTAAAAGGCTGTTCCAGTATGTTTTTAACTGATTTATGTCAAAAGTGAAAACCTTTAAAAGTAAATGTAATAAAAGGGATGTGCCTTTGAGATGTATCATTTTTGCTGAAGAACAAGAAATGAGAACAAAGTCCATGCTCAATAATCCAGGTATAAAATCCAACATTTTTCAGTCAGGTCATCTGGACAGTTTCTTTTTTTGTGCTGAAACGTTTCGCCTGATCCAGAAGGCTTCATCAGTCAAGGAAATGCAACAAAACTGATTCTTCCCCCAACAGCTTACTCCAAAGTGGAACAAACCAGTTCTGCTTGTGATAAGATGGCGAAATGTTTCAGCACAAAAAAAAAATAAACTGTCCAGATGATCTGACTGAAAAATGTTGGATTTTATACCTGGATTATTGAGCATGGACTTTGTTGTTTTCAACCAGTTTGACAAGACTGTCAACAAGGAAGAGGGCCAGCAATGGAGGAGGGGCGTACCAAAGAGACCATCTTATCACAAACAGAACTGGTTTGTTCCACTTTATATTAAGCTGTTGGGGGAAGAATTAGTTTTGTTGTGTTTCTTTGACTGATGAAGCCTTCTGGATTGAAGGCGAAACGTTTCAGCACAAAAAAAATAAACTGTCCAGATGACCTGACTGAAAAATGTTGACCAAGAAATAAGACAAAAATACGGAGGTGACAATTGGCAAACCACCCAGTGCCCTCAAAGACAGGAATGTTCTCCAAAGGGACGTTGTACTGGCCTGTCAATAAATTACTAGCTTAACAAAAGAACGTGACCAGAATCAAAACTGAAACCAGTTGTGTGTAACAAAAACAAATTTCATCAAACGGGGAATGGTTAAAAGGACTCCTGCAGGTGCTCGATGGGTCGCCTGGCACTGGTCCCAGAACAGTTCGTGAAGGACGGATTAGACTGTGTTAATTGGATTGACAGTCCAAAAAAGAGTAGGTGTTGCGTTTTATCACCTCTTCAGCCCGACACAGTCACTAATGGAGCACCTGACTGTTAACACAGCCCAGAGATGAGGAGGGTTATTGTGCTGACAGAGCTGTGAGTTTGGGAAGATCTAGATACTGTAGGTCTGAGCTGAATACAGTCAGGCCAAGTGTTGACCAGGAAGGTGTTTTTATTTTATTTTATTTTATTTTATAGCAATAAAATAAGCAAATCACATGTAACAAGAGATTTGTAACCAAACCAATGTCTTGTTTGTTTGATTATATATGTCTGCGTGCTGTGCTTAGCAGTTTAGAGTTTACGGTCGTCCCTCGCTATGTCGCGGTTCACTTCTTGCGGCTGTCGTGGAAACATGGAGATTTCCAAACGGACCAAAGTGTAACAACAAAAAAGGTTAAATCGTTTCATCTGGACCAGTTTCTTTAAGGGAGAAACGTTTCGTCTTCCATCCGGAAGACTTCATCAGTCTGCGGCCTGCCAACCACATCTGTCCCGTAAGTAGCCTTCACTGCTGTGTTTCGAGCCAACTTCCTGTTGGAGGGTTAGTCCAAGGTCGTCAGATTTATTTACAAACTTTGGAGAGCAGTTCAGCATTCACAGAAGATCAATGCACGTACAAGATCACTCTTATCAATGTCCTCATTCGTCTGACACGCTGACCTGCTCACTACCTAGACTGGAAAAGTTAGTTTTATAGAGTAACCTCCAACCCGGCCCTCAGCACCTCCCCTCCATGTCCGAGCCGTCATCGAAAGGTCCGCTGCAGACAGCAAGGAGTGGATCTGAGCCAAGGACTCTGCTTGAAGACACGTCACCAAATCAAATCAACTGCATCGTATCAGTCAAACCTTGAGGATAATAAAACTAGTTCTTTCTGTTCCTCACGGACCAAGACTGATTGTTAAATGGAACACTACTGTTCATATCACAGTACAGGACAGCGAGGTATGGAATGCAAATAATGCACATTACAGCAGGTTTTTTAATCCCACTTTTTCATATCGTGTGTAATATACATTCATTTTGTCATCATCGCCAAAGTGTTTGAGAGCATATGAATAAAAGAGTGGGAAAGGTTTATAAATTCTTTAAACTCTATAAAGAATAAATATAATGCCGCTACTTTTCAGATTTTCATCGACCGTGGGGGTCTCAGGAATGTATGGTAATCCCTGCGATAGGTGAGGGATTACCATACACATATTCAAATTGGTTCATCGCGGTGCCAGTGTCAGAGTCCGGTGCATGCAGTCAGATGACGGATACAATGGTCACCACTCCCATTCTCCAAATGGCGAACTGAACAAGTACGTCACAATAACAAAAGTTAGAGGACAAAGCAACGATCAAACAATAATGCTACATAATCTAATGTCATGCTATGGTAACGCTCTGTCTGCACTGCCGTAGCATTGTGACGTACTTGTGGTGCTTGTATGTGTAACGGGTGCCACCATTTCTTTCTTCTCCTCTCCCCCTTGTTAAACCGGCAAATCAGTGGCATGTTACACACAGAGTGTCTGTCATCACATCACACCCTCGAGCCGCTATGCCGACTTGCCCTTTTGATATGGTGACCATTTCTACACTGTTATACGTCCTTGCCTAGCGGCTCAGAGGCAAAACAGCAGTGGGCTGACTTTTAACAGCCTGTGATACTTCAGTCATTTAAAAAATGACATCAAGACAGTCAGAAAGTGTCTCAGGGGCCATGCCTGCAGTGTTTTTTGTGGAAGGGACTTTATCCCTCTGGACGTTATAAATGATCAGTTATGGCAAGATGTTATTTTAGCTGCAAACTGTCCTTGTGTTAAAACTGCTGAGTTCTATAGGTCTTACTGAGCCAACGTTGACAGTTCCATGGTCTTTTCTTTTTCATGTCCTCCTGCAGGTCCTTCAAGCCCGACTTTGTCCTGGTTCGCCAACACGCTTACAGCATGGTACCAGGTGAGGACTTCAGAAACCTTGTGATCGGCCTTCATTTTGGCGGCGTACCCAGCATCAATTCCCTCTTTTCTGTCTACAACTTCTGCAGCAAACCTTGGGTGGTAAGCAGTCTTTAACAGCTCCCTTTGCTCTACTTTAACCCCAACAAAGGTGCTTTGAGTCCCTCCCTTGGCAGCTGCCTTGGACTGATTTATTTGGGCTGTTAAGTGGAGCTGGAACACCTGTTTCAGGAGCAAAAGCCTTTTATTACCAGACTTTATTAGTAACCGTGTTCACAAAAAAGCTAAGACTGCAGTGAAAGGTGCATGGGTTCTGCATGAATTTATACATCCGGTTTTGCCACCTGTATATATCCTTGAGAGTTGACACATTGACATCATGTGGTTGTTGCGCCACATTTTACAGCTGTCTCATGCTTTATGATGATGCACTTTTATATTTCTGGACATTTTCAGTTGTCGGTTTGATCAGAGAACATGACAAAGGTTGTAGCCTGTGGTTAAAATTAAGGCTTTTTTATTACTTATAGCTCCCTAAAGCACATATTTTAAATGTTTTTCCAGACTCTAACTGCATAATTTGTTGTAACTAGGGATGCACAATATTGGATTTTTGGGCCGATATCCGATACGCCGATATGATAAAACTTATTCGGCTGATAACTGATACCAATACTATTTTATTTCCCCCAGACCTACTTTTCATTCAACCTTTATATATACAGGTTAATCCCATTGAGCCTCGGGGACTCATTTACAAAATAGACCTGGACCTAGACTTACTTACAAAGACTACACAGCTTTCTCTGCTGTGGAATTAAAATACTACATTATTCTGCAGGTCTTTATCAATTTGGCCTGCTACCAAATGCAGATCTTAAAAAGGGGGTTGAAAATGATGTAACACTATATAAATATATAATATATAAAAATAAAAACTGCACCTTTTATATCGGCGAGTTATTTTGATGGAATGGCCAATGTCCGATATTTAACTGTATCGCTAATATCGGCCGATACAGATGCATGCCGATAATATCGTGCATCCCTAGTTGTGACTATGGTGTCAAGGTATCACACCGATGCCTACTGGTTCCAAGTGAAGGATATTTAATGCTTCTGGTGGGTTCTAGCTCCAGTTACATTTTGTTGACTTCTAAAAATGGTAAGATAACCTGATAACCTGACTCCATCTCACACATGGTTGTTGAGTTCAAGATAACCCAAGTGTCATCTGCAAACTAAGGTTGTAGCTTTTATCTAACCACACACATTGTCCACAGCTAAAAGCAAAACTGCTTTTTCGTGTACTTGTCTTTACAGTTTTCTCAGATGATTAAGCTGTACCGCTCCCTCGGCCCAGAGAAATTCCCCCTGAACGAACAAACGTTCTTTCCCAACCACACACAGATGGTGAGTGTTTGGCATGGCTGCTCTTCATTTAAACAACAAAGTAAAAGAAAATACACCACATAATGCACAAAAAGCCAACTTTGGTTCTTTTTTCATTAAATCTTTATTACAAAAATATAAAACACAGAAATAAAGTCAAACATTTCTCTACCCCCAACAAAGAAAGACCCTCAACCCACACAGTTCAGGAATCAGTGTTTACACACGGACTGTACACGGCTTCCTTGATTGTTTTTTTGTTTTGTTTTTTATAGACTAAGCCTGACCGATCTTTATCTATGTTAAAGAAACAGCATATTTACACAAACATGAACCACAGAAATAATGACGCAGAATGGCCACAACTGGAGGTGAAACCTCTCCATCACTGATAAAACATAAGGGGCTTTTTTAAAAGTGAGGTTTTATTTCTTCTTTTGGTTTTAAAAGATGCCTTCAAGCTGAGGGGCTTTTTTCATGTGCAAGTTGGAAAGAAACTCTAATTTATAAGCTGAAGTCAGCAGCAGTTGACGTAGTTTGGGATTGCTTGGAAATGGAGGCAACACCTGTTCAACAACAACAACAACAAAAACAAACGTTTTAAGGGGAATGGGTGACGAAACGTTTCTCACTTGACGAAACTGGTCCAGACGACACAATTTAACTTTTTTGTTGTACCTATGCAACAGTTTTTAAAACGTTTGAGTACACATAGCGGTCTCCACTTTTGAATTGTTGCTAATTAATATTTATTGTTAAACCCCTAAAATAAACTGGATGTTAGACACATTGACAAGCCTTGGTAGCCATGCATGATATGTACCCAGTACTTCATGGGTCCACATGGGATATGTGTAGGAACTAGGCTCTATTACGATGTGACTAGTTACCCAATACAGAGTACAAACCTGGTAGTATACCTGGTATGCATCTGGTAGTGTACCTGATATGTACCTGGTACTTACAAGTTTGTACTTTGCAGTATAACTAGTAGGCGCCTGGCAGTATACCTGGTATACTATATGGTAATATACCTGGTATTCTGCCAGGTACTTATTGGATTTTTACTCAATATATCTTTGGTAGTATACCAGTTGCACCACCAAGTACGTATCCTGTAAGTACAAGGTAAAAACAGCTGTTCCATATAAACATCCAGTGGGTACCAGGCTGTAATATGCATCGCTACGAAAAATTTCATCCCAGTAACAAAAACAACCAAAAGCTGTTTGCTAAGCTAAGCAGTTGCTGACTTTAGCTTCATACTTTGCAAGAGAGCCAGTTTTCTCTTCCGTTTCTTTTCTGAAAAAATCTGGTGAGCACGAATGTCTAATGGGTTTAGAACTAGGTTTTTGCACATGTTGCTGTTGTAGCGGTGTCACAACGGTGGCTGTTGCCCTCGTTGAGGCCGTCCTGCGTCCAGTAATGGAATGAACTGAATGGAAGCTAATGATGGGAAAACCATAAAGGGAGTAGCTGAAGACTAAATTTAGGGAAAACGCAATGTTCACTTATATGTAATGTCCATTTCAAATAGTTAAATACAAAGATTGAATATACACTTAAATACCAGAAATCTGTTTATACTGAGCTATCATTGGTGGGTGCTTTAAGTAGTACCAGCCAAGGGAACTATAACAAAACACTTCTGAAGTACCGTACTTAACAAGCAGATGCTTCTCTGGATGATTTAATACTCTGTTTATTGCTATGTTGATTGGTCTATATTATATATACACTTCTCTTTATTTTATGCACATATAATCACATAGTTATTGTGTAATTTTATTAACATAAATAAGTAGAGATTTGAGCAGAGTTGGTATTTCATTTCTGTAGCTTATGTTATATACAGCAAAAATAAAACCATTAAATACCAACATCTGCAAAGAAATGAGCTTATGTCTGCATTGGCACTGCGTTGCTTTTTAACATTTCTCTGATACCGATCAGTGCACAACTCGTGGACGGGGTGGAAAATAGTTCACACCAAAAACATTCAGGGACACAACCATTAAAGACACGTTACAGTAAAAATTCAGAACACAGTCGGTTACGTTTTTAGAACTCAAATACAAAACGGTACAATTCACAAATCATACCTGACAGATTGGCACAAAAATCTTTGTTCACAAGATGATTGGCAGTGTTGATAGCACTGGTTTGCATCACTTGAGTGTACTGTATTAAAAATTTGAGTTGATTATAAAAGTTAAATTACCTTTCGAAAACAGTAGCATTAGATGATTGGCATTCCCATTGGAGATCGATTATAGCCTCCTACCTCCTAATGGCTCCTTCTGTCTAAATCCTCCTTTTTAGGACCGAAGAAAGATGGACTCAAGAGTACGGGTTGTGTTGCTGATTGTACAGTGGTGAAAACACGAGAGTTAAAGGGCAATCTGTACAACAAAAAGCTTTTTTTCTTTAAATCAGAAGTGCTACAGACAGGCACTGGAAAGTATTTGCTCTTTTGCTCCTCATGTAAAAGGAGATTTTCAGTCAGTGACCTTTAAGAGTTCTGTAATACTCTAAAAGTGATCAAGGGTGGGACAGAGACAGGTAGGACAGAGCGGGGGGGGGGGGGGGAGGTCTGTCTCTGCGGATTAAGCGGGGTCTGTGGTGTTGGTGGTGGTTTTGTCGCGGGCGGTCATGCCTCGGTACCAGCTGCAGTAGCCCTCCTTCTGCTGGATACAAGCGTAGTGCCGGGACTGGTAGCCAGGGTAGCCAAAGTGAGACAGCATGTCCGTCCAGAGGCATTCGTTCTTCGACGTCACGAAGCACGGCAGGTAGTGGCACGGCTTAATCTGCAGAGACAGAAATGAGACGGGAAAAAATCAAGCCAAGGAACTGGAAACCAATGTTTGGACTTGCAATATCTAGTGATGGGTTATGGTTGGAGACAAGTTGGCTACTCAGAGTTGCAGGAAAAAGCGAACCTTAGTTGTAGTTTCACTGAATTCTGTGTTTGAGACCAACAAGTCATGTAGCCTCATTTTATATCACCAATGTATGAAAATCACAGCATCAACCCCTACATTTATGTTTTAATCTCTCGAGTACAGAGAGGCAGATTTGGATCTGGTCAGCATAAATTGTCAGTGTGGTTTTAAGACCTGGACATTTAGAGTTGTAGCCACAGATTTTCTGTCAAAGAACTTCCATGCAAGTGTCAAAACGCAGCTTTAAAATTTACAGAAACTAAAAGGAGAAGGGTTTGAGACACTTGTAATGAATCCAAGAAGGGTTTAAGATGGGTTTGAGACATTTGTAAAATAACCAAGAAGAGTTAAAGTTGGGTTTGCGTAACGTAATAAAACCGAGAAGTGTTTAAGATGAGTTTGAGACACTCATAATGAAACTGAGAACGGTTTAAGACGCTCATAATGAAACTGAGAAGGGTTTGAGACACTCATAATGAAACTGAGAACGGTTTAAGACACTCATAATGAAACTGAGAAGGGTTTAAGATGAGTTTGAGACACTCTTAATAAAACCGAGAAGTGTTTAAGATGAGTTTGAGACACTCATAATGAAACTGAGAAGGGTTTGAGACACTCGTAATGAAACTGAGAACGGTTTAAGACACTCGTAATAAAACCGAGAAGGGTTTAAGATGAGTTTGAGACACTCTTAATAAAACCGAGAAGGGTTTAAGATGAGTTTGAGACACTCATAATGAAACTGAGAAGGGTTTGAGACACTCGTAATGAAACTGAGAACGGTTTAAGACACTCGTAATAAAACCGAGAAGGGTTTAAGATGAGTTTGAGACACTCTTAATAAAACCGAGAAGGGTTTAAGATGAGTTTGCGTAACGTAATAAAACCGAGAAGTGTTTAAGATGAGTTTGAGACACTCATAATGAAACTGAGAACGGTTTAAGACACTCATAATGAAACTGAGAAGGGTTTGAGACACTCGTAATGAAACTGAGAACGGTTTGAGACACTCTTAATAAAACCGAGAAGTGTTTAAAATGGGTATAAGACACTCGTAATG
>NC_056519.1:3727124-3731014 GCF_014905685.2 Nematolebias whitei | reverse complement strand
TGTTTAAGATGGGTTTGAGACACTCGCAATGAAACTGAGAAGGGTTTAAGATGGGTATAAGACACTCGCAATAAAACCGAGAAGGGTTTAAGACACCTAGGACAAAATTGTGAAAGGTTTTAGATGCCTACAACAAAATTGCAGCTATTTTTAAGAAAAAAATGTGAGCATGTTCAAAACTTAAGCGACAAGACTTCAAGCTTCTAATGTCAGGGAACTGTAAACCCACAAACGTTTTAAGACATTTTGGAGACGCCTACGAATGGTCCTTGCCAACTAATCAGATGATAATTCAAAAAAATGGTTTGACACTGAAAACGTTTAGATTTGAAGAGTGTGAGAGAAATCAACAAAACCCTAACAACCCTCAGTAGGGAGTGGAAGGATTTGTATGCGAGTTTGAGCTCTGTGAAACAGCGATTTCTTTTTATTTTGAAAGATTTGCACTGATTTTAAATGAGGAAGCTCCTCGGATGAGAAGCAAAACATTAAAAATCCAGACGTCGTCCAGTCAGTTCGTTTAAAAGCGAGTATGGTTTGACTAAAGATACTTTTCATCTTTGACTTTTAGTCATTTACTGCAGCGGCGTCACAAATCAGGTGTTTAAAAAAAACACCAAAGTGCAAACTCCTCAAGCGTATCGTGGCATTTCAATGCAAAACGAAGCGTCTTCCTGGAGCATTTAAGTTTTGAGCAGTTTAAGAATCGGCTCGGTGGTGCGTCGTCACACCAGGTGCTCGAACAAAAACGCAGCTCTGCAGATAAATTACCGGCAGGAAGATTCACACAAAACGGCTCCGAGAGGTGAAAAAGGAGTCGCTGTGAAGCACCGAGCTGCACTTCTCTGGATCTGAAAGCTCATCGGAGGGCAGGCTTCCCATTTCAGCTGCTTCTGTTATTCAAGGAGAGGTTCAGACACGTGGGAAATAATTTTCTGACGCCACGAGACGCTTCCTGCTCTCACGGTTTGTGTGAGGATGGAGAGGCGTGCTCGTCTGTGTGAAGTCGTAGCGAAGCGGATGATGGACGCTCGTCTCTGGGTCGCTGCCATGTAAACTCTTTACAGGCGCTGGCCCGCATCGGGAACAAACGGCTCTCTCTGCTAATCCACTTGCTCCGATAGTGGCCGAATGTGTGCGTGTTAGCAGATGTCCAGGTCAACAGCTGCATAAGGCAAGCTACAAGCTCGAGTCATAAAAACACTGGGAACCCAGAGTTGAGCTGATTCCAGATCTGTTACTCAACAAACCCCGCTGATAGTAGTAAAGTTTTAATTCCTCGCCTTTTCTGTCAACATTCAGGCTGTTGGTGGAAAAAAGGTCCTGAAAATCAGCTACAGTTCAGTCTCAAAGGTCTGCAAGGAATGCATATCACCCGCCACCTTCCATCCTTTTCAGTTTCAACATGAGATGATTGTATGATGAGGCCATCTTAATTCTGTTCAAGTTCAATCTTTTTCGGTGTACAACTACTTCAGCTTACTTTCAGCTGTTTTAACAAAAATAAAATTTAAAAAATCAATGTTTGGCTACTTTTTCAAATGTTTAATTTTATTTCCATTTCTTCCCCTCATTGAACTGAACAGAGAACTCTAAAAGTTAACTGTGTCATTTAAAATCCACTTCAGCATACATGCTTTTTTTTTTTATCTTTTAGCTTCTTTTTAAGCTTTTGCTTCTATTCTGCTAAGTTAAGCTTGAAGCTACAGTTCTGCTTAATTTAGCTTCTGTTTTGCCAACTGAGTTTTTATTTTGTTTTATGGTTTCTAACTTAGCTACCATTTTGCTGATTTTAGTTTTTGCTACAGTTTTGCTAATTTGAGCTTTAGCTAATATTTTGGTTATTTTAGTTTTTAGCTACTGCTTTGCTTATTTTAGCTTTAAATTTTTGCATTGCTAATTTTGACTGTTTGCTACCATTTTGCTAATTTTAGCTTTTGTTTTGCTAATTGGAGTTTTTACCTTCTGTTTTGCTGTTGCAAACATTTAGTCAGTTTTGCTGAAAGTGGCTACAACTTTGTTAATATAAGCTTTTAGCTAATGTTTTGTTCATCTTGGTTTTTAGCTGTTGCTTTGATTTTTTTCAGCTTTTAGTTTTTTATTTGACCAATTTGAGCCTTTAGCTTATATTTTGCTGATTTTAGCATCCGTTTAGCTAATGAGCTTTTAGCTACTGTTTTTGCCTTTTTTAGCTTTAAAGTTCTAACTTTTGTTTTAATGGTTTTGATTTAAACTATTCAGTTTCAGCTTCTTGAACAAATGCCAATGGGTCATTTAGCACACGAGATGTTTTGCTAACAGAAAGGATAGTTTAATTACAGATAAAACTTTATTTGTGGTCTTGTAGTTGACAAACATTGGGTGTAGTGGCGCAGCCGAAGCTTCCTGACCGCACGTTTCCACTCACCCTGCAGCTGCAGCCCAGCTGGTAGCGATGGTTGAAGCCTTTCTTCTGCGCCAGCGACAGCCGCTCCCACCTCTCGTTGAAGTTGCAGAGTCCCGTGTAAACCTTGCCTTCGTACACGCGACCTGCAGGGTCACAGAATGAACAAAGATGAGCGACAGCTTGAACGGTGACTTTAGGAACCTGCGGCTGTAGAACATGGAAAAATAGCAAAAGGAGGGAATGTGTATCGACCAACACCTTTCCTGTTTTAGACCAAGATCATCAGAAAACGCTGATTCGATGTCCGTCTAGAACTCAAACTATGTCAAGATGGCTGCCTCAGCCGATTGACCATAAAGAAAAAACACAAATGGCTATAACCCATACAATTTTTACAGATCTTGAGCTGGAACCATAACGACTACAACGCCATCATTTCTGATCTTTTATGACAGCTCTGGGATGAAAGGCAGCAGGCGATAAGTATTCCTTCAAGGAACGCTAGGCCTTTAATCCATGTCCAGTAAGAACTTTTGAGTCCAGTAATCCCATAATAAACCCACACCTGTATTTCAGAAGAAATAGAAGCTAGAAGACGTCTATTTCTAGCAGAAGGGCGTTCGCAGCTCACCGACCTCTGGGTCAGATGAACCTCAACAGCCTGTGAGCGTCTGTCTCCTTTACGGTGATGTCATCAGGCAGGGACGCAACAGCTAACAGCTACATGCATCCTTTTTCAACCCAACAATTTTCAGTCAGGTCATCTGGACAATTTCTTTTTTTTGTGCTGAAAAATTTCACCTTCCATCCAGAAGGCTTCATCAGTCAAGGAAACACACAACACAACTGATTCTTCCCCCAAACAGCTTACTTGAAAGTGGAACAAACCAGTTATGTTGGTGTTAAGAATGTGTCTTTGGCACGCTCCCTCCTCTGGAGCAGGCCCTTTTCCTCATTGACAGTCATGTCAAACTGGTTCAAAACCAACAAAGTCCATGCTCAATAATCCAGGTATACAATCCAACAATTTTCAGTCGGGACATCTGGACAGTTTCTTTTTTTGTGCTGAAACATTTCACCTTTCATCCAGAAGGCTTCATCAGTCCAATCCTTTTTCAACATTTTCCAAAACCTCCAATTCTTGGCATTTTCTTGCCCCTACAGGCCAAAACATTTATACTGTCATGAGAATGAGTATAACTTAAGTTATTTTGAACTGTTTCAGTGTTGGATTTGGAAGTTTATTGTTTGAATGGTGGGTTAGCATTTAGTTAATCTTTTGCTACTTTTAGGCTTCAGCTAGTCTATTATAGCTGCTATATAATGTGTTAATACTTTTATTTAGCATTTTGCTTATTTGGGTTTTAGTCTTCAAGCTAGCACAAAGCTGTTTTAATCTTTGAGCTAGTCTGTTGCCGCTTTAGTCTTTGAACTAGTCTGCTGTCGCTTTAGTCTTTGAACTAGTCTGTTGCCGCTTTAGTCTTCGAACTAGTCTGTTGCCGCT
>NC_056519.1:3722547-3726724 GCF_014905685.2 Nematolebias whitei | reverse complement strand
TTGAACTAGTCTGTTGCCGCTTTAGTCTTTGAACTAGTCTGTTGCCGTTTTAGTCTTTGAACTAGTCTGTTGCTGTTTTAGTCTTTGAACTAGTCTTTTGCCGCTTTAGTCTTTGAGCTAGTCCGTTGCTGCTTTAGTCTTTGAGCTAGTCTGTTGCTACTTATATTTTTCAATAATGTCCTTTATTACTTTTACTTGTAGTTAACTTTTTGCTACCTTAGCTTTTTGCTTGCCCTTTGATACTTTAAGCTACCTTTTTGCTAATGTAGTTTTTAAGTTTCTTTTTACCATTAGCTATTGTTTTTCTGCCATTAGCTAGCCTTCTGATACTTTTAATTTTAATTATTGTTATTACTTTTGGCTTTAGCTGCTTGTTGCTCTACTCCTAATTGTTGAAAGTCTGTTCTGCAGTTTTGCTCTGAAGTATTTTGTTTGTACGTCAGACGTTCGACATTATCGGTGTTAAGTGAACCGACGGACTGGAAGTCATTTGTCAGAGTCTGAATCTAACGGTGGCCATCTTGTTAAAACAATGAAAACATTTGAAAGTCGTCCGCTCAGAGTCGCAGCCCTTTTGATTGTTACCGTTATTGTTACTTGTCACGGCCTCAGAGCTCGAGCAAAGATGCCAACAGCTCATCCCGGAGGCTCCGGTTGTTTGCAGGACTTTTTATAGACGCCTCGAGAGCAGAGAGAATCACCACATGATGTCACCTGGACTGGGTAAACACTGCAGCTGTTGCCTAGAAACATCCCGGCTCGTTGGCCTGATATGTGCGGTGGAGTTACAGGTCGGGACTTAGCGACACGTATATAAGCGAAGCGCCGCAGGGTCCAAAGTAAACGGCACCACCGTTGGAAATAGCAACTCATAAAACGCCCGTGTTGGAAAACGCTTCCTGCTGCCTGTTGATTACAGGAAGCTGGAGGAAGAAAGCTGCTGCTTCTGGACTGCGAAAATAAGGAAATTAAATCTGGTTTTATTTTTTAAAGCCTCTTGCTTTGCCTCCTGGTGCCGTGGCAATAAATAGAAGGAAAGTCCGTTGGGAGGACATGAGCGAGGGGCGGCCTTATAATAAACTCGTAACCCTGGTAGCTGAAAGTAAACAAGCTTTAGCTGCTGGAACTGGATCTTGTCTGCTGGTTTGGCATAGAAAACCAGTGGAAAAGAGCAAATTTTAGCTATACATTTGTAAACTAGGACGTTGGAGCCATTTGTGTCCAAACAGTGAGATGCGTTACCGTACGAAGGGCTCACCTGTGATCAGGTACTGGTACTTGTTGATGTCGAACTTGACTCCACACAAACTCTCCGAGGCGTCCGTGTAAATGTGCTGCACGTGCTGAACTTTATCAAATCCTTTGTACATCTGCAAGAAATCAACCAAAAGGAGAATTAACGAGGCCTCTCTGCTTTAAATACTAAACGATGTTTTTCAGGAAAGCCGCAACGACCCAGACTGTCTGGATTGTTTTTTTGTTTGTTGCGTAAAGTTCTTGAACTTTGAGCCTGAAGTCAGGTATTTTTGTTTCGTCTCCTCCTGACTGTTATTGGTCTGAGAACAACAGGAAATCCTGTTTAGACGCTCCCAGAAAAACAGAACAAACCGTTGCTCTGGCCATAAAAATGCAGCGCCGACAAGAAGCCAAACCGATTTCTCTCATGATTTTTTTTAAGTTCAAGAGAATTGGGCTTTTTACTAGTTTGGGTTCAAACAAGTAAAGGATGCCGTGAAGTGACCGGACTCTGGGTAAATGTTTACTCGTGGTGCGAGGAGTTGGGTTAAGCTGTAAGCCTGCTAATCCTCCGGCCTGGCTCCGGTCTGAGCAGCAGACCCACGTCAGCATCCGTCACCAATCTGCTCCATTATGTAAGAAGAGAAAGGAACGATTTCAAGCCAAGTGTCCCAAACTGCTTTGCAGCTGTTGCACAGAAGCTAAAGGGGGCGGAGAGACCCACATGTTTACCAAAGAGGTTGGATTCCCCTCGGTGAGAAGACTGAATATTAAACTAACGCTTGAAAACTAAAGATTTAAATGTTTCTGAAGGTTTCATTAAAATCTGTTCAGTGGTAAATATTTTGCTAACAAAGATGGTTGACAGCAACAGTTGTTGCCATTGTTTTCAGTAAAAATACTGTGCTGATCAAAGTGTGTGTGCTAAAGATGACCCTCAGCTACTATCACACAGAGCTTAAGCTCATCTGTTAAATTAGATACTTTTTTTTTCCTGAAGTCGGTTAGCTATGCTAAAAGAAGCAAAGCACTAGCTAAAGGAAGCAGAACGCCAGCCTAAAGCTAAAGGAAGCAGAATGCCAGCCTAAAGCTAAAGGAAGCAGAACAGCAGCCTAAAGCTAAAGGAAGCAGAACGCCAGCCTAAAGCTAAAGGAAGCAGAACGCCAGCCTAAAGCTAAAGGAAGCATAACGCCATCCTAAAGCTAAAGGAAGCAGAACGCCAGCCTAAAGCTAAAGGAAGCAGAACGCCAGCCAAAAGCTAAAGGAAGCAGAACGCCAGCCTAAAGCTAAAGGAAGCAGAACGCCAGCCTAAAGCTAAAGGAAGCAGAACGCCAGCCTAAAGCTAAAAGATGCAGAATGCCAGACCTGACAAGGCAAGGGAAACACTGCAGTTAGTGGATCATGAAGTATTTTGCTAACAGACAGGTAACATGAGAAGAATTGCAGCCGCAACAACGTATTTAAAGTAGAAAGCATCAAACTGACCTTCATTTGCTTCACCGTGTATCTCATTGTTCCAAAAGGCCCGTCGCTCAGCATCTTCTTCCCCACCACCTTCGCTCGGATCACTGTGAACGGAGAGGCAGCCATGTCAGTTCTGGGTGAAACTCCTCAAAGGATCAGCGTTAGGGTTTTAGACGCCAACGCAGTCAAAACATTTCATCTTTATTAGCATCCGAGATCAGGACCCACATCCAGATGTGTGCTGGGTGAAAACACCTGGCAGAGGACGTGGTTTGTTTGCTTTCTGCTGGGGTGAAGGAGCTTATTGTGAAAGACCCGGAACCAGGACTCATTATTTCACGTCTGGGTCTGCGGGTCCTGCATGAGACACCAGTCCTGCACGGTTCACCTGCAGACCAACAACCTGACAGACACAACTAAAAGAGTTTATCTGTCCCAGAGGAATTTCCTTCAAATATTTGTCCGGGGTTCGTCTGTGAAGGGAATCCAGAAAGGCAGACAGGAAGTAGTCACAGCGCGGCCACCCGAAAGCAGAAACCATTAGTTTATTCTGGACAGGAAGTACCGCGTCTGAGCCGTGAGTTTGTTGACGTAATCCTCTGGAGGTCGTCGTTCATGTTCAAGGAACGCGCTAAAAACAGACCAGAGCTATTTTTGTTTTAAAACACAAAGGACAACCAGAAAGACAAAGTTTGGAGTGAGAAAAACTGCATCTTCTGCAAAAATGGAGGGTGAATGCTGAAGAACAGCCGAAGAAGCTAAAACTGAGTTTTTGAAGCTAAAAGAATCAGGACACAAGCTTAAAGCTCAAAGATGAAAAAAAAACACTAGCTTACAATGCAGAACACTAGCTAAAAAAAAAAAAAGATTAAGTAAAAAAGCAAAAGGCTAGCTAAAGGCTCAAAGCAGCCTAAGGCTAGCTACAAGCAGCTAAAAAAAACACGAAAAGTTAACAGTTTGAACAGGCTAACTAGAAGCTAAGTTTAAAAAAATCTAGAAAGAATCTTTAAAATAGTGAAATACTGGCTAAAGGCATCAAAAGGCTATTTAAAAGCAAGAAATTGCTAACTACAAGTAGCGAAAGGCTAGGTAGAAGCAAAAGGCTAGGTAGAAGCTGAAATCAAACAGTTTTCTAATTAGGATTTTTTTTATTATGTTTTTGAACTGAAGAGATCTGAATGAATTTCTTTGTGAAATATATTTGTAAATAAAGTGAAATATTTAAAAAGTTCCAACTAATAGTCACAGCATCCATCTGCTGAATGAGCCGAATGTTTTGATATCTGAGCAGCTTAAAAAATCATCAATTATAGTTCGAATGAAAACTTTTGAAATATAAAAAAGATTAACAATCAAACCAAATGCTTCTAAATAAGTCCAGAACTGCGAGAAGTTTTATCTTGGTGTTTTAGCTGCTAAAGAGTTCAGATTGAAGTTTCGTGTTGGTGTTTTAGCTCCTAGAGTTCAGACTGAAGTT
>NC_056519.1:3717738-3722537 GCF_014905685.2 Nematolebias whitei | reverse complement strand
TTCAGACTGAAGTTTCGTGTTGGTGTTTTAGCTGCTAGAGTTCAGACAGAAGTTTCGTGTTGGTGTTTTAGCAGCTAAAGAGTTCAGATTTAAGTTTCATGTTGGTGTTTTAGCTGCTGAAGTGTTCAGACAATTTTCGTTGTAACTTATTAACTTTCACTCACGACTTCACAAGAAAAGAACCAAATTAATCATTGGCTGTTTCAGGAAAACAAAAACTTCCAATCCGTCTGCTTTTTAACCTTTTACTAGTTTTCCTGATTATCAACTTCAGCTATGAGAGGTGGGCAGTCGTGTCTGTTAGCAAAACATCCCATGAACCAGTGGATGGATTTTAATGAAGCTCATCATTGAGCGTTCATCTACAACCGATTACCAATTCAAGATGGTCGGCATCGTTATTTAACCTTTGCAAACCTAACAACGGCTCCAACAGTCAATATTAGAGATTCTGATTGGAGGTTTGGAGTGGTAGTAGCTGAGAGTCATCTTCAACACTTATTTAAAATGTGGCTCTTAAGCTTCACTTCCATTCCTCGACAAGACGATGTTGGTTTCGAATTGTGGAGACAGTCCTTCAAGGTGCGTTAGGCCTCGATTTTAAGCAGTTTATTGGCATCAGATGGATCGTAATAATTCAGTTTTAAGGTTTTTAAGTGGGACAGTGAGACCCCCCCCCCCCCCTCACAGGAGTGGGAGGCCTTTCATCAGCAGAGATGTAAACAGGCTCTGACAACAAACAAAGTGAATACATTTTTTCACTTGGCGCCTCCTGCCAAGAGCAGGGATTACAAAAGCCCGGATGCAAGCGCCGAACATTTCTTTCAGCCTCCGTACAAAGTGACAAACTGCCGACACGACGAGGATAAGGTTCCTCGTGTTTGTGTGGAAAGAGAAAGCCAGGCAGGGTCTAGGTGACGGGTTTTTAGTATGCAGAAGGTCGCGTGAGGAGGTGGGTGGGAGGAAGAGGAGGATGACACCACCAGGCTCAGAAATCAACATCAACCAGGTTCAAATACAAACTACAGGCGTGGAACATGTTTGTAACATTAGTGAGTAGCTGTGGACTGAAAGGACATGCGTGCTTTCATAAAAACATGTATTCTTTCCCTTCGCACCATTTTACTGCCCTTCCTTCAGGAATGTGATTCTAGTTTATAAAATCCAATTCTACAGAATCTTCTAATCTTTTGATATTAACTGTAGATGATGACAAATCAGTTTTCCCAATTTTACGTTGAGCATTATTCTGAAACGAGTTCATTCATAGACGGTTTGTTTGTTCAAAGCAGCGAACCCCTGCCCGTCTTTAAACACGGCCCTCTTACTGACCTGCTGCCAATCAGCCTAGTTAGCTGCTAAATTCTTATTTATTCATATTCCAGAACTGCGCCGCTTAAGGTGGCTGCATGTTGGAGCAGCTCTGTTACTGTCATTATGGGATGTTGCTTAGGGAAACTTTAATTCCTCTTTTTTTCTGGATGCAGTTTGCTTTATTTGGATGATTGTTTCCTCTGGTATCAGATGCTGTGCAGCTTAAGGATTTTTACTGAAACCTTTTTGCGTTTGGACATTTGTTATGATGTGTAACCATGACAACAAGGTGTTTTTTTACAAATGGGAGCAGCTGATTAACGTTTCAAAAGCTCAAATAATACCTCAGCCACAAATCACAAATGAGTTAAAAAAGAAGGTGCCGTGGATGCATTCCCGTCTACCTGGCAGAGATGCTTGAGTACCTGATTGCTGAGTTCCTGGAGCTGGTGGAAAATGTAGCTTGTGACTACAAGAAGACCAAGACACCTGCAGCTGGCTGTCTATGACGAGAAGATCAACAAGCTGCTGGGGAGAGAAACCATCGCTCAGGGAGGAGTTCTGCCCAAGCTTCAGGTGGTCCCGTTGCCCAAGAAGACTGAAAAATCCACCAAGTCCAAGTAGAGAGTTCAACATCTGCAGCCAGTTTCTTCAGATCTGCTCTGACGGACCACTACAAGAGATCCTTCCTACCCACAGCCTTCATCATCTACAACGCTAATGAAACCAGGATGATGATCTACAACAACTTTGAATTTCCCTCTGGGATTAATAAAGTATTTTTGAATTGAAATGCTCCTCCAGATGTTTAAAATTACTTTTACAGCCTTTTGTTGCTGCTGTAACTGCTTTTTAGGATGTGCTACTGACATTTAATTCAAAACAACCCTTTTTAAAATTAAATGTACGTTTTCTACGTCGCCTACCGAGTTGCACGCCAAAGTAAAACCAAGAAGTGATCTGCAACAGGTCCGATGAAAGTTGGAAATCCTTCCACAGAACTCCCCTTAGAAATGTGTGAACTGTTCCTTTAGGCATAAACCATCAAAGGTCGAACTTCCCAGATCAAACCCAGTGGAGGCCTCGGCGGTTTGAGTTCTCTAAACTTTATTCAACCAGGAAGTGTCTTCAGGTGGTGTTTCTAAGGGCAGCCTGGTGAAGATGGCAGCTGCCTGCACGTCCCTGAGGTCCATTGTGTCCGAGTTCTAGCATATCCAGAACTTCTGGCCCACGTTCATCCAGCAGCACCGTCACCAGTGGGTGGAGTAGTCGGGCGTATGTTTCACCTGCAGCACGTTAAGAGTCGATGACGACAGAAGGACACGAGTCCATTCAACTCCCAGAAACTTCACCGTTTGTTAGTTTCTCTGTGTGTGTACGTTCTGGTGGTTCTGGACCCCCGTCTGAGCCCCCCTGTCTGAAAACGGAAACACCCGCGGGGCCGTGTGTTCACCGCAGAGGGGGGGGAGGGAGCTTGACATCGGATCCGCCCGGCTCAGGGGGACAAACATCTCAGGCTCGTGTGGAATCTGGACCCTCAACAACAGATTTTCAGCGCACATTCGAGAAAAATACCACAGCCCCCCCCCCCCCCCCCCTTTTACATAATGCAGCTTATTATGGGATTGCTGGACCCTGCACAGGTCATCATGGCTCTGCAGAATGCTCCAGAACTCATTATGGGATGTGCAGTTTGCATCAGAAACCTGGAGAATGATGTTGCTTAGATTTCAACTTGAGGCCCGAGGGCCAGAAATGGCCCCTGGACCATCTCAATCGGGCCCTGACGTCTTTCAAAACAAAAGTTGAACAAAAATGCAAACCCAGATTTAAGTAAATATCTGTTGTTTTATTTACCACTGAATCATTGGCCTGGACTTTAAAAGTTTTAGTTTTTTTGGGTCATATGACTAAATAAAAGGCAAAATTTAGATTATTTTAACTCAAAGCCTGACGTACGTTGGTCTACAGGGACTGCGAATAATGTTCTCGGAGAAAAGCTCTGGAGTTAACTCCTGACCGCTTCAGTAAACATTCAGTAAGATGGCTGGACTTCAGTCGGTTTTAGATATTAACCTTAAAGTCAGTATGGTAGTAGCTGAGAGTCATCTCTATCACACTAGACCCTTAAATCTGCTGGTTTGTCTGTTAGATAAATATCTCATGAACCACTGAGTGGATTTGATTGAAATGTTCAGGGTATATTCACCGGATGCACGTCTAAATGTAATTTACTTCTGGGGTCAACCCGATTCAAGATGGCCGCCACAACCAGCTGACTTTAGCAAATCACAAAAACATGAAAAATGTAGTCATTCACAACGCGTGTGTTGTGTGGGATTGTCCTTATCATACGATTAACTTCGTCTTAAAGGAACACCAAACCATTAGTATTGGTGGTTTAGAAGTTGCCATGGCAACCGTTAAAAACTGGTTTGTACCAGATCAGAATCACGGAGATGGATTCTGGTAGAACCCTAAAAAGTTAGACTATAGTGGACTTGATGCTCTTAAATATTCTCCCTAATGGTATTTTATCTGGGGGGTGTGCCTGTGGGTGATTATAGGTTGGGACCAAGGAGGAGGAAATAACTTTGAACTCTGCTTCTGGTCTCCAATTTGGACGATCCAGAAATGTTGACTTTAAGGCAGACGGTGAAAATTACAGGCTTTCTCCCTCGACACATTAGCAGCCGGTTTTTGAAGGCGTTCCAACGAGGCTCGTTGATGGGAGGAAGGAAGGAAGAGCTCGTGCTCAGTGGAAGACTTCAGAAACAAGTTTAGTTCAACAGCAGACAGGAATTTTTACATCGACGCAGGATTTCCACTTTCATTCTTCAAGACCCAAACGGACTCTGTGACCTTCCTGCGCCTCCTTCCTGCGCCTCCTTCCTGCGCCTCCTTCCCGACTTTAAGAGTTTAACTGAGGGTTGTCAAGCGTTCAGCGCACAGTGCAGCCGAAGCCTTGACGCGGAAACGAGATTTGTGGAGCAATCAATAAACTGATAAGTGCAACGTGAGGTACATGAGGTGGAACGAAGTTGTGTACTCGCAGTCCCAGTTACACACAAAATTGGCACCAGTTTAAAAAGAACCAGTAAATAAGGATCTGAGATATACACTAAACACTAATAATGTAAAACAATACGGCGTAACAGCAGCAGCCCGAACATGAGTCTGTGTGAATAGATGGGAATGAATTAATATAGCAGCATGAGATAATCAGCAGCATGAGATAATCAGCAGCATGAGAAAACCATCAGCGTGAGATAATCAGCAGCATGAGATAATCAGCAGCATGAGAAAACCAGCAGCATGAGATAATCAGCAGCATGAGAAAACCATCAGCGTGACATAAATCAGCAGCATGAGAAAACCATCAGCATGAGATAATCAGCAGCATGAGAAAACCATCAGCATGAGATAATCAGCAGCGTGAGATAATCAGCAGCGTGAGATAATCAGCAGCGTGAGATAACCAGCAG
>NC_056519.1:3716987-3717728 GCF_014905685.2 Nematolebias whitei | reverse complement strand
AGATAATCAGCAGCGTGAGATAATCAGCAGCGTGAGATAACCAGCAGCGTGATATAATCAGCAGCATGAGATAATCAGCAGCACAGATGAGTCACATCTCACCAGTTAAAGTGACATTACAGTATGTATTTTACGTTTCTGTACAATGATGACATCAGTTCGCTAGCGTTACGTCAGTTCCGGCAGTTGTTGACGGGGGAACAGTTGGGTAGGCAGGGTGCCCGGTTCTGTTGGCAGGGCGGGGCGCCCTACTTGTATAATGGTAGGGGAACCACGAGTTTATCTGGTTGGTGGATTACTCAGTCGGTTGAGTTCTTTCTAAAGTTTTGGGCAGTTGATTATTGGACTACCTGTGACCCGAAAAGGAAGAAGCAGATTAAAGATAATGGATGGATGGATGGATGGATGGATGGACTAACTTCGGCCACTTTTCGTCAGTCGGCCATGCCTGTGAATATTTAATCACCTGGTAGTAAAATAAAGACCCTGTAGCGGTTACAACCAGCACACTGTAGCCAAATATTTATTTTCCAGCATGAATTCACTGCTGCATATTTTCACGCGAGCGCTGCAGCCGACGGGTTTCTGCTCCGTCCGGTCCGTGATCAAACCGTTGCGTTGTCACAAACGGGTTGGACGGCAGAAAAGAGGCTCCGTTTAAAACCTGGAGCCAAGCTGGGCTCTGTTTAAAACATGGAGCCAAGCTGGGCTCCGTTTAAAACCTGGAGCCAAGCTGGGCTC
>NC_056519.1:3701831-3716977 GCF_014905685.2 Nematolebias whitei | reverse complement strand
TGGAGCCAAGCTGGGCTCTGTTTAAAACCTGGAGCCAAGCTGGGCTCCGTTTAAAACCTGGAGCCAAGCTGGGCTCCTTTTACCAGAGAAAAATGACGCAGGCTGCTGTGAGCTAGTAACGCTAACTGCGATCAACGCAAATAAAAACGTGTTTAAAGACGTTTAATTAGAGGCTCTGCAGAGAAAATGTGTTTACTGGTTTGAGGCGAGTACGAAAGTGAGACGTTAGAGAAAAAACACTCGTCGTTCAAATTCCTCCGTTTAATAACCTGCAGGATTTGATTTGTAGATTTTCAGTGACAAACGGGGAAAGTTCGGTGAGTTCTGGAGGAAATATGAACGTTTTTAAATCGTAAATGTTTAATTAAATACGTTTAAATTATCTGTTTAACCAGAAATGATGGGGAAAAAAAAGACAAAAATCTGCATAAAACACTAATTTGTGCTTTTTTTAAATGTGAAACTTAACGATTTAATTCAAATCCAGCTCAGATAAATGAAGCTGATTCAGTCGATCAGCAGCAGGTTCGTGTGAACGCACGAGTGCCGTTTGGTTCGGGTCCGTCTGAAGGACCCGGGTCAGCCCAGATCACCCCCGCTCCCTGCTGGGTACTTTTCCAGGTTTATTGAGACGTCGTTCTGGTGTGCGGGTCTGCGCTCGACGTAAACAAAGAGTCTGACGGAACCACGTGGAGGTTTGACCCACGTCAGGCGGCTGCAGTCTGGAGCTTCAACGGGTTTTGGTTGTTTTCCAACGTAAACAAACACACGTGGGAGTTGGCAACGGGTCGCAGATTCTGCAAGGACACTTTAACCTTTAAGTTTTTTATTTTACGTTTCAGACTGTGTGGGTTTTATTTTCAGTCCAGACTCCAGCCCTTTAAAACATTTCATCAGTTTCACTACAACTCGCCTCGTCGTTTCATAAAAACTCCGAAGGCTTAGTGTTCATCCACAAACCGCGTATCTTCTGACGTGTTAGGGCTCAGAGCATGTGTTGTGGATGACTCTCAGCTACTACCACAAAAAAAAACGAGCTCAATGTGTTTAATTGGTTGCAGCCATTTTTTTGTGTAGGCTGAGTTCGATTAGCTGTGGCAGCCATCTTGAATTGGGTTGACTCCAAATTTAAAACGGTTGTAGATGCTAATCGATTGATCACTTCCTGGAAGTTTCATTCAAATCTGTTCCGTGGTTTAAGAGATATTTTGCTAACAGACAAACAAGAATGACTCCCAATAATTAAAGGTAAGGTTTTGAATGCAGAGCATGAGCAACCTGCAAGTCCTCCAACTACAGGCTGGGCGTCAGTCTCAGCTACTACCACACAACATTTCAGCTCAATATCTTTAAAATTGTCTAAGTTATGGTTATTATTATGTTATTTAAGGGCGGGTGGCTGTAGCGGCCTTGTTGATTTGAGTTCACTCCAACGGTTAATCAGCTGTAGATCTGCGTCCAATACTTACTTCTTGAAAGTTTCATTAAAATTTATTTTGTAGATTTTGAGATATTTTGCTAACAGACAAACTGAAATAAAGATGAATGGAGAATTTCAGTTTTGCGCTCAGATAAATAAAGTTAATCTGGAGCTCGCATGTTGATTCAAAGTTGAAACTCTTTGTGAGAAAACAGCAGCTGAAGGATGAACTCACCGATGTCGGAGTTGCAGAAGGCGTCCTGCGGGTGCGTCAGCGCGCACGAGCAGCCCTCCGCGAGCCGAGGAAGCTGCAGGCCGCTGAGCACGAACAGCAGGCCGACCAGGTGCTGCTGGAACACGGGCTGCATGTCTCCAAAGTCCCGCTGTGCGTTCGCCTCGGCTGCGGTGAAGAATTCAAACGTATAAACTCCGGTTCTGACGACTGCCGCTGCGTCTTTGGACCCGTTCTGCTCCAGGAGGGAGAAACGGCTGCTTTTATAGAGGAGGAGGACACGCCCCCCTGACACGTCAGCCAATCAGAGCGCAGCATGAGGCTTCTCGGAAATGAAGATGACATCGCTGCTTCATCTGTTTTTCCCTCAAACTGACCATTTATTTATTTGTTTATTTATTTATTTAAAGGATGAGACGCTGGGTAAAACTACGGACCTGTTCAGTTTTATTTACTTTCTCCAAAAACATTTAAAAATAACAAGATTGAAAATGACTAAAACCGGGAAAAAAAAAAAAAAGATTCTTACAGGAAGAGCACATGTTTATGTGACCACGTGCTGAAAATGCTACAGAAGTCACATGAAAGACGGGCGATAATGTAAATGATCGTCTGGATGTGGGTGTTAGCAAAATATCATGATCTTTTGGAGGGATTTTAATAAAACTAACCACTGGATGCACCGCCACAACTGATTAACTTTTAGTCCAACTAAGTCAAGATGGCTGCCACAGCTAAGCGTTTTTAGTAAACACAAAAATAGCTGCAACTCTGTCAGTTGTTCAGATATTGAGCTAAAACTTGGAGTGGTAGTAGCCGAGAGTCGCTCACAGCTCATACTCTGAGCGTGACGTCGGTGGATTTACGGCTCTTTGGAAGGGAGCCTGCTCTCCTCGAGTCATTTCGTTCAGTTTTGAATGGTTTGTCCCGTCACTGTGTGCATTAAAAACAAGCTCGGTGTCTCTCTGAGGAGTAAACACGAGGACGACAAAACAGCTGTAAAAGCTAAAGGTTGCAGAACGCAAGCTAAAAGCTATAAGTGGAATGCTAAACACTAAAAAGATCAAAACACCAGCCAAAATATCAAAGAAGCAAATGGTTGCTAAAATAGCAACAAGCTAGCTCACAGCTAAAAATAATAAAATGGTTGCTGATAGCTAAACGTAGCATAAGACTTGCTAAAATCTCAAAGTAACAAGCTAACTAAAGACAGCAAAGGGGTAGCTAAAAGAAAAACTTATTTAAAAGTGAATGAAAGTAGCAAACGGCTATTTTAAAGTTAAGTAATAAGTGTTGTCCTCTGCTTCGTGTCAGCAGGAGTTTTATTGAAATGTAGAACCCTATGAAGGTTTACCCATCAAGCCGATGGGAAGAGATTTTAAAATAAAGACTTTTGGACCCACTGGACAGATGTGAATGAGATCTCACATTAATCACTGGGTGTTCATTAACACCTGATTAACTCCTGGAGTCAACCCTGTTCAAGATGGCCGCCACAGCTAATCGATGGTAGCAAACACTAAAGCAGCTTTGCTCGGACCGGAGTCAAATGTGCGTCCATCTGTCCGGCAGCTGAAGCTTGGACCGATCTGGGTCCAACAGGACTATGGTCCCAAACACAGTTGATCTACAACAGATCAGGTCAAGAAGAACAGAACCAAGGTGCTGCACCGGTCCAGTCAGAGTCCAGAACCTCAGCCTGACTGAAACTCTGTGGTGGACCTTCAGTAAGTTGAGCAGAAACCAACGATGGAAAGAGAGGTCCAGATCTTCTGAGGTGACGTCGACTGGCGGTTCCGTGAAACTGGAACGGAGATGTGGGCTGTGCAGCAGCGCCGGACCCCCCTCCCTCAGTGACCGTCGCTCCTGAAGGTTCTTATTTCTCCAACTTCCGGCTTGTCGGGAGAATGAAAAGTATTTCCTGTGAGTCAGCTCTGCTCTGTTCCGACTACGCAGGGCTTCTCCGGCACACGAAGAGGGCCGGCCCGCTTCAATCCGGACCTTTTTTTTTCTATAATTGGACTTTTTCAGATGAAGTCCTCTGGGCTCGATGCTGAGCTTACGGGACGCTGGCCTACTTTGGCGACATCGTTTCCAGAGGGTCTTGTTTATTTCAAGTGATTTTGACAGACTGAGAGACCCAGAACCAGATTTATAACCCATTTCTGACAGGAAACTGCAAGTACAACATGCATGTACTGTACGTGAACCATATATATATATATATATATATATATATATATATATATATTATTGTTCTATTAACACAAGTTGGACTTAAAAAGCAGCAACAACAAATAAAAACATTAAACTTCAGGAAATGGAGGAAAGAAATCGATGAAGATTTTTTAAACATCATTTTGAATTCTGTGGCAGCGACACATCTTAAAAAGTTGTGGTAGTTGTTCATTGTTTCTCATACCGTTATACAAGCAGGGCGCCCCACTCTGTCAACAGAACCAAGTGTCCTGCCTATCGAACCGACCCCCCCCCAACAATAACTGCCAGCACTGCCGTAGTCTTAATCTGGTGGTGTGTCATACAGATGTGCTAGCTAAAAAAATAGAGGTAGTGTTCCAATTCCCTCATGCTGAGCCCCCCCCCCCCCCCCCCCCACACACACACACCTTGAGAAACTTTCGGGATAAACGGTGCTCAACACGCAACACAGACGTGTGTCCACCCCCCACCTCCCCATCAACAAAAAACACGGAAGAGATGAGTGCCCTGCCATGGCAAGTGATGTAGGGGAACCACTGTAACTAAGTACCGAATTTGTCGTTATATAAGTCGGGGGGGGGGGGGGGTTGCATAATTTACATGCCCTGCAACTTATACGCCAAAGCGACGTATTTATGGATTTTTTCACATTCGTATAAACCAATTTTTTGCTGAGTTATAACCGTTTTCATTCATTCTGACTGAAATCATTAAACACTACCATTTTCAGTCACTAGATGGCACTCGAGCAGTATGGCATGCCGTTGTATCATGTAATAGGTAAATGTGGCTATTAATGATACAATCAGCTTGCCATCGCCTGCCACTGTCCTCCGGGATCATGCCTGGAGCAACCGTCAAATCAGCTTCATTTCGCTGCACCGCCCCGGCGAAATGCAGCTGATTTGACCATTGAAGTAAATGTATTAAGTAAAAGCTCAACAGAGACGCACCTTTATTAGAATGTCGAGCAAACAAATAATTGTTTTTAAGTGTTATCTTGTTAAATAATTGTTAAAGTCCTCGCGTGCACGCTCCCGCCATTTGGCAGCCAATCGATTTTTGGCACAACACTGGACATTTCCGGGTTCTTATCGGTGACGCAGAATAGATGTGACGTATTTATGAATCTTTCACTTTATTAGACATATTTGAACTGATGCGACGTGTACGTCAGAAAATGCAGTAGGTTAATTAGCAACAGATAGGAAGAGGACTGGGTGTAAAAGAGCTCGTTAGAGAGGCTGAATCTATTAGAAGTAAAGATGGGCAGAGGTTCAGCAGTCTCAGATGAACTGTCTAAAAGTAGTGGAACAATTTCAAAATAATGTTCCTCAATGGAAAACTTAAAATATCTCATCATCTACGGTTTCCAGAATCTGTAGAAATATCTGAGCTCAAAGGAGAAGATCTTCGGGCCCTCAGGGGCCACTTCATTAAAACAGTTCTGGTTCTGTTCTGGGCTCGGGAAGACTTCCACAGATCAGTGTCCGTAAGCACAGTTCATCCACAGATGCTGCTTAAAGCTCTATCGTGCAAAGAAGAAGGCAGATGTGAACATCATCCAGAACCACTGCCGTCTTCTCTGGACCAGAGCTCGTTTCAAATGGAACGAGACAAAGTCCAGAACTGTTCTGCAGTCAGGTGATCCATGTTTTAAATTTTCATGAGTTTTATTTATTTATTTATTTATTTTTTTTTAAACCATGCCTTGTCTTGTGCACTAAAGAGGAAAAAGGACAGTCTGGACTCTTATTGGCACACACTTCGAAAGGCTGCCTCTCTGATTGTGTGGGGGTACATTAGTTTGTCTGATTATGGGCAGCTTGCACATCTGGAAAGGCTCCTTCAGTGCATTTAAGTACATACAAGTTTTAAAACTTTTGCTCTTTTCAATCAAACAAGTCCAAAAGATCCAAGACTGTTGAACAGTTGAGTTCTCCATGAGACCAGAATGGGACTACATTCCCTCCAAAACCCCCATCAACTGGTCTCCTCAAGTCCTGGACTTTCAGACTGTACTTTAAAGAGGAGGGGATGGTTCACAGAGGAACCTGTTGCTGCCATAAAATTCAAAATTACTTTCTTTCTCTTTAAAATGGTTTAATTTCTTAGTGAACGTCGTAAATTAAATGAATGCGATCCCAGCGTTGTCGTAATGTCCCGACACTCAAACCTCTGGGACAGAAATCGGGTGGACTTGCTTTGGTTTTTCCCATGACTGAATGCAGTTTCAGAGCCGCTCTCGACGTCTGTTTCGGGTTGTTGCTCTCAGTGGAAGAAGAAAAAATGTGGAGGCCTGGTGGAGATTCTGTCAGCAGTTCTTCACTGGTTTCCAACACGTCACTCATCTGTTGTGTAGTTAAGACATCAGAAACACAAACATGGCTCTGACCCATGTTACCACTCACAATGGGGACCCCCCCCCCCCCCCCGTAATAAAACCTGATGAACGGTCAGTAGCTTCCCACTCAGGCGGGCCAAACGTAACCACAGCACTCGCTGCTCAGACGTGAGCCCCCCCGCTCTGCTCCACTGAACATATTTGGTGTGTGTGCGGTCAGGAACCCCCCACAAAATGACTATGTTACATTACAGCATGAGACAACGAGACACCAGGCCTGACCATAAACACAGGCTCATGACAGCATGGAAACAGCTCCCTGGAATTCCTAAAGTCTGAGGGAATGCCTCAACGCCGAGTGCACTGCAGGAAAAATAGAACCTCTGTTGGACTCCAGACCGGGTCATCGTTAAGGTCCGACCTGGGCATTTTTAGGCCTGAGGTCTATATATCGCCTTTAGGACATCCGTGTCCGTCAATCGAATGATGCGTGTTCACCAAGACACGGACTTCCAAATATTTCTTTACAGGAGTCAAAGGTGTGTTCAGCTTGTTGTGCATTGTGTGTTGAGAGCTTTGTATGTTAGAAGTAAGATTTTAATTTATATTCTGAAATTGACAAAGAGCAAAGCTAAAACTGGACACATATGATCTCCTACCAGCTCTCAGTAAAACTCTGGTAACAATTTTGTTGGGGTTAAAAGACATATCCTGATCAAAAATAAACCAAAGCTTTTTAACATTAGAACCGGAGGCCAAATTTATGTCATCCAGAGGAAGTGAAAATAATGAAAAATGTATTCCTACGATGCTCAGGTCCTAAAATATCAACTTCTGTCTTGTCTGAGTTTAAAAGCAGAAAAGTAAGGGTCGTCCAGGTTTTTATGTCTTTAAGACATGCTTGTAGTCTAAGTAGCTGATTGGATTCATTGCGTTTCATGGACAAATACAGTATAACTGCGTATATCATCAGCATAACAATGAAAATGTATTCTATCCTGTTTAATTACTTTATCTAATAGAAGCATATATTAAGTAAAAAGTACTGGTCCAAGCACCGAACCCTGAGGAACTCCAAGACTAACTTTAGTGCATGAAGAAGAATCATTATTTACATTTACAAACAGGAATCTTTCGAATATGATTTAAACCACTTTAGATCCATTAAGGGTATTTTAATGAGTGGTTGTTGGAGCTCTAATTTATAAACTGTTGGAATACCCCCTTTGGGTCGGGGGAGGGAGGAGTCTTTGCCTCAAGGGGAGGGGTTCCAACTTTGAGGAAACTAAACTTTGAGGAGTTAATCACTGGATGTGCTTCTACAACTGATTAACTTTTGGAGTCAACTCAATTCAAGATGGACACCACAGCTAACTGACATAAGCAGTGTTTCCCCTACCATTATCCAAGGAGGGCGCCCCGCCCTGTCAACAGAACCAAGCGTCCTGCTTACCGAACTGTCCACCCTCCGCACGTCGATAACCGATGGCACTGCCATAGCGCTAAGCTAGTAGCGCGCAATACCGATGCGCTAGTTAAAAAGCTAGAGAGGTAGCGCCCCGTTTCCCTCACGATGAGCCGTTTCCTTCAACTCCCCCAGGTCGACAACTGTCGGCACAAACAGCGCACAACGCAGATGTGTCTACGTCTCCCCCCACCCTACTATAAAAATCATGGAAAACCTCAGTTAATCTGACAGATGATGAATTAAAAGTTGATGTGGTTTTAGCTGTGAGTCATCCTGAACACATATATATTGTGACGTTAGATTTTACTCTGTATTTTCAAAGTTTGACCAAATCGACCACAGCTCCGTTTCTCAACCAGAGATGATCTTAGTCTAAAACTCTGTTGTGAGAGGTGAAGGGTGACATGCATCACGGAAAGCGTTAAGTTCGTTCAGGCGACGCAGGCTTTTTTTCTGCTCAGAAACCCATAAAGGAGCTGTTTTTCCCAGAAGCCCGAGCTGTGACGGGAAGGTGTGCGTGGGAGAAGAAAGGACGGTGACCTGAAGAGGCTCGAGTGAGTCGGCAGCAGGTCAGAGGTCAGCAGGAAGCTGAGGTCACAGTGGAAGGGTGGAGGGTCTCTGCATGGGTTAAATCCAGAAATGACGCCACCATAGTGTCAAACATTGTCTGTTTGTGTGTTTTTTTTCTGAAAACAAATGTCGACTGAATGTTAGGTTTCATTCTGAACACTTTTAATTTCTACTCAGGAATCTGACACGGGAGGTCCAAATCAAAGGTCAAACCTGGTCAGTTATTACTAAAATGAATTAAAGCAGTTTGTAATTTTAATAGTGTACGCTCTTCACGCACACAAGTCCATTCTGAATCTTTGAACAAATCAATGACTTCATAGTCCCTGTAGGAATGCATACCACCTACCACTCTTCTCTTGAAAATGCTGGAGTTGTTGTGCTGTTGGTCAGAAGTTAAAAATAAACTTATGAGAAGATGTTTCCCTCAGTTCAGTAAACTGTGCATACATATTTAGAATGGTGTTGATACCTAGAGTCCAGGTACACCCCTCCCTGCCACCAGGCCTACTGTGCACCCAACCTTGACTTTTCTTCCCACAGTTGGTGGATCCACTTAAAAGCAGCTTCATGTAGACTTTTGTGCCATGGCTTGACCACCAGGATTTCACTGGCAGGTTCCCCCACCGGGCCTGGCTCCTGGAGTGTACCAGTTTCCATATTTTGAGTCGTGACTCTTTTTCTCATAGTCTTCTTTCATTGAGGGCTCAGCCTAAGCAATAAGGAGAGGAGTGTCTCCTCACCTAAAGGTAGTTGTGACATCCCAATAGGAGGCCTCCCAAATGTCTTATTCTAAATGCTTTCCATGTAATTTCTACTGGGAGGAGATCCCAGAGCATATCTTCATCAATTATGGAAGGAATGTATATCATCACTGTTCAGGGAACACCTTAGGATCCTCCAGAAGGAACTGTAATGTTGCTAAATAGAGGAATGTATGTATGGATCTATGGATGGAATGGATGGATGGAATGAATGAATGAATGAATGAATGAATGAATGAATGAATGAATGGATGGATGGATGATGTTGTATGGATGGATGGATCTATAGATGGAATGAATGGATGTATGTATGGATCTATGGATGGATGGATCTATAGATGGAATGAATGGCTGGATGGATGGATCTATAGATAGATGGATGGATGGATCTATAGATGGAATGAATGGCTGGATGGATGGATGTATGTATGGATCTATGGATGGATGGATCTATAGATAGATGGATGGATGGATCTATAGATGGAATGAATGGCTGGATGGATGGATGTATAGATAAATGGATGGATGGATCTATAGATGGGATGAATGGCTGGATGGATGGATCTATAGAAAAATGTATGTATGTATGTATGGATCTATGGATGGATGGATGGATGGTTCTTATGCCTTGGGGCTTGTTTTGATGAAAAAGATGTCAGTGGAAGGGTGGAGGGGCTCAGGGTGTGTAAATCTAGCGGTGACATCATTAGCTTCAGACACCAGCTTGACTTTTTCCAAACATTCTGAATGTTGGACTGTTTCACAGGAAACGAGCCAAACGGGTCAATGAGTCATTTAACCTTTGCATTAGGAAGAGTTATTATTTTAGGAGCAGCTTCAGTTGATTGTCTCTGCGGGCGGTGAAGAATTCTCCAGAAATAACCGTTATCAACTCGGATGAGTCATCAAGGTCCAAAGAACAGCTGTCGATTCAAACCACGTTCATTTACCAGAACATCTGCTTAACTTAAACTCCTTAAACCTTTACTTTTATGTTTATCACACCCGCAGCCGAAGATTATAAAGGAGCAACGTTGTTGTTTGCATGTGTGTGTGTGTGTGTGTCTGTATGGTTAGCAAATAGCTAAAAAGAAAAATTGGCTGTTAGCTACACTTTTCTTAACTTTCTCTCAATGTTTTACTAATGGTGACATTTAGCTACTGTTTTGCTAGTTGTAGCATTGTTGCTACAGTTTTGTTAATTGCAGCCTTTAACTGTTTTAGCTATGGCTATAGCTATCGTTGTCATTTTTTGCATTGAGCTGCAGTTTTGCTAATTCAAGCTTTTAGCTACAGTTTAGTTACATTAGCTTTTAGCTACAGTTTAGTTACATTAGATACAGTTTTGATCATTTTATTTTTAGCTGACTTTATTTAAACCTTCAACTGTGGTTTTGCTAATATTAGCCTTTAGCTGTTGTTATGTTATATATGCTGCTGTATCTACTGTTTTGTTAATAACTTTTAGCTGTGGTTATATTCTGATTTTATAAGTATTCGCTTTTATCAATGGTTATAGCTATAGTTTGTTTTTCACTGAGCTGCAGTTTTGCTAATTCAAGCTTTTAGCTGAAGTTTAGTTACATTTAGCTTTTAGCTACAGTTTTGATCATTTTATTTTTTAGCTGTGACTTTATTTAAACCTTCAACAATATTTTTGCTAATATTAGCTTTTAGCTATTATGTTATATGCTGCTGTATCTACTGTTTTATTAATATTAGCTTTTAGCTGCAGTTATTTTCTGTTTTCATCTACAGTTTTACAAGTATTAGCTTTTAGCTATGGTTTTAGCTATAGTTATCGTTTTTTGCATTGAGCTGCAGTTTTGCTAATTCAAGCTTTTAGCTACAGTTTTGATCATTTTATCTTTTAGCTGTGCCGTTATTGAGACCTTCAACTACGGTTTTGCTAATATTAGCTTTTAACTTTTATGTTATATGCTACTTTATCTACTGTTTTGTTAATATTAGCTTTTAGCTGTGGTTAATTTCTGCTATCTACAGTTTACAAAAATTATCTTTTAGCTCTTATGTACTTCATGCTTTTAGGCACAGTTTTGCTATTTTGAGCTTTTAACAGCAGTTTTGATTCATTTAGCTTTTATCTACACTTTTGATCATTTTAGTTTTTAGCTATGTTTTTTCATTTTCGCCCTCAGTTACAGTTTTGCTAATAGGCTTTAGCTGTGGTTATGTCATTTCCTTTTTTATCTACGGGTTTTCTAATATTAGCTTTTATTCATAGTTGTGGTAATTTCAGTTTTTAGCTACAGTTTTGCTCAATTGGGCTTTTAGCTACAGTTGTTCTAATTTTAGCTCTTTGTTTCAGTCGTGCCAGTTTTACATCTCAGGACAGCTGTAATAAACTCATAGTAAACGTCTACAGCTTTATCTGAAACGTGGCGGGTGATATGCATTCCTCCATGGCAGACTTGGCCTTCATGATATCCATTTATTGACTTCAAAGTGTTTTTGGAGGAACTTCAACTCCCACAGCTGCCCTCTAATATAACAGATATTTTGTGCCCATTAAACAAAATGTTCTCATCGATGAAGTTAAGTGTTTGTTTTGAACTCGCGCCGGAGTTTTCCCTTTTAAAAAACTGTTTTTCCGATGTGTCGGTCTTAGTGTGGGCGGCGATGAAGCGTCCTGCGGCGGCACCAGTGGGCGTGGGTCTCGTTGACCGTGAGTCGCTGCACAAACCACAGCAGGAGGGAAGTCATGCTGCGTTTATTTTTATAGTTGGAATCCCCCGTTAACCAGACCAGAGACTCTCCACAAACACTGCAGCACCGCTGGGAGACGGGGATCTGTTACACAATTCCTAGTGACGTTTACGTTGCTTCTAAAAGCGGGGCCTTCGTCCGTCCTGCAGGGGAACCTCTGCCTGTTATCTGAGTCATGCCACACACCCGGGGGTGTTTACTCTGTTTCTCCATGAGTTGGACCTTTTATTGCAACACACGTCTGTTTTGTTAGAGAAAAAAAGTTCCCGGGCTTGTTTTTATTTTCTTGAACTGACAATCCTGCAGAATAATGTTGGAGCAAACTCGCTTTGGGTGACCCAGCTGAACGTCGTCCTTCCTGTAGAGACGCTCGGCGACTTAATTCTTCCTCAAGTCGTGACTTTTTTGCTACGTTGAGTTTGTCCAATCCTTTTCCAGTCAGAAAAACGTGGATTGTTCTCTTTGGGTCGAGGGTGAGGTTCTGCCTCAAGTGGAGGAGTTCAAGTATCTCTGGGTTTTGTTCACGAGGGAGGGAAGAATGGAGCGTGAGATTGACAGATAGATTGGTGCAGCATCTGCAGTATTGTGGACTCTGTGCCGGTCCGTTGTGGTGAAGAAGGAGCTGAGCTGTAAGGCAAAGTTCTCTGTTTACCGGTCGGTCTACGTTCCTACCCTTACCTATTCATCCATTCAACCTTTATTTAGACAGATAAGTCACATTGAGCCTAGAAGACTCATTTACAAGTGAGACCTGTTTAGACAAACAAAAAGTAGTGAAACTGGACACATGTAGGAATTGGAGATGAAAAAATTCCTATCTGACTTTTTTTCTTCTTGGCTGAGAAGAAAAACTCTAAAGCCCCCAGTATACTCCTGCATACGTACGTCCACGCGCAGGTACGCGCGTACGTAGGCGGAGGGTTGAGACTTCATACTCGAGCGTCCACCCTGAGCGGCTGCAGAGCAGCTCCGCAGACGAGGGGCGTTTACCTTAGGGACAAATTGAGGTTGCCGATTGATAATTTCCTGACACGCCTACTGGATTGATTGACAGGTAAAAAAAAACAGAGCTGGCAGCCCCAGCCGCAGTGGTGTTCTGTGTTTATATGTTGTTAATAAAATATTATTTAAAAAAAAAAACAGGGAGCGCTGGCCCTGCAGCCCACACATCAGATCAGCCCACCAGGAAATCTCCAGACCCTCCCGCAGCCACACTGGACCTGATTTTAATTTGCTCGTGACAAATTCCTTCATTTCTCACCATTTCAGTCATGGCATCAACGGAGGAGGAAGAGATCACTTGCCTCTTGGCAAAAAAACAAAAGAAAAGGTCAGATCAGAAATTAAGAAAGGGAATTTTGGTGTCTCGTACAAAACTGTCCATCATTGGGCCGTTTGTGTGACACCACGCATGCGGTCGTAAAAATTGAGCTTTGCACGGACATGCCCTGCGGAGGTACGTGCGTACGGACGTACGCTGGAGTATACTGGGAGCTTAATATTAAAAAACACCTCGCACAAACAAGCACATAGCGACATAGACATTCCAAATTCAGATAAACACACAGTTGTTTTGGGGATAGGCAGAACTTAATGACATCTACCTTGAGTCTGTGTTGGTCCAAATGGTTCTGAAATGTCCAAATTACATGGCCACACTGATGGAACGTGACTGAGTAAAATCCCCAAGATATGTTCCATTCTGCCCAAAGCATTTGAGTCTGGGTACTCGAGGCATGAACTAAGCCATCATAAATGCAAGCAACGTGATCGGGTCCCAATTTGCTGCCGACGACTTCCTTGATCGTTGATAAAACCAGCAACGAGCCGAATCCAAAAAGCAGGAACCAGTTATCGAAAATCCAATTAAATATGCGTCCTTAAAATCCACAAATGGCAGCAGAGAGACACATCATCAAGTCTTCAAGTCGATGAGATATCCAGCTGGGTGCATGCCAACGGCAAATTGGCTCGCCTAAAGCCTGTCTTCTCTTCGAAGAAATGTTATCAATTGAGTTGAGGGACCCACTGATCATAATTGATCATAATTATGATATATAGCTGATCCATAATTATGGTTCGGAAGATATGCAAGAGAGGCTCAGAAGCAGTTTCACAGACAGACAGCAAAGCGGAGAGGGAGGAGAAGGGAGAAGCGTCCAACCTCGACAAGAGCAAGTGGTGGTCGTGAACTCTGGGTAGTGACTGAAAGAATGAGATTGTGGATACAGGAGGTTGCTGGACTTTCCTTTAGAGACAGGGTGAGAAGTTCAGTTATCAGGAGAGACTCGGAGTAGAACTGCTGCTCCTCCACATCGAGAGGAGCCAGTTGAGGTGGTTCGGACATCTGGTAAGGATGCTCCCTGGCCACCTCCCTTAGGAGGTGCTTCGGGTATGTCTGACTTGGAGGAGACCCCGGGGAAGACCCAGGACATGCTGGAGAGACTATGTCTCTCAGTTGGCCTGGGAACTCCTTGGAGTCCTCCCAGAAGAGCTGGAAGAGGTGGCTGTGGAAAGAGATGTCTGGACCTCCCTGCTCAAGATGCTGCCCCCAAGACCCAAGTCCAGAACAAGTGGAAGATGATGGATGGGTTGATTGACTGATTGATTTATTTTGTGTTTGGACAGTGACACAGAGAATCCTTTGATGTTAGGAAAATTTGGATTATTTTAATCCGGTTTCGATGGGTTTTGTTGTTGCTGCTACAGTGCAGATCCACTCAGTCCAGCTGCTGGCACAGCTGGAATAAATCCAGAGCAGCTGGTCCAGAACATCTTGCAGCTCGATGCATCCCCGCTCTCCTCCCTGTGTTCCGGGTCTTAACTGAAACCAGCAGCAGCGCTGACATTTGGACCGGACCCCGGTATGTGTTTTGTACGAGCACGCCCTTCCTTCCTTCACTGTTAGAGAAGATTCTGACGGGATCGGATCTTTTTCTGCTCCTTATCTGAAGCCCCGAACAGGAAATGTGCAGCTGTAATGTTTGGGGTGGGGGGTCCAGTTTCTGTCTTCAGTGTGACTGCTGACTCAGTTTTATGAGGCTTTTCATTCATTTTTATTTGTAGCTTTTACCATTTATAACATTTAACTCGATCAATGTATTTATTGTAAATGTATTAATATTTCCCATTAAGTCTTTAATTAATAAACATTGTTTTCTTTTAAATCTGCTTCCTCCGGCTGTATTTTTATTATTTTTTGTCTTTTTGTATTTCTATTAGCTTTTATTTAACATTTAACATTTTTAGCTTTTAGCTACAGGTTTTCCTTTTTTTAACTTTTAGCCCCTGGTTTTCCTTATTTTAGCTTTTAGCTACTGGTTTTTCTCACCTTTTAGCTTCAGATTTTCATTATTTTAGCTACAGATTTTCATTATTTTAGCTACTGGTTTTCCTTTTTT
>NC_056519.1:3699423-3701821 GCF_014905685.2 Nematolebias whitei | reverse complement strand
TTTCATTATTTTAGCTACTGGTTTTCCTTTTTTAGCTTTTAGCTACTGATTTTCCTTATTTTACCTTTTAGCTACAGATTTTCATTATTTTAGCTACTGGTTTTCCTTATTTTAGTTTTTAGTTCCTGGTTTTCTCGGTGTGGTTCTGCTTGTTTCACCTCTAACAGCTGAGTTTATTTTGTTCTTCAGGCCTGAGATTTAATTTCAGCTGGTTCTCCTGGTTTATGTTTCCTGCAGACTTGTGGTTCCTCGTCCCACCAAACTGGACCGGTTTCAGACCTGGTTCAGGTTTTATCTGTAAATAAACAGCCTCACCCAGCTCTGCGGGGGGGGTCGTGTGCCAGACCCCGACTGTCGGCCACATTTACTGAAACTCGCCTCGTGTTTGAAAACAGAAAGCCGGTGAAGTCGCCCACCGTGTAATGAACAGTTTCAGCTTCTGAACTTCACCGGACGCTTTTTACAGATTTTCTTCTGGGAACGAAAGTTTAAGGGGAATTCATTGGTCTCCGGTAAAAACAGAACCACCGAGGTTTTGGTTTAAGTAGTGGAAACCTGTTTTGTTGAATTGTCTGGTGAAGTGTATCCCTTACTGTAAAGTAGATTTTATTGATTTATTTTTAGTAAACATGACTCGACTTCTCAGCAGAAACTAAAATCAGCTGGAAGTTTATTTCTGAAACATCCACATCTGTATTTTTATTTAAAGCTTCCTGCAACATCTGGCGACACGTTTGTTTTTCCTCGTATATTAAAGCTCGAGGTGAGGCGGCGTTTGACCAGTCAGTGAATCAGCTGAAATCCAGTAACCCCCCACCCCACCTAACGCTCGAGTTTCATCGGAGTCAGAGGATGTGGTCGTCTGCCGTCATCGCCATGCCGACGGGAACGACTGAAAGAATCTGTCCAGACGGAGTGGGCGGCCCACTCCACGCAAAAACACTAAAGCGCTACTCCAGCAGGCAAACAGACCCCCACCCTGCCATGGCTTTTCTCAGGTACCTGTTGAGCCTCGAGCTCGTGGTCGTACGTCATGTGACGCACGTGTTCATCGGTAAACCCCACCCGCCATGAGGTCGTGCTGATCGTGGTGAATGTCTGAAGCAGGACAGAAGAGTTTGGATCCGTTCTCCACGTGTCCTCACGTCTCACAGGAAGTTTCATCTGCTCAGTTCAACAGTTTGCTCCACGAAGTCAGACAAAACTGGAGAAATGTCGTTTCCTGTGAAACTGCAGTGAACGCTTGTTGCTGAATGATCTTTGCTGAAAACAGCTGACATTTACAAGAAAACGAAGGCAGCAGAGGAGTAGCTAAAACGTGTAGAAAAGAGCAGAATAAGCTAAAATAGAAAAAAAAGGGGGGGGGGGAGTAGTGGTGCAGAGGTTAGAGAAGGTGGGCCTGTGATCGGAAGGTTGCCGGTTCAACTCCCCGGACAGACGAGATCAAAATATGGGTGGGAAAGGTGAAACACCCACATCTGCCTCCACCCTCATTTAGGCCTGTCTGTATAAACAATAAATCAATTAATCACACGATAATGAAAATTATCGACCTCATTTTAATTGATCAGCTTGATCGTGTCTCTCTCTTTCTACTGGACTCAACTCCGGTGCTCTTCACTGACCCCTCCCTTTCTCTTTTCTCTTTAAAATTAATTTTAACGATCCAAAATCTCGTTTTTGGATCATTAAAAGCAGCTAAGCTGAGAAGCTGATCTACGAGCTGAGCTAACAGGCCGACCTTGTTAGGAATAAAATAACCTTTGATGATAAATTGTGGAAAATAACATAATATGAGTTGGTGAATATAAGGTTTAATTATGAATTATGGAAAATAGATCCTATAAAGATGGCTAGAATATCTGTCAGATGTGTAAACTAGGCCATAAGCTGATAAATAATATATTTTTAGTGACTGCTAACTTTAAAATCAACCATGCCACTTTTTGCTGTCAGTAGGAAACTAGTTCCTTATAAGGCCTTTAATGAGAAACAAAACATTGACCTCAGATGTTCTTGTTCAGTTAACTAAGATCAACTATAAAATAATTAATAATGAGTCAAAGAGCAGCTTAATGGGTCAGGACGACTTTAGTAGAGCAATCTAAGACTTGATAATGTAATAGATTACCAAGGGGATAATCAGAGTCTCACAGTCTTTGTGAGATTATGTAAGTTGGTGCTTATAATGTGTCACATACTCAGTGGAAAGACAGGACAGCTAATGTGGGCCTGATTGATTGGACAGGGACTTCAGAGAGTCTTTAAGGTGTTTGATTGGATAAGAAATAGAAAACAGGAAGTGTCACGGGGTGGATAAACACAGTCTATAAATGTGGGAACAGAGCTGACACATGGCAGAATTGTATTGTTCGGGGCCCCTTGATGTCAGGTTTTA
>NC_056519.1:3679626-3699023 GCF_014905685.2 Nematolebias whitei | reverse complement strand
AAAAAAAAAAAAAAAAAAATATATATACAATTCTCCCTTGTTCACGCATTTTGACGTCTATAAAAATAAAGATGTTTTTTAATTCCGACATAAGCGTGTGTTCCATCCGAGCAAATAATTTGGGTGGGGGAAGAGGAGAAAGACCATTGTTGCCCCTTACAACCTCAGGAAAAAACCTCCTTCTTGTTGAAGCTCCAAAATTCATGGTTGATACCCGTGCCTTCGTGGAAAAAGTTTTTATCTGTCAAAAACTGAGAACTTGTTTATTGATTTTTTTATTTTTTATTAAAATTTTTGTGTGAAAAATGCTATGCTAAAGATCTCAAACCACGGCAAGTGTCTGCCATTTTGGGAACCAAAAAAAAGAAGGAAAGAGAGACAGCCCATGTCACATCAAGGGGCCTCCCTCCCATTTTTCTTAAAGAGACACACTGCTCGCTCCCTCACTATCCATCCTTTGGTTCAAACAGTCTTATACTAACATCTAGTGGTCAAAAAGGTACTACATGCAAAACAAATAAAACATTTCTTCTTAAATCTGACAATAATTACTAATTATTGTCAAATTTCAAACAATATTATCGTTTATCGCAATAATTTTTGAGACAGTCGCCCAGCAAAATTTGTTATCGTGACAGGCTTACCCTCCTTTGCCTCAGTCTAGGCCCTTGAGCAAGGCCTTAACCCTCACCATCTGCTCCTCCAAGATGGCAGCTCTCTGCTCCACACAGAGGGCTGTGGTAACTTGGTGGTCAGGAAGAGCATCTGGCGTAAAATCAATCACCAAGTCTTTGTGCGAGTTAGTTTGCGGTGGCTACCCCTGAAGAAGGGAGCTGTCGAAAAATAGATCTGGCAATCATCAGCATAGAAGTGAAATAAAATGCCATGTTTCCTGAAAATAGAGTCGAGGTGCAGTAAGTAAAGATCAAATAAGAGGGCCAAGGATTGAGCCCTGGGGGACACCATGTGGAAGAGGAGCAGTGGAAGATAAAAAAAAGTGTCAATTTTTACGCAGAAACTCTTATTGGTTAAATACGACTGAAACCAATTGAGGGTGATACCCCTGATGCCCACACAGTGCTCAAGACGAGAGATTAAAATGCTGTGATCAACCGTGCCAAATGCAGCAGACAAATCTAAGAGCACTAAAACAACAAACTTTCTGGAGACTGTGGGCAAGAATATATAATTTGAAACTGTCAAATGTGCACTCTCTGTACTGTGACAGCTTTAAACCCAGACTTAAACGTTAGAAATGAGCCGTAAAAGTTTAAAACATCACAAAATGTTTGATGGATGTAAAGAGAGTTTTTCATTTTCAAAGAGGAAAAACATGGCCGAAAAGGCTAAATATTTCAAAGAGATAAAAAGGCTCAAATACCAAAGGTCACAGCAGGAATGTCCTGAATGAGCCGAACGTGAGAGCCCAGTTCTCATAAGTATCGAATACATGCCAGGTAAGTACCAAGTGTGTACCTGTTTAGTACCATGCATGTACCCCATATACATCAGATACTTACCCAGTAAATAAAAGTATATAACTGATAATCACCAGGTAGTAGTTAAATACAGGGTAATAAGTCGCTTCTTATTACACCCCAGTCTCCATTAGTATTCGGTAAGGATGCTGTAGGTACCAGGTATGCACCTGGTAAATGCCAGTCTGTTGTATGTATTTCTACCAAACCTCACTCCACGTCTGTGCAGTACATGGAGGTATATTATTTTCTACAGTAGCTTCAGAGTTTTGTTTTGGAATGAGTAAATATGAAACTATGCAATTAAAAAAAAAAAGACAAAATTGTTGTAGCAAAATGGATTTTCTCTTTAGGCTAGTACTTGTCTATTTGTACCACACAGCGTCAAAAGTAGCATACGTTTCTTACAGTAATCAGAAAGATAAAAGTTTTCCTTATTAATGGTTTATTTCTCTCCTACGCTTCTTGGAAGTGGATTAAAAGAAAACCCTGATGCAAACTCACTTCCTTCCTTTATTTATTTTGGCTCTTGTAAAGTGATAAAAGAGACAATTGAAGCGACATTATCTTGGCAGCATGTCAGCCGGGCTTGTAGCGGCAGAACCTGTCAGTAGAAGCAGCATTTACATCCTCAAGCTGCTCCGTCAGTTCACGGCCCAAAACAAGTTGACGGCAGCTTTAGGACGTGCAGCCCAGTGGTCCATCAGGGAGGGAGTGCTTGAAGCGATAGCAGCTTCCTCCCTCGTTGCAGCGCTGATCGTGTGTTTGCTCCCTCACTGTTTGACCGGAGCGTGTTCAGTTTCTGTTTTTATTAACCAGTTATCATTTGGACGTTTCCACGAAGATAAGCCGTGTAAACTTTTTGACTGGTCTTGAGAGAGGTGTGTGATAGATGAAGCACCAAAGCAAAACTGCTCCCTTTACATATGGCCATAACGGACTAGAAGCTCCGCCCATTTTCAGTTCTAGGGTTGCACGTACCAGCACGTATAGAAAATGGTCTGAAGTCCTTTTCATCTAACCTCAATTATACGAAATGCAGAACGAATTCCACCATGTGGATCCAGTTTGGTCCAAGCTTCAGTTGTCACACAGATGGACTCTCATTTGACTCCAGAACCTTTGGGTCTACAGAGGAGTTCATGGTTCAGTTAGTGACTGACAGCCGCCCAAACCATCTGCTCTCCACCACCGTGCTGACAGCTGGGAGGCTTTGAGCTGAAATGTTTAGGTTTCTCCGAACATGACGCTGAGCTTTATGATTAAATGTCTCAACTTTGGTCTTGTGTGTCCTAAAGACATTGTCCCAGAAGCCTTGTGGTTCCTTTAGAAGAAACTTTACAAACTGAAGTTGTGCTGCCATGTTGTTTTCAGAGAGGAGAGGCCACGACTAGGCCTGTCGCAATAAACGATAAATCAGTTAATCGCATGATTAATTAAAATTATCGACTTCATTTTCATTTATCTGCTTTATCGTTTCTCCGTGTCTCTAGACACTGGATGACAATAAGACTCAACTCCGGTGCTCTTCACTGGCCCCTACCTTTCTCTTTTCTCTTTAAAATCTGTTTTAACAATCCAAAATCGCATTTTTGGATTGTTAAAAACAGCTAAGCTGAGAAGCTAAGCTACGAGCTAAGCTAACAGGCCGACCTCGGGGCAAAAAACCTCCGTCTTGTTGAAGCTCCAAAATTCACAGTTGAAACCTGTGCCTTCTTGTAAAAAGTTATTTTTCCTTTGCAAAAAGAAGCTGAGAACTTGTTTACTGATTTTTTTATTAAAAGTTTTGTGTGAAAAATGCTAAAGAGCTCAAACCACACCGAGCAGCCGCCATTTTGAGAACCGAAAAGAGACAGCCCATGTAACGTCAAGGGGCCTCCCTCACATTTTTCCTAAAGAGACACGCTGCTCACTCCCTCACTATCCATCCTTCGGTTCAAACAATCTTATACTGCCATCTGGTGGTTGAAAAGATATACTACATGCAAAACAAATTAACCAACATTTCTTCTTAAATTTGACAATAATTACTAATTATTGTCAAATTTCAAACACTATTATCGTTTATTGCAATAATTTCTGAGACAATTAATGGCCCAGCAATATTTGTTATTGTGACAGGCCTAGCCGTGAACCTTGACCTTTAACCTGCTAACTCAGGCCTATAGAGTCCGAGATGGAGCTCTTTGAGCATTGCACAGTCTGACCTTTGGGGTGAATATCTTGAGAGTTCCACTTCTGGGAAGATTGTCAGCTGTCTTAAATGTTTTCCACTTGTGAATAATATTTCTCTCTTCATAATGATGAACTCCATTTAGGGAATGACCTTTGACCCTTCCCAGACCGAAGGTCAGCAACAGCTGCCTCTGTAAGGTCTTTGCTGATGTCTTTCCATCTTGGCATTTTGTTACTCCACACCTGTATGTTCCAGAGAAGCAAAAACTCCAGGTTTTTTTTTTGTCCTGATATTTACGACCGTCTACCGGAGAAGGGCGAGTTTTTTCGCCATGACTTCTCTTGGACTTGTATTTTGGTAAAAATAAAATAAACTGACATAATGTTATGTCATTGTTTTTAAAAAGTGAACGTCTTTTATTGTAGTTGAAGGAATTTTCACATCAGTTGCTGTAAACATGACCCAGAAGCCCCTTGTGTCTGTAGGTATTAAAGCATGGGAGTCATTTCACGCCCGAGCGGTGGAAAGGTTTTTAAACTGGAAAAGTCCCTCTTTAGACCCATTTACTGTCCTATCAGCTGGTTTTATCGAGGGGTGTATAAACCACAAGGAGTTCTGATGTCATCTGTTGATGTTTCGTCCACTTTGGTTCTACAAATTACGAGAAATGTCCTGTTTGTGCTGTCCGGACCCATCCAGTTGAAATGTGGTTTTCCACCCAGCTTTTTAGAATCCTGCTCTTGATTGTAACAAACCAACGTTTGTTCCGTCTCCTCCCCGTCTTAGTCATCTGCAAAGACCGGTGTCTGCTTGATGTAGTGTTTACCACATGTCTGTCCACCTGGACGTTTAAAGTAAAGCTTTGAATGTTTTCAGAACCTTGTTTGGCTTTTTTAATACGACATTTCCAGCATTTTGGCTGACAATGTGTCTGTTACATGTTTTTACAATAAATTCTGTCTGTGAATGTGTGTTTAGTCCGGTGTTTAGATCGTACCATTTAGGATCTGTTTTTATGTCCATTTACCCAGTTTGAATTCAAAATACGGTTCAAAGATATTTATATTGACAAACCTCAGATTTTAGGCGGGAAAAATGCTGTAAGGCACTTTCTGCTATCATCAAACTTTTTAGCAAAAGCTTCTTTATTGTTTTTTTTTAATGTTGTTTAAAAAATTTGTAAACAATCCCACTATATCATTTTAATTAAAATCTGGAAACTAAACTTATTTAGTCACATTAAAGTGTCTTTAGCTAAAGCTAGCATAATGCTAACACATTGCATTGAATTGTTTTTGTTTCTATGTAATATTGAGATTCAAGACTGTGAAGGACAAAGAATGTCACAACGTTGCATCTTTCTGATACTCCGATATGCTTACGCTGATCTCCAGAAACGCCAGGTTGACACAAACTTATTGGTCACAAAAAAAAGGATCTGTAATACGAACATAGCAACATGGCGAGTCACATATACCCCACATGTTTAATGTAATACATAAGTTACACAACAGGTATGAAGCTGAAACTCTGCTGGAGGTGAGCACTCGCACCAGGTGATGAAGAGGAAACGAGTGGGTGAATAAAATGAACCTGTGGCTGGTTGCATGGATACTTAGGGTCAACTGTCCAGGAAAACAGGAAGTGTGGTAAAGAGTCCAGGCAGGACGGAGTGGATGGAGACAAGTTTCAGGAGTGATTTGTGACAAAAGGGTGTCCGGCTATGTTGTACGGTCTGGAGACAAAGACATGGACAAAAAGACAGGAGAACGTGTTGGGAGCAGCAGAAATGAAGATGCTAAGGTTCTCCTTAGGATTGACGAGGATGGATAAGATTAGGAATGAGATCATCAGAGGTACAGCACAGGTTGAACAACTGGGAGATAAAGTTAGAGAGGACACACTGAGATGGTTTGGACATGTCCAGAGGAGGGACAGTGGTTTGGACATGTCCAGAGGAGGTGTTGGATGAAAATATCCTCTTTTCATCGTACTTACTCAAAGACGCCACACTCGATTGGAGAAGATTTTTATCCAGTTTTACTTGCAAGAGCAGATTTTCACAGCAAGTTACACAGAAGTTCCATGGAGCTCAGTCATGAGAACCTGCCACGGGCAGCGTGCGATGATATGTTTATCAGCTCACGGCTCACAGGCAGAGACTAGAGTCCTTGGACTGCCAGCTGTGCATGCAGTATCAAATCAGTGGTCCCTGACAGAAGGGACAGTGGTTTGGACGTGTCCAGAGGAGGGACAGTGGGTATACTGGTAGAAGGATGTTAGAAATGCAGCTTCCTGGAAAGACAGAGATGTATGGATGCAGTTAGAGAGGACATGGAGGGAGTTGAAGTGAGGACGGAGATCATGAAGGACAACTCTCTGTAGAGACCCCTGAAGAGGGACCTCTGAAAGAAGAGTGCATATTGTGTGCACGGTGTAAAAATCTGTTAGCAGTTTTCTGTTTAACTGTTTGTTGTGGCGTTTCTGTCCACAGATCACAACCCAGACCTTCCCTGTGGTTGTCAAGATGGGCCACGCTTACGCTGGAATGGGAAAGGTGAGTTCTTCAAAACGTAGTAGATCCTTCACACCAAACAAGTTAGAATCCAGAGAACGGGGTGAAGGCTGTAGATGCAGTGAACAGACGTGTTTTAGGTGTTTAACTCGTTAAAAGAGGTCTGGAAGACTTCACTGAGCCGTTGGCTTCTTCTGTTTAAACTCCGGCTTCTCCGTCACACGTTTGTCTTGATTACAGTCCTGTAAGTCAAACATGATATCGCCCCATAGCCTTCGGCTGGTCTGAGGTTCAGACAGGAAACAAAACGCCAGTCTGTTGTCGTTTCCACCGACCACCTCCGTCTCCCTGTGGACTAGAAGGAGACACAAGACGGGACAAAACCTGTTCTAACCCGAGAAATGTCGTTTCTGTCAAACTGCAGTGTGGATGTTCAGCGCTGAATGAGTTTGCTGAAAATAGCTGAACACTTTAAACTGGGATGTCTAAGCTTTAAGATGCTGAACACTAGCTAAAAGTGAAAAGAAGCAACGCATTAGCTAAAAGTTAGAATAAGTTAAATGCTTACTCAAAGCTAAAAGAAGTTAAACTAGATAAAAGCTAAAAATCTAAACATAAGCTAAAAGTTAAAAGTAGTAAACATTAGTTAAACTCTAAAAGAAGATAAATACAAGCTAAAAGAAGCATAACACTAGTGAAAAGCTAAACTAAGCTAAGCACTAACTAAAAGCTAAAAGAAGTGAAACACTAGCCAAAAGCTAAACATAAGCTAAAGGTAGCAAAACGTCAGATAAAACCTAAAAAACTAAATACAAGATAAAAGATATAAAGCAAAATACTAGCTAAAAGCTAAAAAAGGATGACACTAGTTAAAAGCTAATATGAAATAAATGCTATTGAAAGCTAAAAGTAGTGAAACACTAGCTAAAAGCTAAAAAAGAAGCAAGGCAGTAGCTTAAAGCTAAAATTAATAAAATGCTACTGAATGCTAAAAGAAGTGAAACACTAGCTAAAAGCTAAACATAAGCTAAAAGTTCAAAGTAGTGAACATTAGTTATAAAAGAAGATAAATACAAGCTAAAAGAAGCATAACACTAGTGAAAAGCTAAAATAAGCTAAGCACTAACTAAAAGAAGTGAAACACTAGCTAAAAGCTAAACATAAGCTAAAGGTAGCAAAACATCAGATAAAACCTAAAGAGCTGCATACAATATTAAAAGGTATACAGCAAAAACTTAGCTAAAAGCTAAAAAAGGATGACACTAGCTAAAAGAGACAGAACATTGGCTAAAACTGAAAAACAGATGATACAAAGCTAAAAGAAGTAAAACTCTAAGCTAAAATAATCAAAACACCATTTAAAAGCAAAAATGTAAATGCAGCAAAAAGCTAGCTGAAAGCTTATTGTAGGAAAATAATAGCTAAAAGCTAAATGTAACAAAAGGCTAGCTGATCGCTAAATGTAACAAAGCACTATCTTAAAGCAGTAAAAGGCTAGCTATATGTTAAAGTCACAAAAGGCTAGCTAAAAATGTAAAAGTGGTAGAATGTAAGCTAGAAATAGCAAAATTGCTAAAATGATACAAGTGGCAGAATGTTAGCCAAAATCTTAAAGTAGCAAACGGCTAATTAAAAGCTATAAGTATCATAAGACGGCCAGAAATGAAGCTGAAGCAGAAACAGAGCGATGTTTTGATCTTAAGATATCGTTCTAGTGAAATTATTTTAATTTAAGGTAAACGTTTTAAAAAGTATTCAAGTGACAAAAACCCATTCTCACAGCACCCATCTGCTGAATGAGCCGAATATTTTGATATACAAATGGCTAAAACGGCGCAAAATACGCAGAAGTAGTTAGATTGTAAATGTAGAAAAATGGAGTTTTGGGGATTCGTCTCGCCGAGCAGATATTATGCCGACGATCTTAAAGGAGGATCTTAAGTAACTGGTTTGTATCAAAGAAACAAAGTTCTGTTTTCACCTTCAAAAACCCGTTTAGGTTTAATTAGTTATTTATGCGCAGATCTGGAGCGGTTCAGACAAAATCGAGGTAAGCTGTCGCCTCAGTTTTAAACACCGTTTCTTTAAACTCACAGATTCCGACTCCGGAGATTCGGTCGTTACGGCTGTTTTCCTCGCCTGTCTGAATGGGTTTGGTTTCCTGTGCGGGACCCAGACATGCTATAGAGTATCCCACAAGGCTCAGGGGGAACTTGGAAGTACTTGTTGAGCAGGACCTCATTTAACCCCTCGGAGAATGTATAGTGCTGTTTTGATCTCCTTGGAACATTTTAGTGGGAAAACCCTTTTATTGTCCATACGTTCAGTACGGACAATAAAAGGGTTTTAGTTTACCGCAAGACTTAATGTCCTGACTCCTGCTTTGTTGTCTTTATTCTAGTTCTTAGTCCTCATTCTGAGCTAATTTGTTAAACCAAGTGGTTTATGTGGGTTTCGTGTGTTCAAAGTGACAACAGTGTTTATTAAACCAAATGAACCAATGAAGTTGCCCACCCTTTGTTTAAACGTCGCACTTTTCCAGTTTTGGTAACGTTCTCGCTCTTTCCCTTCATTTGTTTTACTGCTGTTGTTTCTGTTGATCTTCTGTTGATGAACTGCGTCACTTTTACTGGAAGACTTTGTTCCACCCAGACATCTTCTTTGACGGGGCTTTAGAAAGTTGTTTTTTTTTGGGGGGGGGGGGGGGGGGGGGGCGGGTTCTGAATGATAACCATTGGTAAACTTTTGTAAACTCAAAGATTTTTAGTAGTCGGTGCTTGTTCTGGTTTAGTCTTAAAAATCATAATTTCTTAAAGAAAATAACTTCATCTTTTTGTCATGTTATGTAAAAACAAATGGTAAAGTTCGTATGGAACTTTTGTAAGGAGTCATGAACCCTACTTTTGATGACATGAAGACCATGCGTGTCAAAGGTAGTCACTGTTTTATGGCCCTAAAACCTGACATTTAAGTGTCAGACCATTTTAAAAACCAAACCAGAGATTCAAATTTGCATGGAGGTCTGGACTTTGGACCATTCCAGGACTTTTAACTATCCATCCATCCATTATCTTTACCTGCTTCTACCTTTTCGGGTCATGGGGGTCACTGGTGCCCATGTCCAGCTGTCACTGTGCAAGAGGTGGTGTACACCCAGGACAGGTCACACGTCCATCACTGGGACACAGAGACAAACGAGACAATCAACCGTTCACTCTCTCGCTCTCACCTAGGGACAATTTAGAGTAACATGCATGTTTTTGGTCTGTAGGAGGAAACCGGAGTACCCGGAGAAAACTCATGCATCCAGAAAGGTCCCTGGCCGGGATTTTAACCGGCAACCTTCTTGCTGAGAGACGGTAGCTCTACCAACTGCACCACCATGCCGACTTTTAACTAGTTCTTCTTAAACCAAGTTCAGTTTTAGTCTCACCTGACCTCTGCAAGTTTTTCCATGTGTTTGGAAAGTCTCCAGTATGTCTTTGGCTTTTTCCTGCCACTGTTCCATGAATCAGTGGCACGGTGGGGCAGTGGTTGGAGCCGTCACCTTTCAGTGAGAAGGTTGTGGGATTGCCTACCATCCTGGGACCTTTCTAGGTGGAGTTTGCATGTTCTCTACATGCACATGTGGGTATTGCAGACCAACAGCATACATGTTAAGTTAATTGGTAGCTCTAGATTGTCCTGAGGTGTGAGTGAGAGCATGAACAGTTGTTTGTCTCATTTGTCTCCATGTGTCTCTGTGATGGACTTGCGACCTGTCCAGCATGTAACCCCACCTCCCACACAATGACTGCTGGAGTTAGGCACCAGTTCACCGCAACCCTGAAAGGAAAAGGAGGTAAAGCAAAGGATGGATGTTCCATGAAGCCCAGCTCCATCAGGGTCAACTTTGTCCTCCAGGATGTATCTCTGCTTAATGCGATCTGGTATGAGAGGATCATTGGACGACCCACTCTTAGCAGGTATCCTAATATTGGTGGAGCTCCATGAGATGTTCAAGATTCTGGGATATTGCTTTATATCCCAACCTTGATTTGTACTTTTCCACAACTTTGTTTCTGACTTGTGTGGAAAATCCCTTGGTCTTCATGATGCCCATTTCTTGGTGGAAGTCCTTACTACTTAAAGGTGTTTATACTCTGAGGGATATGAGAACAAGTGTAACTATACTGAGATCTTCTGATACTTAGATCGCTCACAAGAAAACATTGATGAACTTGTGCAGCTTCTGAAGGTTGGGGCTGAGTGAAACAAGTTTTCTCCATTAATCTGGAGTATTTTGTGTAGATCCATTGCATAAAATCAAGAGAAACTTTATTTAATTTCTTTAAAATTCATTTTCAGGTTGTAAGTCATACTTTCGCTTCCCCCGTTCCCATCACTGGGTAAACAGAAGCAGAAATAACGGTTGCTAGCTTGGAACATAACCTATTTGTGACACGATGTTTCCTTGAAAACAGGAATATATTACATAAATATGAAATTTAAATGGTTCAATGAAAAGTTCTTGCTTGTTTTGTGTTGATTAGCTGCCACCGCATCATTTCCCTTTGGTCTGTGTTTACTGTCTGCAGTCTAATAAATCGATGGTGACGTGGTTCAAAGCCGCCCGTGGCACCGGTTCCACCCAGGGACCCTTCATTATCCAGACTGTGTACAAGTGTGAGTCCTGTGGGACTGCAAGTGGCCGCTGCCAGCTCTGACGGCGGTGCTTTGCTTTATGATCTCTCCTGCAGATTAAAGTGGAAAACCAGCAAGACTTCCAGGACATCACCAGTGTGGTGGCTCTTGCCGGGACCTACGCCACCACCGAACCTTACGTCCAGTCCAAATACGACATCCGCATCCAGAAGATCGGCAGCAACTATAAGGCCTACATGTAGGATGTTCCGCATGTTGGGGTCACAGTGTAGTTTAACAAACACATACTGACTGGTAATAAAAGTGGAATGAAGCTGCTCAAAATGGATGTTATGACGGAGCGTTTAGACCATTTTTATAGGGGAGGATGTTTTACAACATACTCTGTCCGTAAACTTTCTCTTGGCCCGCCCATAACTTCTGATCTGCTGAAAATCATTTAATGAAACTTGATACACAAAAGCATCATCACTAGATGGAGTGCCTTGTATACTTTTTATCACCCCAGCTACAAGGTTAAGGTCACAAATCAAAGTCGAAGGTTATATGACGTCTCTTCTTGTCTGGCCCATTGCTATAGGTTGCTGTATAATAGTTTGTCGACGATCGTAAAATGTGCCGGATGCTGTGCTTGTTGCATACAGTTGGTGTTCACCATGGGCGTGATTGTCATTAAATTTGGGGTTTCATTGATTTAATTGACTTTTTTTTCCCATGATGGAGTGATTGTACAACAAACAACTTCAGTAATTTTTAATATCAAGAACTGGACTGGATTTTGGTCCTCCGTCGCAGAGCCAAGAGGGGGAACTAGGAATACCCTCTGTCCATTTATCCATCAGACATGTGAGCATGATTCCTTGAAATGTAAGCCAGGTACCAACTTCAATTTTGGCGTGTGGCTGTATCTAGGTGTAAGGAAGGTCACTGTTGAATATTGGTTTGCCATGTCAAAATCTAAGATGGCCACCTCCATTTATATAAATATGCAAACTCGCCACCCCAATCATTTTAGGAAACTACGCTTTCTAGTTTTTATATATATATATATATTTTTTTTTTTAAGTAAAAGTCTAGTTTCTGCAAATAATTGGGGTGGCTGAAAACTAAACTATGGTGGCCAAGGCCACCATTGGCCACCCCCCTGGCTCCGCCATTGCATCTGGTGGTGGATAAAATTGCTCTCTCTACCTGCCAGGATCCATCACTCTGCGCCGTCTCGGACAAGGGAAAAAAAACAACCTCTATTCTTATAGTGTAACTTGTACCCACTTGAATATCTTGCATAAAAAAACATTAAGGTTTTCTTGCATCCCCTGTTTAATTTCAGACCAGAGAAACACTCATCTCGAAAACTGCAAACATTCACTACTAAATCCCTCAGCGACGGGGACATCAGCGTTCCATATGTCTCTAGATCTGATGCAATTATACACATTATAGTCTAATATTTGGTTAAATGTTGGAGCAAGTTACGCCTGGACCTTTGTGTATTCACCAACAAGCTTCTGATAGAATCTTCTTAAAAGTCTGACCGACCTACCGGACAGAAATCGTAGAGTTCGTTGAAACTGTCTCGGTTTTTAAACGCAGTCCACAGATTTACCATCAGGTCGATGTCGGGGCTTTGGGACGGCGGTTCCAGAAGCTTAACGTTTCCCCGATTTATCCAATCAGAAGCAGAATTTGATGTTTGGGATCACTGTCCTGTTGCAACACCAACTGTGACCAAGAGTCTCGTTTGGTGCCGTTGATTTTATGTTAAGTTGGAGAAGTTGAAGGTAGTTCCTAATGCTATGAACTTTTTGAAACAGCATGATTCTACCACCGCCATGCTTGACGTTGGGTACAGTGGTAACTTGCATTCTATAACTTCATGAACAAGTTCATGTTTATGTCTGAGCCTGTATGTATAGTTTAGATCTGGTGTGGAGATAAAACCCCCTCAGATGGATTAATGTTCATGGACTAGTCCAGTTTTCATATATTCCCACCCATCTGAGGGCGAGATAGTGACCGGTGCGAACTAATTTTCATGTTTCTGTATCTTTTGCGCAAGAAGAATTAGGGAAATTACAAATTTAGCTTATCTGATTTAGTCCCCGCCCCCCAGCCTCGCAGTGAAAAAATTTTTGAAATTGGCCTTTAACCGAAATAGATTTCACATTTGATGACGGTCACTTTCACTGATAGATTCTCTCATGAGCTTTTTGTGTTAAAGCTGTTTTTTTGTTGTCGGGGTTTCAGGAGAACTTCCATTTCTGGCAACTGGAAGGCGAACACTGGCTCCGCCATGTTGGAACAGATTGCAATGACCGACAGGTGAGCTGGTTCAGCCTCATTCTCATTAATCAGCATCACTTAAGGATTTATGTTTAGCTCGTATTTAAGTGTGCATCAGTTTTCCAATATCTCTGTCTTAGAGTGTGTAACTCTGTTGCAGATACCGTTTGTGGGTGGACTCCTGCGCGGAGATGTTTGGTGGCCTCGACATCTGCGCTGTGAAGGCCGTCCACGGAAAGGACGGCAACGATTATATCATCGAGGTCAGTGTGGCTTTAGATGGCAAATCAGAAATCAACCGTTTCACTGATAAAACCATCGGTTTGGAAAGTCGCGTGGGCGGTTGTACCCAGACAGATCAAGAAAACCTTGACAGAAGGATTGTAGACCAAACACAGGCGGCACAAGGAAGACAACATCAGAGGTCGCGGTTGACTCACTCTGTCTGCAAACACAAGCTGTTGGGTTGGTGGAGTTTAATTTTGGACTTGTAGCTCGCAGGTTGTGACCAGACTCAACAAGTGTGGTTAGATGTTTGGGGTTTTCTCCCTCAAATGGATGCCAGTAACACAGACTGGGTTGGTTTCCACCACTGAACAACGGGAACACATTCAGGTGTCTGTTTTTAAAATATGCTGCAGATAAAATGTACCACAGCTTCGGTTTATATGGGACTTATCAGCTTCATTTGTGTAAAGGGGAAGAAATCTGCAGTCACCGTGAACTTCTTCTTCTTTCGGCTTTTCCATTTTCAGGGGTACCCCAGCGAGTCCTCCGTCTCACTCTGTCCTCACTCCAACTACCTCCATGTCCTCTCTAACTGCATCCATATATCTACTCTGTCTTTTTCCTGGCAGCTGGATTTCTAACATCCTTCTACCAATATATCCACTGTCCCTCCTCTGGACTTGTCCAAACCACTGTCCCTCCTCTGGACATGTCCAAACCATCTCAGTCTGGTCTCTCTATCTTTATCTCCCAGTTGTTCAACCTGTGCTGTACCTCTGATCATCTCATTCCTAATCTTATCCATCCTTGTCTCTCCTAAGGAGAACCTCAACATCTTCATTTCTGCCTCTTCCAGTTCTGTCTCTTGTCTTTTTGTCCACGTCTCTGTCTCCATACCATACAACATAGCCGGTCACCGTGGACTACACTGTAAAAAAGTTACAATTCGGACGTTGAGAGACTTAAAAAATCTGAAATAAATAAAGGTCCATCATTCCTTGAGGGAATTCATATCACCCACTGTCAAACCTTAGAGGAGTTTTAGATTAATATGTTTCAAAAACTACAATTTGTTCAAACTTTAAAAACTTAGTTCATGATTTCACATTCTCAGATACGTACTCAGAGTTGGTGTTGTGAATGTCTCTCAGCTGCCACCGTACCAAGCTGAAGCTCAATATCTGCACAAGTCATTTTTGTGTGAAAGTTAGCTGCGGCAGCCATCTTACATTGTGTTAAAAGTCAATCACTGGATGTACAGAACGTCTTCGTTTGTTTCATTTACAAATCTTTCGTTTAGCTCAATGCTTCATGAGATATTTTACCAAAAGACAAAAAGACGTGGGCAAAAACATTATCGCCCAAGTCTGTCTGTCACCTTTTAGCCGCGGGCGATAGAATTAGAAAATAACGGTTTAATGACCTGATATATGTTGAGGTATATTTTATTATAAACCAAAGCAAAATTGTTGGATATTTAATCAGTATTGTCATAAAACTATATATATTTTTAGTTTGTGTATTTTGGTACGTCATTATTTTTATCGCCACCTAGTGGTTCAGCTCAGGTATTTATTTGGTTATTTATTTTTCACAATTCCTACCTGTTGTTTAAAGTTTATTTTAGAAACAAAATGTAAGTAACCTTTATATTTTTGGGAACAAAAAAAAAATAAATATATATATATAATTAATATAGTAAGCTAGCCTCCAAGTAGCATTAGCTGCTAACGTCTGCGTCTCGTTAAAGTCAAAGTTCAGTTAGAAAACTAGTCAGTTTCTTGCTAACATCCAACATAAAAGTTTTACTTGTTAAAATACCAAAGTTTGATTTAGTTTAAAAATAATAATAATCACAGAGCAGTCCTAAAGCTCTTCAACAAGTTAAAGCTAACGTTGCGTTTGTTAGCTTGTAGCTATCGAAGCGCTAATAGACATGGTTGTTCTGTTTTTAACAATTTACTGCAGTTTTAAAGAGAATAACAACTGCCTTTTTATTTATTTATTTTTTTAATTACTGTCTATACGGGGGTGTTTTTCCACAACTTTCAACCAGATTTACAGCAGAACAAGCACAAATGCACATTTCACACTCTAAATGGACTGAATCTAACGACGGCTGTTTAATTTTCTGACAGTGTGCTGTTAGAAGTTCTTTAGCTTTACTCACTTGAACATAAGAAATAATTTTAAAATGTTTACACAGATATTTAGAGAATGAAAAGTGGCGCTAAAGAACCGCAGAAAGGCAGAACCTGACACCAAGGTCCAAGTACAGAATGCTAGCGGAGGATATTTGGTGTGTTTTTCCTTTTAAAGATTACACCCAGGGGAGAAATAAAAGACAAATAGATACGTGTAATCAGTTTTGTTTTTAGAACGAGTTCCTTCGCCTTGACATTGGAGGAAACGGGCCTCTGTGGAGCTCCTGACGGCTCCATATCCATGAAGGATGTCGTCATCCTTCTGTTTTTGCAGGATGAGGTCAGCTGTGGAGAAAAATAACTTTTTGTTTTTTTTATCTGACTCTCTCAGAAAATATCTGGAAGCTCCCCAGAGATGTGTTAATCCCAGGGCTGGTCAGTTTGACTCAGTGAGGACGCCACGCTCCCTCCTGTAAATCATCCCGAAGTAATGACGGGAGGAAAACGAGCTCGTTTTGAACCTTTAACCGCCTCGATGTGACGATGTGAAATGACACGATGCTAACGGGGACTGCCACGCTGCTGCCAGTTTGACAGGACTATGTGTTGGGGTTCACCCTCAGCTACCAGTATACCAATTATCAGCTCAATATGGCAGAAAAAAAATCAACGAGTTATAGGATTTTTTTTTTAAGCTATCGTGGCCATCTTGGATTTTTTTTTAATTTGGATGGAACATTTTCAGTGATAATCTCAACAAATTTTTATTCTATACGTGTGAAAATGAGTTAAAGCCGTTTAAGTGTAGCTTTGCCGGCCATCTTGGATTTTTGATTTGGATTCAGTATGTGATGGGAAACGTTCTCAGCTATCCACACAAAATGTTGTCTCAATATCTCTAAAATAGATTTTATTTTCCTTTTTAGCTCAGGTGGCCATCTTGGATTTTGGACTACGACCAGAGTAAATTCCAGCTCAGTACCTCAAAGAATGACACTGTCGAGTCCCGTCAGGCATTTTGAATGAGAAAAATGGCTTTTTTCTTAGCAAATTACGTCGCCATGGTAACTCAAAACGCCAATAAAAGTAAACGCACACATCACGGGGCTGAACCAGGCCTTTTGATATAACAATTGTGGTGCTACATTTTGCGATTCAGGCAACATTAAAACTGGACGGAACAATAAGATATAAAGTTAAGAAACCCTTTGTTAGGTGGATAATAATAGGTGCTGCCTTACTAGGCAGTCCCCAATAAACTAACATTACCTGGGTTTTCTGTGTAGAATGGACGGGGCTAGAGCTCAGCCTCACAGTATGTGTTGTGAATGACTCTCAGCTACTACCACACCAAGTTTTAGCTCAATATATGTGGAACTGACCGAGTTATAGCCTTTTATGGCTTTGTTGGATTAGCTGCGGCAGCCATCTTGAATTCAAGAACTCTAAAGGGGAAACTTGTAGATGCACACTGAATTTTATTTATATATAAATATATAAACATCCATTTTAATAAGACTATGTGACAAAACAATCAAGACACTGCGATGATGAGAAATGACACGACATAATAATCAATCTGCAATCTTTTTTTTTTTTTTCTGTGCTCCGGTGAAGACGGATGTGTCTCCCTGCCCTCCGTCCCCCCAGCTTCCCTGCTTGCTCTCTTTCGTCTTGTGAGCCCTTAAAAAGCCTCTTTTGTTTCTGCATACCTCTTAATTCGAAGGATCAGCTGGTTTCTCAACAAAATTGATCAACTTCTCCCGACAGGAGTCAGGGTAAGGAGGACCCTCTTACCTCGACGGAAACAAATTGGATTCATGATGACATCTGGATTCTGCTGTTTGGCTGGTGAAATCAGGATTGTCTACAAATTCGTGTGGATGTGTCGAAGCTCGGCAGCACTCAGACTGAATTACGTGGAGCTGCGTCGGAGCTGGAGCAGCTGTTATCAGGACTGTGAACTTTCTGGCAGCACCCATGAATCTTTGGGAATAATCTGGGAGATGCTGTGAGCTCGACTTTCAGCGTAAGGAATCAATTTGGCTGTTTAGAGTCACCATCAAAGAAATGTACCAGCGAGACTTTAAAAGGCAGAAACAACAATTTCACGAGTTCTGCCTGACCCGAACTGTGGCCTTGATGCCGGACTTATCTCAACTCCTCCTGGCATGTTTTGAAAACAACAAAGATGCTTTGACTGTTTCCTCACCCCTCCCTCCCCCAACGCCGTGGACATGTGACAGAACCTCAACCGAACTGATGATGAATAACACCTGTTACCTGGACAATGGCTGAGAGGGGGGGCTCTGGACTATGCTACGACTTTCCCTTAAAATCCAATGTTTTCACCGCCTATATGTATAACATCTGTTTATGTTGCTTTGCTGTGGTAGATTTGTTGATGCCTCAAATCGTGCCCTGACTAGGACACGGCGTGAGAGATCTTTTTTTTTATATCGTCTCTCCTCATGTTTTCTTCCCTTTTCTCATCTAAGCAAAAATAATATTCTGAATAAGAATAAGAAGGCCGCGCTTTTTATAGCAGCAGCTTGGTGCACTACGTCCATCTTTCGGACGACTGTACGTACATGTTCTCGTTGTATCTCGGTGCAATGATAATAAAGTTTATTCTGATTCTTATTCTGAATATTTTAAATCCTGTTTGTCCAATGGGAACGTTCGTGCGTTTCTCTTAGAACCGCGAGAACACGTCTCTGATCTGAAGCCGCTCAAGACGAGCGACATGTTGGTCTATAAAAAGACGAGCAACGTTTTTATTTTTCTCCGTCTTCGAACGTTGAGTCCAGGCAACACGATCGGAGACGTTCAGACTTCCTGCAGGAAGGAGAACGCAGAATTACGACGAGATATTTCTGAGACGCGGAAATATTTCAAACTTTGATAAAAATGGATAAAACAGAAGAGACGACAGTGAATCCTGAGGAGGAAAATAAACAGACTTGTCTCTGCTCAGCAGCTGTTTTTATTTTAGACGAGCACGTTGGGTGTTCTGCTACTGCTCCAACAGAACAGAGGTCCATCCGGACGATGTTCTGCTCCGTGAACAAACGGAGCACCACCTCAGAGCTCCAGCAGCAGCTCCAGGCCTCCGTTAGAACTCTGTGGTTCTAATGAATCAGGAGGGTGGATCCTGGCTCCGCCCACTGCTTGAAGTGGGACCCGGCTGCCGTTTGCCAACGTTCTGCTCGGCCCGTGCGGTCATGACTCGACTGGGCAGAACACGGCGCCACACCCTCCTCGGTGGGTACAAACGGGAAAGGCAGAACTTCAAAGGGTTCTCTGATGTGCAGAAGTTCTGTGTAGAACGTTGTGGAGATCTGAGAACAAAACAAAACTCGTGCAGCTGGATCTCCCTGTGGAATACTTCAGGTTCGTAGGATTTGGTCAAAATATCTCATAAACCAAAGTAATCAAGTGACATGTGTCACAAAAACAGCTTTTTTAAACATTTCATGTTCTGAAACAAACATTTAGCCACACCAGTGACAGGAAGTGGCAACTTTTACTCCTCTGGGCTTCAGCTGTCAACAAAAATAAAAGTTTAGCCTCCGTTTAACTAAACAATGAACTTAGAGTTTTACTGCTCACAGTGCAGCTATACAAGTAGAGAAACTAGAAGCCAAAAACATGCAGAACACGAGCTAAAAGCCAAAAGGAGAAAAATTCTTGGTTCAAGTGATAAAATCTGGCTTTCAAGTAGCAAAACACTAGCTAAAAGAAGCAACGAAGAACAAGAAGGTAGCTAAAAGCATCAAAGATTAGCTTTAAGCTACAAGTAGCAAAGCACTAGCTAAAAGAAGCAACGAAGAACAAGAAGGTAGCTAAAAGTATCAAAAACTAGCTTTAAGCTACAAGTAACAAAACACTAGCTAAAAGAAGCAAAAAGAAGAAGCTAGCTAAAGTAT
>NC_056519.1:3675369-3679616 GCF_014905685.2 Nematolebias whitei | reverse complement strand
TTAGCTTTAAGCTACAAGTAGTAAGGCACTAGTTAAAAGGAGCAAAAAAGAAGAAGCTAGCTAAAAGTATCAAAGACCAATCTTAAAGTAGAACAGTAGCTAAATGCTAAGTGGTGTTAGTAAACAAAAACAGACTCAGTAGCTGAAGCAAAGGAAAATTAGACAAACCAAAGGTCTAAGCAAGGTCAAAGGTCGCAGCACCCTTCTCTCAAATTATCTGAACATTTGAAGAAGACATTGTTTGTTAAAAAGAACAGCCGAGCGTCAGTGAACTCTGGATCTGCAGCTCAGTGACGGGCTGCCGTGTCAGGAATGTGCCGCACGTGTTCTGGTGCCGTGGAACCGTTGGTCTGAGGCTCAGCACACATCTGGACCTGGCGCTGTGAGGCGCGCTGCAGCCATGCTCCTCCGCTGCGGCTTGTTTTGGTCTGCAGAGGGGAGGACGGACCGTCTCCAGAACCCACGTGCTCCGTGTTTTTGCACGTGACGGGCAGTCTGTTTACCCTCTGAGATGATTTCAGTCGTGTTTGGTTTGTGGGCTCATAAAAACAGCTGCTTGAACGACTAAATGAGATTAAACTGATTCAGTTTGTCGTCTTCACTTCGTGGGAAACATGTTCTTCATCATAAATAACCCCAGCTTGTGTCTTTAAGCCTTAAATAAGACGCGTTGAAGTGGTTTCAGTTGTGTGTAAGTACCGGGGTGCTTGGGAATGAGGAGAGCAGCCAGTCCCATCCAGTAGTTAACTGGATTTAAAGCTGTGGAGCTTCTATCTTCTAACCTCAGCTGCATGTGAACAAAGTGACTCATGCTTTTTGGCTCCACTGTCTCTGACGCCCTTCAGGCTCGGCGCAGATTAAAATATACAATCCCACCATCTAGTGGAGGTTTAACGTTTCACACGGTGAGCTTCCTGTCTGTGCAGGTGATGGACAGCTCCATGCCTCTGATCGGGGAGCACGTGGAGGAGGACAAGCAGCTGATCACAGAGCTGGTCATCAGTAAGATGGCCCAGGTGCTGCTGGGAGTTTCCACGCCTCAGCCTTCCTCTGTGAAGGTACGGATAAAAACTGCTGCACGTATTCATGGTAGTAAGTTTCATCTCAGTTCTGACGAGATCAGATCTGGACTCACTGATGTGTAGGACATCTTCAAGGCAACGATTACTTTGTGGAAATAGAACTCACATCCGTGGTCAGATCTGTAAACCGCTCAAAACGAGTTCAGCAAACACTGAGTTTGAACAAAATGTGATGTTTTCTTTTTGGGAAGAATCCAGTTTGCAGTGTGTTTTTAACACCCCCAACCAGTTTAAAAACGTGAAACACCCAGACAGAGGAATGGAAATGAGCCTGCCAGCGTCTAGGTACAGAACAGAGCCCAACGTGTTGTATGTCCCTTGAGATCCAACCGAAGGTCGTAAACATCGTCCCGATCTTCCAAAATATCCCTGACGGGCGCTGCTATGTTGTATTTATGGAACCAGAGTATGTGCAGTTGGGATGTGGCGCCTTAAGCCCCGCCTCCTTCCCCCTACACACAGTCATGGGGCTTTTTAGGCATCCAACAACTAATTACACTGAAACGTATTAGAAAAGTTCATATTTTAACGTACAGACGAAACGTTAAACCTGGATAAATATCTGAGCTGTATTTTGGTTCATAGCCCCTAAAATTAAACTTCAAAGCCACAAGGGGGCGCACGTCCTGTTTTAGCTTCAACTTTAGCACTACCTTCCCGTGTCCAGTGAAGAATGTCAATGGGTCAGGGTTGACGTCCACTCTGCACCACCACACGTTTAACCGGGGAAAGATTTGGTGAATCTGACCGACGTGATGAAAGCAAAACACACGCCCTTAGTGGACGGGAGTTGTTTAAAGAGTCTCTAGAAGGCTACGGCATACAAAAACAGGATGTTCCAGATGTGTTGTGCTGAATCGGTGCCAGAGATGACCTGGAGCCAGACTCTGTGGCTCCCCGCACCGTGGTGGATCGGTCCACTCTTCTTGGCGCCACCATCCAGGCACACGTCGGTCATCTGTGGTGATTCAACGGTACAACTCCACTCGCCGTCAGTCCAAACCCCCTCATTTCCGCTCTGGTGTTTATGGCAGTTAGACACTGTGAACCTGGAGTCCAGACACACAGTCAGAGTCCAGTACCTGTATCTGGATGTTGAGGGGTTCGTTGCTTCTTGGTGATCAGTACAATGATCCTGTCTTTGGTGGTCAGAACCTTCACAACCTCTAGTTTTCATTGGTTCCAACACTGATTGTGATATCTGTACGCACCTCGCTGGTCATCTGCACACGATGCATCACCCAACCTCCTGCACAAAAGGACTCTGGTCAAACTCCACCAAGTGCTGGGAATGATGTCTAATGTGTCTACGAAGCGTCCTCTGTTTCTGCGACCAACGAGGCCCTCTGGTGTCCGATCCAGACATGACAACTTCGTCCATATCAAACCATTTATTTACCCCTTGCTGGTTTAATTGGGGACTAAATTGCACCTAAATTAGACCATCCCTTGGTGCCTAACTTGTTTTTAACAAGTGTATACCTGAATGATCCCTTCCCCCAAAGCATCTGTAAGCCTCTAGGTGTCCCCACATCCTAGGTATTTAATTTTAAACAGGTGGTTTATTCTCTGTAGTGCCAGCAGTCAGTTTATGTTTTTAGTTCTGGAAGTAAAACCTCATTGTTGTATTTTTTTCTGTCTCCTCAGACCACGCAGCCCAGACGAGGTACGATTAGTCTTCTTTTGTCTGTTGACCGGTTTCACCGAGCAAACTGGTGATGTGTCATGTTTCCGTCCTGCAGGAGGACACCGCTCCGCCTCAGCCTCTCCATCCCAGTCGGCCCAGGGGTCTCCTCAGAGAGCCCGCTCAGCCACCACCTCCCCCAGCCAGGCCTTCCAGCCCGGCCCCATCCCGGCCCCCTCTGGGCCCGGAGCTCAGAAACAGGCGCCGCAACTCAAGTAAGTTCAGACCAGAGACCTTCGTTCTTTCAGCGCCTCGTCGTAAGACTTTCAAGTTTTTAGAAGAGAGATGAACGTCTGAAAACGTTTGTGGGTCGTGTAAAATGTTAATAAAAATAATTGATAAATAAATCTCAAAAACACAACTTGTTCCCAGCGGAGCAGAGCAGACGTGTCAAACTGTCAAAGCTGAGAAATTAAATCATTTGTCTCAAAAAAAGTTGCTCTAGAGTTTATTGGCATCAACGCGTCTCAGACCAGGAGCAACAAACATCTGTACCAGTGAGCGGTGCGAGTAAGAAACATCTGGAGGAGAGTTTTATAACTAATGAGGTTAATTGTCAACAGGTCAGGTATGAACAAAGTAAGAGGAGATGGGCAGAGGTTCTTTGGTCTGTGGACAATTGTCTAAATATTATGAAACGATTTCAGAATAAAGTTCTTCAATGAAAAATAAGTAAAACTAAAGAGGAGAGGGACCAGCCAGCCTGTTGTCAGCACACAGTTCAGAGGCAGGCTTCTCTAATGGTATGGGGGTGCATTAGTGGACGTGGCAAGGAAAACCCTGGATAGCTCGGATCTTCCATCTGCTGGCCTCCTCAGGTCCTGGTCTTCTCAGGTTCTGGTCTCCTAAGGTCCTGGTCTCCTCAAGTCCTGATCTCCTCAGGCCCTGGTCTCCTCAGTTCCTGGTCTCCTCAGGTCCTGGTCTCCTCAAGTCCTGGTTTCCTCAGGTCCTGGTCTCCTCAAGCCCTGATCTCCTCAGTCTGTGGTCTCCTCAAGTCCTGGTTTCTTCGGGTCCTGGTCTCCTCAGGTCCTGGTCTCCTCAGGCCCTTGTCTCCTCAAGTCCTGGTCTCCCCAGCTCCTGGTTTCCTCAGGTCCTGGTCTCCTCAAGTCCTGGTCTCCTCAGGTCCTGGTCTCCTCAAGTCCTGGTCTCCCTAGCTCCTGGTCTCCTTGTGTCCTGGTTTCTTCAGGTTCTGGTTTCCTCAGGTCCTGGTTTCCTCAGGTCCTGGTTTCCTCCGGTCTTGGTCTCCTCAGGTCCTGGTCTCCTCAGGCCCTGGTTTCCTCAGGTCCTGGTCTCCTCAAGCCCTGATCTCCTCAGTCTGTGGTCTCCTCAAGTCCTGGTTTCTTCAGGTCCTGGTCTCCTCAGGCCCTGGTCTCCTCACGTCCTGGTCTCCCCAGCTCCTGGTCTCCTCGGGTCCTGGTTTCCTCAGGTCCTGGTCTCCTCAGGTCCTGGTCTCCTCAGGCCCTGGTCTCCTCAAGTCCTGG
>NC_056519.1:3674498-3675359 GCF_014905685.2 Nematolebias whitei | reverse complement strand
GTCCTGGTTTCCTCAGGTCCTAGTCTCCTCAGGCCCTGGTCTCCTCAAGTCCTGGTCTCCCCAGGTCCTGGTCTCCTTGGGTCCTGGTTTCTTCAGGTTCTGGTTTCCTCAGGTCTTGCTTTCCTTAGGTCTTGGTCTCCTCAGGTCCTGGTGTCCTCAGGTCCTGGATGTTGTACAGCAGGACACTGACCTGGTGCTGCAGACGAGGTCTCAGAGATTAGCAGTTCTGTTTGTGTTTACATTTGACCAAAGTTTTCAGAGCTGTGGTTGTAATTCAGGTGTAACAGCTGTTGTTGTTGTTGTTGTTTTTCTGTCCCGTTCAGCAAATCGCAGTCGCTCACCAACACCTTCACGGAGACGTTACGAGGAAGTCTGACGGACGACGAGGCCAAGGCCGAGACCATCCGCAGCCTCCGGCAGTCCTTCGCCAGCCTCTTCTCCGACTAGACGTCCTCAGGTCACAGAAACCAGAACGGAGCTTCTCGTCGAGACTTTTCTCTGCTCTGAACCCGGTTTTCTCTTCCTTCTCTGTATTTGTGGATTTTTTTCACCCTCAGATCTAAAACGAGTCACTGCAGCTGCAGACCAGCTCTGAGCTCCGAGTCCTTCAGTCGGGACCAGAGGACGGAGCTTTGGCCTTTCTACAGCTCAATGACCCCAAGGAGCTTCTAGCTCGTCCTGCTTGTTGTTTTCCTCCTTCTCTTCGTCCGTGTTTCTGTATCCGTGTTCTTTAACATGATCCGTGTTCTTTAACATGATCCGAGTTCTTTAACATGATCCGAGTTCTTTAACATGATCCGTGTTAACATGATCCGTGTTCTTTAACATGATCCGTGTTCTTTAACATGATCTGTGTTCTTT
>NC_056519.1:3665478-3674488 GCF_014905685.2 Nematolebias whitei | reverse complement strand
AACATGATCCGTGTTCTTTAACATGATCTGTGTTCTTTAACATGATCTGGGTTCTTTAACATGATCCGTGTTCTTTAACATGATCCGTGTTCTTTAACATGATCCAAGTTCTTTAACATGATCCGTGTTCTTTAACATGATCCGTGTTCTTTAACATGATCCGGGTTCTTTAACATGATCTGTGTTCTTTAACATGATCCGAGTTCTTTAACATGATCAGTGTTTTTTAACATGATCTGTGTTCTTTAACATGATCCGAGTTCTTTAACATGATCCGTGTTCTTTAACATGATCTGTGTTCTTTAACATGATCCATGTTATTTAACATGATCCGTGTTCTTTAACATGATCTGTGTTCTTTAACATGATCCGTGTTCTTTAACATGATCCGAGTTCTTTAACATGATCCGAGTTCTTTAACACGATCCGTGTTCTTTAACATGATCCTGTTCTTTAACATGATCCGAGTTCTTTAACATGATCCGTGTTCTTTAACATGATCCGAGTTCTTTAACATGATCCGTGTTAACATGATCCGAGTTCTTTAACATGATCCGTGTTCTTTAACATGATCCGTGTTCTTTAACATGATCCATGTTCTTTAACATGATCCGTGTTCTTTAACATGAGCCGTGTTCTTTAACATGATCTGTGTTCTTTAATGTGACGTGCAGCTTCCTCGTTGTTTTCAGACGGCAATATTCTCACCCTGAACCGAATCCTGTCAGTTCACCAGCGAACACCTTCGTCCTGCAGCCACGCTGCACAGCGAGCGCACGCCGATGCCTTGACCCGACTTTACCAAAGTGCTTTTGGATAAAAACGAACCCCCCCCCCCCCCACCATCCGGCACGTAGCAAACCTAACGTTTGTTTTCCGTGAGGTGTCAAATGCTGTTCTGGCTCTCAGCCGTCGTCTTCCGTCACAGCTCAGATCTTCTCCCCGCTGCCGTTCGGTTCTACCTACGATCTCTTGGTACTGAAGGGTGAACAACATGCTCGTCTTTGACCTTTATTGTATCTCTTTGACCTTTATTATGCTCTCATCTTTGACCTTTATTATATATATGTGACCTTTATTATATGCTGGTGAAGATTCTCAATCATTCAGGACATGATGAATTCAAAAAGCGTTCAATACAAAAACAACTGGACTTTATTTGTAACAGACCTTTATTATATAATATTTGACCTTTACATTATTATTTTACCTTTATTATATATATGACCTTTATTATTAAATCTTTGACCTTTACAGTTTCATCTCTGACCTTTATTTTATATATTTGACCTTTATTTCATCTTTGACCTTTATAGTCTCATCTTTGACATTTATTCTCTCATTTGTTACCTTTATTCTCATCTCTTACCTTTACTCTATATTATTTGATCTTTTATCTGTTGTCTTTGACCTTCTCTCATATTTTACCATTGTTCTCTCGTTTTTTTACATTTATTCTCTCATCTTTGACCTTTACTCTATTTTTTTTTACCTTTATTCCGTCTTCTTTGCCTTTGTTATAGCTTCTTTTACCTTTACTCTATAATTGTTTACCTTTACTCACTCATATTTGACCTTTATTCTATCATATTTGATCTTATTTTGCCATCTTTGACCTTATCTAATATTTGGCCTTTATTCTAATATTTTACCTTTATTCTCTCATTTTTACCTTTATTATGGTATCTTAGGCCTTTATTCTCTCTTCTTTTACCTTTGTTTCTAATCTTTGACCTTTTTTCTTATACTTGACATTTAATGTTTTGTATTTGACCTTTATTCTCACTGTTAGCCTTTACTTTAAAATCTTTGACCTTTATTCTCAGCCTTTATTTTATAATGGTTGACTTTTACGCTCACATTTTCACCTTTATTCTCTCATCTTTGACCTTTATCATATATTTGACCTTTATTCTCTGGCTGGATTGACTGTGTTCCTGAGCCGCGGTGGCAGCAGACACCCTCCATCGTTCTCGCCGTTGCGGAGCTTCAGAAATGCCGTATTTGGAGCCGAAGCTGGAAAATCCTGACGGCTCTGCGATCGTAACTTTTCTCCAACACTTTTACGATGTTTCTAATTTATTCACGGATTCTTAGAAAGTGAGATTCTGGAAGAACGGGCTTTTATCTCGCCGCACGCCGTTGGTGTTTCCTAGAAGGGAGACTCTGAATCAGAAGTGTCGGGTTTTGTTCGAAGCGGTTCTGGTCCAGCTCTCAGTTCGTGAACCGGCTTCATCTTGGGGACGAGCTGAGGACGACGGCAGCAGCTGCACGACGAGATGTTCGAGAAAATGAATGATCAAAGAGAAGAAAAGATGCGTTAAATAATTAAAGCTTACTGGTGCAATGCATGCTGGGAATAAAACAGATGTCAGTCAGACGGTTAACACCAACTTCTGCAGAAAAATACTTAGCTCATTCGTAACAGTCAAATCTCTTTAAAGGGACAGTTCAGCTCTTTTGAAGTGGGATTTTTGTTGAAAGGTATAAACAGTATCTTACCTGCTACAGATAGCTTTTTGAACAACCAGTTTGGAGTAAAGGGAGTTTAATTCTGACCGGACCAATGAGCTCATGACTAAATTACAAAGTCTCAGCAGCAGTTAGCTGTAGCACTTCCTGTACAGCTGGGGGGGGGGGGGGGGTCATAATATCCCTGAGAAAATGACTGTATTGTTAGACTGGCAACAGTGAAAGGTTTATAAGAACTGACAGCTGCAATACTGGTTTGTTCTTGAGGTTTAAGAATGACGATAAATTTTCTTGACTCTTGAAATTAGTTAAATTAAATTTAAATGATGGCGTGTTGCAAAATTGATGTTGTACAGATAAAAAACAAACATGTTGGAGCAAACATCGATGAAATGTTTGCAGTTGTTTCAGGCAAACATCCACTTTGGTGTTCAAATTGACCTTGAGCTCCTCAGTCTGATCAAAATTCAACTAAAGCTATCTACAGCAGGTAAGATAATAACTGTTCATGTTCTCTCAATGATCTGAATTATCACTTTAAATGCATCAACTCTTTGTATGAATTTGTGTTTTTATTTGAATATGTGTGTTCACCAATAATAAAAATAATACTTTTTGCAATAATAATAATTTAATAATTAATTTAAAGCCATTTAATCCAACTTTAAAACTTGACTCTTTTAGAGAATTTGTAACTTTTTTATTTTTATTCTAAATGTTTTTATCCTCGTCTCGCTGACGGTGATAGAAGATCGCTCCTGAGGCAGATTGTAAGAAATCTTTCTGGTGAAATTATCACCGACGGAGTCTCCATGGCGTTACATACGGCGCCGGTTCACGAGTGAGTCGGGCACGTGAGGTCCGTGTGGTCGAGGCAGCTTCCTCTGACTGCAGCTACGTGCTGAGAGGAAGAGCCCGTCACACTTTGGTTTAAAACGGAGCAGACTGGATTTGAGTTCACGTGGAGATTTACCGACTTTGAACTTGAGAGGAAAAGGTTTGAACCTCCGGCTAATCGGACCGAGAGGAGAAAAGACAAACTATGAGGTGGAGGTGGGACAAAATCTGACCGTGTTGTTTCAAGGACTCAAGAAAAGTTTGAACAGCGGCTGACAATATTAAGAAGGATTCGAGACGGGTTTAAAATTCCTGCAACAGCACTCAGAAGGGTTCGAGACTGGTTTGATATGCACTTGAAAACTTTTAAAAGGCTTCGAGATAGGTTTAGGTTGCCCGAGACAATATTGAGAACAGTTCGAGACCAATTTAAAACGTTTGCAACAAAACTGAGAAAGGTTTGAGACGCCCACAACAAAAGTAGGGAATCAGGACAGGCTTGGTAGACCCGCGACAACGTTGAGATCGGTTTGAGACACGACTGAGGTGTTTGCAACAAAACTAAGACGAGTTTGAGAGAAAGTTTGTCGCACAAATATTTTGAAAATGTTCAGAATTCGAGACTGCAAGTTTCTGTGACTCACGAGCCAACGTTGTGAACGTTCCGGGACATTTCGAAGACTCCCTCGGACGCCGTCCAGCACTCTGGGCCCGGTGAGGTGCGTTTGTTTTCTCCAGGGCAGCCTTGCGTTTTATCACCACCCTGGTTTTTGTGTTTTTGTACTCCGTTGTGTAATCAAACTTTATCTAAATCATCTTTTACTCGGAGAAAAGGCAATACCGCTTCTTTGCGTCCGTCGTGACGCGGTCGTGTCCCGTCGGCCCACTCAGGGTTGCAATGAAGTGACCGAACACTAAACTAATATGCAGCCATGGAGACTTGCCATTTCTTACCGATTCTGCAAACTTCAGTTTTCAGTGATGTGTTTTCACGAGCGCCTGCACGGGTTTGATTTCCAGTCCGCGGCGTCTTGCTGAACGGTGAGACGTGTTGTGCGTATTTTATTTTCTAAATGTGTATTAACGTTGGGTATTTTGGTGTAAATGTGGCATGAAAACCAACTCTTCGTTTGTGCCTCAGGTGTGTAAATTAGGTGGTCGTGTGATCTTAACGTCCAGCTGCTTATCTGTGAAAAGTAGAATGCATTTCATGTGTTTCTGTAATTTATTAACACTAACATGATTTATGTACTTGTTTCTCATTCTGTGTACAAAAAAACAAAAATAATAATAATAATAATAAAGATAAAAAACTTTTGTTAAACTCGTGGTTGTGCGTTCCAGTCTCTGTCGGTCATCCACGGTGATTAACTTGAAGGTTTTTCTCCATTTATGGTCACTCGGCTCTTTTTGAAGGTCCTGTATGAAAAACGGAACGCTGATCCTGAAATGCCTTCATCTTAGATTACAGCCTGATTTCATTCCTCTTGGCAGGAAGCGAGCTGTTTGAAAAGATGACTGGCAGAAGAAAAGGAAACCTGTTGGACTGAAGCGTTTTCTTTCATCCGCTGCCTTTTTCACATCACCTTCCAGAATTACCCACGTAGAGATAATCCGAAGCACATTCAGCCGTGAGTACGCTCCCAAACACTCAGCTGGATTGACGTTTCTCAGATAATCCATGAGCAGTCAGACTTTCCTGTTCTTTACGGGCCTGAATGTGCCTTCGAATGTTTTTTTTAAAGAATCTGCAAAGCTCTAAGAGTAGACGTGTTTTCATGGTTTTATCGCCTTCATTAAGTATCTAACACAGAACAGGTTACAGTTTCAGTGTCTATCATCCAAACTAAGGAGGCTCCAAATGTGTGGCCTCTGAAACCTCAAAACCTTGGATTCTGGAGAACCGGCATTTCCATTTTTTGGTTGTTGGGACAGTGAACCAGGTCTTCACCCGTGAAGAGTTGCTGCGGCGATCATTGGAGTCCGACGGTCCAGAACACACGTCTTATCGGTAATCTGGTACCCGTATGACCAAAGCGTTTAAAGAAAGGTGTCTGGTTGAAGCGAGACTTCTTTTTGGAGACGATGTGGTTCTGTTGGCACTTTCAAGCCAAGACTGTCGCCGAGAGTTTCATAGCCAAGTGTGAAGCAACTGAAGGAAGCTCTGCTCCGCGTCAGAACCGTGCCTCGACCCGTACGGATCCGGTCTTTGCCTCAAGCTTGAAATCTGAGCATCTTTGTGTCTCGTCGACAAGTTTGTCTGTGAAGGTCGCCTTGTAAAGATCAATAACCTGCCCGTCACGTGTAAAGATGGACCAACGGGTTGAAGAGTCAGTTGCTCCAGTCTGTCGCCGTGAAGAAGGAGCTGAGCCGAAGGGTGGAACCCTCATTACGGCTCCTCCTACGCTCCAGTCCACCATGATGGTTATGAGTCGTGGATCGAGACGAGAAGAACCAGATCCCAGGTACGAGCAGCTGAAATTAGGCTTCTACTGTTCGGTGGCAGCCTTAGAGCCAGGCAGAACGCTGCCTAAAAGGTAGACGTAGTAAGCCCAAGGTATAAAGACGTTAGCCAAAAACAGCAAAAGGCTAGCTAAAAGTTGCAAAAACTAGCTACAAGCAAACGGTAGGAAAAATGCTAGCTAAAAGCTACAAGTACCAAACATTTTAGCCAAAGAAGCAAAACATAGCTACTAGTACCAATAGGCTAACGCAAGACTAAAAATATGAAGGAAAATGTAGCAAAATGTCAGCTTAAAGCTAAAAGTAGCAAAATGTTAACCAAAATGCTAACTAAATTTAAAAGCTATACTTTTTGAAGTTACTAATAACATATAAAAATAGAAGAATAAATAAAAATGTGAAGTGGCAAAAGGCTAGGTATGATTAAAAGACAAACTACCGGTAGTTGAAAGTATCAAAATACTAGCTTGAACCTAAAAGTAACCAGTCCCTACCTATAATTAATAAAAGTTAACAAGTAACAAAAGGCTAGCTTTGGGTCAAAAGTGGCCAAACGTTAGCTAAAAGTAGCTAAATTTGTCTACTGGAAGACAAAAATAGAGCCAGTTTACTAAAGAGAAGAAAGTGAATGATTTTAGGAGCTCTTCGTGTATTTCAATATTTATTTATTTTTTTTAAGATAAATATTTTTGTTCCATTTTTTTAAATTTTGCTGATGAAACCTTGATCTGTCGGCTCGTCTTCGGCTTTGTAAACACAAACTCCCAGATCCTCGTCCGGAGGCAGAGGCTCGTTCCAGAACTAAAGAACGTGAGTAGAATCCTCCCGTGTGCTACGGTTCTACAGTAATCTGTTGGACCACGACACTTTGGATCACGTGAGATCAGGTGAAACAGTTTCTGCTTAAATTTTTTCTTCTGATTTGGTTTGTTCATCTTCAACAGCTCTTAACAGGAGGAAGACGATGCTGAACTTTTGGTTTTGCCTGGGAACATCCAGACTCTCGGCTACTACCACGGCAAATTTTAGCTCAGTATCTATAAAAGTAAATAAAGCCATTTAGTTTCCTACAGTCAGTTAGTTGTGGCAGCCATCTTGAATCTGGTTGATTTATTTTTGTTACTTTTCAACAGCTTCGTTGAAATCTCTCCAATAGCTGTTGAGATATTTTGCTAACAGACATATGTACACAGGGACATTAAAATGAATGTGGTGTGCATTAAAACAATAAAAATAATCAGGAACTATTAGTCTTGAATGCTGTGAAGTCCAGAAACTAGAAGATTGTCTGGATGACTGTGACCAGCAGGGGGCAGTGTCGTCCCAAACTAACCCTCAGTACAACTCATTCTCCCATTTTCCCACCTATTGATTAATATACACTTCTGTAATATCCACTAAATATAATTATTATAATTTATTAGATGTTTATTGATCATGGTTTTGTTTGTCTGTTAGCGATTCATCTCGAGAACCACTGAAATGGTTTGAATGAAACTTTCAGGAAACGATCAATGGATGTTTGTCTCTAATTGATTTGGAGCCAACCCAATTCAAGATGGCCGCCACAGCCAGCTGACCTTGGTGGAGACAAAAATGCCTGTAACTCAGCAAAATTTACAAATAGCTAAAAAAATTTGTGGTAGCTGAGTCATCCATGACTTTGTTTATCATTGTTGGAATCGGTCATGTTTGTTAGCAAAATATCTCATAAACCACTGGAGAGATTTTAAGTCCAATTCAAGATGGCCGCCACAGTGAATCGACCTTGGCCAACACGTAAATGGCTGTAACTGAGCGTATTTCAGAGATGTTGAGCTCAAACGTGGCGTCGTAGTCACTTTTCTCCAGCTGTAGCGCCTCTTCTTATTAAAAAGGTTCTGACAGAACCTCTGTCCGGGTCTGGATCGAACCAGCGTCAGCTCCACGGCTTTGGAGGAAAATGTTTTATTTTTAAAACTCTTTGACGTGTGGCCGGCTGTAAATGAGCTGTAGCTCCGCGTCTGCTGGACGCATTAGAAACGTTTCCCGGGTAAAAATGAACAGGAACTGATGCGGGGAGGTGTTGCTTAGCAACAGCTGCAACACAAGTAAATACAGTTATAGCAGAAATATAATATAAATGTTAAGTTTGTTCATTGTTTGAGCGAGAGATCACTGAGTCGATTAGAGCGGAGCGTTCCTTGGAGGAACTTAAATCATCAGTTTATGGTGATAAAATGTTAACTTGCAGAATACCGTTCGGTGCTCAGAGTGTGTGATGAGGACGACTCTCAACTTTTACCTTCTCATATTTTAGCTCAGAGTCATTTTAGTGTTTTCTGAGGTCATGTAGTCGGAGTTTTGTTCATGAGGGAGGGAATGGAGCAGGAGCTCAACAGACAGATAGGTGCAGCTTCCTGAGTATTCTGGTCACTGTGCCGGTCCATTGTGGTGAAGACGGAGTTGAGCTGCGAGGAGAAGCTCTCTGTTTACCAGTCACTCTACGTCCTTAACCTGACCTGTGGTCAGGAACTCTGAGTCGAGACTGAAAGAACGAGACGAGTTCCTCCATAGGGTAGCTGGACTCTCCCTTAGAGAGGGTGAGAAGCTCCAGGAGCGACTCGGAGCAGATCCGCTGCTCCTCCACATCCAGAGGAACCAGCTGAGGTGGTTCAGACATCTGGTAAGGATGGACCCTGGACGCCTCCCTAGGGAGGTTTTCCGAGCATGTCCAACTGGGAGGAGACCCTGGGAGGTCTCAGGACTTTCTGGATAGACTACATCTCAGTGGGCCGAGAAGTCCTCCCAGAGGAGCTACTTGACTCCAGAACAAGCAGATGATGATAGATGAGTGGGTGGGTTGTGGTGGCCATCTTGAACCAAGTTGACTCCAGAAGTGCTGCGGGAGAACATTTTTATCTAACCTTCACGGGATTTTCTTTAGCTGTTTATGGGTTTACTTTAGCTGTTTATGGATTTTCTTTAGCTCTTTATGGGTTTTCTTTAGCTCTTTATGGGTTTTCTTTAGCTCTTTATGGGCTTTCTTTAGCTGCGCACCAACACACACACACAATCAGTGTGTGTGTGTTGTGCACAGAGACAGCTTTGCTGTCGCAGGATGTTTAAAAGGAGGAAAGACCTTGGTTGTCATGGTGATGGTGATGCTCTGCAGAGCTCAGGTGGGAAGAGATGAATGGAAATCCTCCGCTTTGGATTTCCATGAAATGTTTCTTAATAATTTCATGTATATATGTAT
>NC_056519.1:3663280-3665378 GCF_014905685.2 Nematolebias whitei | reverse complement strand
ATATATATATATATATATATATATATATATATATAAAGCAAATTAAACTGAAGACATTTTCTGAAAGGAATGCTTGTCGCCCGCCGCCTTTAATTAATTTCAGTTTATTTATTTAGCGCCATATCACAACAAAGTCTCAGGCACTGAACAGAAACATTCACATACATATAGAGACTTAAACCAAAACGATCAGACGACGAGGAACGAACTGACAGAAAAAAGAAAACAAAAACCATTAACATGAGATCACATCACACCATGTGGTCTGTTGGCCCTCGGAGCATGTCTTCTGAGCGAGTCTCTGCTACTACCACACAGTGTTTGAGCTCAGTGTCTGTGAAGTTCACTGAGCTGCAGCCGTCTTTGTGTTGATACCTGAACTTCATCAGCTCTGGAGCCACGATGTTCTGTTCCTTGAGATATTTTGCTAACAGACAGACATGGGCCAGATCATTGTCACTGTTTGGAGGGAGTTCCTCAGGATGTTCACAGAAACGTTTCATCCGGAAGAAGCTAAATTATTTAAAACCTTCAAACCAGGATTTTAAATTTGATTTTAAGAAACAATTTAAATAATTAGATGAAGGTGAACAGAGAAGAAAACATTTGCTTTAAATAATTATTTAAAAACAAACTAAAAATTTAGAAAGTGCAAACAAAGTACAAGATTCACTCCTTTTGCTTTGAAGCTCCGCCCATTATCTTCAGAAGCTGCATGATTAGTCCAATAAGATCCACCTGTGGGCCTAACCACTCTGCTGGACCTGGACCTGGAGCTTGAGCTGGACCTGGAGCTGGACCTGGTCCTGGACCTGGACCTGCAGATGCACCTACGCTGGTTTGAGGAGTTAAACGTTCTGGAACGGTCCAGTCAGAACCCAGAGGTGGAACCTTTTGGTTTAAAGGTCCAGCCTGAAGGACGGACTAAAAACTCAGAGGTACACACACACACACAGGTTTGTCTTGCTATCTTTACGGGGACTTTGCATTGACTTCCATTCATTTCTATAACCTGACCCACCAACGACACTTGAACCTTATGAGGTCCAGGCTTCGGTCCTCACAAAGCAACATAAACAAGCACACACACATCATCCATTAAAACATTATTCCTTTTGAAACTGTGTATTTTGATGTATTTTGTGTAGTTGTTACTTTAAAACTGGAGTTTTTCAGCAGTAAAACCGAAAAGTGTGGGTGAATACTTGTGCAGCGTTTTACTGTAGAATCTGATCCGTTACGTTTGGATCGTGTTGACATTAAAAAGTTTATTTTCTGTTGCAAACGACCTGAACGATGAGAAATGAGCCTGAAGACTCTTCGTATTCAGAAATATAAACAGCCTGTTTCCAAATAAATTTATTAAAATAACATCTTACATGTAAACAGGATCAGACAGAATTTTCTTGATAAATGTTTGTCAAAACAAACAAACAGCTTGTTGTTTTTTATAAATATAAATATAAGAACGTGCGCTGCTCCGTTTCCCCACGGCTCCATTTCTAAACAGGAAGTGTGGTGACATCAGCTGCAGGGATGTGGGAATTAATTTCACTCTGGAGACGTTTGTTTCCCTTCAGAGAGTCATCGTGCACCAAAATATCTTCCTTCGGCTGAGCGCAACAAACAAATATAAAAAAGGCGAAAACCAGAACGGTAAAAGAAGAAATTATACATTTGCCAGCAAAAAGGAGAGAAATGGCATTTCTGAAAAATGTGGGGATGCTGAATGACGTGTAGCTAAAGGCAGCATAATAGCCAAAAGCTAAAATCAGCAAAGGGCTAACTACTAAGGAACAAGCTAAAGGATGATGAACAGCTAGCTAAAAGATGGCAAGCAAATGTCAATGAAGTGCTTGATAAAAGGAAAGCTAATCTGGCTAAAAGTTGGCAAAGAGTCGGCTAAATGGATCAAGCTAGTAATGGCAAGCTAAAAGGTATAGCAAGCTAAATTAGAGCTATCTAAAAAAAAAATAGCAAAGGGGTTGGGTAAAAAGATGAAACCAATAATGGAAAAAACCTAGCTAAAAGGTAGCAATGGGTTAGCTAACAGGTAGCAATGGGTTAGCTAAAAGGTAGCAAGCTAAAGTAGAGCTAG
>NC_056519.1:3649566-3663270 GCF_014905685.2 Nematolebias whitei | reverse complement strand
AGGTAGCAATGGGTTAGCTAAAAGGTAGCAAGCTAAAGTAGAGCTAGCTAAAAGGTAGCAATGGGTTAGCTAAAAGGATCAAACTAATGATGGCAAAGACCTAGCTAAAAGGTAGCAAGCTAAAGTAGAGCTAGCTAAAAGGTAGCAATGGGTTAGCTAAAAGGTAGCAAGCCAAAGTAGAGCTGGCTTAAAGGTAGCAAAAGACCTAGCTAAAAGTTAATAAGGTAAAGCAGAGCTAGGTAAAGGGTTAACTAAAAACCAAAGGCTAGTGATGGATTAGCTAACGCCGGCTGAGTGGGAGTCTGAACACTGGCTAAAAGCTAAAAGTAGCTAAATGCAAGTTAAAAATAACAAAAGTATTGCTTAAAAACTAAAAGTAACAACAAAGGAAACCAGAGTAAATGGACTGAAGCCGATTTCAAGCAACGTTTATGAAGGAATTGAAGTGAAATGCATTTCTACCAGAAAAAATAACTGTTTATAAATGAAGATAATTAGTCTAAAAATTATAAAACCTACAAGAGCTGAGTCGGAACAGAGAGGCAGTAGTGTGGATGCTGACCCGGTAATAACCGGAGCATGTTTGGTATCCGTCAACAATGAAACCAGATGCTGCTGGGTAACGAGGACTGATGTGGTGGTTTGTAGTTGGAAGTCCAGTAATTATCCGTCAGACAGCCGAGCTCCTTTCTGCTGCACCAGAACTGAAGAAAGTATTTTCTCTTCTTGGTTTTCCATGTCCTCTCTCTGAGCTCACAGACTGATAACAGGGCGCAGTTTGGGAGGTGTCCTTTTTTAAAACCATCTGCTGTTAGAAGTGGGTGATCCTCAGCGTTGTTTTTCTGGATACAACCAGAAAACAAAAGAATATTCCACATTTTTAAAGGAACAGATCTTTAGAATCGGGTCTCTAGTATCAGTTTAAACCACCGACGGGTGCATTTCTTTACAGAACCGATGCCCAACACGAACACCGGATGTCGGGTGATAACTGCCGGTGTATTTACAGGTGCACGTCCAATTGTTTTGATCCGACGGCATCGTGGACACCTTTGGTTTCACTGGCTGTACTGTATCACAGCCGTGACGTCCACTCGAGTTCTGACGCAGTAGAACCTTGGTGTCGGTTCTTTGAGGACCATATCTCCAGTAGACGTGTCTCAAAGCCCAAAGCAGGACTGCTGTCAACAAAACTAGATCTTGGTAAAGGGCAGACACTGGACAGTCTTGGGTAGGGATGCACAGATACCACTTCTTGTTTCAACAGATGGGACGGATCTGGTTGGCAGGTCGCAGACAGACCAGGTCCTCCGGGTGGGAGACAAAATGTTTCTCACTTAAAGAAACTGGTCCAGATGACATGATTTAACCTTTTTTATCTACCTGTTGGTAGAGCTGCCGCCTCTCAGTGAGCAGGTCGCCGGTTCAAGACCCGGCCAGGGGCCCCTCTAGGTGGAGTTTGCATGTTCTCTCCGTGCATGCGTGGGTTTTCCCCGTGTACTCCAGTTTCCTCCCACAGACCAAAAACATGCATGTTAGGCTGACTGGTAACTCTAAATTGTCTCTAGGTGTGAGTGAGAGAGCGAATGGTTGTTTGTCTCATTTGTCTCTGTGATGGACTGGAGACCTGTCCAGGGTGTCCCCCGCCTCTCGCACAGTGACTGCTGGACATGCAGTGACCCGAAAGAGGAAGAAGCGGGTAAAGATGATGGACGTATACTTGCCAGTACTGATCAAACGTTCATTGCACTTCTTGCAATTAATAAAACCTCTTAAGTGTAAGTTACAATTGTACCCAATAACTTGGCTTAAAGTTTATAAAATGAATAAGAAAACAAACGTTTTTAAGACTTCCAGTTTTGTAGCCGCATTAGCTAAGCACCTTCCTCTGAGACCGTCAGCAGCAGTTTCTCATTAAGCAGCTTTTCAGGCCCATCAGTGACTAATGGTGACCAACGGTCAATCCTGATCCTTGAGGGCCTCTATCCTGCAGGTTTTATTGTTTTCTCTTCAACACACCTGAACCAACAGTTTGACTACACAGAATCCTTTTAATCACCCTTTGATCCAAATCAGACGTGTTGGACCAGAGAAATGGCTAAAACATGCAAGGTAGTGGCCAGGATGGGACAACCCCTGGTGTAGACTGATAGCGACGGTCAAGCGAAGTCAGCTAGCTGCTGACTTCCTGGGTGGCCCCAGAAGTGTTTGCCAGCTTGTTTCTGCTGTCAGTCACTCCTCAGGGATGATGGAGGCCACTTTTTGGACGGAGGGGTGAAATTTTCGGTTTTGTATTCGCCCAGGACCCTCTTCTGCTCAACCGTTCCCTTTGAAATACCTCAGTACAGCTTTGTGTTTAGTGGCAATTAACTATGGCTCATTACCGCCACCAACGATAAGGACTGTGTATCAAAACAGCCAAAAACTACAAAAATATACCTCCACATGGCTGACATTGCTTCTCCTACCAGCTGACTGCTCAACTGAGAGGTAAATCCTAAAAGTGGTACCAAAACACTTTAAGAGAACAAGCGCAACGTATTGGACCATTGTCTGGTACTGGTATCTATCTGTGCATCCCTACGTTGGGGATTTGTTTAGGGCAGACCTGGGTGTGAGGCACATGAATATTTTCCTCCTGAGCTTAATGTTTGTTTTGAACATTGTTGATGATATGAGCTCAGACAAGTTACTAGGAACACTTTTAAATATCAGTTCTCTGCATGTTTTGTGGGACAATTTGCATGCTTGGTTTTCGTCCCATCGCACAGACAAAAGACGGTTGTCCAAGGCTTGGTCTTTGTCCTGACTTCAGTTTGTAGGGTGAAATGTCTCCGCAGCAACCAGAGTCGTTACATCCTCAGTCAGGGAAGGATTTAAACATGAAAATCTGGACCAGAGGAGCTTTTTTTAAAACATTGCACTTGGGGCTTTTTCATTGAGCAACAAAGGTGCAATTCCACAACAAATCAGTCACATCTCAGCCAACGGTCCTAAACATTCCCACGAGAAACTGTACATTGAATGTTGTCACTGGACACCAGCGCGGCTCTTTCCTAGCTGCTGATCTTGGTCAGCATCTTGTTGATGGCCTGTTTGACGTGCGTGGTGGAGCTGCGGCGTCTGGCCTTGCCCTGGACGGCTTTGCGCCGCCTCACCTCTCTGCATAGCTCGTGGAACGCCTCGGCCACGACGCCGCCCTCGTCGGCGCAGGCTGAGCACTCGTAGAAGGCGCACGCCATTTCGGCCGCCAGCCGCTCCCCTTCCTCCGTGGAAACCTGCCGAACGTGGTCCAGGTCGGATTTGTTGCCCACCAGCACCAAGGGGACGTTCTTTGGCTTCTTGACGTCCTCGAGGAGACTTCGTAGAGGAGCTACTTCCTCGAAGCTTCCCCGATCTGTGATGTCGTACACAATGAAGAACCCATCGCCCCAACGCATGTGACCCTCCTTCTGCTGGACGTCCTCCTGGAAAAAACATGAAATATGTTAAGGACTCGTTAGAATACCTCATAACTGCAACTTTTCACATCTTGCAAAGAGACCAGGTGAAATTCAGTTTGATCGATTTACTCGTGAATAAAAATCTGTCATTTTGTGTAAATTTAAGTCACAGTAGAGAAGATTCCTAAAGTAATCAAACTTTTGGCAAGCATGGTTAAAGAGTCCATTTTCTGTTTTTCTGAAGTCGGGTTACAAAGGCCTCGGCTCGCCACGTGTCGTCTTTGTTGGCGACTCTACGGTGATCCCGTTTCCTTGACTGTTTGTTTTCCTATACATTTTTCACCGTTTAATTCTGCATACGCTTTTTTTAGTTGTTCACATCTCAAAACATTCAGCTCATTCATGAAATGGGTGCTAGGACTTTTTGTTTTTTGTAACTTTTATACTTTTCAAATTTAACTTCAACATTTTTCCCCAAAGTACCGGTAATACGAGATTTCTTCAGTTCCTTCACAAAAATTTATTTGAAATTACTTTAGCAAGCTTGCTCTATTGTTGTCCTATGATACCTTTGGCTTCTAGCCAGCCTTTTGCTACTTTCAGCTAGCCTTTTTCAGCTAGCCTTTTTCAGCTTTTAGCTTATTGTTCACTCCTTTTGATAGTTTTAGCTAGTGTTTTGCTAATTTGTCTTAGCTATTCCTTCTTAGCTAGTATGTTACCATTTTTAACTTTGAGCTAGCATTTTGCTACTTGCATTTTGCTATTTTTGACTCGGTGTACTAGTTTTAGCTAGTGTTTTGCTACATTTTGCAATCAGCTATGGTAAAGTTTAGCTCGTCACTACTTTTAGCTTTTAGCTAACGTTGTGCTTCTTTGTATTTTTTATGCAAATGCAGTTTTAGCTTCAGTAATACTCAGAATCCAGAAATTCAGTAATACTCAGAATCCAGAAATTCAGTAATACTCAGAATCCAGAAATTCAGTAATACTCAGAATGTTTTAATACTTTCAGTACTGCATTTTGACAAAAAGAAAATGTGTCTCGTTATTTATCATCAACATGAATTTTAGACCTGGATATTTGGGGCTGTAGCCTCAGATGTTTCCTTATGGAGCTGAGCTAACAGCATACAGCGCTAGCAGTATACAACAGAAGCCAAATTGTGAGGGGTTCAAGTCGTCAACGACTTTTTTGAGGTAAAATTTGTGCACGGTTTTCCGAACGTTTAAAATTGAGGTGGTAAGAGCAGCACAAGAAAACCGAGAACATTTTGAGACATGTTGGATGCTCTGGCTGAAAGCTAACGTCAGCTACCCCTTTGTAAAAGCTAATTTAAGCCACTTGTATCCAGGATCTTCCACTCGTGGTTGCAATCAAGACCTGGAGATCGTCGGTGCAGGTTGGGCTGTAGACGGACCAGTTAGTCAAGAGTAGCACCTTTTCCCCAGTCTGATGTTCCAGAGAGTTGCTACCTAGGACGCCTGGGGAGCAGATGTTGGGGGTTAAGGGCCTTGCTCAAGGGCCCAGGGTAGAGGCAGTTGTGGGTGTTTCTGCTTTCCCACCTACATTTTGACGTTGTCGGTCCGGCAAGTTGAACCGACAAACTTCTGATCACAGGCCCACCTTCTTTAACCGCTGCACCACCACTCCCCTGCCTGATTAGGTCAACATGACAGTGTTTTATTTATTTATTTATTTATTTTTTGTTAGACATGTAAACAGATCCTCCTCAGCATGAGTCGCGCATTAATTCATACTGAAATGTGGAAAAGCAACAAAACTGAACGACGCGGCATTAATTTTATTTATTTATTTTTGTGGCATTTAAATCTCGACTGAAAAGCCATTTCCAATCGGTGTTCCCAGTTTCTGGGTTTTGTCCGTGTTCTTGTCGAGTGTTTGCTTTCTTTGTGGAGATAAATTTACATCCTCCGTCTTCTTTTCCACCTTCTTCAGCCATAAATTAAATTCTGGAGCCAGCTGAGAAGCAGAAGCTCCTAACTTCATCACATCAAGACAAGTGGTGTGTTCAGAACTTTACCCGGCGGTGTGGCTCACTGATCCAGATACGAGATGTTCGAGGAACCAAACCTCTGGGGGATAGCTTTTGACCCACTTTAAACCTGCAGCTCGTGAGGTTAGCCCCACTTGCACAGTTTGAGAGAATCAAAGCGAGGAGACTGACGTTCAGCGCAGTCATGTCTCGTCCTAACGCCAGCTGAAAATAGCTCTCAGGGTAATGAGACAGGGATGACTGGGCTGAAGTGTCGCAGGGGAATCGGCCTCCAGCAGAACACCCACGCCGCGCTGCAGCATATTTATCTTTCAGCCTGAGGACTTACGCAAGCTCTTCCCTCGCGGTCGGAGCATGGCACCTCTCCTGCTGCGCTGCAGGAAGTGACCGTGGTGGAGAGCCGCTCGCTCACGTCCAGCCAACGATGCTTGAAACCACCGAACGTCTCCAGGACGCGCAGGAAGAAATTACCACGCAGGTTTTAGGGTTACTGTGCGAGCGCTGAGTCAGAAATCACACGATTGTTATAATAATAATAATAATGTCATCACAATGTCAGCACTGTATGTTTCCATACAATGGCGAAATTAGTCTCTGCATTTAACCCATCCACCACCAGGTGGTGCAGTGGGCAGCTATTGTCTGGGGGGGCATTTTGGGGATGAGGTGTGCTGCCCAGAGACACCACGCGTTATGCAGTGACTGGGGATTGAACCTGGGACTTTCGGGTCCCAAACTGGCTGCCCTGCCTCTACACCATCTCGGCCCCCATATCCTGTTCATTTTATTTTAGCAGGCAGGCTACTTCTGTATACTTTGTTCAGTTTATTCAACAAGGACATCAAAACATTCAGCTTATTCAGTGAATGGAGGCTAAAACTGTTGCTTTTCTCATTTACTTTTTACTTTATTTGTATACAAATAAAAACACATATTTATCCCTTTAAATCCTTCAAAACCTTTGTTTTGAAATCTGCTTCAACAAACTTTCTCTGGTTTTGTCAAACGTTTGCTTCTTGCTCCATTTAGCATTTTGATAGCCTTTACTTCTATTTAGCTTTTAGCTAAACTTTTACTCCATTTAGCTTTTTGCTAGCATTTTACAGCATTTAGCTTTTGGCTAGCATTTCACGGCATTTAGCGTTCGGCTAGCCTTTTACACGTTTTAGCTTTTTGCTAGCCATTTACTCCATTTAGCTTTTGGCTAGCCTTTTACTCCATTTAGCTTTTGGCTAGCCTTTTACTCCATTTAGCTTTTGGCTAACCTTTTACTCCATTTAGCTTTTGGCTAGCCTTTTACTCCATTTAGCTTTTGGCTAACCTTTTACTCCATTTAGCTTTTGGTTGGCTGGCCTTTTAATACATTTTGCTTTTAGCTAGCCTTTTACTCCATGTAGCTTTTGGTTGGCTGGTCTCTTAATGCATTTAGTTTTTGGCTAACCTTTTACTCCATTTAGCTTTTGGCTAGCCTTTTATTCCATTTAGCTTTTGGCTAGCCTTTTATTCCATTTAGCTTTTGGCTAACCTTTTACTCCATTTAGCTTTTGGTCGGCTGGTCTCTTAATACATTTAGTTTTTGGTTGGCTAGCCTTTAAAACATTTAGCTTTTGGCTAGCCTTTTATTCCATTTAGCTTTTGGCTAGCCTTTTATTCCATTTAGCTTTTGGCTAGCCTTTTATTCCATTTAGCTTTTGGCTAACCTTTTACTCCATTTAGCTTTTGGCTAACCTTTTACTCCATTTAGCTTTTGGCTGGCTGGCCACTTACTACATTTAGCTTTTGGCTAGCTGCCTTTATCTAGCTTAGTATCTTTACACTTATAATGGACATTCTGGTGTGTTTTTACGAGCTGGACTGTATGTTTTTCCTGATGAAACCAACTCTTTCCTGTGTTCCTGTGAGGTTATACTCGTACATTGTTCCTCGGAGGATAAACCCACCAACCTAACTCTACTAAGCTCTTTAACCAAATGTTGATGGTTTAAGAGCAGACAGTGAAGATCTTTAGACCTTCTCCCTGCGATTAAACAAAATGGCTGTGCGTGACACGGTCTCAGTGCTCGCCGCTTATTTGGTTATAAACACGCAGATTTTGTAAGATGAGCTAAAATCTCTGTTTTAGTCTTCAGCAGTCTTGGCGAGATGCTACATTTAACTCCAGGATGAGCAGGACTTGGTTCAGACAGATAAAGGGATTATGTCAACACGTTTCCTTACAAGATCCCGAAGTACCAACCAAAGCCAGACTTCAGATCCAGCTGTGTTCAGATCCAGCTGTGTTCCGGTCCAGCTGTGTGAAACTGTAAAATCAGCAGCATTCTTATGAGAAACACTCGTGGACGCTTAGTCTCACCTGTCCTGCAGTGTCCAGGATCTCCATGGCGACGACTTCATCATCGATACTGGCCTGATGACGATACGTGGATTCTGCCGGCACAAATAAATCAAAGAGGCTTCATGAATTTCACAGTTTAGTTTGTGAATCATCGTTTTGGTGACAAATCCAAACGTGGGAGTGAAACGCATCATTTTAAAATGCTAAATCATCGTAAGATGTGTTAACTAAAGTCTTATTGTTCTTTTGTTTTCCGTTGTCCGACCTTTAGGCTCCCACATATTTTCAGATAACATGAAAGCTTCTTTGTCTCGGTACTGAAACGCTGATCGGTCGTCCCAACTCGACGGAGCAGATTTCCACCTGAGCTGCTTCTATGGAGCGCTGAAGTTCTCCAGTTTCTGGAAATCTCACATCAATTGTTTGACTTTTATTTATTTATTTATTTATTAAAAGCTTTCAGTCATTTGTCTTTAAAGTTTGGACTACTGTTTCGCCTGCTAAATTCCACAACTGTCTTTAGAGGAAAAAGTGATTTTAATTTGTGTATGTTTAAAAGCCGGTTTTCTGTGGCGGCCATCTTGCATTTGGTTGTCTCCAGTTTGGTTTTAGATGCACATCCATTGGTTCATTGAAATTTGTCCTGTTGTTGAGATGTTTTTCAGACAAACTGTCCAAAACACGATCCCCCGCCTTCGCTTTTCTGTGACAGACGAGAATGAACCTTTAGGGGCACGCACGGTGAGTGTTAGCTAAATATCTCCTAACCCTCTGGGCAAGTATCAAAGCAATCTTTTTTTCCATCTACAACCTGTGAAGCTAAGAATTCAAGATGGACGCCACAACTAATGAATCTTAGCAAACACACAAATGGCTAAAATGCAGGTTTTTCTACAGATACTGGGCTAAAATTTAGTGTAGGAGTCGTCCCCGACACATTCTGTGAGCACAAGACAGCGGTGCATGCAGCGCCATCACATGAAATCAGGGAAGAAGACAAATTTATTCAAAATGAACGAAGCACATTCTCAGATTTCTGCTTTACAAGCCACATTTTCATCTTCCTGATCTCATGAGTGGTTCTCGGGATAATGAGGATCTCTTGACGTCTTTAAAGGAAGAAACCTCGAGCCAGATTTGAATATTTCCCAGCTGGTATTGAAAATGGCTGTGCTAGAATACAAGAAAATTAATGCTTTTCAGCTCAAAACCATCGTTAGTCGTTGGTACTGCTGAGAAAAGTGCTTCAACACTTTCTTTAGGATTATATTTCAGAAATTTTTATCAAGGGATAGATTATGAATCATATTCTGATATAATCCAATTGCCAATTTTTCAACCAATGCTCTACAGCTGCTTGTATCTCAACATACCACCGTGCAACTCGATCCTTGGCTTGACGTGATGGGTCACGCATACGTTGATTGTTCCAATTTTTAAAAAAATCCAAGTTAAATTGGTCAAATCCAACTCTAAAACTTGGGGACAAAGATGTAGATAATCTACATCAGTCTGTCATGTTGGTATCAAAGGGTTTCCCGTTTCCCGTGAGTTGTTGCGTAGATCTTCAGTTCCGTGGTTTTGGTTTAAAGTAAGATTTGGAAAATGCTCTAGAGGTTTCAAGGGAGTTACTGCGGTGGTCTTCATTAAAGCCAAAATGTCCCGCTCACAAAGATCCAAGATCCTGGCAGAAAGGTGTTTAGATTGGGCACGCTCACCGGGTCGTGTCCCAGGTGGAACCAGATCTCCGGGGCATAAACCTAAAAGAAAAACGAGTGGAGAGGCGGTGGAAGCAGCAGCCCAGCTGTTCAACTGGAAGCATGTGCAGCATCACAGAGTCCTCTCTGGGACTTGTGGGAGAGTTTTATTTCAGGAGCCTTGGCTTCATCGTCTGCAGCAGCAGCTGATCTGTCCACACCCCGGTGGACATGTCACAGAGTCCACTGGTTTAGTTCATCCTGTCGGATCCTAAAAGTTCCTCTGCTTTGACCCACCCTGGTGTTTTTTTCCAGTTGTTGTGGTTCTGGTGCAGTCTGTTTCAGTTTAGTTGGTCCTGGTAAATACAGTCCTTAGATTTGTCTCAAAACAAAGTGTCCAACCACATGTGACAAAACTGGACTGACAGCTGGTTCTGTGATAAATCAGAGAAGCTTCAGTTCCGTTCTGAAGAACAATCGATATACTTGGGGGAAGGCACGGTGGTGCAGTTGGTAGAGCTGCCGCCTGTCAGTGAGCAGGTCATCCGATCAAATCCAGGCCAGGGGCCTTTCTGGGTGGAGTTTGCATGTTCTCTCCATGCAAGTCTGGATTTTCTCCAGGTACTCCAGTTTCCTCCCACAGACCAAAAACATGCATGTTAGGCTGATTGGTAACTAAATTGTCTCTAGGTGAGAGTGAATGGTTGATTGTCTTGTTTGTCCCTGTGATGGACTGTAGACCTGTCCAGGGTGTCCCTGTGATGGACTGGAGACCTGTCCAGGGTGTCCCTGTGATGGACTGGAGACCTGTCCAGGGTGTCCCCCGCCGCTCACACAGTGACTGCTGGATATGGGCAACAGTGACCCCCGTGGCCCAAAAAGGAAGAATCTGGTAAAGATGCTGGATGCTATTTTTGGCCATTTGCGTTCTGAACAGCAGTTTTACTTCACGGGGCTGTTGGTTTGAATGAGACGATTTGACATCTTGTATCATCTGCTGGTGTCAACCAAGAACTTACTAGAAACAACCTGTAGATAAGTATTTATTTCTAACAAGAGTATTAATACGGCACATTATACACCCGTTGACAAACTTTTATACAGCAATACCACAACCTATAGCAATGGCCCTGACAAGCAAAGAGCTTGTATAACCTTTGACCTTGATTTGTGACCTTTACCTTGAAGCTGAAGTGATGAGTGTGCCTGACACTGTCTAGTGATGATGCAGATGTGTATGAAGTTAAATTATCTTAAGCTGAGCAGAAGTTATGGGCGGGACCACAGACGGTTTACAGATGGAGAATACAGTATACCATAATACGCCTTAAACAGGCGTATAGACTTTTTTTTCCCCACTCCTTGTGTAACCTCACACTTCGTTAATGGAGCTAATGAGACTAACAATAACAAGCTTTTCCCCTGACATGGTCTTTACAGTATCCAGTAAAACATGAAAAGTTAAGAGTTGGCAATTGCAAACAAAAATTATGACGTCTCTATAAATTGGTGTTGATCATGGAAAAGTAAAGTCTTTACACCAGGGGGGTGAAAGGTGACAAAACTGCTCCTTAGATGACTGAGCCCAATGATTTCTCATACAGTCATCTTTTACTGAAGAAAAATATAAAACTTTTGTTTTTGCTCCCATCTTTCATGAGCTGAACTCAAATATCTAAGACTTTTTTTCTGTGTACACAAAAGTTCTTTTTCTCTTAAATATTGGTCAGATATTTGTGTAAATCTGTGAAAGTGAGCACTTGGTCCTTTACCGAGACAATCCATCCACCTCACGGGTGTAAATGTGAAGTTTTACTGTATTGGGGGTGGTCAGTATCTGGTGTGACCATCGTTTGCCTCATGCAGTGCATCATCTCCTTCACATAGAGTTGATCAGGCTGTTGATCATTGGCTGTGGAAGGTTGGTCCACTTCTCTTCAATGGCTGTTTGAAGTTGTTGGATATTGTCAGGAACTGGAACACACGTTCATATACACCAATCCAGTGTGTCCCAAACATGCTCAATGGGTGACATGTCCAATGTCACCCATTGCTGGCCATGCAAGAACTGGGACGTTTCAGCTCCTTGCAACATGGGGCTGTGCATTATCTTACTGCCACACGAGGTGATGGCCGTGGATGAATGTCTCAACAGGCTTCAGGATCTCATCACGGTATCTCTGTGCATTCAAAATGCCATTGATAAAATACACCTGTGTTCGTTGTCCATAACAAATGCCTGCCCACACCATAACCCCACCACCAGCATGGGCCACTCGATTCACAACATCAGGACCCACACGACGCCATACACGCAGTCTACCATGTGCCCTGTACAGTGAAAACTGGCATTCATCCATGAAGAGAACACCTCTCCAATGGGCCATCGAATGTGAGCATTTGCCCACGCAAGTCTGTTACGACAACGAACTGAAGTCAGGTGGAGACCCCGATGAGGACGACGAGCATGAAGAGCTTCCGTGAGATGATTTCTGACAGTTTGTGCAGAAATTCTTCGGTTATGAAAACCGATTGTTGCAGCTGTTCATGTGGCTCGTCTCAGACGATCTTGAAGGTGAAGATGCTGGATGTGGAGGTCCTGGGCTGGTGTGGTTACATGTGGTCTGTGGTTGTGAGGCCGGTTGGATGTACTGCCAAATTCTCTGAAACGCATTTGGAGATGACTTATGGTGGAGAAATGAACATTTAATCCACGGGCAGCAGCTCTGGTGGACATTCCTGCAGTCAGTATTCCAGTTGCACGTTCCCTCAACTTGCATGTGTGTCATTGTGCTGAGATAAAACTGCACATTTTAGAGTGGCCTTTTATTGTGGTCAGCCTAAAGCACACCTGTGAGGTGGATGGATTATCTCGGCAAAGGAGACGTGTTCACTAACACACATTTACACAAATATGTGACCAATATTTAAGAGGAAAAGGACTTTTGTGTACACAGAAAATATCTTAGATATTTGAGTTCAGCTCATGAGAAATGGGAACAAAAACAAAAGAGTGTTGTGTTTGTATATTTTTGTTCAGTGAATATCTTCTTCTTAGACTAGAGAAATAAATGAATAGATGGAAAAACCCGGTTATCCATGTGGTTTGTTCAGGTTGTCAGATCTTGTTTGTTCTGGAAACAGTCCGGTGTGGATGTTCTCTGGTGGACTGAAGACCTCCGCACCATCAAAGTGAGACTGACAGCATCTACAACAAACTGACTGTAGAAGACGCAGAAATGGCTTCAACTCAGTTTTACAGTTTAGGTTTGGTGTGGTTCAATGAGTAGAAGGTCCTCACTCTGCATCACAAACCTTCTCAGGTGTTTATCAGTCCATACAGGGTTAAATATCATCTGTAACACCAATTAGCCCTCAACAGCACATTTAATAGACCTGATGAGGTGATTATCTGACCTTGTTCTTCATCGAAGACCAAAGCAATAAATCCCATGTATAACCCCGATACGAATGTGTGGATAATGAACGGAGATGAATAGTGAGCTGTAGCCGCCGGCAGGCACATTGAGATGGATGAAGCTCATGTTCTGGCAGTATTCTTGAGTTTCTGAGCCACACACACACACATTTGTGTGATATGCCTATACAGTAATAGCACTTTAATAATGTTTCACCCACTTCGTGGGTGATTTCAGCCAGGAGTTGTGATTGGTAACAGACACTCCAGCAGCGCTGTTATTCCCATTACAGACCTCCAGCTGTGCTGTCTTGGTTGTGACGCCGGCTTTCGCTGTAACCAAGGTGGCGGTTGCTGCTCTTGATTTCAGAAATATCTGCACTTCTTTATACACCACACAATGAAGCGCGTGCTTCTAGTAACAATAGGTTCTTGAGTATGATTGTTGAGAAATGAAAGAGCAACATTTCTTACATGTTTATTTGAAGACCTAGAATTCCTTGAGTGAATGAATCTCCCTCTTGGAGCCAGAGTTTTAAATTTAGATGAGCAGCGCGATGATGTCCCCTGTCGCTGAGTGGGTAAAATAATGAATGTTTGTCATTTTCGAGATGTTCTTCTGAACAGGGAATGTGATTAAAACCAACTGTTTTTGTTACAACATACACCACGTATAAAATCAGAAGTAGGTTTTTCTGCAATTTTATCCACCACCAGGTGCAATGGAGAAGCCAAGGGGTGGACGATGGTGGCCTTGGGCCCATAGATCATCTTGGGCCACCCCAAGGGCCACCCC
>NC_056519.1:3637097-3649166 GCF_014905685.2 Nematolebias whitei | reverse complement strand
ATATATATATATATATATATATATATATATATATATATATATATAAATGGTGGCAGCATTTTGAAGTGACAGCCCAGATTTTAATGGTGACCTTTGTTGCGTCTAGATGCAGCCACACATCTATATGGAAGCCAGGACCTCACTTGTTTTTCAAGTCTTCGTGTTCGCAGCACGCTCCGAGTCTTGTCCACTCTCTTTGTTCGTCGACAGGCGACAAAAGTGACAATTGTAGCTGTTTTGGTCGAACCATGAAAATAACGTTCTGCGCAATCTCATATCTTGTGTGATCTTTTGGTTTTGCTGAATGTCGGTGAATTTTACAGATACTGGGCTGAACTTTGGTAATGTAGTAACTGAGATAACCATTTCTGTTGAGGCTAAGGTCTATTATCTGTGACAGCCATCTTGAATTGTGTTGAAGATTAGAAAGTAACCATTGGTTGTAGATCTACATCCGATGGAGCGGTTAATTCAAATCCCTCCAGAGGTTAGTGAGGAGTTGATTGAACAGTTAATGCCAAGGTTTTAAGAAAAGACACTGAGCGATGAGTTGAAGGTGATGCTAAGGTACTACCACAACAAGGGCGAGGCTAGCTATTAGCAAGGGGCTAGCTCAAAGATAGTAGACAAAAATAAAGCAAGTATTCTGAGGCGCAGTTCAGCCAAACAATATCTCTGTGGGGAAAACGTTTATGAAGTTTAACATTTTGCACCGTATTAAAAGAAGCTGAAAGTCATAGCAGTTATCTCCTGACTGAGCCGAACGTTTGGACAAATGAACGGCTAAAACAGCTTCTGCACCCAAAAGTTTAAAAAACAGGAAGACAATTGTTTGAATAGTGACTCAACATTCACACAATAAGCTTGTAATTATTATGTTGCTGCAGGAAATTAAAATAATTACCTGAAAGCGCTTTGTTTTTACCGTTGTTTGCACTCCTTTACAGTGCCCGAAAGATATAATATTTCTGAATGGACAGTTTAGAAGGTCTGATCTGCTCGCTACAGGGAGGAAATGAAAAGGACCTCGCAGATGAGACGCTTTGTCTTTGCAGGCTGTAATTACAGCGTCAGAAATCTGTTCCGCCAACATCCTGAAATGAAAAGGCCGGCTCCGTTTGATTCCTCGGCTGCGTTAAACCAGACGCCATCGCTCTCAGTTGTACATTTGCATGTACATTTGCATCCCCGCTGTGTAATTTATCCATTACTTTCTATAAAATGTTGTTTTTAATGTGCTTTGAGCAACTTCAAAAATATTAATTATACTAAAAATCAACCAGGAAAGTAATGTTCTTTCTTGTTTTTGCTTTCTTACTAATAGCCAAACAAGAAAAAGGCTGTTTGTGTGGAACCTGTAAATAAAACCATGATTTTAGGAGTTTTCATCACATCTGTGGACATTTAAAAATGACTTTTAAATATATTTTAATGCATATTCTGCCAAATTAAGAGTATATCAGTATATTGAATTTTTCAGGTAAATTTTTTCTCCAGTATTATTGGGTATAAAAATGAGTGGTAGGAATACAGTAGGGTTAAATAAATACTTTTTCCAAACAGACTCTGTAATATTGGTCTTACCCAGTGTTGGATCGTACTCCCAAATGAAGCGTCTTGTTAGAAATCTGACCACCAGAGCTGCAACAAAAAGAAAAGAGTGAGACGGAGAAAAATGGAATTGGTTCAGTTCTATGGACTGGCGTCACTAGAAAAAAACAAGACTGGAAAGAATGGTTTTTGTGTTTTTATTAGTTAGCAAAACGTTTTACATGCTCTCCACCAGCGTCTCATGGTGAGAAGCCCAAGGGAAAGGTGGTTGTGTCGGTGTCTTTAAGCGTTCATCAGGGGGTTCACGAGAACCACGGTGAGTTCGCTTCTTCAAATCTGAGGTCACGGTTCCCAAATGGAAAAACATGGAAAGCTCTGTTCAGTTTAGGAGTGAGTCTCTGCCTTGACTGGCAGAGTTTAGGTATCTTGTTCACAAGTGCTGCACAGTCGGCATTGACCTGAAAAAGACTTGTCCTCTTAGCCATTTTGTTGGAGGCGTTGCTGGAGCATGACGTGCTGAAGTCCATCTTGTGAACTCTGGTCTCTGAATCCTCTGCATCTTTGGCACAAAGTCGAGCTTGTTCCTGGTGCCGGCTGTCCTTTGGTTTAGTTAGGCTGTTCGTTGGCGGGACCTCGAGGTGCAGTCGTACAGAGGAGGCAACCTCCGACTGAGATAGAACTGTTGCTTGTCTAGAGGTCCATTCAAAGTATGGCGATAAGAGAGTGGAGTTGCAGTTTATACCAGTGCTTCAGACACGTGACACTCTCTGCAGACTTCATTCAAAAACATAAATGGTTTCTTCTTATCAGTTCTTAAAGTTGATGAAATGTATGCAACGATTATTGACTTCGGTTCAGTATGCTCACAGTTTCTGCCTTACTGCTCTTCCTGTTTGCCGTTTGTCACTAGTGGGACAAATGATAAAAACCAGGATGTGCCCGACGGCCCTAACGACTCCACGTCGTCTACACAAGTGCTTTGACTCAGTTTTGTTGAGCAATGGCATTTGTAAGACAGAGAGCATTGAGTATGAACCAGGTGATAGGGTCTTGTCTCTGATTCCTGTAGGCCAGGGGTGTCAAACTCACTTACAGAAGGGGGCCAAAATTAAAACCTTTTTCAAACCAAGGGCCAGTTTCAGGATCTACATTAACTCAAGTTAGATTCCCACCATCTTTTCTTGGTTGCAGGTTCCTCAACAAGTGCCTGATTGGTCTCATTTGATGTTCCCTGTCGCACTTTTGACATCATAATCAAAGACTGAAAAAAATAAAGCGATAAAGTATTTTACATTTAAAATAACATCTTGCGGGCCAGATAAGATGTCAACGAGGGCCACATTTGGCCCCCGGGCCTTGAGTTTGACACATGCTGTAGATGATGTGGTTCTGTTGGAGTGTGAAGCCGAAACCTTTGATATGGACTGAGGTAGCGCCAAACTTTGGCAGATTTAGCTACAGTAATGAGGGCATTGGTCCAGTCTGTCATGTAGGCCTGTCACGATAACAAATTTTGCTGGGTGATTAATTGTCTCAGAAATTATTGCGATAAATTATATTGTTTGAAATTTGACAATTAGTAATTATTGTCAAATAAAGAAATGTTTGTTAATTGGTTTTGCATGTAGTACTTTTTTCAACCACCAGATGGCAGTATAAGACTGTTTGGACCAAAGCATGGATAGTGAGGGAGCGAGCAGTGTCTCTTTAAGAAAAATGGGAGGGAGGCTCCTTGACGTGACATGGGCTGTCTCTCTTTGGTTCTCAAAATGGCGGACGCTCGGTGTGGTTTGAGCTCTTTAGCATTTTCACACAAAATTTTTAATAAAAAAATCATTAAACAAGTTCTCAGCTTCTTTTTGCAGAGAAAAACTTTTTCCACGAAGGCACGGGTTTCAACCGTGAATTTTGGAGCTTCGACAAGACGGAGGTTTTTTCCCCCCCGAGGTCGACCTGTTAGCTTAGCTTGTAGCTTAGCTTCTCAGCTTAGCTGTTTTTAACGATCCAAAAATGTGATTTTTGTATCGTTAAAACAGATGAAGAGCACCGGAGTTGAGCTTTTTGTCATCCAGTGTCTTCAGAAAGAGAGAGACCAAGAAACGATAAAGCCGATAAATGAAAATGAGGTCGGTAATTTTCATTTATCACGCGATTAATTGATTTATTGTTTATCGCGACCGACCTACTGTCTTGATGAAAAAGGCAACGCTCTTGATTGATCTGTCTGCATTACAGCTCTCTTCTATGTTCAAGAGACGTGAAACTTGACAGAAACAAGATCTCCTGACCAGGCTCAGCCTTGGGTGAGGAGCTCCAAAATCAGAGGAGAGCTTTCAGTCAGCTGAGGTGGTTCAGGCTGGTTAGGATGTCCTCTTGGTGGTGTTCACAGCCCTTCTTGGAGAAGACCCTGAGCCAGACTCACTGGGGACATTGTGCATCCTCTGACTGTAGCGAGGGATGTCTGAGCGATCCAAACAAAATGACTGAAAACAGAAATGTACAAAGTTTGTTCTGTAGTCCAACAAAGTAAAGTCAGGTCCTCTGGACGGTTTCTTTGTGTTGAAACGTTTTGTCTTTCATCCAAAAGACCTAATCAGTCTGAGGAGCTGCAACAAACTCAGTCTTATAAATAGCACCTTCACATAGTGGGTCAACCAGTTTGATGGTGCTCAGGTGGTTTCTGGAGTCCACCCTCTCCCCTGCTGACTCGTTTGAGGCAGTCATGGCCAAAGTGGTTCAAAACATCCTGAATCATGTTCAATAATCCATGGTCATCCATCATCTGTGGCTGACCTGACTTTACTTTGCTGGATTATTGAGCACGACTCAGCATTTTGTTCTCTAAATTTAAAATGCCCAACTCTTGTGTATCCTGAATGTGTATTTGAGGTGAGTGTAAAAAGAAACATGCTCATCATTTGGCAACGGTGCCAATTATTTCAGGCAGCTGCCCTAATTTTCACATTGATGTCAACTTTAATTGCTCATCAGTGAAGGATAATCGACCGTGAGGCTCCAAGATCAGAACTACTGTGGTGCTCGTTTCATCTAAATGCTAATACTGATCTGAGCCACGGTTGATGATTAAAGCTGTGTTCAAACTGCCTTTGGGATAAAATATCAGATCCCAGAAGTCAGTGCAAGTTTTATATTTTTATGTACGAAGCTGTCATTGCCCTTCTTTGCCCTTAAAAAGTAAAAGCAACATCCTGAGTGAAGCGGTGACTCACTGGTTTTAATGGTTTAGCTGAGGTGGCCCTGAGGTGTAAATGAACAATGTTTGAAAAAAAACGGAATTACATTAAACCAAAGTGGAAGTGGCTGGAATCACATAAAAAATTTAAAAAAACTGACTCACATTTGAAAAAAACTGAATTACATTAATTCCGTTTTTTCAAATGTGAGTCAGGTTTTTTTTTTTTTTTTTTTTGTCAAATGTAATTCTGTTTTGTTCAAATGTAATTGCATTTTTTCAAATGTTTTTTATTTTTTCTAATTTTATTTTATTTTTTATTTAATTCCGTTTTTCTCAAATGTGATTCCGGCCACTTCCGCTTTGGCTTAATGCAATTCCATTTTGTTCAAATGTATTTTATTTTTATTTTTTCAGATGTTGTTGTGTTTTTGTTGTGCTTTTTCAAATGTAATTTATTTTTTTAAATGTAATTCTGTTTGTCAAATGTTGTTTGTTGACACCTCAGGGCCACCGTACACAGCTCTGGAATAAGCTTGGAGAAATAAACATGTAATGTGTGGATCTTACAGGGAACGTGTGCAGTAAAGTTTGATGACAGCCACAAATTGTCTAGATTTGAGGGGGGGGTTGACAATACAAGTGATAAAAACCGTCCCTCTTTAGAGCTCCACGGCTTAAAATTCATAATGCAATGAATCAATCAGTGAAGCAGTGACTCACTGGTTTTAATGGTTTATCGTCAACAAGCGATGAGCTGCACAGAAATGTCGAGCCCCTTTCGTCGGACAGTTTAAAGATTCACAGATTAAACGGGTCACAAAAAGTTGTACTTTACACTGCTTTTAGTTTTAAGCTAGACGTTAGCCACTTTTTGTATTTCAGCTTCACTGAATGTATTCTTTACATTTCTATATCTCTTGAAAATGAGTTCTCGTGGCTATATAAAACATTTTGCTACTTTTAGCTAGCCTTTCTTTGGGTATGAGCCGATCCCTGCGTTACGGCTGATGTGCGTGTTCCACAGATGTTCATTGTGTGTGTGGTGTGCATAAGTTCCCTGAATTATTGCGTTTTTATTACACCCCCACCCCCCCAGCACCATACTGTACATACTTTTGTTGCTTTTAACCTGAAGTTACCCATTTACAACTTTGCATTTTGCAACTTTCAGCTCTTAACTAGTGCGTTGCTACTTTTACTTAGCTTGTCTTTGGTTAACAATTTGCTACTGCTACTTTTAGTCTTAAGCTACCCTTATATAAATTGTAGTTATCCTTTTATTACTTGAAAATTTTAGCTAGCATTTTGCTACTGTTGGTAGTTTTCAAACGATTTAGATTTTAGCTAGCGTTTTGTTACTTTTTGGACTTTAGAGTGAAGAAGTCTTGGATAGAAGACAAAACATTTCAACAAAGAATCCACCCAGAAGACCTGACTCAGCTTTGGATTTTAGCTAGCAATTTGCCTCTTTTAACTTTCAACTCAATTTTATCTTGAAGCTGAAGCAGAGTTCAATGTTCTTGTCGAGTTTTTGCAGAAAATGTCATTTCTTCTGTGTTTGTGTGAAGTCCGTGGGCTGCAGTAAATCACACGAGACCTTAGTGTTGAGGTGAGCTGACAAATATCTCTTTGGGTTTAAGAAACGCCGACATTAAGGAGCGCAGTCACACTGCAGCACCCCCCAGCTAAAGGTTGGCACACGTCCAGGTAGGTTCTCTGCCGGAGCTGTCAAACACACAAATGATTTCTAACAATCTGGGAGGTCCTTGAGACGAGTGTCCGTGTCCTCGTGTTAACTTGAGCTGTCTCGTTTAGAAAGAAAACAATGGACGCTCCCTTTGAACCCTGAACAAACGTCCATCTTAGCTCGGCCTGTTTTCCAATTAACCGCTACAAGAAAATGGTGAAAAAATCCTTTTGTGTAAGCTGGAGTGTCCGTGCCACGTTTCATTACGCCCCTAAAGAACTCGAGTCTGGCCTTTTAAGCCGAGGACAGGAGTCGATGATGGATTGGTTTGGGGGTGACAGCTACCTGAACGTAGAGTGCCGTGGAAAGGTTTTGTATACGCTTTCATTACCCAAACAAATCCTGTAGTTGTCGTGTTGGTTTTGTTCCCCGGTAAATCACAGGCACCTTTCTTCCCTTACTTTGTGTCTTCAGGCGATGTTTCAGCGTGCGCTGGAAGCAGAGGCAGATAAATTGTCCGAACGATTCATGCTTTTGTTCTGAGCACATCTACTCTGTTTGTATTTGCCCTGAATTTCGGCGAGCGTCCTGAATTCGAGGTAGACGGGGACAACCAGCGGCGTGTGAAGACCTGTCCTCGTTGGCTGAAACTCTATCTGCTCTCACTTGAAAGAAACGAGCACACGGCAGCCAGGAGCCTTTGTTAACCGGCGTCGGTATGGACATCGTGACCCATATTGAGTTCAATGATCCCCTAACTGCTTGCAGTGGCGGCTCCTGGGCAAAATTTAACTGGGACGGACATTCATTTCCTGATTTTTTTTTTTTTACAAATTGCTTTAAGAGATACCGATGACTATCCATATTGACATGTTGACCATGTGTACATAGATACATAGAGAGATGTTGCTTTATATTTAAATTTATTGTTGTTTTTTAGGTTTGTCTACAAAGTTTCACCTTTTTTCTCCCTCCTGTGGGTTGAGGTTGTGGCTCAAGAAAAATAATCCGGTCTAATAAATCAGAAACGCACGCCTCCCAGCCGACAGGTGCACAGCTTTCTGAGATGGATTTCTAATTTAATTTGAAGTAACGATGCTAAACGAATACTCCAGATTAACAAAGTTAAATTAATTCTGTTCAATTCAGTTCAGTTTATTTCTATAGCGCCAAGTCCCAACAGAAGTCATCTGAACAGAAACATTTATAAATAAAAACAATAAGAGAGAAAAAAGTTCAGTGAAGTCAAATAAAATAATGAAAAACTATGCAATAAATCACTGAATCAAACTGAAGATTCAAGTGGGGATCGGACCCACGAACACTGTTTACACGACCACTGCTTCAGCCGTTGAACCACCGTGGCTAAACTCACACAAGCCACAGAATTGTTTAAATAAGGTTCTACCATGTTGGTGGAGACTTTCTCCTCTTTGTTCTCAGTTTTTTGTTCTGGTCCCCTCTGTCTGCCCCAGATGGATTTAAAACCAGAATATCTCCACTGTTGGTCTCAGCAGGTTTCACTGCAGCTATCCCCGGGTTCTAGCTCACGCCAGGTCTAAGAGGTGGTCATATCAATAAACCCAGCCGAATGCATCCACAGGGCAGAAGATTAGACTTCCCAAATGAAACTCTAATGGACCGTCCTGTTTGGATTGTTCGCTGCACATTTGGATCCGCTTGACGAACATCAGTCGTTGAACGGTACTGCCCCATAATGGTAAATAAATTAAAAAACTGAGAATTAATCGCTAAAAATACTTTGAAATTCCACTTAAAATTGGCAAAATAGAACAAAACGATACACAACAATCTCAGTAAATTTACATTGATTGATTTATTAGGAGGAACTCCTGCCACTGACAACTTGTGTATGTTAAACAAAAGGGTATTTAAAAAAACAAGACAGAGGGTTGAGGATTTTACATTTTAAGAAGTAATATAACTTATGTGGTTCAAAAATTATTCAAATCCAACGTAAAACGGATTCAATCACGTTATTAAAGAAAAACAAGACGTCGGTCGTGACGTCAGAGAACCAACTCATCAATCTGGAAAGGGTCAAAGATCATGTCCAAACTACCTGCAGTCATGTTGCAGAAAGATTTACAAGTGGAAAACATTTACGATGGATGACAATGTTCCCAGGAGTAGATGTTCTAGCAAGTTCACCCCAAATGTCAGACTGTGCAATGCTCAGAGAAATGAGATCCACCTTACTCTCTAGAGACCTGTTAGCAGGAGAAAGGTCAAAGGTCATGGCTTGTTTGGAACGTTTAATTTAAAGAAACCACAAGACCTGGAATAAAACCAGATCAAGTTAAGATATTTACCCAAAATGCACTGCAGCAAACACCTCATCCTAGCTGTGAGCACGGCGGTGGACGGCTGATGGTTTGGGCTCTTTTGAGTGGCCCGTGAATGCCTCTGTAGACCAGAAGGTTCTAGAGTCAAATGTGGGTCCACCTGACTGAAACACTGTGGTCGGTTCTTCAGAGAGTTGAGCAGAAACAAACGATGGAAAGAAGAGTGGGCCAGAACTTCTCCACAACCGTAAGAGACTGAAACAGAAAACCTCTACCAAGAGTTACTGGTGCTGCTGAAGAGGTTCTGCCACAGAACTATTCAACTGGTGGCCCAGGGGCCAAACCAGGCCCACAGGTGTGCTCAGTTGGGTCCACCGATGGGTTCATTTTTAAATAAAACAATATTTTAAATCGTAAAACAAACTTGAAGTCAATAACTGCTGGATGTCCGGCCCCTGAGCTCATGGCTTCAGTAACTGTGGCCCTTTGAGCAATTTAGATAAACAGCCCTGTTCTACAAGCTGCTGGATCAGACTGGAACCAGATCTGTGTTTTCAAACTCTGCTTTTCTCAGATAATTTTTATTTTTTTCAGTTTTGATGTCCAGATTCATAAAACCTGAAAAGTGAAATGGTTAAAGCTGCCGTCTGCTGCGTTATTTACAGACTAATCACGACAAGGAGTGAGAAAAGAAAACTATAGTAACGGTTTGTTGTTGGTGTCTTTTCTCCAACACAAACAATCTTGAACTTCCTGGTGTTCTGACTCAAACTGATCTTATTTCTGGCCTGCAGACAAAATCAAGTCAACTCTGAAAAACAATCTGGTCCCGTTTCTTCTAAACTCTGACGACCAACTGCTTTTCACTGACAAACCCAAACAACTCAAGTTAGCTGGACAAGAGCTGAAGAAGTCGAAGCTGAGATGGTAAAGCTCAAAGAAGCAAAACACTAGCAAAAAAAAAAAAGAAGCATGGCACTAGCCAAAAGGAAGCACTCAAGTCAAAGGGGACACTAGCCAAAAAGAGCACTACGCTAGCTAAAATGGAGCATGCTAGCCAAAAGGGTTGCAGTAGGGGTGCAACGATTGCAGTTTTCTGGCCGATCACCGATCTCTAAAAAATCTGACCTGCCGATTCCGATTTTGGCCGACACCGACTTTGTTTTATAAGCGACACTGTCAGGTGTTATAAGGTCACAATGCACCTTCAGTTTTCCAATCTTATTTTATTAAAAAACACGCCCTTGAACGACATCCTAGAAACAATACAAGCTTGTTTTAACTGGCCATGAGGTCGTGCTCTGAAATATAAATGAAGTTCAGACAATTGTTGTTAAAACTACAAAAATCTGTAAAATAGGTTTCTCATGCAAGTATCGGCCAATTTCCCAAATTAAGGAAATCGGTGCACCCTTAGTTGCTAGCCAAAGGAAATTCTAGCTAAAAGGAACTAGATGCTAACCAACAGGAAGCACACTAGTTTAAAGGGACATTATCCAAAAGTCAAAGGGCTGCAAGACCCAAAAGGGGCGCAATGCTATCCAAAATGAACACTATGCTAGCTAAAATGGAGCATGCTAGCCAAAAGGGATGCTAGCTAATGGGAACAGTAGCCAAAAGGGCATCGGAACAGGTCTCTCTTGTAAATGAGTCCTCATGACTCGTGAGACTAACCTGTATAAATAAAGGTTGAATGAAAAAGGACGCTAACCAAAAGCCAAAGGGGGAGTGGGATGTGAGCTAAAAGCTAAAATGAGTACAACACTAGCTATATAAAAAAAGCCAAATAGCAGCTACGTTTTAAGTAAAAAAAAAAAGAAAACATCAGCTAAAAGAAGCAGAACGTTGGGTTGAAGCTATTCAAAAAATAGTTGCTAGTTAAAACAGTGCTAAAAGCTAGCTAAAGCTTAAAGGAGCAAAATGGTTGGGTAGAAGAAGCCGAACAGTAGCTAAAGCATAAGAAGATAAAAACAAAGAAGGTTTGCTGAAGCGGACTTTAAGATGAACTCTGAGAACATTTCCACCACAGATCCTGGTTCCATTTCTACGATAAAGTTGTGGGGCAGAAGTTTAGAATCGTCTACGGGAGCTCATTGGCCAAAACTGGTTTTCACCCAGAGTGACTCGATCCCATCAGAAGCAGAATTTTGGTCTAATTGCAAACAAAGCAGGAGGAATTAGTGGCGCCTGTGGGCCTGGTTCGGCCCGGCGCTGTGTTACTCTGTACAGTCCGCTGATTTCCCGAGGCCATCAGACGGACACCCGCAGTTCTTTAGTTTCCCTCTGACATGAAAACAGCCCTGCTCTGGTTCTCCCGGGGCTCGGCTCGGTCAGGTTCTATAACTATTGTGTTCGTGTCGGGTCGTGTCATACAGCAGCTTGAGCTGATGGGAATCGGAGTTCTGGTCCGAGTAAGTCTGGGGGGCGGTCCAATATTACCTGCTGAGGGCGAAGCGGCAACAATGTTTTTACCCATCTGTGTCCATTTGTCCAGACTGTTAGCAAAATATCTCATGAACCTGTGGATGGATTTAAATGAAACTCTCAGGAAGACCTCTTTGGATGGATGTGTACAACCAGTTACCATTTGCAGTCAACCCAATTCAAAATGGCCACCACAGCTAATTAACTTAAGTCAACAAAAATGACTATAACTCGGTCAAAATTACAAATATTGAGCTAAAACTTGGCATGGTAGTAGCTGAGCGTTATCTTTGTCAAATAATTTGAGCTCTAACTGGCCAAACAAGATCCGTGTTTAGAACTTTACCGTTAACTTTTGGGGTCAACTGTGTTCGTCTGTTAGTAAAATATTTCTAGAAATAATGCAAATGTTTTAATGCATCTTTATTCAAGTAAATATTGTGTCGACATCTACAACTACCATATTTTCCGGCGTATAAGTCACATTAGTCAAAAAAGCATCAAGAAGAGAAAAAAAAATATATCACTTTGGCGTATATGTCGCATTTATTATGCATCACCGCTGACCCGTAGCGTTCATTATGCATTTCTTTAATGGTCAAAGCAGCTTCATTTAGCCTGGGCAGTGCGGCACCATCCATCTATCCATTGCACCCGGAGCCGCTAGCTCTCCAGCGTTCTAGCTATGAGCTCACTCCACTGAGGGCTTCGAGGAGGGAGAGTATTATGTAAAATGAAGGGCCCAGGGTTCCTGTCAGGGTCCGAGTCCAGTGTCAGAGGTCGAGGTCAGGGGTTTTATGGTCAGTGTTGGCAGTTAAACTTAAGGTCAAAGGTCATGGGGTTGGATTTGGGTTAGGGTTGGGTTTGGTTGAGGGTCAGAGATCAAGGGTTAGGTTTAGGGAAAG
>NC_056519.1:3636133-3637087 GCF_014905685.2 Nematolebias whitei | reverse complement strand
ATTAGGTTTGGTTGAGGGTCAGAGATCAAGGGTTAGGTTTAGGGAAATGGGTCCTGGATTAGGGTTGTGGATGTGTTTATGGGCTTAGGGTTAGGGTTTGTCTCCGATGTCTCTGATCAATGTCCTCTCTACGATCACGCTGCCTTCAGCACAAATCATCAATTTCTGCTTTTCCACAGACCCCTCAGCAGCTACAAGGAAACAGAACATGTAGTCGTGCATCCGATTCTGTTCAACTTCAAGGATGAACGTTCGTCACCTGCAGGAGCCAAATGACAGGAATGGAGGTGAAACCAAACGAGGAGGAGGGAGAGGCGAAAAGGGGCCTGTAGGACCAATTCATCCGGTTTTACTTCTAGTTTGGAAGAAATGGTTCTGATTTTGAAGGACTGCAGGATTTTCTTCACATTTGGCAGAAAGTGCAACAAAGTCACCCAAACCACTTCCTGAACAGTAGGTCCCAGGCCCAGACCTTTCCCAGAGTTCCTGTCACCACCGCTGCCTCCCTGGGGAGGACCCCTGGCCTGACTGGACCCTCTGTCCAGACGAGAATTGTTGCTGTGAAATGGAAACGCCTGCAGACGTGGATGAATCTGTTTTTACCCTTTAGACAAAGAAACCAAAACCCTCACAGGTCCTGAAATAAGATCTGAGAAACATGAAGATTTAATGAAAGTCGAGTTATGAAAATCTGTCGGTGCTTTTTCATTTTAAACGGAATTATTAAAAAAATAAACGAGTGAAACTGATACCCCTGATTAAACATTTAGATGCCCCGCCTTCAGAGTTAAACAAGTGATTTGTGACTCTCCCTGACACTTCTGGTGTGTCTGGTCCACCTGTCCACAGGTGTTCTGGTCCGCCTGTCCACAGGTGTTCTGGTCCGCCTGTCCACAGGTGTTCTGGTCCGCCTGCCCACAGGTGTTCTGGCCCGCCTGCCCACAGGTGTTCTGG
>NC_056519.1:3634059-3636123 GCF_014905685.2 Nematolebias whitei | reverse complement strand
CCACAGGTGTTCTGGTCCGCCTGCCCACAGGTGTTCTGGCCCGCCTGCCCACAGGTGTTCAGTTTCTGGCTTCAGTTTAATAAATTCTCGTCTCATTTTTTTTATGACTTGATGTCCTCAGTCGTCTTCCATTACGTCCATCGATGGTGTGACCTCTGACCTTTGAGTTCACCTTGAATCTCTTCAGAAGTTGTTCTGGACTTTTTGGTTATCATCCGTATAATCATCTGCAGTTTTCCATCAGTTCTCCTCTTGTGGACACGTCCAGGGAGGTTGTCTCCAGTCTTATGGACCTTAAAGTCCTGAATAGTCTGAGCAGCTACACTCAGAGGAACCTTCATCCGGCTGGAGAAGATCTTCACGTCTTTAGCTTCAACATGATGTTTCTTTTAGGCGCTTAGGAAAGCTGTCCATGTTGAGTGTGTTACACACCATGACACTAGTCAGCCCTGTGACTACCTGCCACACTTTAAACCGACTGAAGACACCTGAGGTCAACACGTCTCTGTGGTCAGATTAGTTTGAATATTTTCTAGAGGCCTTTTTTTTATCAAGGCCAGATTAAAATTATTCTGTTAAACTAAAACTCGGAAGCAGTTTGAGATTTTCATTAGGTTCTCTGTAAAAAACAATTGTCATTTATTTCAATGACCTTTTTTTACCTTTTTTCTTTAACAAAAACGTACAAATGTATGTGTCATAAGTTTTGTCTCCATGGTGACGAGGATAAAAACAAGATTTAGATGTAGATTAAACATCTTGTTTTTTATTCTGCTTTCACATCAAACCTCAGCGCTCCGATCAGCACAAATTCACAATGTTCTCTTTTATTCCTTGAGCGTGGGGCATGGGGGAGTCTAAAGTGAGCGGAGTAACAATAACACGCAAGGCAACAGTAAACATGTCATCTCTCCTGATTAATGGCGTGACTGTCTGGGCCGGTCCGCAACAAATATTTCTCTTGGTGTCGGCTGGGGTTCAGGAAAATTTATGCCCAAACACTGGCCTGGGATCAGATACGTGGCGAAGAAAAACATCCCCGAGCACAGCGTGAACTTTTAAGGACCCCTTTGGGCTAATTAAAACATTAGAGGTGAACAATGCCGAAGAATGTTACTGTGTTCTGTTTTAGCCTCGGCTTGTCATCAGCATTCATCTCACCATCAGCTGAAGGCTGAGTGCTGAATGACTGCCGAAGGTTTGCTGAAAGAGCTGAATCAAAGTTTTTACAGCTAAAAGTAAGAGAACACTAGCTAAAAGTAGCCAAAGGCTGGTTAAAAGCAACAAATAGTCAAAGCCTGGGTAAAAGCAAAAAGTAGCCAAAGGCTGGTTAAATAGAAACATAGCCAAAGCCTGGTTAAAAGCAAAAAAGTAGCCAAAGGCTGGCTAAAAGTAGCAAAGCCTGGCTAAAAGCAAAAAGTAGCCAAAGTCTGGCTAAAAGTGAAAAGTAACCAAAGGCTGGCTAAAAACAAAAAGTAGCCAAAGGCTGGGTAAAAGCGAAAAGTAGCCAAAGATTGGGTAAAAATGAAAAGTAGCTAAAAGCTTTCTAAAAGCCAAAAGTAGAAAGACTGGCTAAAATCCAAAAGTAGTAAAAGACTAGCTAAAAGCCAAAAGTGGCAAAAGACTGGCTAAAAGCCAAAAGTGGCAAAAGACTGGCTAAAAGCCAAAAGTGGCAAAAGACTGGCTAAAAGCCAAAAGGGGCAAAAGAGTGATTACAAGCTAAAAGTAGCAAATGGTGGCTAAAAGCTGGATAAAAGCGAAAAGTAGACAAAGCCTGGCTAAAAGCGAAAAGTAGCCAAAGGTTGGGGAAAAGCAAAAAGAAGCCAAAGGCTGGCTAAAAGTGAAAAGTGGCCAAAGGCTGGGTAAAAGTGAAAAGTGGCCAAAGGCTGGGTAAAAGCAATAAGTAGCAAAAGGCTGGCTAAAGGCTGGGTAAAAGTGAAAAGTAGCCAAAAGCTGGCTAAAAGCGCAAAATAGCCAAAGGATGACTTAAAGCAAAAAGTAGCCAAAGGCTGGCTATAAGAAAGAAATAGCCAAAGGCTGGCTAAAAGCAAAAAGTAGCCAAAG
>NC_056519.1:3623443-3634049 GCF_014905685.2 Nematolebias whitei | reverse complement strand
AAAAAGTAGCCAAAGGCTGGCTAAAAGAAAGAAATAGCCAAAGGCTGACTACAAGCCTGGAAACCTTGAAAACGACAACCCAAACTTGTTGTATCATGAAACTTGTCCGAGCTCAGAGTCTGTTTTGTAAGTAACTCTCAGCTACTACCACATCAAGTTTGAGCTCAAAATCTACAGAAATGAGGAACTTTTAACCTTTTTGTTGTTCACTAAGTAGAAATCTAATCTTTCTCTGCTGATGTCATTACAGCTGACTCATGATCAGAGCATGACTCACCATGTTCCTTCTCTCCGAGCCTCTAAACTCATTAGTACATGTGGGTTGTAGATTGCTGCTTATTCCACAATTTGATCTAATGAGCTGTGGGCTGTAATCAGTGCAGGGACTACTGAGAGTCCTAACGCAGCAGGCCTGGTTTTATTGAACTTCATGCAGTTCACATCATCAGAAAACACTGAATTAATAATGGAGTTATTTTATTTTAAAATATAGTGCGTAAAATAGCATGGTATATTTAGCATGGATTCATCTTATTTACCTGCTTTTATTTGAAACCTTGTTCCATCCAACACATGAGCTCCTCAGATTTCATAAATCGGTGTCTTAAATTTAATTAACTATTAAATTACAAAGTGTTGCCTTGGCGATCACCAAGAAAATTAACAGTTGCTGTTTCATTGCTCTAATGTCCGCGGGTCATTTTGGCCTGAGGGCAGCAGGAGGGTTCAGCTTTTACATTATTGTTACTTTAGCCTTACACTGTTTGTCAGAAATATAATGCTCCTGCAGGAAGTGCTACATCTTGATGCTGCTGCTATTTAAACTTATTTAAATCAAAATAACTACAGTATTCCCCGTTAATAACCAAGTACAGGCAAAAAAAAAAGAATGATTTTAAGGTTTATGAACATGACACATTGAAAATATAATTAACATACAAAATAAACAGTTCATGGCCCAATACTCACCCCTGAGGTACACCACAAGCAATGTTCAAACATATAGCAACAATCATAGCTTCACAAACTGTTTATTTTTTTCTTAAATAACTCTTGACCCAATTAAAAACCAACCTGCTAATATCATTTATTTTGTCTCACTCTCCAAAAAGCACCAACACAATCCTCAACTTTTCAAGACCTTTGTTTGAAAACTCACTTTAAAGGTCTTTGTTTCAACGCAGCAGAACATATTGAGTTCATTTCGAGTCGCATTAAAGGTCAGAAACTCCCTCCGGCCTGCGGACGGTCATAAAGGCAGAGCGCGGCAGTCTTCCTCCTCCCTGCCGTTTCTGTAAAATTGGACACTGAAGACAGTTTTTGTGTCTCGTATATGGACACGTCACTCCAGGGACGTTAGCAGGAAGGACGTAATGATCCAAAAACCCATTCATCCCTTTTAGTTTAGCCTCCAACAAAAGCTCCACCGAGCTATTTATCTAGAACCACACCTAACAGAACCGTTTCCCTCTGATTGCAGATAAAAAGACAAAGCCCGGTGTACATGGAGCAGCCGAGACCAAGGAGATCTCTGGTTCCACCAAGAACCTGTTCCCTTTGCTGGTGGTCCCCTGTGGCTCGGTTCCAACAGCAGGTACTTAAACGCATCATCCAGGTCCACACGAGCCGGACCGGATTCCTGTTCAGTGTCTTCTGTACATCTTTCAGAATCAATAAACATACTTAGTACTTCTTTAAAACTTTATACATCAAAAACTTTGTCTTGATCACGATTGGCGCGATGTGACTTTTTAATGTTAAACTTTTATACTTTATTTAACTCCCGTATAAACACATCAAGATTTGTTCAGTTCCTTCAAAAACGTTTTCTGAAATCTGCTTCGGCTGACTTGCTCTTTTCTTTTAGCTTTAAGCTACTGCCTTTTTAAATATGGTTTTAAAATGTGATTTTGCTGCTTTTAGCATGATGTTTTGCTCATTGTAGCTTTATGCTGTGGTTTTGTTTAGGTTCAGGCTATGATTTTGGTACAATTAGCTTTTAGCTACAGTCCAGCTATATTTACTTTCCAGCTCTGGTTTAGCTTTATTTAGCTTCATGCTATGAATTAGCAACATTTAGTTTTCAGCTAATTTGTTAATTTTAGGGTTAAGCAATGTGCTTGCTACCCTTAGCTTTTAGCTACAATTCAGCTACATTTAGCTTCTAGCTTGGATATAGTCAGCTTTAGCTTTCAGCAATGATTCAGCAACATTTAGCTTGTAGTTATGGTTTTAATTTGATGGTTAAGTTATGATTGTGCTACACTTAGCTTTTAGCTACAATCCAACTACAGGTATCTTTCAACGCTGATTTAGCCACATTTAGCTTTGAACTTTGATTTAGCCACATTTAGCTTTTAGCTCTGATTCAACAACATTTAGCTTTCAGCTCTAATTAAGCTACATTTAGCTTTCAGCTACAATTTAGCTGCAATTAGCCTTCAGCTATGATTTAGCTGCACTTGGTTTTCAACTACTGTTATGTTACTTTTTGGCTTCATTTGCTGTTTTTCTTTTCAGTTTTTGCTACAGTTTTGTTAAATTTAGCATTTTGCTGTCGTTTAGCACATTTTAGCTTTTGTTCTGTTTGTTTTGACTTTTTCAAGTCAGACTCAGCTTCTAGCAGGGTTTAGAAAAGTATTTTAGTTCTCGGCATTCATCTTCTGGATTTTTGCATAAAAAAGCATTTTTTTCTAGTTCTGTTTATCATTAGCTCGTGGTAGCAAATCTTAAGGAACTTTATTTCCTCAAGGAGCCATCACGGCTGAAACCGTCCCAATGGGACCGACCGAAGACAAAGTCTTGTTTGAGTTTTCTTCAGTTTTGACCATGTAGGTGACAAGCACCTTTAAATTGTTGACGTCGAGAAATTCCAAAGACATGAGCTGTATTCAGAGTAAAACATTAAGTTAAAGACTGAAGATGAATAAAATGGCTCAGAACGGGTTTTGCCAAAGAAAACTGTTAATAATAAATCTAATATTTCTAAATGTGATCCTAAATAATACCCATTACATGGTAGTCTGCCTTCAGAGGAAATAAACTGTACTGACACTTTTCAAAGTCCTGGTAAACTTCAGACATTAAAGCTGTTAATGTGGAGCAGGAAACAACCAGAGATGACTCACGCACCAGCCAAGGGCAGCGGTGGCCGTCGGAGGACGTGAATGAGAACCAGATAATAAGCAGAGGTTGAGAGTCGGACTCTAAAAATAGTTTCACAGACAAAATGTGCACAACCACCTTATCGTGGTTCAATCGTTTCCCTTTTTACAGGCTCCTTGTCAAAGGAGGACTGATTATTATACGTGTATTTATATTTTGGAGGCACAGAACACCGGTGGCCTTTGCTACAGGGAACGTGTCTTATATCTGGCAGAGCCCAACATTAACCAGCGCTGCATGTGTGTGAGCAGGTGAATAGAAAGACGGGGGAGGTTTGGAGCGGGCAGATGGCCTTAATCGAGCTCAAACAGAAAAATGTGAGCGACAGAGACGCTCCGTTCTTTTGTGAGGACAAAGAAAGCTGCATGCAGCAGATAACAGATGTGCACATAGGGGGGGGAAGCTAGGCAGGAAACTTAAATTGACTGACGGAATTCAGTCTCGAACATTTTTATTAAACGTTTTTATTAGGCTCAGGTGCCGACAAGACTTTATTCCACACTCGCTGCGTCATACTTGGATCTCAAATCAAATAATTTTAAAAATGTTTACGTTAAGACTGAAAATGAATTGGAAGTTCCATCCATTTTCTTTCGCCGGTTCATAGTCGAGTCACAGAGACTCTGGAAGGGAAATCCAGACGTCCCTCTTCCAAGGTGTTCCCTGGCTTGGCCATAATCCATCCCACAAGTTCTGGGTCTGCCTCAGGGTCTAATTTCAATAGGAAGCACTTGAAACCCCTTCAGGAGGCATCTGAACCGGACTTCCAAACCACCTCAGCAGATTTCTCTTGGTCTGAAAGAGCTCTGAGCTGGACCCAGATGACCAAACTCCTCGCCTTCTCTCTAAGGCCGAGTCCAACCACTCTTCAGAAGAAGCTCATTTTAGTTGCTTGTATTCAGGATCTTGTCCTTGTATACATGTTCCACACCTCCTGACCATAGATGAGGGTCTGAGTGTAGATAAACCAGTAAATCAAAAGCTTTGACTATTGGCTCAGCTCCATGACAGACGATAGCAACAGTCTCCATCCCATTGATGAAGTCTCATCTCTTTGACCCGTCCTGTCATTCCTCATGTTTAAGACTCCCTGGCATATGAAGTCCTCAAATTAAGGCAAAAACTCACCCCCAACCCACAGGAAACATCTTAACTTTAGGGTTGTATCTGACTGGACTGGGACTGTTAAGTTGGTAACTCTGAGAAAATAGGTGCATCTTTCATTGCCGTCTCACTATCTTCTGTTTGCTACTAAGGGACCAGCAAGCCATGTGGCCATGCACATAATTTCACTGCCTTATTCCATTCAGAGAAGTTCATTTCACCAAAAAGGTTAATTGTGACTACAACTCTTAGGAAAGAACATATTTTTTAGTCTCTTTGTGTAGGATCTGACTGCCCTGAACTTCCATCCACGATTGAGGTAAGTCAAACAGCTGATAGACAGAGTCTCCTCTGCCACTGATACTACTAGCCTTTGTTCATATCGTACCCACCACGACCCGCTTTGTACCCACCTTAGCAGTCGCCACCTTGTTTGTGGTTCAATCTACTGTTCAGGTGTCAAGTGTCATAAAGCACTCTTGTGATGGGTTGGAGATGGACTAAAGCAGTGTTTAAGACGCCCGTGACAACAATTGAAAAAATCTGTCACACAAGCTTTTTAAATGACTCGAGAAATGAAGTTGAACCTTCTACGAAAACCTCAGTTCATTCTGAAGACTCGCTCACACATACAGTTTAACAACTAGTCCCAGCCCAATGAGATGCCTGTTTTTGGTCCAGAACAATGACCTGATACAGAGAACATTGAACCGCCCAAGTGCACACTGAACATTGTGGCCTATTGACACCAACAGAACCATATCATCTGCATAAAGTACAAATGAGACCTTGAAGCTCCCCTTCCTGCAAAACCTGAGGTCCTGTTCAGGGTTGGAGATAAAGGACAGCACTGAGTCCAACCTGCACCTGGAAGAGCTCAACTTAGTGCCAAGAATTCGGACACCGCTCTTTGTTGGGTTGTACAGGGATCATATACTCGTTAATTAAATAGTTTTAGGTGGTATAGTTTTAACATTTTCTAAAACACTGTTTAAAATTAATATTGTTAGGTTTTCAGATTTCTTATCTGTAACAATAAAATCCACCTCTCAAGTCCAGACTAGAACAATGAAAGACTTAAAGACTTGAACCTAACCGACGTTGGAGTCCTGTGTGCAAACTGTACACAAAGCAGTCCAACAGCTGGCTGAGTGCACAGCTGTTTGCTCAGTCTGGGTGCCATCGCCTCTTGGTGAGCAATGAGCTTCACTCAGGACCACTGATGAACATCAAACGTGTTTTTTGATCACGCTCCAGGACTTTTATTTCCCTCCAGTCAACAGATGGTTGATTTTTGGAAACGGCATGAATCCTGCAACAGTTGTTCTGAAAGTAAAAGGTTGGCTGACGCCTGTTTCACATTTATGATTTTATGATGTAATGCCAAAATTATGGCCTCCATTGTACATTAGAACATATTTAGGATCCAAAAGTCGAAGTTGTGTAATCGGTGTTGGCTTATTTAGGTATTTTTGGATTTGTGTTGTTAGACTGACTGTCTGCTCTGTGTCGTTTGTGTTTTTGTGGCTTCACGTCTCTCGTCTGCTCTCTGGTTGACTGTTTACATCCCATGTCGAATCATCAATCAGGCTGACTCGTGGGTCCCTCCTGGTGCTGGAGGTGGCAAACGGTGGTATTTCTGGGACAGACACATGCGGGCTGGTTCTCCGTTTATTGTTCTGCTTTTTGGCTGTTTTGAGAGTAGGAGGCGAGGCGACGTGTTAAAGATTTAATTTAAGACATTTATATCCCAACGTCCAGGCATCTCATAAAGAAGCCATTAGCTGCACAACCTGAAGAAAACATGAACCAAAACACGTTTAAGTCCAACTTGTGAATGCCATGTTTTGTTTTAAATAGTAAAATCTAGTTGAACTTATGACTTAGTAGTTGAACTACTAACTTTAGAAAAGTTTCTCACATGGAGGCAACAAATTGGGCAGTAAACCAAAAAAAATGTATTTCCCTTAAGTGTAATTTTGGTATAAAACAGTTTTTACTTAACCAGCAGCTTGTTAGCATCAGAGCCATGGTGGAGTAGAAAAACATACTGTCCTTAAAGTTCTACATGCAGTCGGTCAGTAGCTATACAAGATGTTTGTAAAGGTTTGATTTGCAGACGTTACATGTCGAGGTTTTAATCTGAGAGACATTAAATGATGATTTCCATGAGAGTCGGTGCTTCAGTTGTAGGTACATTTGAGTATCATCGGCGTAGCTATGAAAAGGGATGGTATACATTTGTAAGATGTAAATGTGGGCCAAGATGGGGTAGAGGTAGGGCAGCTGACTTGGGACCCAAAAGTCCCAGGTTCAATCCCTAGCCATTCCCACATGTCGTGGTGTCTCTGAGCAGGACACCCAATTCCCATTTGCTCCCTGGGTGCCTACATAGCTGCCCACTGCTCCACCTGAGTGTATCCCAGTTCTCCCAGGTGCAATGGGTTAAATGCAGAGAACTAATTTTGCCATTGTATGGGAACATACAATGATAACACATAGCACTTATTATTATTATTATTATTATTAGTATTATTATTATTATAAATGTAGAACAAGAGTGTTCCGAGACTAGAGACCTGAGGAACTTGAAAAATAAATTGCTTTCAGACACTTCAAGAATGATTGTGCATCTAAAGACAATAGCAGCTGATCAATATGACTTTTTTCCCAATATTCCTGATAGATATTTTGAATTAAACCTAAAACACTTCAATGAGTCAGGATTAATTTATCATTTTTATTAACTTGGGTGTATAGAACAGGCTGGCAGAAACTCATTCTTTAGGGACTAAAAATAACAATTTCATTATTTTTAGAATGAAAGTAGCATTCCTTGAAGAAACACGTACAGTTGTCTGCATTGCGAGCCAAAGTTTTAAACAAAGATGTCGGCACTCGGTGTCGGAGATGACTTACGGCTACTACCACTTGAGCTCAGCATCTAAAACTGTCGAGCTTAAGCCATTTCTGATCAGTTAGCTGTGGTAGCCATCTTGAATCAGCTTGATTCCAAAGTTAAATAGTAGCTGCACATCTACTGATTAGTTTCTGAGAATTTTGTTCAAATCTGTCCACTGGTTCATCAGATGTTTTGCTAACAAATGGCCCATTGTGGCTACTAGAAATATTTTTCTCATGCTTGTTAAAAGTAAAGATATAATCACGTACTTAAATATTTGACTCTTAATTTACAAAAAGAAATGTTAGATTGCATTTCATTGTTTGTGCTGGTGTATGTTGGCCTGTGTGGAGTAAAACCTGAGCTGGAGGCTGTATAATTGGTTAAATGGATCTTGTTTCCTCTGCTGAGTCAATAAAACGTAAAAAGCTGCCAGAATAGCTACACTTGAGTTAATGCTCCCTGCTCTTTATTAGAGTAATGTCGCTCTGCGTGAGTTTGGGTCAGACCATCACATTCGGCCTGGAAAGTCCACCCTAACGACGCTGAGCCAACCCACAGGCCTACTGGGGACGATCAGCCTCGGAGTCCAAATAAAACAGGAACTACTGACGTTGCAGTGCTGAAGCTGCCCAAAGTCAAGATGGAAGCATTAACGTTTTTAAAGGTGGACTCATTCCTGAGAATCTGGATGTGTTGTTTGCCTTTAAAGTATGTAATATAAAGGTTTAATATTTGTTGTTTGTGTTTTTGCATTAAAGCTGCTAAACTGATGAAGATGTTGTAATAACTAATTTCACCAAAGACAAAAGGCAGTTGTGTTTTTGTCTCGCGTCACGAAGCAAAAAGGGGGAGTTGAAATTACCCACTGTCCGTGCACTTTGGTTCAGTAACTTGAAAAATAAGTGATGTACCAACTTTAATTTTGTTGTAAGGCTGCATCTAGCAGTAAGAACGCATCCTTGTGAAAATTGTGTTGCCAGGTCAAAATTTTCCTGTCCGCTGTGCTTGTTTGTTTCTGTTGTACAGCACTTTGGTTGGCCTTGTTGTTTTAAGTGCTCTATGAATAAATTGGTATGGTATGGTAAAATCCAAGATGGCTGCCGCAATAAATATGTAAACCAACCACGTGTGTCATTTGAGGAAACTATGCTAAACTATGCTTTCTAGTTATTATTTTGCTTAAAAGTTGAGTTTTCTTAAATGACTGGGATGGCCGAAGATTAATCTATGGTGTCCATGGCCACCACTGGCCACCCCCTAGCTCCTCCATTACACATGGTGGTGGATATAATTGCACCTATTTTACCCGTCAAATAAATAAATATTTCTACCACACAGTGTAACTCTTACCCACTTGAACATCTTGCACCAAAAACATGAAAGTTTACTTGGACTCCCTGTTCAATTCCAGTCTAGAAAAACCACTTTAGAAAACTACAAACATTCATTTTTCAAACCCCTCAGCGACGGTGGACATTGGCGTACCGCTTGTTTGTGTGTTCGGCTGTAAGTAAAATATCTCCTGGACGGTTTTAAACGAAACTCTCGAAGTAATCATTCTTTGTTCCTCTATAACTGATTACCTGTTGGAGTCAAGCCAATTCAAGATGGCTGCCACTGTTGTTGACCTTAGCCAAAACAAGCATGGCTGATACTCAGCTCAGTATCTGTAAAATGTTTTGAACGTGGGTGTGGTAGTAGCAGATGATCATTCCTCACACGTACTCCAAGCTCAAGATCTCTGAATATTACGAGGTTTGACCAAAACTTCTGTAAGTTGATGAAAACTAGACCTTTATATTCATGTTTTTATATTAAGTCTGTTAAAACTGCAAAGATGTAGCAAAATCTTTATTTGTAGGGGTTTTTTTTAAATAAAAATTATCTAGAGAAAACGTCTTGACTGTCATGAAAATGGCCAATCAAATGGTTACATATTTAACTTTAGATTAGCTCCAATAATCCCAAAATATGGACAATTTATAAACTAGGACAGCGCTCCTCTAACAACATATAAATCAGGCTAATAATATCAGTGTTTTATTTACTCGCTTGTTACATCGTCCCTGAAGTGGGGGTGTAATTTACTGCCTGAATCCACGTTTACCAACTGAAGAATAAACGGGTTCATGAGCATCCGCTGGTTCCAATAAAGGCCGTTTGGATGAAGGAGCTTCGGCTGTGAAAGCAGCCTACCATCCTGCTGTCTGTGTTTGTGCACGAGGAGGACCGCGGGGAGGACGTGTGAGTGATGGACGAGCATCGAGCGTCTGCGTAGATTAAGTGTCCACGCCGAAATCAATTGTTCACGAAGCAGCGGAAGCAGCTGGAACTGAAGAGCGATAATTAGCTTTCCCGCCGCCGCAGGTTGGCAGAGCATGTTGACAAACCGTTTGACGTGAGGTTTGTCGTTATATTTGGCCTTCTTCTTTACGACCTTTGGTTCAGACATCGCCGCAGGAGGTGTAGACATGACCACACAGTCAGATGTTCCAGGATAATAAAAAATGTGTGTATATTGAGGTTTTGCCTTGACGTTCTTAATGCTCCGAGGACAAACCCATCCCTTTAGTGGAGCGGTAAGCCTTGGTTCCTGAAATAAACAAGCTTTTAAATGGGTTCCTATGAGGTTCTCCTCACTTTCTTGATCCCCAGAGGATAAACCCACCATCTTAGCTGACGATGATCGGTGGCTATACTTATCAATTCAGCCTCATGATCGTCAGAATTAATCAGATTTCAGTGTGTTTTAGGAGCGAGGATGTAAGGAGTTGTTCTGGATGAAGCAAACTTTTAACCGGGTCAGTTTCTGTGGCATTTTGTACATTCCTGATCCTCAGAAGATAAACTCATAATTTGAGCTCTTGAGATTTATTTCCATTTTAAGCCGTTTTAACGTGGGACTGTAGGTAGTTGGATAGTTACAGTAGATATAGATAGCTAGATATGGATAGAGATGGCTAGATATAGGAATAGCTAGATATTGTGTGAGAGCGAGATTGCTAGATATAGAGATAGCTAGATATTAATTCAACCTTTATTTATACAGGTTAATCCCATTGAGCCTCGAGGACTCATTTACAAGAGAGGCCTCTTAAAGAGTGATGACAACAGTAGACAACAACAATAGACAATCATAAAAAATGCATACAAATGTATTTATTTTTGTTTGTTTTTGGGATAGCGATGATAGAAATAGATATGGTAGGTGGATGGATTCAATTCAAATTCAATTCAAAAATACTTTATTAATCCCAAAGGGAAATTAAGCGTTCTCATATTTCATCATCCTGGTTTCATTCAACAGTTGTTATAGATGCTGATAGCTGTGGGCAAGAATGAGCTCCTGCAATGATGAATAGATAGATAGATAGATAGATTGATGGATAGATAGATAGATAGATAGATAGATAGATAGATAGATAGATAGAT
>NC_056519.1:3612452-3623433 GCF_014905685.2 Nematolebias whitei | reverse complement strand
GATAGATAGATAGATAGATAGATAGATAGATAGATAGATAGATAGATGGGTAGATGGGTAGATGGGTAGATGGGTAGATGGGTAGATGGGTAGATAGATAGATAGGTAGATGGGTAGATGGGAAGATGGGTAGATAGATAAATAGGTAGATAGATAGATAGGTAGATAGATGGGTAGATAGATGGATGGGTAGATAGATAGGTAGATAGATAGATGGGTAGATAGATAGATGGGTAGATAGATGGGTAGATAGATGGGTAGATAGATGGGTAGATAGATGGATGGGTAGATAGATAGGTAGATAGATGGGTAGATAGATAGATGGGTAGATAGATAGATGGGTAGATAGATAGATAGGTAGATAGATAGATAGGTAGATAGATAGATAGGTAGATAGATGGGTAGATGAGAGTCAAAATCCTGACCAATAGTCTAAGAGCTGCTGGCGTCAGCCTCGTTGGCATGTTTTCACAGCCTTTCTGCTTTGTACTTCTGACACTTTAATGGTTCCACTCGACGCGGAAGGGATCCTAAAGCGTGTTTTCTCACATCTGAGTGCTAAGCAAAGGCAGCTGACAAGGAGCGCACAGTCGATGAGGAAAACGTACAGGAGGCCAGCTGAGCCAGGCGGCTCCGGCTTACAGAGGAATGCTGAAACCAACTGGAAAAGACCTGTGGGAGTGAAGGCATTTATAGGGGGGCCAAAATCAACCTTGCACTGTAACAATGGCTGCACAAACAGAGCGGATATGAGAATTCACTGTAAGCATAAAATACTGCTGGTCAGAGCGAAACTCACAGGGGCAACATAAAAGGAAGCAGAGATATAAACTCCAAATAACTGTTTATTAAAATGGACTTAAAGTAATCTTAAATGGGATTTTCTTCACTTTGAGCGTATTTACTTGAATACCTAAAGTTGCGATCGGCTACAAAAGAAGCAATTTTGTCTTTTTAGTTCCATAGGTTTAAAATGATTCAAGATGGCCACCGCAGATTAGCAAACACAAAATAACTCTGTTCATTTTGCAGATGCTGGACAAAATTTGTTGTGGTAGCTGACGCACCTTCTGAACGCCAACGGATCACGCAGGATTTTTGGGAGCTAGCGATACGAAATGCTTCTTTTAATATTAGTTTCTGACCAAATTTTGGAAACTGAAATATAGATTTATTAGACTGTGGAAGATTTTTGTGTTAATGTTAAAATGTTTGCTCAAACACATCCACGGAAGCAACTTGTGAAGCTTCTATTGTTTCTTTTTTGGCGTTTAGAATTTGTTCTAGAGTTGCGCCGCTCGGGGGGGCTGCATGTTGGAGCAGCTCTGTTACTTTCATTCTGAGATTTTGCTTTTGGAAACTTTAACTCCTCTTTTTCTGGATGTAAATCACTTTTTTTTATTATTGTTTCCTCTGGTATCAGATGCTGTGCAGCTGGGAGGATTTTTACTGATACTTTAGTTTTGGACATTTGTTATGATGCGTATCCATGAGAACAAGGTGTTTTTTTTTACCACCACGAGCAGCTGATTAACACCTCAAAAGCACAAATATGTCAGCTACAGCTCCAAATCTCAAAAGGGTTGAAAAGGAGGGTCCGTAGATGCATTCCCGTCTCCTTGACAGCTGCGCTCAAGTGCCTGGCCACTGAGATCCTGGAACTGGCAGGAAACGTGGCTCGTGACAGCAGAAGGACAGGACCGTCCCCCAGTACATGCAGCTGGCTGTCCGCAGTGACGAGGAGCACAGCAGGCTGCTGGGACGAGTGGCCATCGTGGAGTTCTGCCCGGCATTCGGGCAGTCCTGCTGCCTGGAGGTATCGAGAGGCCAGCCAAGTCTGGGTGGACGGATCGGATGGCATCTGCAGCCAGTTTCTTCAGATCTGCTGTGGGACGGACCTTTACAAGAGATCCTTCCTGCCTACAGCCATCAGCATCTATAACATCTCTTAATGAAACGAGGATAACAAGTTACAACATTTAATTTCCCTTTGGGATTAATAAAGTATTTTTCAATTGAACTGAACTGAATTGAATTGACAGGAGGCATCCTTTAAGTGGCTTTGACATCAAATGTTTGTGGCATGAATTCATTATTGTAACAATAATATTAATATAATGCAAAAAAATCCCTCTGTTGAGAGGAAGAGCTGAGATATTCCCATGCTCAGTGACAGGAAGTGATGAAGAGGAACGCCTGCATGTAAACACAGCGTCACAATAACTAACAGACGAGTCTGATGTTTCTTTAGATTATTTTGAGTCTCTATCAGAAAGATGGCAGAGCGCTAATATTTCTTCTATTTTTGAGCTTCTGGCGCAGCCGACAGCTCGAAATGCTGGTCAAGTGACCGAAGACGAAGTTGAACACTTTTGTTGTCACTTTGGCTCAAACTAATACGCTCCTGTTGTGTTTTTAGTTCTTAAATATCAAGGTTCATTCTTAAACTTTTGTATTTGTAGATAATACATGTGGCGGCACGGTGGAGCAGTTGGTAGAGCTGCCGCCTCTCAACAAGAAGGTTGCCAGTTCGAATCCCGACTGGGTCATTCTGGGTGGAGTTTGCATGTTCTCTCCGTGCATGCGTGGGTTTACTCCGGGTACTCCGGTTTCCTCCCACAGACCAAAAACATGCATGTTAGGCTGATTGGTAACTTTAAATTGTCTCTAGGTGAGAGAGAGAGTGAATGGTTGTTTGTCTCGTTTGTCCCTGTGATGGACTGGAGACCTGTCCAGGTGTCCCCCGCCTCTCGCACAGTGGCTGCTGGATATAGGCATTAGTGACCCCCACGACCCCAACAGGAAGAAGCAGGTAAAGATGATGGATGGATGAATAATGCATGTGACAGGTGCTTTAAGGGAGGCAGTAATCCAGCTTAACACCTGAAGCCGCTGCGTTTCCTGCCAGTTTACGTTCATTCTTCCAAAGTGAGTGATGCCTCGCTGTAAATAATACAGCTTGCTCTTATTAGAGTATAATTTAGATGAAAAACAAAAAAAATCTAAAGGAATAACACATTTCACACCTAAAATCAGCTGCAAAGGAAAGTGCTCTTCAGACAAAAAGACATTGATACTATAATCTGGTATAATCTTTGTACTTTGACTGAACCGTGTCCAAAATATTCCTTCATTACCTCATGAAGTAGTGAAACAGGGAGACTGAGTATCAAAATGATGAACACGCACACACACTGAGGTTTACCTGACTTCCCCACGCCCGCTTTGCCAAAGACGGCCAGTTTGACCTCCGGACTTTTGGCCATGACGGCAGCCGAGTCCAGCGAGCCAATCGGTGAGCTCGGAGATCAGCCGACCATCATCTGCGCAGCAGGAAACAGCACCTGAAGAGACGCATTAACAAACAAATGCATTTTATGCTCCCTAATGCATCCCGATTATCAAATGAAGGTCGAAAAGCCAAGTATTTAAACATAACTATATACGGTAAATGGTTTCCAGTAGTCAGGCTTAAAATGCGTAATTACTAAAAGCTCTGTGCTTTCAGCCAAGTGATGATTGTTCCTTTTAGTGAGGATCGGCATAAATATTAAGACAATAATATTCCAAACCTGGCTCAGCATGACTCATCTGATAGAAACGGAGAGAAGGGCTGAATAGCTGTTAGTCTAATCAAATAAATTCCTTTGCGTCTTGCAGCACTGCACACATTTGTAAGCACACCAGGTGAAAACATTACGTAGCGCTCATGGTATGCTTTCAGAAGAAGGGTTTTTAAATTGCTTCTCAACTTTAGCGACCTGGATCTGACTTCATTATATAACTATGACTAATTCAACACAAAGTGAGATTGATGTTTAATGCATACTGACAACTGACTATAGTTTTATTTATTATAATTTAATATAAAAAGGGAACAGAACTTGGATTTTATGGTTCGTCCTAATGTTCACTATAATATTCAGATGTGGGCAGCTCAGCTCATCTGTTTCTAATTATTCAAAACCTTTTCACCTCTCTAAAACTACTTTAGTTCTGCTACCAAGTATTTAATTTGAAATGGAGTTTGATATAAGTTAGAATAAAAATATAAGCCCCACCATAGTATGTAGTTATGTAGGCAAGTAGGTAGGTTGGTCCTAATTCAGTAAAATGTAAACATTAATAGGTAAATCGTTGGAAGGTTGGTACGTAGGTAAATTACTCAGTGGATGGTCCTTATGTTGAACCCAAGGTCAACAGATTGATCAGCTGATTGACAGGTAGATAAATACGTTGGTTGGTCCCTAAAGTAACAAGTAGGTATACAAATGGGTAGCTCAGTCCTTCAGATGGTTTTATGGTCAACAGGTTGGTTGGTTGACATGTTGGTAGAAAATCAGGTAAGATGGTCCCTAAAGTAAGAGGTAGGTAAGCCCAGTCCTTACCTTGGTCTTAAGGTAAACAGGTAAGTAGGTAGGTAGGTCAGTCAACCGAGGTTGAGAGGTAGGTAGGTAGGTCCTAAGGTCAACAAGTAATTCAGTTGGTTTATAGGTAGATGGATAAGTGGGTAGGCTGGTTGATAGTCACTTGGTCAGTAGCTAGGTGGGTCAGTCAGGTCAGTAGGTTGGTAAGTAGATAAATGACTGGGTTGATGGGTAGATGAGTATTTAGGTTGGTCCTTAGGTAATTAACAGGTAGGTTAGGAGGTACTGTACATAACTGATCAGAATGTAGCTAGGTGAGTTGGTATAAAGTCCATCCATCCGTTATCTTTACCGGCTTCTTCCTTTTCGGATCGCTGAGGTCACTAGTGTCCATGTCCAGCTATCACTGTATGACCCTGGACAGGTCTCCAGTCCATCACAGGGACACATAGAGACAAACGAGACAGCCATTCTCTCTCTCTCTCTCTCTCTCACCTAGGGACAATTTAGAGTTACCAGTCAGTCTAACATGCATGTTTTTGGTCGGTGGAAGGAAATCGAAGTACCCGGAGAAAACCCACGTATGCACGGAGAGAACATGCAAACTCCACCCAGAAAAGTCCTTGGTCAGGATTCGATCCGGCGACCTTTTCGCTAAGAGGCAACAGCTCTACCAACTGGGTCACTGTGCCGGCGGGTATATCAGCAAAATATTTTGGTGCATTTTACAGTTTTCTAATCTGCCGCCTATAAACATTTTGCTCCTGTGCAGTATCATCACACTCTCGCTGCCGTGCTTTACTGTCAGCACTCAGCATACAGTGTAGTTTTACACCAAGCATGTTAGGATCCGAGTTGATATTCTAGACTTGGGTATTGCTCAAATAATTCAAACTATGCAGAATGTTTTAAGCTGTCCAAGTTGTCACAAAAGCTCGCATCTTGACTGACATTTTCCAACCCAGCTTTCAGCTACGTGTTTATTTTTAGAGCTTAACTGTTGAAATAGGCCTCTATGTGGCATCATTTAAGAAAATTACTACCAAAGATCTGATTAGGGTCGCCACAGCTCGTTACACTACCTCCTGATTACTGCTGCAACTGTTTCAATGATCTGTAATTGGTCACTACCGGTAATTATTATTGTTGGTTGTTGTTTTTTTCTGTTTTCAGTTAACTGTTCCTTTTTTGGAGCCATGATGAACACAAGCATGCAGATTGTGCTCTTGGGTCTAAAACTGGAAAAATTCTGGTGTTTTGAGACCGTGATTTTAAAGGAAAATACTCCTCCTAATACGAAGTTAAAATCTAACATCACAGCTAACACAGAAAATATTTCCTGCTTTGGTTATTTAAGATTTAATCACCTGATGGGGATGGCTTTCCCATCTTTCCTTGTTTTTCCATGGAAGAAAAAGGATCCAAAACCCACAAATCAATAAGACCAGACGGAGCCCAATGCTGAACAGAGTCGTGGTGTCGGACTGAGTCTGGGAACCACTGACTTGATGGAAAATGGTGGTGTGAAGATAAAGAAAGCAGAAGATGGGGGCATCACACCGAGGAGCGAAGCAGGCCGAGTTGAAAAATTGCTCGTTGAAAAAGAAAACAGAAGTGCAGCCTGTTCAAACAGCCGAGCACGAGTCTGTTTGATAAGAAAACAAGCCGCTGTGAAGATTTCTCGCCAGATAATTAAGTTGAAGCCTCCATCCTAATTACACGCTGTTTTTCTCCTGGTTTCTCCTCCAACTTTTACCGATAAACAAACACGGAAACCGTTTAATTGTAATCTCCATCAGGTTGGCTCCAGAGGGGAAACCTTAGCGGCTTGGGAAAAGTCCATTTTCATTTAAATGTAATCAACAAGCAGCGATTAGCAACAGCGGATAATTAAATCGTCTGTGCCAAAGTTGAGCATCAAAACAAACCAGAATAGATCAGAACAAGATGTCCGATCATCACTTATGGACATATTTCTCGGTGCAGCCAGGGGGCGGAAGGGGTCCGGTTCGATGTCTTTGGGATTTCATTTCTACTATTTGCAGATGATGCGCTCCTGTTGGCGTCGTCGTGTCGTGATTTCCAGCTTTCACTGGAGCGGTTTGCAGTAAGTGTGAAGCAGTTGGGATTAGACCTGTCACGATGACAAATTTTGCTGGGCGATTAATTGTCCCAGAAATTATTGCGATAAACGATAATATTGTTTGAAATTTAACAAATTTACCTTTTTTGACCACCTGATGGCAGTATATGACTGATTGAACCAAAGGATGGATAGTTGAGCAGCGTGTCTCTTAAAGGAAAATGGGAGGGAGGGCCCTTGACGTGACATGGCAACATGGCGGATGCTCGGTGGTTTGAGCTCTTCAGCATAGCATTTGTCACACAAAGCTTTTAATTAAAAAATCAGTAAACAAGTTCTCAGCTTCTTTTGCAGAAAAAAACTTTTTACAGGAAGGCACGGGTTTCAACCGTGAATTTTGGAGCTTCGACAAGACGGTTTATTCCCGAGGTCGGCCTGTTAGCTTAGCTCGTAGCTTAGCTTCTCAGCTTAGCTGCTTTTAACGATCCAAAAATGTGATTTTGGACGGTTAAATGGATTTTAAAGAGAAAGGGAAGGGTCAGTGAAGAGCATTCACTCATCGTGTGATTAATTGATTTATTGTTTATCGCGACAGGCCTAGTTGGGATTAAAATATTCACCTCCAAATCTTGAGTTCATGGTCCTCAGAGGGTGGACTATCCTTTCCGGAATGGGAGTGAGGTTCTGCCTCATGTGGAGAAGTTCAAGGATCTCAAGGTTTTGCTCACGAGTGAGGGAAGAATAGAACGTGAGATCGACAGATGGATTGGTGCAACTTTCACAATATTGTGTACTTTGAGACGGCCTGTTGTGGTGAAGAGGGAAGAGCTTCTGCATTTACTGGTTGGTCTACAATTATCCTCGCCTATAATAACGAATTCTGGGTAATGACCGAAAGAACGAGACACAAGCAGTGAAAATGAGTTTTCTCTGCAGGGTAGCTGGAATCTCCTAAAGAAAAAGTGAGAAGTTCGGTTATCTGGACTCAGAGTAGAACCGCTGCTCTTCCACTATGAGAGAAACCAGTTGAGTTAGTTTGGTCTTCTGGTAAGGATGGACCCTGGACGCCTCCCATAGGGAGATGTTTCAGGCATGTCCAACTGGGAGGAGACCCCAAGAAAGACTTGAGACGTGCTGGAGAGACTACGTCTTTGTTGGCCTGGGAACACCTCGGAGTCCTCCCAGAAGAGCTGGTTCAAACTGCTTCTGTGGTTTCTAAGATCAGTTAGCTGTGGTCACCATCTTAAACTTGGTCGACTCTACAAGTTAATCAGTTGTAGACGTACATCTTACTTTCTGAAAGCTTCATTAAAATTAAACTGATGCATCTTATACGGCGATAAGTACCGTAGTGCTGTCAAATCAAAATGTTAAACTGTCTACAAGGTGGCAGTCCTCGTCAAAGTTTCTCCAGGAACCTTCTAGTTGTATTTTCAGGCCGGGTTTTTCCAGTCGTCCTTTCAGCCACAAAGCGCGCCTCATTGATGGGTTCTCCCACGCTGCAGCAGGGGATCACCTCTGATAAAAGGAAGAGCAACACGGCAGCGTCTCCTGCTGAGAGCATCATTCTTCCTCACCGTTTGCCATTCATGGCCTCTCACTCCATCATCCTGACACACACCTAAGACGTCAGAGGGTGATGGAGGGGGTTGCTCCAGCTGGTAATCTCTGCACACCAGGACGTTTCTTCAAAAAAGTCAGTTTCATTAATAAGAGCTCCGTCTGTACAAAAGACTTCGTTTTGGCAAGTGTCTGAAGTCAAACTGTTGGAAAGTAAATGTGTTTGAAGTCATTTAGCTTTGGCCCGTGTTTGTTTTCCACCTCTACGTGTCAGACAGATGATTTTTATCCTCGTTATCTCCGGACCGGGCACGCCGTGACAGGCTCAGCACGTGACGCCAGGAGAAAACTGTTTGCTCGGTACGATCAAAATAGTCGGTACAAGACACGACATGTGCTTGTTTTGGAACTGACATAATGTCTGTTTAAAACAATTTGTTTAAAAACTAAAGGTGGAAAAGCAAAATCTGTGTTTTCCTGTTTTAAACGAGTAATCTCGCTTTCTATCACCAAAGAATTCAAAGAAGTTATTACAAAATTATTTCTTATATCTTTTAGTCCCCACAATGTACGCAGGAAAGACTTGAAGCATTTTACTGTTGAAGTCACAAACTTTTTGATTTATCTAGATTAAAAACAAATTACTCAGAAAATAACTTATTCGACTAAAAAACTAGAACTAACACAGAAGTGATTTCAGGGGTCGTGTTTGTGAAGAAAATAAATGTTAAAAGGCATTAGGCTGTCGTTACGTTCTGTTTTTATGTTTAATATTAATTATTGGTTGGTTTTCTAATAATCACTGATTGGAGGCAATGTGTTCAACATAATGGAACTTCTTCCATTTATTTAACTGTCAACAATGGTGTACCACAAGGCTCAGTCTTAGGACCCACTCTTTTTACAATCTATTTTTTTTTATTTTATTTTAACCTTTATTTTACCAGGAAGAAATCCATAGAGATTATTAATCTTTTTTACTAGGATGTCCTGGGCAATATGCAAATACAGGAGTCCCTCCCTACTTCGCGGTTAGTTTATCGCGCATTCGCTCTATCGCGGTTTTTCAAAATAAGATTGGACATGACACACAATTGGTTGATTGATGGATGAGCCGCACGATAGGCATGACATTTTTATTTAAAATGAATTATTTTGAATTATTTAGTACCTCCTGCAGCTTTGTGCAGCCCACACTGAAGGATAAACTTCCTGCTGCAGCTGATCGGATGTTCAGCGTGCACAGCAGAGAAGTGGGCGTGGCCAAGAGCGCTTGCAGGTGAGCTGAAATCATGACGTTCTGTGCTCTCAGAGCGTTTAGAGTTTATAAACTTTGCTTGAAATATTGCAAGAATGTGGGAAGGGTTTAAAACGCCTAAATATATATCTTTATAAATAATAAAATAAACTACTACTTACTACTTGTACTACTATTCCTACTTCGCGGTTTTTCACTTATCGCGGGTCTTCAGGGTACGGATCCCCCATGATAAACGAAGGACTAGTGTCCAGCAACAGTCTGTACAATCTGCATAAGTAACGTAGGTCAGATCATTCCTGATCCCTACATCTCTATGCTGACGACACAGTTGTTTATTGTCGAGATAAAACAGTTGCTAAGGTTTCCAGCTTCTACAATCTGCATTTGACATCATCCAGTCAGATTTGTTCCATCTCAAACTGGCGCTAAATCCTGATAAAACCAAAGGGATGTTGTTTTCAAACAGGAAGTCAGTACCAGCAGTTCTTCCTTCTATCTTATCTACGAATGTTGTCCCTATTGAGTTTGTTGACTCTAAATATTTGGGTATCTTGGTTGATTCACGTCTCTCTTTTAAGCCTCATGTCGAAAACTTGGTAAAGAAACTGAAAGTAAAAGTGGGTTTCTTTTTCAGAAACAGATCCTGTCTAACTCTGAACGGAACTGTGACTTTCCTTCCCTCCATTGATTACGGTGACATTATTTACATGAACGCTCCTACAAGAACCCTGCAGATGTTGGATGCTGTCTATCACGGTGCACTAAGATTCTTAACTGGCTGCAACTATCGTACCCACCACTGCACCCTGTATTAACTGGTTAACTGGTCATCAATGGTACATTTTCATTTTTAAATCACTCCCTGTTCTGCTGCCTTCTATTTCTTCCTACATGTCACGTCTTCAGTGCAGTTACAGCGTGCGCTCCCAAGATCATCATTACCTGCAGTGTCCTCTCAGTGGGGACCGAACTAGGCAGAAGGGCCTTCTCCTACTCTGCTCCTGTTTTCTGGAACACCTTGCAACAAGATCTGAAGTTGTTGACTTTGACCTCTTTATGGGATTTTAAATAATTAAGTTCATGGCAAACACCAACGCATCACCAAGTCGTGTGCAACTCAACACAGGGCTATTTTTAATTACAACATAAATGGATTTATTGGACCTGCCAGCAACAAAATGCACAGAACGATGAGGAAATTTGATTCAGGTTGTCTCAAATCTGTCTTCAGTTGTGGGTCAGAAGAAAAACCAAGACCAGTGTTTGTGGAACAGCCTGATCGGATCTGATCCTACAGACAGGGTTTGAGTTACGAGTTGTGACAGTTTATTTTTTAAATGTTATTATTATTATTAATGAATATGTTCATCATCTTTTGCTACTGTTCGTAATGTTGTTCATGATTGTGGTACTTGGAATAATTTTTACGGTGGCCCTAAAGTGTAAACGAACAACATTTGAAAAAACGGAATTACATTTGAAAAAAACGGAATTACATTAAGCCAAAGCGGAAGTGGCCGAAGCAGAAGTGGCCACTTCTGCTTCGGCCACTTCCACTTTAGCTTAATGTAATTCAGTTTTTTCTAATGTAATACTGTTATTCCTAATTTGATTCCGGCCACTTCTGCTTTGGCCACTTCCGCTTTGGCTTAATGTAATTCCATTTTTTCTAATGTAATACTGTTTTTCCTAATGTGATTCCGGCCACTT
>NC_056519.1:3601414-3612442 GCF_014905685.2 Nematolebias whitei | reverse complement strand
TTCCTAATGTGATTCCGGCCACTTCTGCTTTGGCCACTTCCGCTTTGGCTTAATGTAATTCAGTTTTTTCTAATGTAATACTGTTTTTCCTAATGTGATTCTGGCCGCTTCCGCTTTGGCCACTTCCACTTTGGCTTAATGTAATTATGTTTTTTTTCTAATGTAATACTGTTTTTCCTAATGTGATTCTGGCCACTTCTGCTTTGGCCACTTCCGCTTTGGCCACTTCCACTTTGGCTTAATGTAATTCCGTTTTTTCTAATGTAATACTGTTTTTCCTAATGTGATTCCGGCCACTTCTGCTTTGGCCACTTCCGCTTTGGCCACTTCCACTTTGGCTTAATGTAATTATGTTTTTTTTCTAATGCAATACTGTTTTTCCTAATGTGATTCCGGCCACTTCCGCTTTGGCTTAATGTAATAACGTGTTTTCAAATGTTGTTCATTTACACCTTAGGGCCACCCTAACTTTTTGATGTTTTACTTACTATAAAACATGGTAGACGCTAATCTAGTGTCATAGTTGCTTTGGTTAAAACAAACACTTTGAAGTAAAAAAAGGTAAATCCACAAGACTTAAAACCACCCAGGAGGCACGAGTTCACTATTTTTGTTCACTGTGGAACGTTGTGTCCAAACTGTTAGACTGGGCACGTGTGTTTTTATTTCTCTTTATTTTCCTTTTCCACTGCGCGCCCAGCTGCTGCTGCTCGAGTATTTTTGACCCTGAGAAGTGACTCTGGGTGGTGTTGTGGTTTGGACAGATTACAGACCGTAGAAGTCCAAACTCTGGGAGGAGACCTGCTAAAGAAAGACGGCAAACCACACGTCCGTCATCAAAATCCACCCAGAGGGAGGTACAACGCCAAAACCAGTTTGAGTTTGATTATATGCCGATGAACATGATGGTGCCACACCGTCAGAAAGTACTGAAAAAGTACTTTAAATGTTTTTTTAGAGTATTTTTACTGTATAAAGTGCTTCTTTATAAGACATTAATTAAATGTTGGTCAAAGTACAGATACTTGATGCAAACTGTCACTCTGTGAGTAAATTTAATGCTAATGTGATGTTAATGTTAAAAATATACACATTTCAAGAGTCCAGCGTCTTCCTGGAGACCCATCAGGGTTCTCTTGTCCCAGTTTGGCACTCACCTGGTTCTGACTCCTAATCCTGTTGAGGTTTGGGGGCAGTTATGTAAGACTCGCGGCTGCCCCTGAATGCCAAAACTTCCTGGATCCCAGGAGGGAGAAGCAAAGTGAGTTGAAACTGAATATTAAAGAAGGTTCGACGTTTATTTTCCCCCTCTTCCCGTTTAATTTGTGATTAAGGATTAATATGTATGGAGTTAAAGGAATGGTGAGAAATGAGCTATTTTGGTGAAATATTGTAAATGTTATCACATGTAGCTTCTTAACGCTCAACATATATTTAGTGAATTACTCTCAGCTACTACCACCTCCACGTCTAACTCAGTATCTGTGAAAATTGACTATTTTTGTGTTTTTTAATGTCGATTATGTAAAGGCCAATTAACATCGGATTGACTTCAAAATGTAAACAGTTGTGGAGCTCCATCAAAAGGCAACTTTCTGAATGTTTCATCCAAATCAGCCCAGTGGTTCATAAGATATTGTGCTAACAGACAAATGGGGTTGACTCCGACTATTGACGTAAAGTTTTAGGCGAAACATCTCATACAATGAGTCCAGCTCAAAGTATGTGTTGCGAATGACTCTCATCTACTACCACACCAAATTTTTATCTTAATAGATGTAAATTCTAATAAATTACAACTCTTTTAGTGTTTAATAAATTCAGTTGGCTGTGGGTGCCATCTTTAACTGGATTGGCTCAAAATGTTAAAGGGTTATAAAAGTGTATTAAATTATTATTCCCTGAAAGTTTTATTAAAATCCGTCCAGCGGTTCAAGAGATATTTTGCTAACAGACAAACATAATATTGTTTGATAGTTTTAGTCTGTCATACAGAAACTCTTATTATTCTGTTACTGAAATATTTCTGCTTCAAGAGAAACTCCCATCATGTCCAGACTGGTTTTGTCCCTTTCCAGACTGGTTTTGTCCCAGTCCCTCACCCCCTGAGACGCGCCTCATGTGAGACAAGCGCCCGGCTGGAGACTCACCAGACCCGGCTGTGAGCAGAGGCGATCCCCGGCGGTCGGGCGGGGAAAAGTTGTCAGCTCCGCGGATCAGATGCTGCGTCTCCTCGGATCCACGCCGCAGGATGAAAGCGAATCCCGTCCGGTTCCGACCCAGCTGCAGTTCTGACTCGGATGAATGGAGCCTGAAGACGCCGGGAAGGTGTGAATATACTGAGCGGAGCAGCAGCTGCCACCGTGCGGGGAAACAGCGACACCCCGTGGTGGGAGGCGGTACTGCAGGATGCTGGGAAAACGTTTTCACTGAATTTTAGCATAATTTTCTTTCTCGTTAATTTTCCGAACATTTCTTACAGTCTTAACTTTTCAAAACACATTTATTAATTTTATTTAACCTTTATTTGGTGCATTTTCAAGAGAGACTTGTTTTAGAGATTATGCATATTTGGGGAAAAAGTGGTTTAACGCTGCATAATTTACAGTTGTATTCATGTATCAAATCGTATCGTATTAGATATTAAAACTTTTGGGTTTTATCTTTTATACTTTTCAAAATATTTCACTATGTTTGCAATTATTGTACTCACAGTGGAAATACATCAAACTCTCCAGTTGCAAAAATATAATTTTGCATCTACTTCAGCTACAGATTATTATTATTTTTTTTTAGTTTTTGGGCTTCTTTTAGCTTTTAACCTGGTTTGTTAATACTTTTAGTTTTAAGCTTGCTTTTTATTTCTTTTAACCTTTTAATCACTGCCCCCACCCTTTCTTCGTTTTACTTTTATTATCCAACACATTCCCTCCCCCATCACTTTTAGAAAATGCTAAATTAATTCAGACTGGTTTGTTCAAAGGTAATAACTGCAGTGTTAGGAAGTGCAGTTTACATTCAAAAGCTTTATACTACTACTTACAAATCATTCAAACGGGTAAAGCAGTACTTTGTACTAGCTTCTTTTATATTTATAAAGTTTTAAAACAACAATCATGAATATCTACATAACACAAGTGCCAGATTTCAATAAAACTTTTTTTATTTAGGATTGAAATAAGAATCCATCTTTAAAGTCTGTTTAGAAATATTCAATATATAGAAGAATATAAAATAAATGTGTATTCATCACAGTTCAGGGCCGCCATCTTGTGGTGCCGCCACATTTATTTCTTGACTGCTGGAGTTTTCAACATTTTTACTAAATCAAGAAAATGTATTTAAATTACGTTCATTTAAAAATTGTAATCAAAATAGTTATCTAAAAGATAAAGGTAGAACAATAAAAACATGTTAATGTAAATTTAGAATACCTGAGAAAAAGAAAACTTCATTAAAAGACAAATCGAATAAATGTGTTTTCAAACAGGAAGTGAAGCATAAAGAGGATTTTTGGTGGTTTATAGACTCGTTAAAACAAACAAACAAACAAACAAAAGATCCTCCGTTAAGATGATGGTAAAGTCGAACTGCAGTAATGCAGAAAATGGTAAAGTTCTGGGTGTGGGAGAGAGCAGACGACGTGAACATTTGGAGGTCAGGGCTCGTTGGTTTCAGCCGTGAGTCGTCTTTCCCATCCACAGATGATCCCCAGCACTGGAAAACATCAAATATAAAACTCAACACTCAACGAGGTGGAGGAAAAAAAGAAATGGTGAAAAACTGTCGGAGAACAATACGATGCGAGAAACGTTGACACGGAACTAAATCTAGAGGGAAGAAAGGTTTAAAATGTCAAATTAGACTCAGTCGTCACTTTGAAGGTGTTCAAAACATAAAATAAAACTTCATCCTGAAATGGATCAAACGTGCAGTTTGAAACCGTTTGTAGCTCTCCAGCTGATTCGCAGTTCTGAAATGTGGGTACGCGCTCAACGTAAACAAAGGCAGGATCAGGGGCGACTCTAGAATCTGACCTTTAGGGGGCGCTCGGCCCCCAGTGCTGACAACGTCAGAGCTATTATACATGTGCCCCACCCTGCCAACTGAACCGAGCGCCCTGTCTACCCAAACCCCCACCCCCACCGTCAACAACTGTCTGTACTGATGTAGCACGGGGGCTCAATACAAACCGCTAGCAAAAATGCTATTGACAAACCGCTCCGCTCATCCCGCCCAACGCCCCGTCAAGATTTACCAGCAGCAACACACAATGCCCCCCCTCCCCCCATAGTCGATAAAGACTGGCAGCAACATAGCGCTAAGCTAGCAAGCAGGCAACACACGTGACTCCGCCCCCCACCCCGCCGTCAACAAAAAAACACGAGCGCCCCGCCCATGGAGCTGATCTAGAGAAAACGCTGAACGTGGTGGCCATTAGTGTCAGAAGCATTTGTAAACTGGGGGGAACACACTGGTGGGGGTCAATTTTTGAATAAAGTAGATGTCATTTCCTGCATTCTGGTGTATTTTAACAGGTTGTTAAACTAGTGTTGTAGTACTAGAGGCCGGTGTTGGTGTGGAGACCGGTCTCAAGACCACTTTTTGATCGTCTTGGTCTTGTCTCGGACTCAACCACATTTGGTCTCGCCACAACTGTGGAAACGTCACTAAACCGCCAGAATATTGTCCAGTTTATTTGTTAACGTCTTTGTTTTTATTGGATGCAAAACGTACTGATTCAAATCCAAGCGGTACCGTGACTCATTGCTAAATACATGTTTTGTTACCGCTGTCACGCCCACCCCCGTCACTCGCACGTGGTTCTGTACCAACAGAACAATACGGACAACGGAACGTAAAGTCGCAACCAGGGGTGAAAGTAAGCCGGTATGGTCTGGTACTACGTATCATTAAAATATTCTGCACCAGTACACAGTACCTGGAAGAGAGCGGCTGTCTGCTGTAAAACCTCATTCAGAACCAGTCACGACTGCACTTTGGGTCAGAATAGATTCTATAGCAATAAGCAGTCTAAAACACAAATTTAATAATAATAATAAACTAATAATATTTTTACAAGACAGATAATCTGTGAAAAGATTGAGCTCTAAGACTTGAGGTCTTGGTCTCGACTTGGTCTCGAACCCCAAAAGTCTTGGTCTTGTCTCGGGCTCGGTACACTCTGGTCTTGTTGGTCTCGCGTTAGGTGGTCTTGACTACATCGCTGTGTTAAACATTACATTTATCTCCATAAATAAACACTTGATTCAATAATTATTTTAGAGAGCAACAAGAAGTAGCCTGACCAACAGCTCTCCCTGTGTGAATAAAGCACGCTCCGCTTCTCTCACGCATCCTAACACTCCCCCCACCCCCACCCCCAGTCTACAACTGTATTGCAGCGTACAATATAGACACGCTAGCTAAGATGCTACAGACGTAGCTACATTTCTCTCACACATTCAATATTTTGGTTTGAAAACTGAGTTTCTTTACAAAATCCCAATGACGGTTTTTGAATTTTTCAGGGGGGCAGAGTTAAAATGTAGGGGTGCTTGAGCACCCCCCAAAAAGGCTAAAATCGCCACTGGGAGAATCCAGTGTTAACAAGCTTGATTCACAAGTTTGACCTTTGTTTGACCTTAGTTTGACCTTCGTTAGGCCAGCTGTGGTCTGTGTGGGTAAACACATATGATCAAACTGGAACATCAAACGGCTTTTCAGTCACTTTGGCTGTTTTTGTAGGTCTTACCAGCGATAACCACGGGGATCAGCAGGAGGCGCAGGATCTGAATTAAGGACAGAGTTCGTAGCCTCACCGTCCTGCCGCCATATTTAATCTGGAAACAAAAAGGCGGAGCTATTTTAAGAGGGTTTTTTTAGGCAATCAGAGTGAATAAAATAAAAAAGATGACCTTTAACTCCTTAAAGGCAGTGCTGTGTATTCCTGTGATGTCGCAGATGAAAGCTTCGTCTTCGTCGCTGCTTTCTCGCTCTTTTAAGACGCAGGGACGTTCTTCTTCCTGGACGCCCCAAACCGACAGCTCCGACATTTTCATCTCCAGGTTATCCACCGTTTTCTGAAGGAGCAGAAACGCAATATTCACCTTTTCTGACCGGAGCTCACACGTTTGTAAGAAGTAACAGTCTTACCTGCAGAACGACGCGGACGTTGTTTCCTACCCTCACCGCGGTGAAGCCGGTAAACTGCGGGTCTGGAGAGTAGGTGAATTTTGTGGAGCAGGTCAGCGTCTGATTGGCTACTTTAAAGAATACGAAGGAGCTCTGAGCGTTTTCAGCTGCAGGTGTTTCGTAGACGAGGGTCTGCAGGAAAGTGAAACACATTCTGTGTTGAAAGTCGGAATCCGTGGAGTTTAACGTGACTCCAACTTCGGCTCAAATTTAACGTGCAGATTTCATCCACACGGGTATATTTTTTACTTTAAATGTCTGAACTATCCCTTTAAACCAGTGGGGTGTTGCTTCTGTCCAAACCTCTAGAAAACGTAAGTTTCTATCAAAAATATTGTTGCATTTTCCTCCGCCCACTTGTATTTTCTTAAATTACAGCCAGTTTTGGTGTCCATCCCCACAGCATGATGAGGCCACCGCCGTGCTTCACTGCAGGGATGTTCTCAGCAGGAAACATGGCGTTGTCCTCGTTAGTAACACTGCTGCCGCCCACTGTATGTAACGAGACACTCATCTACCTGAGAGCTGCTGTTCCTGGGGAGGATGACTTGCTGTGGGGCGTGGCCGTGCGACACCCCTTCCACCGAATCCAGGTGGGTCCCAACGATTGTGACCGTCCTTTTCCCACTGTAGGACACCAAGCAGACGTCAGAGCAGAGAAATATGTGTCCAAAAGGAATGATTCCCTTCGTTTGGCATCCAAATGTAAACATTTTGTTCTTAGACCTTTACCTCCAGTGGTCACAAGCGATACGCTCGACTGTCGCTGAAAGATTTGAGTAGTGAATGTTTGTAGTTTTCAAGATGAGTGGTTTTCTGGACTTTAATTGAACAGGGAAGAACAGAGGTTGTTTTTTTTTTTTTCTTTGAAGCCGCGCAAAGTGACAAATCCTGACGAGTGGAAGAGGCAATTTGATCCACCACCTGGTTCAGTGGTGGAGCCACGGGGGAGCCAATGGTGGCCTCAACCACCACAAGTTAATCCTCAGCCACCCCAATTATTAGACAAAGCTATACTTTTATAAAAACTAAAAAGCTTAGTTAACTCAAATTATATGGGTGGCCAATTTACAACTTTATGGCAGTGGCCATCTTGGATTGTAGCCTGTATAAATAAAGGTTGAATGAAAAAATACATATATACATGTTTTTTGGGGTTTTTTTTACCAAAAAAATGCCTTAAATATACGAAAATAAAATAATGAGAAATTTTTGAGAACAGACCTTTGATCAGTCAATCAAAGAAGAGTTTTAGCATCAAAACTATAAAAAGGACGTGAATTTTTTTCAAAACAATAAAATATTATTCTGACAAATTTTAAATAATTTACTTTATTAAAGGTTAAACAAAAGTTTATTTTACTCTAAATTAGCCTTCATAACAAATGTTTTATTTTATACTTCAGTTCATACTAAATAAAACTTTCAGTTACAGTCCTAACCCCGGTTCTCTGAGCAGCATGAACGCACTCAGGATGACCTCATCAGAAGCTCCTTTTACATTACAGGTAAAACGTGCAGGATGGTGTTCCTCGAGGACCAGGGATGGGAAGCACTGGACTAAGGCAATCACTGTAATCCAGTGGGAAACCTGCTGTTCTGTTACCGGCTTCCTGAAAATGATTCTCAGCCAGGAGACAACCAGTCGGTCAGTCTTCCTGACATGTTTTGTCCTGTCCAAGCAGATGCTCAAAGTGTGATAGGTTGAATATTCGATTTCATAACATTAAAAACATTTAGAATAAATATAGATTCATAAATTCAAAGCAGTCTGCTCCTCAGATAAAGTCTTAATTTATTATTTTAATATATGTGAACTTATTTTTTACATATGAATGTTTCTGTTCAGTGCCCTGAAATGACTTCTGTTGTGCCTTTGCGCTATATAAATAAACTGAATTAAAATTTAAAAAAAAAATCCATAAAAGCCTATAAACAAGTTAAAATTGTTAAAAACTTATTTTTAATTTTGCATTAATGTTTGTATTTTATTTAAGGAAATTGCAATGATCTCTTTCTGGGATTGACCTGTAGTACCACCTCCACCACTAGGGGCGCTGTCGCCTCATTCCATTAAACTGCTGCGAGGAAGCGACTTAAAATAGTCACACGTGATTCTTATTTACAGGTAATGCTGATTGAAATGTTATATATTTGTATGCTGTATATTAAGACATTTTAGAGACAATCATTTATTATTTTGTAAACTTGAGAAGCATTTTTTAGTTTTATGAGTAACAGCACTTCTGTGTGGTTTAATGGCTGTTAAGCTAATGGCAGAAGCTAAAAAGTTGTGCTAACTTTTTTTTTTTTTTTGTGAGGAAACATTATAACGCAGATATTTAGCTATATTTTCTTATTTTGGTCTATTAATTAGCTTTAATGGGTAATCATTTATTATTTTTATGAACTTTATAAGTGTTTTTCTTGTTTAATGAGTTTTTAGAGACGTTTCTGTGCGTCAGTTGTGTATTAATGGCGGTTAAGCTAATGCAAAAAAAAAAAAAAACTAGCAACTTGTCTTATTTGATGAGTTTACAGAAATATGTGAAAACACTGATATTTGACAGTTTATTATTATTTAAGGATTCAAGGTTATTTTTTTTTTATCATACACACCACATGTGGTACATGAGGTGGAACAAAGTTGTGTACACAGGGTCCCACTTCCATCCCAAAAAAGTATAAAATGTAAAAGAGCAACAGTAATAAGATCTAACATATGAACTAAGAAAAATGTTGATTAAAAATTCACCAGTGGTATAAAAACAGTATGTCGAACAGCAGCAACATGGAACAGATCAGCAGCAGCATGAAACAGATCAGCAGCAGCATATGATTCTTCACAGTGATTATTCTGGTTAGAGATTCATGAGTCTAACAGCCTCAGGGTAGAAGCTGTTCCTCAGTCTAGTGGTTCTACACTTAATGCTCCTCAACCTCCTTCCTGAAGGGAGCTGGTAAAAAGTGTGTGTGCTGGGTGAGTGTGGTCCTTCATGATGCAGGTGGCTCTCTTCCTGCATCTGGAGGTGTAGATGTCTGTGATGGTGGGGAGACTGACTCCAACATCTTCTGTGCAGCCTTCACCACTTTCTGCAGAGCTTTTCTTTCTGCAGCTGTGCAGCCTCCGTGCCACACGTTGACGCTGGAGCACAGGATGCTCTCCACTGCACACCTGTAGAAGGAGGTGAGGACTGAGCTTCCAGACCAGCTCGCCTCATCCGTCTGAGGAAGTAGTCTCTGCTGTGATTTATTTAGCTTTAGCTTTATTAATTAGTTTTTCTCCACTTTATAACATTGAGCGACATATATTACTTTTATATTGATTCCATTAAACTGCTGAGAGAGGAAGCAACTTAAAATCAATCATGATTTTTTTCTCCCCTATTTACAGGGGTGTAACACAAGCACGTACTGGGCAGAGATTGTGTAATCTCCCCTGCTCCTTGGAGGAGAAAGGAGTGGGATTAAAAACCATGAACTCGGTTGGAGAGTAGGATCCAAACCTTAGGCTCAAAAGCAGCGTATGGGAGCAAAAGTCACCGTAGTCTTGTCTAGAGAGAACTTTTGTGCCAGATGGGTGTACTGATAAAGTGTGAAGTTCAAGTATCTGGGCGTGTTGTCGCTGAGTGATGGTAGAACGGAGCAGGAGGTGGACTGACGGATCAAGGCCTCATTCTCAGTCGATGTGGTGAAGAAAGAGTTGAGTCAAAAGGCAACACTCTGGATTTACTCAGTAACCCTAACCTCAGGTCGGACACTAGATGTCGCTCTTCCTCCAGTTTTACCACAGTCTGAGATTTGTTGCTTCTGCCTGCAGGAGAGGCTGTTTGTTTTCCAGCAACAACCACAAACACTTCTTGACCACATTTATCTCCATGGTTGCTGGTTTGTTTTTGATTTTAAGTTCCTTTTTGGCACGTGCACAAATGTCAGACGGGTTAGCGGGTGTTCCTGTGGGAGCGCACAGTAAAGTGCAGGTTGTGAGTTTTTGAAATTTAGCAGCTGAATGAAGCCTGAAGATTTAGAGATGTCTCAGCAGAGATCAGATGTTCTGAACATGTCTGCAGCTTCCGGTGTCGCTGGGTGTTTTCCTCCCTCCCACTTTCTGCGCTTCTGCTTTTCACCAAAGTGCCTTTACGCACAGAGAGAAGAGTCCTCCCGGGTCTGACTGGGTCCAGGTCTGACTGAGTCCAAGTCTGATGTTGAAGGATGATCCTGCTGCTCGGTCTGCTCTGGTCCTTCTGGACAGAACCAGTCCTGTGTCTGCAGGAGGACGGAGGTTTGAGCCTGGATGGAGACATCCGTCACTTCGCAGTGACCAACGACTCTCTCTACATCTCCACAGAGGAGAAGCTGTACCAGCTGAGCCACGACCTGGTTCCAGTCTGGACTCTGACCCAGAGAGGGGTTCTGATGGACAGTGACCAGCCGGACCAGCAGGACTTTCAGCGGGTCTCTGAGGGGAAGTCAACTTTCATCGTCAACTTGTTGCTTCCATTTGTCAGGGACAAATCAGTGATCAGCTGCGGAGTGATTGATGATGAGTGTGGTTTCTGTGAGCTTCTGGACCTGAAGAACATCTCTAAGCTTCTGTATAAAGAAGCCATCCAGGTGGGACCCCTGAGGCGCAGCAGCGCATCTGTTGGCTTCCTGGTGGACGTGGAGAAACCTCCTAAGACTTTTATCCTGACTGCGATCCAGCAAGACAGCGAGGACACCAAGGAGTCTGGTTCTGATAACAAGATGATAAACCTCCATGATGCAGATAAAGCAACGTACGGAGGAATATTTTCTAGATCTGATCCATCAGGAACCACACCTGGGATCAAG
>NC_056519.1:3598429-3601404 GCF_014905685.2 Nematolebias whitei | reverse complement strand
CCTATCAGTCGTCACCAGTCTGCACCAACATTGAACCAAGCAGCACCTGGGTCAGGTATCGGCCGCAGCATCTTAATCAAACTGTGTTTGCAGCAGGAACACATCAGTTCACACTGAAGTACAGAGAAGTTAGTTTTTTATGGAGGTATCGATCTATTAGCTCAGGATTTATTAGTATCAATGCAATATACAGAGTGGTACTTACACAGAGTAAACCTGCTACTTGTGTAGTAATGTACAGGGTACTCACAAAGAAAAGGACAGAGTAATTACAGGGTTTACAACAAGGTAAAAACATTTCCCTGCAAGTATCTCTTTACTTACCCAGTACCGTACCCTATAAATACTTCATATATCACTTCATTATCATGTTGTACGTTGGATATACGTTTCCTCATGATTACCATGTGCAGTACTGAGTAGTTACCCTGTACATTGTCCCATAGTTACCCTGTATGTTACACCTTAGTTACCCTGTACATTAATGAGTAGTTACCCGATCCCTTACCCCTTAGCTACCCTTTACGTTACACAGTATTTATTCATTGTTTATTACTCCCCAATGGGGAAATCATATACCCTGTACATTACCCAGTATTTTCTTTTTACATTACATTGTAGGTTACCTAGTAGTTACTCTGTACATTACCCATTAATTACCCTGTATGTTACCCAGTAATTATCCTATAGGTTTTCTTGTAGTTACCCAGTAGTTACCTTGTACGTTACCAGTAGCTACCCTGCACATTACCCCGAGTTACCCTGTACATGGCCCCATTGTTACCCAGTCAGCCTCCCCACCATCACACACATCTACATCCCCAGATGCAGGAAGAGAGCCACCTGCATCATGAAGGACCCCACTCACCCAGCACACACTTTTTGCCCCGCTCCCCTCAGGCAGGAGGTTGAGGAGCATTAAGTGTAGAACCACTAGACTGAGGAACAGCTTCTACCCTAAAGCTGTTAGACTCATAAATCTAACCAGAAAAATCACTGTAATGGCATTTTACTTGGTGAAATGTGACTTTTCTGTGCTGCTGATTATGTCATACTGCTGATCACATGCTGCTGATTATCTCATACTGCTGATCACATACTGCTCACCACAGACTCATGTTCAAGTTGCTGTTGAGACGTCGTACTGTTTTACATTATTAGTCTTAGACCAGGGGTGTCAAACTAATTTCCACCGAGGGGCCACATCAGCATGAAGGTTGCCCTCAAGGGGCCAGATGTAAATGTAAGACAGTACAAATGTAGCTCCATTTAACTAAATGTAATGTAAAATAAATGCAACTACCCCTTAATGTTACATATCTCTAGATTTTTTACTTGTTCAATTTACAAATATTACATATATATGTTTGCATAGATGTAGAAAAATATGTTTTCTTGTTGCTCTAACATAAAACCTTTGAACCCGTCAGGTTATGACTCCCTCACTACTCCATGAATCAATGATCAAACTTTCCAAGTTAATAAGGAAAAATCACAAATTATGACATCAACTTTGTTCTAAACTTTTTTGTTATAGTTAAGAGGGGCAGAATAACGGTCCAGCCAACAATTGTGAGCTGCTAAGAACATGTGACAGGTGTAGCATTTAAAAAAAACAAATGGCTGCACACAGCCTGGCAAGGGTCTTACATCCAACTAATGAGAGATGGTTTTATTATAGACAACATTTACCTGCATAAACATAAACCTGCAATCCCACATACATTGCTGCAAATATAACATCGTTTAATAAAAAAATACATTTAATAAGTATAATAAACTCAAAATAACAACATCAAGGTTCATGCTCAATAATCCAGGTAAAAAAAATCCAACAGTGTTCAGTCAGGTCATCTGGACAGTTTTTTTTTTTTCGTTGAGAGACGTTTTGTCCTCCATCCGAAGGGTTTCATCAGTCTGAGCAGTCACAGTCTGTTTTCCTCACTAAGCAGTACTCCTGCCGTGGACCACCCAGTTCTCTGGTGATAAAATAACAACATTAGGGTTGAAGGCTCACTTTGGCATGCTCAGCTTCGTGCCACCACTGCCTCATAACACAAAAGACATGGCGGTTTCTCTCCTTGAAGCACAAACGTATCTTCGTCGTCCTGCCTTTCTTGAAACCGTCTTCCACCTGCATCAGTTTTTTTTCTTCCTGGGCATTTTGGCATCACTGTTTGTATTTCTCAATTCCACTTATTCAGAAAATTGTATTGATGTGGAAAAACTGCAGTCTAGTGAAGGGGTGCCGTTACTTTGCAGGTGACATAATTGGCATGCATTATGGCAAATGTAGGTTGTTGTCCATGCACACTTTTGACATTTATTATACAACAATCAGACCTTTTAATCTCTCGCGGGCCACGTAAAATGACGTGGCGGGCCACATCTGGCCCGCGGGCCTCGAGTTTGACACATATGTCTTAGACCCTTATTTACTATTTTTACACTTTAAATTTTTGCTTTTTTTTTGTGTGTGTAACTGGGACCCTGAGTACATAATGTCGTTCCACCTCATGCACCACATGTGATGCGAATGACAATAAACTTGACTTGAACTTGAACTATAGGTTACTTGTCCAAAATGCTGCAGCTCTGCTACTAACAGGAACTCACAGGTTTGAGCACATTACTCCGGTTCTGTCCGCCCTTCACTGGCTTCCTGTGCATGTCAGAGTCGATTTTAAAATTCTCCTGCTGACATTCAAGTGCATTAATGGCCTTGCACCGTCATACCTCTCTGACCTTCTTCATCCTTATGCTCCTTCTCGGGCCTTGAGATCATCAGACCAGCTGCTTTTGGCCGTACCAAAAACCAGCTGAAGCTGAGGAGATCGAGCGTTTTCAGTCATGGTCCTAAACTCTGGAACAATCTGACCAACATTCGACAGGCCACCTCAGTCTCTGCTTTTAAATCTCTCCTCAAAGCACATCTGTACTCACTGACACATCTGTACTCACTGACACATCTGTAC
>NC_056519.1:3581136-3598419 GCF_014905685.2 Nematolebias whitei | reverse complement strand
ATCTGTACTCACTGACACATCTGTACTCACTGACACATCTGTACTCATTGGCATTTAACGCAGGGTGATTTGATTTAGTATTTCATTGTTTCTAATTACATTTCATGTTTTTATGCTTTTATTCATATATCTTAATATTTGATGCTACAATCATTTTTGGTAATCACTTTGATAACGGTTACTGTTTTAAATGTGCTATATAAATAAATGTGACTTGACTTGACACAGTATTTCCCCAGTGCATTACCTTATTCTTTACTCCAATCTTACCTTGTTCTCTTCCTTTAAGTACCAGGACTGTGCACGGGAAATATTGGGCTGTATGGCTTACGACCATCTTTTTGTTTATTTCTTTTTAATCTGATTGCAAATGTACAAATTCCAAATTGTTCAGCCTTGCTGTTCCTAAGATGAAACAGATGTTAGAGCCACTGTTTGGATTTTTTTTTCTTCTGTTTTTATTTTGGTGGAAACGCTCTTCTTTTCACTATTATAGGCAGAAATAAACATTAATAAACAGGTAAACATGTGCTATCCCCCCCCTTTTTTTTTTTTCACCTAAATTGTAAGGTAAGTTTGAATTAATTTCAGTTTCTTGTGATATTTCAGTTCCTTCTGTCAGAACTTTCAGTGTTATTGTCTCCAAAGGACTTCAGAAACATGAACACTCATTTTCTATCCGTTTTGAAATCGTCCACAGATTTCACTGAAGTTAGTTCAAGGAAACGGTTTTAGTAACTGTCACAGTTACAAGTGGAGGGTTGTCGCTTCCTAAAAGCTGTTTTTCAATACTTCCTTTTTTTGATGCAGCCACTGAAAGTACCCTTGTACATTTGAACACCACAGTATGAGTCCTAATAGTTCTCTTTAAAAGTTTAGTCAAGTTCTGATCAAGTAGTATGAGAAATTAAGAGATAAAATGTCTATTTGTATTTATTCCATCTTCATTTATTGCTAACATTCATTCAACCTTTATTTATACAGGTTAATCCCATTAAGCCTCTGGGACTCATTTACAAGAGAGACCTGGCCGAACATTACCGTGGTTAAAGCATTATACGGTGTTCCAACCTCTTTAATAGCATCCATTGAATGTGTCGCAGTTCAATCTGATTGGAGCAAAGATTTCTGATGAAAACAGTGGCCTAATACTAAAACTGGCCAAATAGAAGTCAGAAGTACAAACGTGTCTATTCCTACCCCATTACTTGTTTGTTTACACCTTTTTTCAACTTTTGCAGTATATACTGTATACTGTACTATACTGTATGATGCAGTAGAGGTGGTCAGTTTAAGATTAAAATCAGACACCACTCTGAGCAGCAGGACCACGCTTTCCACAGAACAACTGTGTCAACTCTTGAAACTGTGCCTGCAGTCAACCTACTTCACATATGGGGAGCAATATTATAGGCAGAAACATGGGTGTGCTATGGGGTCTCCAGTTTCTCCTATTGTTGCCAACCTGTACATGGAGGAGGTAGAAAAGAGAGCCTTGACGTCTTTTCAGGGACACCACCAAGTCATTGGTTCAGATATGTTGACGACACCTGGGTTAAAATCAAATCTCAGGAAGTCCAACATTTTACTGACCACATCAACTCTGTGGATAAATACATCAAGTTCACACGAGAAGATGAAAAAAATGGCAGGTTGGCTTTCTTGGACTGTGAGGTCTCAGTCTCTGATAGAGGACTTTTGCAAACCGAGGTGTACCGCAAACCCACCCACACAGACCAGTATTTGCAGTTTGACTCCCATCACCCTTTGGAGCACAAGTTAGGAGTCATCAGGACTCTGTACCACAGAGCAGACAGCGTCCCCACTAGCTCAGGAGCCAGGCAGAAAGAGAAATCCCACACAAGACAGGCTCTAGAGCAATGTGGATATCCTAACTGGGCCTTCCTGAAAGCAGAGAAGAAACCCAAACAGGACTCCAGTCAGCCAACAGGTGAAAAGGAGGAACCCACTCCCAGACCAGTGGTCATTCCAGATGTTGAGGGAGTATCAGAGAAACTGAGACGTTTATTTTCTAAACATAACGTCCCAGTGGCTTTTAAACCCCAAAATACATTAAAGACTGGTTCATCCCAAAGATCCAGTCCCCCGGCACAAACAGAGTAATATTGTGTATGCTGTTCAGTGTCAGGAGGGTGAGCAGTCTTACATCGGGGAAACTAAACAGCCACTGGCCAAAAAGATGGACCAGCACAGAAGATCAACATCATCAGGCCAGGACTCTGCAGTCTACACTCATCTCGAGGCCAGAGGTCACTCTTTCAGGGATGAAGATGTTCACATCCTGGACAGAGAGGAACGATGGTTTGAGAGAGGAGTAAAGGAGGCCATCTTTGTGAAAAGAAACCGTCCATCATTAAACAGGGGTGGAGGCCTCCGGGTGCAACTGTCCCCCTCTTACAATGCTGTGATTGCTAGTATCACTCAGCCCTCTGTGAACAGTAAACAGCCATCAGTGTGCTAATGATCCATTGTTAGGCTGATGGTCCTTCTTGAGCATGTGATCAGCTGGTTTTGGTTGTCAGCAGCAAACTGGTTGATCCACTCTGAGAAGGTGCTATTTAAGAGACTGAGCTGAAAACAGCACCTCAGACTGAGGAAGTCTCTCGGATGAGAGACGAAACGTTTCTATATTTTTTTTGCTTTGTTTTTTTTTTTTTTTGAATGTCCAGAGGACCAGATTGAACTTTTTTGGATTTTTCTACCTGGATTATTGAGCATGCATCAGGATATTTTGCAGTATATTCAAATTCAACAACTTTAACACGTTATTTTTTGTTTTTAAACACAAAGAAGCAAAACCATCTGACTATATTCCCTTTTTTTAGCAATGCATTACTAGAGATTCAAAAGCAAATTTTCAGCTTTGTATTAAAAAAATAAAATAAAAAAATAGATATTTTGCTATTTTAAACAGATTTTTCAGTTTTTGTGAAACTGTTTCATATTTTGAGTTGAGTTTGAACCACAAAACTTTAAAGGATTTCCTGATAGATGGCATTTTTTAAATCACGTCCCCCTCCTCCCTCTGAAAACATTATTTCTTTGTTTTTTTTTGCATCTAAATTTTTCTTTGAGAATATTTCTGCTATTTTGAGATTAATCACATCCCAAAATGTCATGGATTTTGATTTAAAAATGAAAAAGTTCCTGTTGGCTTTGCTTTCACCCTTATTGACTGTTGTGATGGGCCTTTTCCACATTATATTTTTTTAATGTATTTTCCACACCTCAACACCATAATTTAAGTAAGATCTACATCATGTACAAGATTGAGAATGTAATTTAAAAAACATGCCACAGTTCCTTTTGTGTGGCAAACAATGTATACCACTTTTTTGTGAAAAAGATGATAAACAGCGTATTTTTTGTTTTACTACTTGTTTTATTTAACTTGGTTCAAACTTACATGTACAGTATGTTCAGGTCTTTATTCCCTGAATTTTGCAGTGGGAAGAGAAACATCACAATTAATGGGACCCACCTGAATTTTGTGGAAGGGGTCACACACGGCCACGCCCCACTGAAATTTTTTCTTCCCACGATCAGCAGCTGTAAGGTAAGCCTGCAGAGCAGCAGCAATAAAGAGTAGTACAATAGTCAAACATCAAAATGATAAAATCATGAATAGTCTAGTCAGGATAATTTAAATAAGCTTGACTTTAGCTACAAGACGTAACTGTAAAAGGCTGGCCTTGGCTTCAGAGGCTATTTGTTTATCAAATTTCCAGTCCTTATCAAAATTCATTCACTGTATTTTTAACTTTGGGTCTAAACTTGAACATCAGAGTACCAAAGTTACAAGAAGCATCATCACCAAAAATGTTCTCCATCTTTCCTTCATTTAAAAACAGCAAGTTTTGTGTAGGCCACTGTTTAATGACAGCGATGCAGTCAGGAAAAGTAGTTTGAAAGTCACTACCTCTGCTTCATGGATAAATCTGTAAGTCATCTGCAAAACTGTGAAAAAAAAATGGTGCCTGGCTATAACTGATTCTAGAGACAGTATAAAAAGACAACAGGAGAGGACCAAGAACAGAGCCCTGTGGAACACCACAAGAGAGGACGTCTAGAGGATGGCAGATTACCGGTCATAACAGAAAAAAGTTCTGCTGGTCAAATAAAAGGTGTTTTTAAATTGTTTGCAGAGTCTCACCTATGAAACCCCTGCAGCTGAAAACGCACAGAGTTCCGGCAACGTTGTATTTTTGAAAGTAGCCAATCAGACGCTGACCTGCCCCACAAAAATCTCCTACTATCCAGACCCGGAGTTTACCGGCTTCACAGTTGTGAGGACAGGAAATGACATCCGCATCACTATTCAGGTAAGACTTTCCTTTAAGGCCCTCACTGATCGTTATGAATTTACATAAATATTTAAGAAATTGATTTGTTCTTTTAGAAAAATCCAGATAAACTGAATATGACAACAGGAGAGCTGTTGGTTTGGGGCATCCAGGATGGGAAACGACATCCCTGCATCATGAAAGAGAAAGAAAGCAGCAATAAAACCGACTCTTTCGTTTGTGAAATCTCAGGAACACACAGCACTAACTTCAGGGAGTTACAGGTAATTCCTAAATTCTGTATTTTTTTCCGAATTATTGTAACAGTTAGTATAAATTTAATGATTGTGTGATTAAGTAGAACCTTAGAATGGTTCTGAATGGACAGATAAAACAAAAGTAACTTTGCAACTAACTGCAGAATCGTGTAATTCTTAAATATGTAGGGGAAAAAACAGAACTTGGAAACCGACACAGAAACGAGCAGTAAATAATTATGGCCAACAGAAACATTACACAAAACAAAGGAAAACCAAGGGCCAAGGAAGTTTGGATTGAATACAGAACAAATGCTGCAATCAGGAAACTAGACGTCCAGTCAAAACTGAAATAAAGGGCTAAGATTTTGGAATGCAGACCTGACATCAAGGAGGCTCTTAACAAAATTTATACACTGCTCAGTTCATACCATGAGTCCAGCTTGGACTCCCTTAAACTGAAATGGGAAGCGGACTTGGAGGAACCCATATCAGACTCAATCTGGAGAAGGATCATTAAGAACATTTATTCATCTTCAATTTGCCTGAGACATGTTGTAATCCAGTTAATGGTAGTGGACAGGCTGCACTGGTCCAAAGACAAGCTGTCCAGGATCAAAGCAGACCTGGACCCTGCATGCAACCGTTGCAAACTCCAGCCACACTCTTGCATACGTCCTGGACCTGTCCCAAACTGCAGACTTTTTGGCAATCACTTTTTGACACCTCTGGGATATGTGGAAAAACTGTACACCCATCACCACTCATCTCGCCATTCGGGGTGGTCCCTGTGGATACATCCTTCAGCAAGTGCGAGAAGGATGTGATTGCCTTTGGATCTATTCTGACCAGAAGGCTAATTCTGTGTAAATGGAAGGACCCACGCCCTCTGGTACTTTGGGTAAAGGAGGTGATGTAACATATCCATTTGGAAAAAATAGGGTACAACCTGAAGGGATCTTCTAAAAGATTTTGGAACATGTGGCAGCCATTTATGTTGTATGTTGAGAACATGTTTGATTTGTTTGTGCATGTTTCACTGATCCGGGGTGGGGAGGGGCGGGGGGGGGCTGTTCCTTTTTCTATGTTATTTTCTCTTTTTCTTTTGTTTGTTCAAAAACCAAAAAAATCAATATACTTTATATACTATACTACATAATAAACTTAGTTTAATAAAAAAAAAAAAAAACTGAAATAATATACCAGTCATAAAACAAAAACTCAAGAGTGCAAAAGAAAGCAACGACCAAACACGATTTAAGTAAGTGCTATGTGCATTTAGCAGTTAATAAAATCTACGCTCAACACATTGGAGATATTTAGCAGGAACAAGAGTCAGTCTGGACAATAAAGGCTGATTTATACACTGCAGGATATTGAAACCTGTTCTCATTGTTGCACTTGTTTGATGAAAACTGTGTTTTTTGTCCTTGCATGGCCTCCGGGGACCCGCTCTGAGAACAAGCTCCGGGCTGGCAGAGCTTCTTTCCCCTCACAGGGGTACTCGCCAAGCATTGTTTGACTGGTCAGAACTTCGTGGGCGTGTTTATGCTGAAAAGCAGCTGCACTGCATGGCTGTTATTTCATGTCTGGCTGAGGCTGTAGGGAAGTACGGTCATCTTTACAGCTGTTCCAGCAAAACCTACAAAGATTGTCAAATAAATCTTGTGAAGGTAGTCGCCATCTGTCAAACTGTGGCGTCTTCAAGATAAATCTGCAAATTATCACTTCTCTTCGGTTAACAACAGAAACACCATTCTTCTTCCAACTTCTCCATCGTGAACTGAAAATTAACCTCCGCTTTGACAACCGCGCTGTTACCGTGTTGATTCTGTTGGCGTGTGACGTCTGCTGCAGTGGGAGGGGCTTACCAGGACTTCCATTACTCTCTGAACTATAAAACGTCCACAAGAAAAAGAACGCCCCACAACCACGCGAACAAGAACAGATGTCTTGCGTCTTGTCAAGGACTGTGTTCTTCCCGTGTTCATGCTCTAATTTCACTTCTGAGGCTGAGGCTGTTGGGAAATACGATCATCGCGCTCATGTGGGGTTCTCCAGGTTCTCCCGTTTCCTCCTCACAGTCTGAGAACATGCATGTTGGGTTCATTAGAAAGTCTACGGTGAGCTCAAATGTGCACGGTTGCCTCAATACTGAGCACAAACAGATTCTGCAATACCTTTCCCAAAAACTTGGGCATAAGCTGTTAAAGTTGACCCTGTTTGTCTGTTAGCAAAATATCTCTAACCACTGGATGAACCTTAATGAAATTCGGACATAATCATTGGACATGCACCTGCAACTGGTAGACTTTGACAACACGATAAAAAATGGCTGCTGCAGCTAATTGACCCAGCAACAAAAATGTCCCTGTGACGCAACCTTTGTTAGACATTGAGCTAAAAGTTGGTGTGGTAGTCGCTGAGAGTCGTCCCCAACGCACACTTTGAGCGGGAACAGATTGTGCAACATCTTTGAAATGTAAGACAGAGTTAGGTTCTTTTTTTGAGGAGTGCTTGTATAATTATTTTAACAACTTATCTAATTCATTTTCACGGATAAGGACAGCGTATTTTTGAAAAAAGTGTAGATTATCTCCACTAATGGTTAAAAAAAATAATCTCAAAGCAGAAACTCACAGACTAACAGTTTTAAAGTGTGCAGGAGGAAAGAACTGTTGTGCACAGTCATAATGCTGTCCAATAAATACTATTTTTATTCTTCAACAACCTTCATTTAGAAATAAAAATACAAAAAAAGAAATCAGATTTAGTGAGATTTAACCCTTGAGGTATGTTTAAAATGATTATACACTTAAACACTTTGGGGTTTTTGTTTACTTACAACAACATCTGCAGACCTTATTGTAGATATAACGTTTTTATTATATTTTCACATTTTTATAACTTTTTCTAAAAACAAATAAATAAAGCACAAAATATGCAATATTTTCCAAAGTTGAGGTGCAAAGTGGAATGTTTTGTATCCCACCCGAAACCTGTTTTCCATTTATTTTGGAGGTAGAGGTTTGATTTATTACTTATTCATGATAAAAGCATTATATTATGTCAGGACTACAGTACGTCAGTAGTAGGTGGTTTTAATGGGAGTCAATGGGACCAAATTGGGCCTTAGAGTAAAGACTGTATGCTTTGGTCACATCTCCAAATCAATTAAAAATATATTTAAAAATCAAATCCTGGCCAAGTTTCATGAAATTAGTTTTTAAACTGATAAATATTTTGAGAATCAAAAATAGCAAATAAGCAGGATGTTCACGTTTGTTCCTCTAAGGTGCTTTGGGGGTTCACTCTCAAATCAAAAAGTATTTGGACTCATTTAACATCTTACCTCCACATCAATCTGGTTTCAGGAAACAACAGCACAACCACTGCTTCACTGAAGGTTTTTAATGACGTTGTTGAAGCTCTGGATGCTAAAGATTATTGTGCTGCACTTTTCTTAGACCTGTCTAAAGATTTTGACACTGTGGATCAGAACATCTTGTGTCATAAACTCTCAGAAATTGGTTTCTCAGATCACACCATTGGTTGGTTCTCTAACTATCTCTCAGACCGGAGGCAATGTGTTCAACATAATGGTACTTCCTCCAGTTATTTAACAGTCAACAATGGTGTACCACAAGGCTCAGTCTTAGGACCCACCCTCTTTACAATCTATGTAGGTTATGTAGGTCAGAGCATCCCTGATGCATCCTTGCATTTCTATGTTGATGACACAGTTGTTTATTGTTGAGCTAAAACAGTTGCTAAGGCTTTCCAGCTTTTGCCATCCACCTTTGACATCATCCATTCAGATTTGTTCCGCCTCAAACTTGTCCTAAACACTGACAAAACCAAAGGGATGCTTTTTTAAAACAGGAAGTCGGTCCCAGCGGTTCTTCCTCTGATTTTATCCTCAAATGGTGTCCCCATTGAGTTTGTTGATTCCTATAAATATTTGGGTATCTTGGTCAACTCACATCTCTCTTTTAAGCTTCATGTGGAAAACTTGGTAAAGAAACTGAAAGTTAAACTGGGTTTCTTTTTCAGAAACAGATCCTGTCTAACCCTGAATGCTAGGAAACACCTTGTATCTGTGACTTTCCTTCCCTCCATTGATTACAGTGACATTATTTACATGAACGCTCCTACAAGAACCCTGCAGATGTTGGATGCTGTCTATCATGGTGCACTAAGGTTCATAACTGGCTGTGATTATCGTACCCACCACTGCACCCAGTATTCACTGGTTAACTGGTCATCATTAACTTCACGCAGACTCTCCCACTGGTACATTTTCATCTTTAAATCACTTCTTGTTCTGCTGCCTTCATACATCTCCTCCTACATGTCTCTGCGTGAGTGCAGCTACAGCGTGCGCTCTCAGGACATTATTACCTGCAGTGTTCCCTCAGTGAGGACTGAACTAGACAAAAGGGCCTTCTCCTACTCTGCTCCTGTTTCCTGGAATATCTTGCAAAAAGATCTGAAGCTCTCGACCTTGACCTCTCTAAGTGGCTTTAAAAAGCTGTTAAGTTCCTGGCCAGAACCAATGCAGACATGTTCCTGTTTTTAGTTTTCTACACCGCCTTATATTCTAGCCGTTTTTTTCACTACTTTTCTTTTTAATTACCATTTTATTTTCATTTGTTTAAAAAAATGCATCCTTTATGATGGTCTATTGTTGTCGTTGTCCACTGTTGTCATCACTCTTTAAAATTCAGGTCTCTCTTGTAAATGAGTCCCCGAGACTCAATGGGCCTAGCCTGTATAAATAAAGGTTGAATGAAGGGGGAAAAAAAGAATCCCGTCCTCAGGAAGTCCTCACAGTTTGACACAAAGATTCGTTTTGACAGTTTCCTTGTTCAAATTGTGTCAGTTTATATCCAACAGAATTCTGTCTGTTATCTTCTACAGATCCAATATGGAGGTCAGTTCAAACGCCTGAAGCATTCCGCTTCACTCCTGCTCTTCATGCTGCTGGTTCTTCTGCTCATCCCCATCATTGTTGTTGGTAAGAGCTCCGTGTTCGTCAGTCCTTGTTCTGCTTCGGTCCGACCGTTTGTCTTCACGTGTTTGTCGGATCGCTTTCAGCCGTGGTGTTCGTCTATCGAAGAAAAGAGAAGAAGTTCACGGCGAAGATGAACCGGATGATGGAAGACCTGGAGTTCGACATCAGAAATGACATCAGACAAGGTCGGTCACTTTTCCTCACACCGGCCCCAATAGCTAAACGCTATTTACCAAAACTTACGTAATCTGGGTTCTAACCCGTGAACGACTCTGGGTCAGCTGGTCTTAGTTTAAAACTCTGGCATGAAAGGAGACGTGCACTTCTTCCAGGAATGTTAGCACCTTGTTCTCAATATGCTGAAAATTTAAATTCTTACGATTAAAGGAAGGTTGTTTACTTTTTTATTTTTCATTTTTTTTAAGTTTTTTTGTTTCTGTGACTCCTTTTAGTTCCGTAGTTTTCAGTCTGCACGCCGCTGGGCAGATTCTTTACTTTGTTGGGTTTGGAAGGGAAACTGAAATCCAGTCGCGTGAACTTGTGAGTTCTTTTCACCTGTAGAGACGTTTCCCTGACCCTGGTGGGGATCTGAAACCACCAGAGCCTCAAATCTTTACCACGACTTTTAAAATCAAATTAAACTCTGCTGCAAGACAGTTATGAGTGATCTGAAGAGACGGAAGATTTAAAGATTTTAAAAAAACGTTTCAAAGAGATGTTATATTTATTGGCATGGAATTTTTTATTTAAAATAAATTATTTGACATTATTTAGCCCCTGCTGCAGAAGACGCTTCCTCCTGCAGCATGTCAGATCGCCTCTCTGCAGCGTAGAAGTGGGCGTGGCCAAGAGCGCTGGCAGGTGGCAGAGCGCAGCCGGAGGCAGAGAGCTGAGATCATGACACGCTTTTAGAGAGTTTAGAAACATGTTGGGGACATTGCAAGAGTATGGGAAGGGTTTTAAATGCCTAAAATAAAGTACTACTTACTACTACTGCAGTAAATACTAAAATAAACTACTACCATATTTTTCGGACTATAAGACGCACTTATAATTCTTTAATTTTCTCAAAAATCGACCGCGAGTCTTATAATGTGCTGCTATTCGGCGTATTGTTTTAATTTTTTTTATGCTATTAGTGCTTAGCATATTATTCAGTTGTTTTTCTTAGTTCATATCTTAGATCTTATTACTGTTTTTCTTTTGCATTATAACATTACATTACATTATATATAATTGTTGGATGTAACTGGGACCCTGTTTACACAATTTCAACAACAATAAAGAAACTCTGACTCTGATAATCAGGCGCATCTTATGTATTAATTCTGGTTGTGCTTACTGACCTCGAACCGATTTTATGTGGTTATTGTGAATGAGTTGAATACAATTTGACTTATCTGACTGTTTTGTTTTGCTTAATGCACCTTATGACCTCGGTGTGCCTTATGTATGAAAACAGACCCGTGCATTGATATTTCGCCTTATAGTCCGAAAAATATGGTACTGCTACTACTTGTGTACATAATTTTGTTCCATCTCATGTACCACATGAGATGGTAATGACAATAAAGTTTACTTGAACTACTGTATTCCTACTTCACGGTTTTTCACTTATCGCGGGGGGGCGTGGGCCCAAACCCCGCGATAAATGAGGGACTACTGTATTGCTCAAAAGTACAGTTTCTTCAGATGATTGGGGTGATTGTTGGGGTGGTTGAAGATGAATAAATGGGTGCCAAGGCCACCATTGGCCATCCTCTTCCTTTGCTCCTGGTGGTGGATAAAATTACTCCCTTTGCTCGCCAGGATCCGTCACTCTGTGCCGCCTCGGACACGAGAAACAAACGGCCTCTTTTCTTCCATTACCCACTTCAATGCGTTGCACCAAAAACATCAAGGTTTACTTGTATTCCCGAGTTCCAGTCCAGAAAAACACTCGTCTCCAAAACTACAAACATTCATTACTGAAATCCCTCAGAGTCAGGAGTCATCAGCGTACCGCTTGTTTTTAATTCATCTAGATTTTTAAAAAAGTAATTGAATTATCTGTCCATTGTTTGGTTAGCTTATTTATTTTTTAAAAGCTTTATGCTGTTTGATTTATCTCTCAGCACTATCCCCATAGAAACTAATTTAAAAACAAATCATAGACTAGTTGATAGATGACTCTCACACTCGTCTAGTTCTGTTTTACGATCTCTGCTGTTCTGACCTGGTTCCTTTTTTTAATTGTTTCGTGTTAAACTCGTTGCATGAAGTCAGGTGACTGTAAAGTTCAAGTAGTTTTACTGGAGTTGTGCCACGGCTGCATGTTTTCATCGGCTCCGGGTCTTTGGAGGAGCTGACCTCAGGCTCTGAGTCTCAGCAAAAAGACACTCAGACATTTTCACTTCTTCATTTTTCACTTTGTGATGTGCAAATGAGCCACAGCCTGTGTCATGATGAGCAGCGTAGCTGTAAAATAAATAAATAAATGCTCTAATGCAACGCTGGGGTTGGAACCCATTTAACAGCGAGATGAAAACAATTACAAGTGATAAAAAATGAATGCGATGGTTCGTGCGGCTGTTCGTTAAATGACATTTAAGTCGTGTTTGTTTACATCTACCTGCAGAAGTTGGGCTCAAACGTATCTGATTTTTGCTTTAAGGGTCGTGAACGGAAAACTTTAGGAACTGCAGCTCTAGCGTAGCCTGATGTGCAGCAATGCCAGGTTCTCGAAGAATCAGCAGTGGTGCTGGAAAAACTTAGCAGCTTTGAAAAGTCACATAAAACAGCCCTTTTCATAATCTCGTGCTACGCTACGCTAACTCATGTATTGTGGCGTACTTGTGGTGCTTTTATGTGAAATAGGCGTTTGTTTTTCTTGTCTGTCTCGGTGTTGTCTATCTTTGGTATAGTCCTTTGTGTTCTTGGCCCATGAACCACATGAATACAACATTGTTCACATTGAGGCTGCTGCTACATAAACACCGTGTTGTTGACTGTAGGTGGTGGCACAAGATAATCATCAGTTTTTTACTGTCGCATGCTGAGTCCATTCCAGTGAGATGTATCGTAATTAGAAACGGGTCCGGAAGCTAGAAGTTAAAGCCACAGAGGATGAGCGCCCCCTGTAGGCTGGCTGCAGGAGACTTTCTTAAGCCCCGCCCCTCCATGTAAACGAATGGAATGTTTTCCTTAATAAAAAATACAAAATGCATTTTAAAAAATTCAGGTGTAGATTATTGTAGATTAACATAGTCCTTACCTATGCTTACATACCTTGCTGCTGTATGTTCAGGTATATATATTTTTTTAGAATACTTTCAGTTTCATGAGGCTGAAAGATGGGTCATGTTACAGTGTGATTGACAGTCTGCTAGCGAGTTGGGAGGGTGTGTAGGTGCTCAGACTGGCTACAAAAATGAGAGCGTCAAGACAAGACCCCTGCTTCAGTGTGGATTTCACAGTATTGTGAACTCTGTGCCGGTCCGTTGTGATGAAGAGGGAGCTGAGCTGTAAGGTGAAGCTTTCAGTTTGCCGGTCAGTCTACATTTCCACCCTCACTTGTGGTCTCAAACTCTGGGTAGCAATCAAAAGGACATCTCGGATACAGATAGTCATAAGTGTTCTCTGCAGGGTAGTTGGACTTTCTTAGACATAGACTGAGAAAGTTCACTTATCCTGGAGAGACTCAGAGTTGAGCTGCAGCTCCTCCACTGTTATGGTCCTGATAAGTCCAGGAGTAAATGGCAGGATGCACAACATATGAAGCCCAGACGATAGTATGGTTTTAGACAAAACTTTAATTTTTAACTAATCATCTGAACATAAATGTAGACTGGGAGCCCTGGTCAAAACAAACAAAGGACAGGAAGAAGCCCCGAACCAGCCAGCAGTTGACCCATCAGATTCAGGCTGCTCCCCTCGCCCAATGATCCAGGGTCTAACCCTACAACCAAAAACCATAAACTTAAACCAGGCCGGTAACTCCCAGTCCCAACAACATGCAGCTCAACAACAAAACAGTAACAGGTGCAACAACCACAGGGGTCTCTGGCAGGAGCAGGAGCAAGGCTGGAGAGCAAAACCAACAACCATCAGAACACCGTCTCCTCTGGCCTCCCTCGCTCGTCCAGCAGGCGGAGCTTGGTCCTTTTAAACCGCTTCCAGCCAATCAGCTGTTCAGAGAACGCAAATGGGTTAATTAGACACACATTGACATAGATGATACAGGGACAAGTCACGTCCACATCCAGAGGATCCAGGTGAGGTGGTTCAGCCTTCTGGTAAGGATGCTTCTTGAACACCTGCGTATGTGCAACTGGGAGAGGACCCAGGAAAAGCTGGAGAGACTTTCTCTTGGCTGGCCACCTTGGGAACACCTTGGAAGTGGTGGTTGTGGAAAGAGATGTCCGTACCTCCCTGCTCAAACTGCTGACTTTTGAACAAGTGGCAGATGGATGGATGGAAGTTTTTGGCATTGCTTTGTCTATATTTATATTGATTGGCTGATATAAGACCAACACAGACCTGGAAGAAATCAGTTTTCAAGGTTTAGTTTTGACTTGACTTGAAAACAAGATAATCAGAAAACAAATTCCCAGACTGAGATTCGCCAAAGTTAAAGCGTCAGAGAAAAGGACCCAGAAGATGGAGTCTGAGACCACGGCAACATGCCGAGAGAAACCAACATTCAGACATGGAAGAATTGCAACAAGAAGGTGCCGGCGAACACCACAAATACACTGCAGCAATGTCTAAAGAACAAAATGCCACAACAACAAAAATGATACATCGGTTACACCACAGCAATGTAGCATGCGTCATGCTTACCGCTGTAAATGTTTCGCCTTTCAACCCAACACAGACTCGATGAACGCACTGAGGACACATCATAAACATTGTACGTAACAAGACTTGACAAGCTTCACTTTCTTAGTTTGGACCCACATAAATAGACTTCACAAAACGGTGTGTGAGACGACGGTTTACTGGTCACCTGATGCTGAAGAGGGGCATTAAACATCAGTAAATTATGAATCGCTTCATGTAGGTTTCCTCCACAGGTTTTGTGGATTTGCAGACAGAGAAAGCCGATCTGATGGAGAACGTCGGAGCGATTCCCTTCCTGGACTACAAGCACTTTGCTTCCAGGATCTTTTTTCCTGAGGTGAAGCTCAAGTAAAAAAAAATAAACCTGTACAAATAGATGGATATGGTATAACTGTTTTTGTTTCTTTCCAGAGTGAATCTTTAATCAAGCTGTGCGTCAAAGACATCGGTCAGGTAACGTCTTGCAGCTTCCGTCTGTTTGGAAGCTTTTTAAATCGTTTCAATTGTTTCGTTTTTTTCCTGTCATTTCATCCGGACTGGGATCAGGATGTGCAGACGGTTCAGCTGGATGAGTGCTGTCAGGGTTTGTCGCAGCTGATCCAGGACCAGCTCTTCCTCACCACCATGGTGCACGCTTTGGAGGAGCAGAAAAGTTTCACCATCAAAGACAAGTAAGCTTTTCCTGATGAGTCACGTCCAAACCAGCAGATTCTCGTGAGCCTAGCTCTACATGTCGTCCACTCTCTCTCGTCATTTCCTCTTTTACGCTTCTTTTTGTTGTTCTTCTTGTACATTTTAAACCTGATATTTATACATTTGCAGACAGAAGTTTCCTTCCACTCATCACAGGCATGAAGTCAAATTAATTTTGAGAGTTTAATGATTTATTTGAACCGTTCTTTCCCAGAGTGGAATGATTTTACAACCTTAACGATTTTTAAAAACAAGAATTGTAAGGTTCTAGAGTGTCTTTTAGATTTTCACAATCCAAGACCTTTTACGCAAGTACAAGTTAACTGGATAGGTCACCATTTTACCAAGATCTGGAGGGAGACCCAACGGTTCCCTTCAGATGAAAGGACTTTGGTTCAGATGTTCAGGAACCACCGAGGCTCAAGCCTGTCATGAACTGGAAACTTCTGGAACACCAGCGTCCTCTCTACGTTATAGTCAGTTTTATCCCTGTGGACTGAGAGGACGATGAAAGAAGACTGGAAACCTCCAAGCTGGACTGAAACTCTTCACTTGGACAAACCAAGTGTCTTCTGGAGGACACTTTGATGGTCAGATGAGATGAGGATTGTGGTGTTTGGACACAATGGCCGAAGTATGTTTGGAGGAATCTGAGTATATCTTTCAAACCTATTGAACTAGTGGTGGTAGCATCATGCTATGAAGGACTACCTCCAACTCCTTCAACTTTACCTCAAATACACCACTAGATGGTTGAAGCTTGGACATTGTTGAGTGACGATTCCAAACATCAGAACTGGTTTCTGAATGGATTAGATGGGCTAACTCTGGAGCGCCCACCTCAACCAAGTGGAACATTTGTGGACTATGCTTAGAAGCCGGGTCCACGCCTGAAAACCAGTCAACTTAAACGGACTCTGCCAATTCAGCCAAGAAGAAGCCTGGTCAGATATCAGCCAGAATTCTGCTGGAAGCCTGAGGTCCAGGAGACACTTGCTGAGAGGCCTTTAACCAGATTTTAGCTTGTGTGGAATAAAGAAAATCCACAATAACTTCAAACATGTGCACCAAGTTGTTGTTTTAAAAAACACTGTGTTTTAAAAAACACATGTTGTCTAATCATTATCATCCTGGAAGAAGAAAATTATTAATAAAACCCAAACTTGATTCTGATTAACATGACGAGTTAATAGAATCTTCTTACCCTATCTGTAGATACTTCACTGAGTATCGATGTGAACCTTGATCTTCACAACCTGAGTGCGTCCTTCTCTGTTTCAGGTGTTCACTTGCATCTCTGCTCACTGTCGCGCTTCACAGCAACTTGTCCTACCTGACGGAGGTGATGGAGGTTCTGCTGAAGGATCTGATGCAGCAGAACAGCAACGCTCAGCCCAAACTGCTGCTGCGACGCACCGAGTTCACTGTGGAGAAGCTGCTGACCAACTGGGTGTCCATCTGCCTCTACGGCTTCCTGCGGGTCTGTCGTCCTCAAACAGTTGTTCTGTAGAACGGGAGAGGTCCGACTGTACAAATTACACCAGAACACGGTCGAAACCCAACCAAAGGCTAAAGGAAAAGACGGCTAACTAAAAGCAGGAAATGGCTAGTTAAAAAAATCACAAAACCGTAGCTAAAGGCTAAATGTAGCGAAAGGCTAGTGAATCAGAATCAGAATAAACTTTATTGGCATTGCACCGAGATACAACGCAAACATGTACATACAGTCGTCCGAAAGATGGGCGGAGTGCACGAAGCTTCAACTATAGAAAGCGCGACCTTATCTTATCCTTTATCAGAACAATTATAATAGTGAAGACCTGAAAGTAGCAAAGGGCTAAAGGTAGCTATAGATTCAGTACATGTTAGATGTGGCATAAGTCTAGCTGAAATTAGCAAAAGGCTAGGTAAAAGCCCAAGGTAGCAAAAAGCTAGGTAAATAGATCAAAAGGCTAGCTATAAGTAGTAAAAGTGTGGCTACGAGCAAAAAGCATCCAATAGGATAGCTAAAAGCTAATTGTAGCAGAATGGTAGCTAAAAGCTGATTGTAGCAGAACGGTAGCTAAAGCTTTATTGTAGCAGAACGGTAGCTAAAATCTGAATGTAGCAGAACTGTAGCTAAAAGCTGAATATAGCAGAACAGTAGTTAAAACCTGATTGTAGCAGAACGGTAGCTAAAACCTGATTGTAGCAG
>NC_056519.1:3571696-3581126 GCF_014905685.2 Nematolebias whitei | reverse complement strand
AGCAGAACGGTAGCTAAAACCTGATTGTAGCAGAACGGTAGCTAAAAGCTGATTGTAGCAGAATGGCAGCTAAAATCTGAATGTACCAAAATGGTAGCTAAAAGTTGAATGTAGCAGAATTGTAGCTAAAAGCTGAATGCTAAAGAATGGCAGCTAAAATCTGAATGTACCAAAATGGTAGCTAAAAGTTGAATGTAGCAGAACTGTAGTTAAAACCTGAATGCAGCAGAATGGTAGCTAAATAGATCAAAAGGCTAGCTATACGTAGTAAAAGGGTGGCTACAAGCAAAAAGCATCCAATAGGCTTGCTAAAAGCTGATAATAGCAGAACAGTTGCAAAAACCTGATTGTAACAGAATGGTAGCTAAAAGCTGAATGTAGCAGAATTGTAGCTAAAAGCTGATTGTAGCAGAATAATAGTTAAAACCTGAATGTAATAGAATTATAGCTAAAAGCTGAATGTAGCAGAATGGTCACTAAAAGCTACTTGTAACAGAATTGTAGCTACAAAATCATTGTAGTATGGGAAGACAAATCAAGCCCGTAGCTGAAGCAGATTTTAAATAATTTTTGTTGTTGTTGAAGGAACTGAAGACGGCTCTATGTATTTCTACAGGCAAAATACTTCTAAATAAATTAAAATATTCTGAAAAGTTAAAAAGATAAAACAACCAAAAGTCACAGCACCCATATCTTGAATGAGCTGAACATTTTGACATAACAGCTAAAATATGCAGAACTATTTAGATTGCAAAAATACACAGTGATTAAATCAACTCTGAGCTGAAACTGCAGCTGATCAGATGCTTTCTGAATGACTTAGTTTCAGTATCTTTGATTTTAAAAAGTTCTTCTTAAAATAACAGATTGTTATTTTGGCCGCTGTTTGTAGCCGAAGGTAATTTTTAGATCGAGGACAAAGTGATCTGACGTAAAAAGAGCGCACATTTCTCACTTTGAACTGGTTAGAAATGTTTTCAGCAGCGTATAATTAGCCTTATATGTGTGACAGGGTCTATATTTTTTGTTGCAATCTACAGTGCCTTGTGAAAATATTCGGCCTCCTTGAACTTTTCAACCTTTTGCCACATTTCAGGCTTCAAACATAAAGATATAAAATTTAATTTTTTGTGAAGAATCAACAACAAGTGGGACACAATCGTGAAGTGGAATGAAATTTATTGGATGTGTCAAACTTTTTTAACAATTAAAAAACTGAAAAGTGGGGCGTGCAATATTATTCGGCCCCCTTGCGTTAATACTTTGTAGCTCCGCCTCTTGCTGCAGTTCCAGCTGCAAGTCTCTCGGGGTTTGTCTCCATCAGGTTTGAACATGGAGACACTGAAGTTCTGCCCATTCTTCCTGCAGAACAGCTCGAGCTCAGTGAGGTTGGATGGAGAGCGTTTGTGAACAGCAGTCTTCAGCTCTTTCCACAGATTCTTGATTGGATTCAGGTCTGGACTTTGACTTGGCCATTCCAACACCTGGATACGTTTATTTGTGAACCATTCCATTGTAGATGTTTCTTTATGTTTTGGATCATTGTCTTGTTGGAAGATAAATCTCCGTCCCAGTCTCAGGTCTCCTGCAGACTCAAACTGGTTTTCTTCCAGAATGGTCCTGTATTTGGCCCCATCCATCTTCCCATCAATTCTGACCATCTTCCCTGTCCCTGCTGACGAAAAGCAGGTCCAGACCATGATGCTGCCACCACCATGTTTGACAGTGGGGATGGTGTGTTCAGGGTGATGAGCTGTGTTGCTTTTACACCAAACATCTCGTTTTGCATTGTGTCCAAACAGTTTGATTTTGGTTTCATGTGACCAGAGCACCTTCTTCCACATGTTTGGTGTCTCCCAGGTGACAAACTTTAAACAAAACTTTTTATGGATATCTTTGAGAAATGGCTTTCTTCTTGCCACTCTTCCATAAAGGCCAGATTTGTGCAGTGTACGACTGATTGTTGTCCTATGGACAGACTCTCCCACCTCAGCTGTAGATCTCTGCAGTTCATCCAGAGTGATCATGGGCCTCTTGGCTGCATCTCTGATCAGTCTTCTCCTTGTTCCAGATGAAAGTTCAGAGGGACGGCCGGGTCTTGGTAGATTTGCAGTGGTCTCATACTCCTTCCATTTCAATATGATTGCTTGCACAGTGCTCCTTGGGATGTTTAAAGATTGGGAAATCTTTTTGTATCCAAATCCGGCTTTAAACTTCTCCACAACAGTATCTCAGACCTGCCTGGTGTGTTCCTTGGTCTTCATGATGCTCTCTGCACTTTGAACAGAACCCTGAGACTATCACAGAGCAGGTGCATTTATACGGAGACTTGATTACACACAGATGGATTCTATTGATCATCATCGGTCATTTGGGACAACATTGGATCATTCATAGATCCTCACTGAACTTCTGGACTGAGTTTGCTGCTCTGAAAGTAAAGGGGCCGAATAATATTCCACGCCCCACTTTTCAGTTTTTTATTTGTTAAAAAAATTTGACACATCCAATAAATTTCATACCACTTCACGATTGTGTCCCACTTGTTGATTCTTCACAAAAAATTAAAATTTTATATCTTTATGTTTGAAGCCTGAAATGTGGCAAAAGGTTGAAAAGTTCAAGGAGGTCGAAAACTTTCTCAAGGCACTGTATCTCTCAATACTTTGTGATGTTGTTTTTGCTGTTCATACATCAAAGCATTCAGCTCACTCAGGACATGGGTGCTTTGACTTTAGGTTTTATTACTTTAAGACTTTTCAAAATATTTACCGGTACCTTTTATTTGCAACTATTTTCCTCAGAAATACACAGAGATCTTCAGTTATTTTAAAATCTATCTTTACAATCTGCTTCTAGCCACATTTCTGACTTCTTATGCTACTTTAGCTGAACTTTTGCTACTATTAGCTTTTAACTATTGTTCTGCTACTCTTTGCTCAGAGTTAGTGTTTTGATAGTTTTAGCTTTTAGCCAGCCTTTAGATTATTTTAGCCATTAACTACTCTTTGATACTTTTAGCTTAGAACTAGCCTTTTGCTACTTTTAACTTCTAGACAGAGTTTTTATACTTCTAGCTTATGTCTAGGCTTTAATACATCTAGCCATTAGCTAACCTTTTGTTACCTTTAGCTAAACTTTTGGCTAACCTTTTGCTACTTTTAGCTAACCTTTTGCTACTTTTAGCTAACCTTTGCTACTTTTAGCTAACCTTTTGCTACTTTTAGCTAATCTTTGCTACTTTTAGCTAACCTTTTGCTACTTTTAGCTAACCTTTTGCTACTTTTAGCTAACCTTTTGCTACTTTGAGCTAACCTTTTGCTACTTTTAGCTAATCTTTGCTACTTTTAGCTAACCTTTTGCTACTTTTAGCTAACCTTTTGCTACTTTTAGCTAATCTTTGCTACTTTTAGCTAACCTTTGCTACTTAGCTAACCTTTGCTACTTTTAGCTAACCTTTTGCTACTTTTAGCTAACCTTTTTCTACTTTTAGCTAACCTTTGCTACTTTTAGCTAAACTTTTGCTACTTTTAGCTAACCTTTTGCTAAACATTTCTACTTTTCTTTGCTCCACCCTTCACAGTAAGTCTTTGACTTTTAGATAAACCAAGAGATAAACCGTTTTTTTTAACGGAAATGTGGTTGAACCTCAAACCTTACCAGTTTCCGCAGCTTATTGATTATGGTTTCTTGGTACTGGTGGAACAGTTTGATAAACCGGGTTCACCATGGGGGGAAGCGTCTCCATGGTAACAATCGTGTTCTGTCTCTGCCGTCAGACGAGCTTTAAGCCCATCGTTTTCTCAGATTCTGTACAATCTGATGGTGTTGGGAACGTGACGCCTGTTCTGGTCTTGCAGGAGAGTGTCGGGCAGCACCTGTTCCTGTTGGTGAGCGCACTCACCCAGCAGGGGTCCAAAGGCCCAGTGGACTGCGTGACGGAGAAGGCTCTGTACACCCTGAGCGAGGACTGGCTGCTGTGGCAGGCTCAGGACTTCAGCCCTGTGGTACAAACACACGCCTTGCAGCCCCAACACCTTCAGCGGGTTATTTAACCTCAAACAGGAAGTGCTTGTCGCTTATTTCTCAGAATATGCGCTAAACTCCACTGCATTTGTGTATTTTTGTTTGTGCTTGCCCTCACAGTTTTGGTCAGTTCTGCTTCTACGTCTCAATACTTCTTGATTGTCTTGTTTGTTTGTTTTTAGTCTCCTGGTTCTGTCACAACACAACTCTGGTTTCACCTCAGAACACACTTAGAGTATAAATAGTCAAAGTGTTACTTTAGCGTGTTGGTGTGAACGCTCAGAAATAAACATTAAAAGCTGTGAAAGCTGCTTTCTCCACTTTAGCAACTCTTGCGGCTAAATGTGACCTCAGCTTCAACTGCTCCGCGGTACCTAAAAGGACAAATAGTCTTCAGCTGCAGGACCGTCTCAAAGAAAAATATACTTTTATTACAAATCCTAAAACAAACACACATGAGCTGTTGAGGAGAAATAAACTAGTTTAAATATATTTACAAGATACGATTAGAACTTTATTGATCCCGCTGGAAATTGTTAAAACGCTGAATATGAACGCTGAGTGGTGGCTGGAAGATACTGAACACGCTGAAGCTGAGTGGTGTGGTAGCTAAAAGCTAAAAGTCTAGTTAAAAGTAAGAAAAGTCTGGCAACGAGTTAAAAATAAAAATAAAAAGCTAAATGAAAGTCTCAAAGGGTAGCCAAAACCGAAAGAGGCAGGGAAATAGCTTAAAGATAAAACAAGCAAAACAATAGTTAAAAGTCAAAATTAGCAAATAGGTAGCTAAAAGCTAAAAGTAGCTAAGGTGTAGCTAAAAGTAAAAAAAAAGAAAAAGATAATTTAAAGGTCAAGTCAAGTCAGATTTATTTATAGAGCACATTTAAAACAGAAACTGTTACCAAAGTGCTTTAACAAAGGTAACAAAGAGCTAGTTAAGTCAGGGCTAGCTAAAAGCTAAAAAAGCAAGAGTAGCTGAAAACTAAAATTAACTAAAGGTGAGCTGAAAGTAGCAAATTCCTATCTAAAACCTAAAGAAGCAAAAAAGCTAGCAAAAAGACAAACATACCAAAATGGTAGCTAGAAGCTAAAAGTAACTAAAGGCTAACTTAAGATAAAATTAGCAAAATGCTAGAAATAGTAGCAAAACGTTAAAGCAGAAGCTTAGCTGGAAACGAACAGCTAAGTTAGTTACGGTAGCAAAATGATGAATGAAAAGACCAAAACTCTAGCTAGAAGCTAAAGGTATCACAGGACTAGCTAAAAGCTAAAAAAGCAAAAGTAGCTGACAGTTAAAAGTAACAAAAGAGTAGCTAAAAGCTACAATGTCACAAAGTGAGCTGAAGTAATTAGATTTCAAACAATAATAGAAACAAACAAATAGAAATAACAAATAATAACACTATAATAATAATAATAATAATAATAATAATAATAATAAAATTAGGGGCCGAGATGGGGTAGAGGCAGGGCAGCTGACTCGGGACCTGAAAGTCCCAGTCTCGATCTCCAGCCATTCCCACATGTCGTGGTGTCCCTGAGCAAGACACCCAATCCCTAACTGCTACCTGGGCACCTACATAGTTGTCCACTGCTCCACCTGCGTGTATCTCAGGTGTGATGGGTTACATGCAGAGAACTAATTTCAACATTGTAGGGGAACAAACAAGGATGACAACACATATCACTTATATATAATATTAATAATAACATAGTAATAACTAATAGAAACAACAATAATAAGGTTGAGTTTATCTGAACGGTCCCGTTCTCAAATGTAGAGTCATCTCAGCTGAACTCGAAGAACTGTGCAGATCTGAAAAAATGTGCGTTTCCCCATTCCAGAAGCTGAAGGTGCTGTTCGCCGTGGGCGGGGCCGGCGAGGTGAGCGAGCCCCTGGAGGTGGACGCTCTCAGCTGCGACGCCATCGAGCAGCTGAAGGAAAAAATCCTGTCCACCTTCAAGACCAAGTTCGGTTTTCCCTACAACACAACACTCAGAAACATCTGTATCGGTGAGTCACTCAGAAACATCTGTATCGGTGAGTCATGTCGGTTAAATCTGATTTTCTGCAGAAAAGATCCATCTGGAAAAAAAATAAAAGCCGACCATTCCCTGGAGGAATGCATGTCGCCCGCCACCTTTCATCCTGAAAGGTCAAATCTTGAAAAAGCCTTTATGCACGATATGTCTTCTTTTAGCTGCTCCCTTCTTCAGGGGTCGCCACATCGAACTCACAAAGATTTGGGATCGTTTTTACGCTGGACGCCCTTCCTGACACAACAGACCACCGAGCTACCACAGCTCTCTGTGTGGAGCAGAGGGCTGCCATCTAGAGCAGCTGGGGGTTAGGAGCCTTGCTCAAGGGCCCAGGGTGGGGGCAGGTGTGAGTGCTCCACCTTTCCTCTACCCACATTTTGATGTCGAGGGGCCAAGGAGTCGAACTGACAACCTTCCAATCACAGGCTCACCTTCTCTAACCTCTGCACCACCACTCCCCCTCCATGCATGAACTGAAACTCCACACTTTAAACCTGCGTGAACGACTCTCGGCTGCTAACACAACATTTGTAAAATGAACCGTTAGTCATTTCTGTGTCGGTTATTTTGATTAGATGTGGCGGCCATCTTGAATTAACCGACTCTAAAAAAAAGTTCATCAGTTGCAGATGTCCATCCGTTGATTATTTTTGGAGTTTCAGTGAAATCCTTTCAGTTGTTGAGGATATTTTGCTAACAGACATGTAATCTTGTGCAATGAGTAGCACTTAGAATATGTGTTGTGAATGACTCTCAGGCACTACCACCCCAAATGTCAACAAAATATCTGCAAAATTGACTGAGCTTGTGTCGATCAGCGATGGAAGCCGTCTTGAGTTGAATCAACTCCAAATATTAGACGCAGAAGCACGTCTAAATGTTGTTTCAGTTTTATTAAAACCCATCTAGTGATTCATAAGATATTGTGCTAACAGACACATAAACACAGGCATGGCCAAAATATTATCGCTCTTACCTTTAAGTGGCAGGTGATAAATTTAGCTGCATAGTTTTTTCAGAGTGGATAATAATACTTTTTTTTTTTTTTCACAATAAAAAACATTTTGTGTTAAACTTGCCAATTTACAACAAATGCACTTTTAGTTGTTTGGATAAAAAGCTGACCTTGTGTTTAGAAATGCCTCAAACTGTTCAAAATCTTGAGGAAAAGCTGTAAAGTTGCTGAAACCTTCATGTTTCTGGTGACTCTGCAGTTAAACGATGACACAAACGTTTCTTCTGTCCTGTAGAATATGAGAAGGATGGGCGTTTCCTTCCTCTTCAGGAAGTGGATTCGACCTCTGAGGTTATCGGGGAGTTGAAGAAGCTCAACACACTCCGGCACTACCAGGTGAGACCCGAACAAACTTCTGGCTGGGTCATTCTGTCAAGCTCGTGCAGAAATCCTTGGTGGATGTGTGGCGGTGCTGTGACGGTGAACTGCACGTGTTGGATCGAGGTTTGATTTACATGAAAATGAAACTCCCCCCACTGCTGCTCTTTTCTGACACTAATTGCAGAGCTGCATGAACATGTACACCTCATGAACAACTCAATAAATTTCTATTATGCTTCCAAAGTAATAATTGGCAGTCATCTACAAGTTTTAGAGTAGAGGTGGAGGGCGATACAGTTCCTTGAAGAAACGCTCGATGTTTTGTTCGTTGAGACTTTGAAATTAGTGACATTTAGGTAGAAAGCTGCTGTGATGTTTTAAACATGAGCAGAATTTATTTTAGCAGGACAAAGCAACATACTTTGAATAGAGAAGTAACTTTTGTGTTGGCGACGCTTACGTGAGATTTTCCTGGTAGTAGAAACGAAATGGTTTCGTTAAAGCAGCGTGACAGGAAATGGAAAGCTTCTCATTTTGTTAAGTAAAAGAAAACTGTGATGGAAGGGGAGGTTACTAATGGCTTTATAATAAGATAAGAGATCATCATCCATCAGCGTCGTCTTTGAGTGGAGAAATGTTTCAGTCTGGTGCGAAACGATGCAGACCGCAGGAAACTCGTCTCTGCTGCTGTCATTTCAGTGCATTTATACGTTTAGAACAAGTGACTTCTATCTGCCCTCTGGGTCTGTTTGTGGTTCTGTAGGTGGAAGACGGAGGGACAATCAAAGTGCTTTCGAAGAAAACTCATCCTCCTCTCAGCCCACAAGGGAGTCTAAAAGGTATAAACTATGCACATCTGAAAAATATCCTCCCAGTCTTGTGTTAGCAATAATATTGTCAGAATGGACCAACTTAAGGAACAAGTAACGGTTAACAATATTCTGTAATTTGGCGGTCCTCAAGGGTACGTTTTCGGTACCAGTCTATTGATCATTCATTAGTTTAAACCAAGTGTGTCCTAACTGGAACAGCTAAAACATGCAGGTGACCCTTGAGGACTAGAAACGGACATCACCATACCATACCAATTTATTTATATAGCACTTAAAACAGCAACAAGGCCAACCAAAGTGCTGTACAAAAGAAAACAAACATGCACAGCGGACAGGAAAACATAAAATAGAAATACAGGTACAAATAGCAGCAGAAGCTAACTAAAATGGCCAACAGAGTAGAGAACAGACCGGACCAAAACAAATCACACCGTGTTAAAGACAAGCGAATAGAAGTGGGTCTTCAAGCGAGACTTAAAGACTGAGAGTGTGGGAGCCTGCCGGACACTCAGTGGCAACTCATTCCACAGTCGTGGACCTGCGACAGAGAAAGCCCTGTCACCTCTGAGCTTACGACGGGTTTCTGGGACTGAGAGAAGCATCTGGTCTGCTGACCTCAGAGAGCGCGGTGGGACATATGGCTGCAGAAGATCAGTGAGATAGGATGGGGCGGAACTGTTCAGTGATTTAAAAACATACATGAGAATTTTGAAATGGATCCGAAGGTGAATGGGTAGCCAGTGCAGGGAGGCCAAAACTGGCGTGATGTGCTCTCTATAGCCTGTACCAGTTAAAAATCGGGCTGCAGCATTTTGGACCAGTTGTAGACGAGCAATTGAGGACTGACTGATTCCAAACAGAAGTGAATTGCAGTAATCAAGCCTAGATGTTATGAAGGCGTGGATCACTGTCTCAAGGTTCTTTTTGGAGAGTATAGGTTTCAGCTTAGACAGCCGTCTCAGCTGAAAAAAACAGGATTTGACCATCATGTTTACGTGACTGTTGAGTTTTAAGGACGGGTCCATTATCACCCCCAGATTAGTGACCTTTTGTTTCTCTAGTGGGGCTAGAGAGAAAAGGTCAGTGTCATGGTTCATGAGTGAGCCACTGGGATGGAACAGCATGACTTCAGACTTCTTCTCATTGAAGCTTAAGAAGTTTAAAGCCATCCAGTCCCGGATGTCAAGCCAGGCAGTCA
>NC_056519.1:3570144-3571596 GCF_014905685.2 Nematolebias whitei | reverse complement strand
GACACATACTATAGTATGACTTCCAAACTGGTGAAAAAAGACACATACTATAGTATGACTTCTAAACTGGTGAAAAATGACACATACTATAGTACGACTTCCAAACTGATGAAAAAAGACACATACTATAGTATGACTTCCAAATTGGTGAAAAATAACACATACTATATAGTCTGACTTCCAAACTGATGAAAAAAGACACGTACTATAGTATGACTTCTAAAACGATTTAAAAAAGCTGAAGCTGAGGCAGAACAAAATGTACAAGGAGCAGTAAAAATTTGTTAACACATTTAAAGATTTGAAGGATGTAAAATGAGCTTAATTCAAATTCTACGAGAAAAAAAAATGGCTGAAAATGCTAAATATTTCAAAAAGCTAAAGTTGCACCAATACCAACAGTTATATCAAGATTGTCCTGAATGAGCTGAATGTTTTGATTTTTGATTTGTTGATATAGCAAAAAATATGGTGAACGAGAAAGACGTAGAAATATATGTGGAGGAAAAACATATCGCAGCAGAGTGAATGCTTCAGGAACATTCACACAATGAAAACAGAAAGTGGTATCAGTTCTGGTCTTGCCTTGGTGGACAGCAGCTTGGTGAGGTGCACTTCCTTCAGTTTTAACTTCTTCCTCTCTGGATTGTTCCCTTGGGCCTCGTCTACATCAGGATCGATCTACGCCACACAGTAAATCAGTTCATTGGATCAGATTGTGGTCAGGTTTCACTGAGCTGCGGTAATTAGACTGAAACATCTGGATCTTACCAAATGGAAGTATTTTCCAGAGAAGTTCTCGTCGTCTAGAAATAGTCGAAGAGTTCACACATGTAAGTTACAATCGTTTAGACCGTCTACAACTCGTGATGTTCTAAAAGATTTCCTATGGTGGGTTGCACTTTATGTATGAACATTTATTTTTAAATAAAAACTGATTGACACTACAGCATACCATCAAATGTGAGCTCAAATGACAATCTGGTGTTGCGTTTATAATAAACTGTTGGATTTATCCAGTTCACACATCCTAGGTACCGTTGTTTAGATAGTTGACAAACTGTTGAAATGTAAATTCATTATGTGTGTGGTTTTTTTTTTTTACTTTGCTTGTTTCATTTTCACGTGTCATTTGGAATCATACTTGACATTATGGTTTGGTATCAATTGATAAAAGTTTAATTGAAAAGCAGCTTTCGTGCTGACAAAATGTTTATGTGTCTATATTCTGATTTACTTCCATTTTGTATTTTGCTTTGTGTGTTACCCGTTGTTCTGTCTGTACAGCACTTTGGTTGGCCTTGTCGCTGTTTTAAGTTCTCTATAAATAAAATGGTATGATATGGTATGGTAAAATGACGCATGAATGACATTTAAAATGATGCCAAACGACATGTGATGAACATGACTGCCTGGCTTGACATCCGGGACTGGATGGCTTTAAACTTCTTA
>NC_056519.1:3565959-3570044 GCF_014905685.2 Nematolebias whitei | reverse complement strand
GATCCATCAGGAACCACACCTGGGATCAAGAGTGATTTTAATGTGACGTTTGTGGACGGATTCCAGATCAGTTCAACAGTTTATCTGTTCTCCAACGTGGGCTCAAAGACCAAAAACCGGATCCGTCTCCTTTGGTTGGAGGGGAAAACCAGTAAACCTGAGACCCTGAAGTCTCTGCGTGGAGCCACTCTCCGGATCTCTGATGGGACTGAAGGCAGCAAACTGTTGGCCTCCTCGGTCATCTTGGGGGGGCAGCAGGTTCTGTGGAGCGGGGTGTTCAGTGTGGACGGAGGACCTTCCAAAACCCAGCTGGTTCTGTTTGACATCAGTCCTGATCTCAGCGGGACAAAGGACACCGATCCAGACTTTTACACGTCCAACAAGCCGGAAACGGTGGGTCAACGAGTCGAACTGAAACAAGTTTTAGTTCTGAGAGTCGTGGAAAACATTCAGGGAAATGAAACAAATGGACCAAAGGTCAAAGAAGTCTCTTTGTCCATCTTTATGTCCTTCAGTCCAGAGGACAGACACAAAATATTAATTTTATTTCCAACAAAGATTTTATGTCCAGCCTTGAAGTGGTTTAGGATTATGAACGTATTCACCCCATTCCGTAAAGCCAATGCTTTTCAGAGCCCCCGTTTGCAGCCGTTCAGCAGAAAGTCCATTCCAGATCGTCAGTTTGGAACGTTGGACCAAACAGACAGGTCACCAGTTGGACTGAGCTTTCACTGGACCGCCCTAAACCGGTCCTCCTTAAACCAGGGGAGTGTCGTTCAGCGGTGCGTTCAGGGTCGTTGTCCTGCTGGAAGGTGGACTCCAACAGATCTCCTGCAGGAGCTTATCTATACTTTCAAAAGTTTCTCAGTCCAGGCTGACAAGGACAAAAGTATCCTCCCAGCATGATGCTGCCACCTCCGTGCTTTACTGTGGTGATGGTGTTTTCAGCATGATGAGAGGAGCCATGTTTGTTGGAAAAAAGTACATAAATGAACTCAGAGAGGTTGAAGGAACAAGGATTTACTTAAACAACAAAAGTGTTACCAGTTGTTTGTTTTAGTCGGAGGTCCTGTGCAGCTGATGGTTTTTGTTGTTACTTCAGCCCAAAATCTAAGCAGTTATTAATATTATTAAATATTTTCTGCTGATCCAAGTTGAGCTTTGTAGGGCTCAGACCTCATGATCACCATAAAACTTGTAAACTTTAAGGCTCGAGTGTTGCACCACTGCTGAGAAATGATGAAGACGAACTGTAATTAGTACGTTTTATCTTGACACGGAGTGAATAAATGTTAGATCTGATGCTTTTTATCTTTCCTTCTCCCAGTCGAGACCAAAGGTGCTGAAAGCGAAGGCGCTGCTCCTCAAGAAGAACTACATGAGCTCTGTGCTGGCGGTGAGGAAGAGGAGCTGGCTGGTTTTCTTCATCGGAACCACAGACGGGCAGCTCATCAAGGTTTGTCCCAAAGTTTAACAAGTCCGCAGGCGAAGAGAGAACAGCCTTTTAGGTAAAGGCTAAAAAATTATGGCTAAACTGTAGCCTTTCAGCTTTTTTCCTCTTTTCTGCTGTTTGTATTCCTATGACTATAAGTAATGATGACTTCATGAGATTCTTTGTAAATAAAATTATTTCAATTAGGGAGAAAATTCAAACCATCCTTCCAACTATCGCCTCTTGTTCCCTGTTAGATGAGGCAACTTTAAAAATGTCACTAGAACCTTTTAGCTACTTTTTCCTGTTTTCAGTTTTTTTCGGCTCATTTCTGTTTTTTTTTTTTTTTTGGGGGGGGGGGGGTGTAGTTAATTTCAGATTTTAAAATGATAACTTTTGTTGTCTATTTAACCTCTCTCTGATTAATTCAGATTTTATGCAAGTTTTAGCTTCTATCATCTAAATTCAGCTTTTATTTGCTTTTTCGGCTACTTTTTGTTATTTTTCTGTTTATTTTGGCCTCTTTTTGTTCATGTATTTTGTGAAAAAACAAAGTTTTCTTTTTGTCTTTTCTCTGATATGAAGCGTAACAGAGTAAATGTTGTTTTCAGCTCGCTGTGGACAGGAACTACCGTCCCACCTGTCCAAAGGTGCTCTACAGGGCCAGCGGAGACCAGGACCTCTTTCCTAAAACCCATCTGGACCCAGTGGATCAGAAACACGTTTACGTGCCGTTTAAAAACCAGGTCGTTAGTTTTTCTCTACATTTCTGACCACCTGAAGGCGTTTCTCAAGTCTTTGTGTTTCGTTTCAGATTCGGCGTGTTCCAGTGTCCGAGTGCAGCAGGAACAGGAACCTGAGAGAGTGCTGGTCCGCTCAGGACCCGTTCTGTGTGTGGTGCGTCTCTCAGAACAGGTGAGAGGAGCTTCACCTGCAGACGGTCTGCAGACGGTCTGCCACGACTTCCTGACGTGTTTTAACGTCTCTCAGCTGCACGTTTGAAGACGACTGCAAAGCTTCAGAGTGGCTGTCCGTCCCTGAGGAGTCCCACAACAAAATGGTGTCTCACAGAGTGGTGAAGGATCCGAGCGGAGAGGTGAGTTCTTAACTCTCCTCCGACTCCGAGACGTTCGGAGAGTTCCTGTTTTTCTTCTTTCCCTTCGTTTTCCAGATGAAACTCGTCATCCGGACCCACCTGACCGTGGAGCCGAGTGTTCAGTCCAACTTCGCCTGTCACTTCCCCTCAACTCCTGCTCAGCTTTGTAGAACAACTGGACCTCCACCACGTTACCCACAATGCACCTGCATCCTGTCTGACCCGCTCCCTGCTGACGGTCAGCAGCTTTAAATTAATGATGGACGTGTTCTCTGCAGTGAAATCCTTTACTTCCTGTTTGACAGGAAAATGTTGCGCTTTAATCAGGAGAAATACGAATAAATAAAACGCAGCAGCTTTAAACGTTCAGCTGCACAAAAAACTGAAAACTGGAGAAATTACAGTTCCTGTGAAAATGCAAGTGTGAATGCTTATTGCTGAAGAACTTGCTGAAAAAACAGCTAAAATTAATAAAGAAACTGCTGAAAATAGCAAACAATAGCTGAAAAGTAGTCAAAAAAGCAGAAAGAAGTTTAAACCAGCAGAAAAAGATGAAAGTAGCAGAAATTACCATGAAAAACTAGAATTTATCTGAAAACGGCTGAAATGAGCTAAGAAGTGCTAAAAAGGTAGCTGAAACGTTAGCACAAGTTGAACGTAGCAGAAGAAAGGAGAAAGAACATGTTTGTCCAATAAGTTTGAAAGATGCAGAAATAAGCACGAAAAGTGGAAATTATCTGAATAAAGCTGAAATTTGCAACAAATAAATAACAGCTGAACAGTAGCTAAAAAGTTGAAAGAAGCTTAAATTAACAAAAGGAAGTAGAGAGAGCACAGTATTACTGAATTAGGCTGAAAAAAGTTTAAATTAGTGCAAAACATCTGGACTTAGCTGAAAAAGCTAAAATTAGCGTAAAAACATAAATAGTAGCTGAAATTGCAGAAATTAGCTGAAAGAAGTTAGAAGATGCACAAATGTTGTAGTTAGCCGAAATAATCTGAAAGGATCAGAAACCGCTGAAAAAAGTTTAAATTTGCAGAAGGAAGCAGTCGTGTGAATTTTTAATGAGCATTAAAAAAAACAACATTTAGGTCTTTGAGCAGCTTCGTGAAGTCAAACCACTTCACTGAAATCTAAAAACCTTTGTCAGTAAATTGTTTTGTAACTTGAGAGGAAATTATTGATCATTTTAGGAGCATTTAAAGCCGTGTTTAATCCTGACGCTGCAACATGTTCAAGTATTTCTCTCTTTAATTTCCAGACCTTGACGTCACCGTGAAGATCAAACTCGGGAGAACGTTTCTAACAGAGCAGCTGAAGCTGCTCAACTGTTCAGAGATCCACGGACAGCCAAGTTGTCTCCTGTAAGTACAGATTAGTTGAAGGAAACAGACATTTCAGATTATTTTACGTGAAACATGAAGGAAATGCTGAAAGGAGAGGAGGTGAGGAGGAGGTGATGTGCAGCAGGTGCACAGAGACAAAGATGGAGCTGATGGTCGGTGTGTGGGTGTTTGACTGCGTCTCTTCAGGTGTCAGCAGTGCATCAGGGCTGG
>NC_056519.1:3531519-3565859 GCF_014905685.2 Nematolebias whitei | reverse complement strand
GTCTTTTTTCATCAATTTGGAAGTCATACTATAGTATGTGTCATTTTTCATCAGTTTAGAAGTCATACTATAGTATGTGTCATTTTTCACCAGTTTAGAAGTCATACTATAGTATGTGTCTTTTTTCATCAGTTTGGAAGTCATACTATAGTATGTGTCATTTTTCATCAGTTTAGAAGTCATACTATAGTATGTGTCTTTTTTCATCAGTTTGGAGTTACATTTTTTTATAAAGTCATCTGTTTTCTGACACGGTAATTTCTGCCACTTTCAGCCTAATTAACTTTTTTCCGCTAATTTCAGCTTTGTTCCTTTCAGTTTATTTCTGCTACTTTTAGCTGTTTTTGTGCTTAATTTAGCCTTTTCAGCTTATCCCCTATTTTGTAGAGTTTTTAGCTCATTCCACTTCCTTCTGTTAGTTTAAGCTTTTTTCTGCCTTTTCAGCTTTTTTTTTTTTTTATTGTAGATATTTTCCTAACGTTAGTGCTAATTTTTACTGAATTCATCAAATGTGTGTTTTCTGCTTTCTTCTGCTAACTTGTTTTTCCATTTCTGCTGTTTTTCAGCAAGTTCTTCAGCAGTAAACATTCACACTGCATTTTCTCTAGTTGATAGTTTGGGCTCACCGATGATGGGAACTGTTTTGGTTTTAAGCTAAAAGACAAAATAAAAATACAAAAGCACGTTCTACTTCCTGTAGGATAAACCGACAGAGTTCTGTTCTGCGTTTTTTCTTGGCGTGGCCTAAAATATCTCCTGTTTGCGTTGAAGGTGGCCGTTCATTCGTACGTGGAGAACCTCTTCAGGTCCATCTGGGGAACGTCGCAAGGCCGAGCGCCGCACGCCGTCAAGTACTTCTTCGACTTCTTGGACGCTCAGGCGAACAACATGAAGATCAGCGACCCGGACGTTCGACACATCTGGAAGACAAACAGGTACCAAAGGGCCCGACTCTGTGGACACTGTCCGTGTCTTCCAGGAGTCTAACCGTCTTCTGCTCTCTACCAGTTTGCCGCTGCGCTTCTGGATCAACATCCTTAAAAACCCGCAGTTTGTTTTTGACATGGACAAGAGTCCACATCTGGACGCCTGCCTGTCCGTCATCGCCCAGGCCTTCATGGACTCCTTCTCTCTGAGCGAGCTGCAGCTCGGGAAGGTAAAGAGGGCGCAAACACAGGAAGGGCGACTTCACCAGTCACCGTCATAACGGTTATTATAAATCTTGTTTCAGCACGCACCGACCAACAAGCTGCTCTACGCCAAAGACATTCCCAAGTTCAAACAGGAAGTGAAGGTTTACTACAAACAGGTCCGAGAGCAGTCGCCGGTCACAGACGCTGAGTTCAAGGACTTCCTGCAGGGAGAGTCAAAGGTGACGTCCATTCTTCCACAGTTCAGCAGGAAGGTTACGCGTGCTAACGTTAGCTTTCAGTTGGTGGAGGTTCAGTTCAAAGTTCTGGTAAAAAAGAAAAAGAAAGAAACTTTTGTTTCATGGTCTTTGATTTCAGAAACATGAGAATGAGTTTAATGAAGCTGCAGCTCTGAAGGAGCTCTACAAGTTCATCCAGCGATACTTCACCGAGGTCAGCACTTTTCTTTTCTTTCTCTCCACAAACTCAACTTTTTATTGGTGAGACGTCCAGAAAACCACTAACGACCCGTGCAGCTGTTGCACGTGAAAACCTTCAGTTTCTTGTTTCTGCCTAAGAGTTTAAATAACCAACTCATTCATTTTATTCATAGACATTTAGATTAAATTTACTGGAACCGCAAGAAACGCTGAGATTAGGTACAGATTGAAGTACAGTAGTCCCTCACTATCACGGCTTTTCAAAATAAGAGTGGACATGACACACAGTTGGCTGATTAATGGATAAGCCGCACGGTCGGCATGGAACTTTTATATAAAATAAATTAATCTAAATTATTTAGCACCTGCTGCACCTTTGTGCAGCCCACACTGCAGGATAAACTTCCTGCTGCAGCTGATCAGCTGTTCTCCATTCAGAGTGGAGAAGTGGGCGTGGCCAAGAGCTGAAATCATCACGTTTTGTGCTTTTTTACAGCGTTTAGTTTAGAAAACATTGTTTAGAATATTGCAAGTGTGGGAAGAGTTTAAAATGCCTTTATATATATAATGCACTGTGGTGCAACTGGTAGAGCTGCTGCCTCTCAGCGAGCAGGTCCGTGGTTCAAACCCCGGTCCAGGGACCTTTCTGGGTGGAGTTTGCATGTTCTCTCCGTGCATGCGTGGGTTTTCTCCGGTTAATCCGGTTTCCTCCCACAGACCAAAAACATGCATGTTAGACTCATTGGTGACTCTAAAATTGTCCCTAGGTGTGAGAGAGTGAATGGTTGTTTGTCTCGTTTGTCTCTATGTCCCTGTGATGGACTGGAGACCTGTCCAGGGTGTCCCCCGCCCAGCGATTGCTGGACATGGGCACCGGTGACACCCATGACCCAAAATGGAAGAAGCGGGTAAAGATAATGGATGGATGTGTATATATATATATACATATATACATATATATATATATATATATATACAGTAGTGAAATAAACTACTTGTACTAACCCTTATCGTGGGGCTTCAGGCTTCAGATCCTCCACGATAAACGAGGGACAACTGGACGTTGAAGCTTTTTGAACGTCCTCAGCTTGGACCATTAAATCTTACTGGTAATTCTCCTGGATTGACGAGCGAACTGCTGAGACCAACGTGGATTAATGAGCATTAATCATAAACCTTCACATTAATATTAATTTTAAATGAATGATTTATTTTGTTTGCAGAAAATGCCCAGAATGACACGTACAGTAACGGACCGTGTGATTTCAGAACCACACTCAAAAATGTCCGAACTAGTCCTTTAACGTTTCTCAGTGAAGCTAACTGATAAAAAAAAAAAACTTCCAGCTGATTAAATTTGACTCGTGTACGAAGAAGTCCATTAACTGAACTGAGAGGGATAATGGAGCGGTTCTAATGGACTCCTGGAACGGGTTTTCACTCTTAATGAACGTTGAAGGGTTAGAAAGGTTCTGCTGCGTCAGGCCAAGTGTCGAACGACTTCCTGTTTTCAGACACCTCAAACCGAGCCCGCAGGTTCTGTAGCCGGTCCAGTAAAGGTTCTGTTTTCTGTCCTTCAGATCCGAGAGAAGCTGTGTCACAGCGGAGCTCCTGCTGAGCTCACGGAACAACTGCAGCACGTTAAAGAGTCGTTCGACGGCCTCAAGAGCTGCTCCTGGATCTGAGTCAAGGTTTGGACTTTCAGCTCGCGTCACGCAGCCGAAACAAAATACATGAAGTGTTTGTTAAAGCTGTACAATTTATGAGTGCTTTAATATCTGCGTCGTGTTACAGCATGTAAACAAGTGTTAAAGGGACAGTTCAAACATTTTGTTGGTGGCTTCAGTGCTGCCTCTTAAACGGCGTCCTCAGACTGTTGGAGACGTTCCACTTCCTGTCCCATGCAGGAGGAGGAAACGACGGATTGATTGCTTCATTGTAAAGATCAGAAAGCTGAACTCTGTCCAGAACATGGTGGTGCTCAGCTGAGACCAGAGTCCGGTCTCCTGACAGGACTCTCAGATCTGGTTCACCAAAAACTGAAGCAGTTTCTGAAAGAACTCATTTTGTCAGAACATTTTAATTTCATGTCTTTTTCTTAAGCGTCGTCATCATTGTACGTTTAACCATCACAGCTGAGGTGCACCCAGGGAGCAACTGGAGATTAGGTGCCATGTTCAAGGGCATGGCAGGGGGTTGAACCTGCAACTTTCTGGTCCCAATTGAACTGCCCTGCCTCTCTACTAAAAGCCCATCTAGGGTCTGACACCATATTTAATACATTTATCTCCATTATATATTTTTCTTGGGCTGGGATAGAAGCAGCCAACTCAGGACCAGAAAGTTGCAGGTTCAACTCCCCACCTGTTGTGGTGTCCACAAACACCCGACTCCTCCCTGTGGGTATAAATACACAGAACTGATTTCAAAACTAAACCGTCTCTTCTCAGATGCTTTTGAGGACCAAGTGTTCATGAAGCTTCTAAAATCCACATGGAAGCAGTAAATCCACCGTTCCTTCAACACCGTGGAGCAAATGTATCAGATGAGTGTCATCATGAGGTCGTTTCTGCAGCTGAAAACATCTGGACTATCCCTTTTAATCCTGAGGACATTGAAGCGCTGCCGTTACATAATTTATCAATAGTTGTTTTTAAAATTTCACCCCCTGGATCCTGGGGGGGGGGTCAAAGGTCAGGGTTGGGGTTTGTGTCCTGCTCTTTCTGCACCAGAGAGCCCAGCTCCTCCAGCTGCTGCTGCTGAGCGCGCTCCAGCTCCTCCAGCCTCCGACGGAGAACCGAGAAGTCTCGCTCCTGCAGCAGAGAACGAGGCGCTCACTTTTATTCACACGCTGCTGCAACGTGCGCTGCTGCAACGTGCGCTGCTGCAACACTCACCAGCTCGTTGGGGAACGGCCCGTCAGACCCGTGGAGGACGAGGTGGGTGGGAGAGGAGGTCCACACTGCAGCACCCCCATGACCTCCGAGCAGGAGGCGCCGGAACTCGTTGTGCCGTCGCTGCAGCTCCTTCAGCCTCCTGCAGAGCTGAGCTTGTTCCTCTGAGAACGCCGAGCGTCTGGAATGAAGAGAACGAGTGAAGACAAACCCCCGACAGATCCGACGGAGCGTTTCAGCTGATCGTTACTTTGTAGCGGCGGCAGCTTCCAGCTGCAGCTCCTCCACTCTGGCCTCCAGCAGCTGGATCTGCTCCTGCAGGCTCCTCTCTCTGCTCTCCGTCTTGGTTTTTCTCTAAACAACACACACGTGTGAACATGGACCTCCTGCAGCTCAGAAACGGTTTGTGTGTGTAAGAACCTTCTTCTGCGCCGCCGCCGCTCTCTGCAGCTTCTCTTTGACCTGCGAAGATCTCCGCTGCAGCTCGGCCGCTCGCTCCTGCAGCTGGTGTTTCTCCTCCAGCCACTCCACCTGACGAGACTCCACCAGCCTGGAGGAGACAGAGGATCAGAACAAACCGGGTCGGAGAGTCCACGCGGACCTGGATGTGAAGGCACCTCTCGGCCTCGTGCTGGCTCCTCTCCGCCTGCGTCCGGGCCGCCCTCAGCTCCTCCCGGACTCGGTCCAGCGTCTCCCTCAGCCTCTGGTTCGTCTCCCTGAGCTCAGCCTCGGAGCGAGTCAGCGCCGCCAGCTGGACGTTCAGCTCCTGGTTGTGCTGCGGAGTCGAGAACAACTTTCAGTACGAGGAAAACAAACGTGCGGTGTTAACGAGCCGCCGTGAGATTCACCTGCTGCAGGTCGGACATGTCTGCTGTGAGTCGTGCAGCCTCCTGCAGCTCGCAGCTCTGCTGCAGCACTTTACTCCTGAAACAACAAGAGCAGCCATGAAACAACAGCGAGCGGAGCTCCGAGGTCTCTCAGAGACTAACCTCAGGCTCTGCAGCTCCCTGCGAGACGACTCCTCTCCCCGCTGAGCGCTGCGGAGCCGCTCCTCCCACTCCTCCCTCAGGGCCTGATCCGAGGAGTCCTGCAGGAGCCTCTGCTGCTCCAGAGCTGCCACACGGTTCTCCAGCTCCAACCTGAGGTTAGAAACGGCAGAGGACAGAGACGTAACAGAGTCCTCAGAGGGTGTGGAGTTAACTCAAGTCCATCAGAACCCCCCCGGTCCATTCAGAGCCACCAGCTCACCTACACTGATCCACAGAAGGCGGCGCTGCCTTCACTGACCCTCAGCTAATATTCCATTACATTGTAGTTCAGCGTCTGTAAACGTAGACGTGTTTGTGGCGGCCATCTTAATTTGGACTGACTTCAGTTGTATTTGAATCACTTCCTGAAAGTTTCATTTAAAGCGTCCAGTGGTTCTACAGATCCATCACGTCTGTAAATTTACAGATATCATGTTAGAAACAGTCAAAGGTTTTTAAGTTCATCTAATCTAACGGGGTCCTTTAGTTTTGAAGTAAAAACTAATGTCAGGTACAGACGAGCTTCAGTTCTGGAACTATTTAAATTTAATAAGTAGTTAATGAAGAGTTATAAATGTAATGCTTGTAATAATAATAATAATTTATATCTATGTATATAAATAATTAAATATAGGGAGGACATCATTGTATTTTGAGTTCTGGGGAATCCATGAGAAACTGATTTGGTCTCTTCTTCTTGTTGTTTCAGCTTTTCCTTCTTCAGGTGAGTCATCCTCCTCCATCTCACTCTGCAGCTGCATTTCTAACATCCTTCCACCAGTATACCCACTGTCCCTGTTCTGGACATGTCCAAAGCACATCGTCAGGTCCTACTGTCTTCATTCTTTTCAGAGCTTTCTGGAATTCACCCTCACTAATCTTTCCCACTTCAGTTTCTATGACCTCTACTCTTCTTTCATTAGCTCCTCAAAGTACTTCCATCTTCCTGTCACACTCTTCTCACTTGTTGGAACATTACCATTTCTATCTAACAAGCCTAACCTGCTGCACATCCTTTCCAGCCTGATCCCTCTGCTCTTCAATTGGTACAAGTCCTCACCCTCTTTAGTGTCCAGCCTCCCATACAACTCGTCTTACACTGCGTGGCCAAAAAAAAAGTCACCACCTGGATTAAACTAAGCAAATAGATACGAGCGTCCTATTGGACAATTACTGCACGGGTGATTATCTTTTAGCTGCAACAAGTTATTTAACCCCAACTGGTGCAATGAGTTGCTTCATTTCTTCAACCATGTTGAAAGACGCATGGCGTGGTCGTGGAAATGATGTCAGTCTGTTTGAGAAGGGTCAAATCATTGGCATCAAGCAGAGAAAACATCTAAGGAGATTGCAGAAACTACTAAAATTGGGTTAAGAACTGTCCAACGCATTGTTAAAAACTTGAAGGACAGTGGAGACCCATCGTGTTCGAGGAAGAAATGTGTCCGGAAAAAATCCTGAATGATCGTGATGGGCGATCACTTAAACGTTTGGTGAAATCAAATGGAAGAAAAACAAGAGAAGCACTCAGGGCTGTGTTTAATAGTGAAAGTAAAAGCATTTCACAGTGAAGGAACTCAAGGGACTGAACAGCTGTGTAGCCTTAAGAAAACCACTAATCAGTGAAGCTGACTGGAAAAATGAATGCAACACTGGATGGAAATAGATCTTGTGACGTTGCAGAAGCTCATTGAAACAATGACACAGAGACTGTCAAAGCTAAAGGCAGTCCAATGAAATATTAGTTTGGGGCCAGGCAGTTTATTTCTTCTTGGCTAACCTCTTTCTTTGAACGGTGTCCTGCACTTCACTATTCCACCACCAGGTTTCCTTATCATCCATTCTCTGTCCTGATGACACACCAAGTATCTAATTACTGTTGCTGTAGTGGTCCAGTCATTTGGAAGCTCTTTCTTATCACCCAGAGCCTTCAACAGCTCCTCTCTGAATTTCTCACAACATTCTTCCTTCTTCAGCTTCCAACATTTGGTGTTCTTCTCTGATTTTACTCTTCTTCACAACAACAGTCATTCTACACACAACCGTTCGATGCTGTCTGGCCACAACCTTACAGTCTCCAACCTCCACTGTTATAGTCACTATGTCCCGCTTTTGGAAATGGGTGTTGACTATAGCCATTTCCATTCGCTTGGCAAAATCCATCACCATCTGTCCTTCCTGGTTTCTTTCCATCACTTCCTCATCCTCTGTTTCCTTCACCAACATCTCCATTCAGGTCTGCTCCAGTCATCACTCTCTCCTCCTGGGAATATTCCATCACTTCATCCAGATATTTCCAAAATGTATCTTTCTCCTCCACATCACATCCAACCTGTGGAGCATAACCACTGACAACATTTAGCATCATACCTTCTACTTCTACCTTCAGGCACATCACCCTATCCAACACTCTTTTCAACTCCTCCTTCAGAACCACCACTACTCCATTTCTCTTTCTATCCACACCATGGTGAAACAGTTTGAATCCTGCTCCAACGCTGCGAGCCTTGCTGCCCTTCCACTTGGTCTTTTGGACACAAAACCTCTACCTTCCTTCTCAGCATCATGTCAGCCTCCTCTCAACCTTTGCCTGTCATTGCCCCCCATATGTGTCCCTCCTTATGGTCTTCAACTAACAGTAGCATAATTTTCACGAGCACAAACGGGGTGCTGGTGAAAACTGTGCTACTGTTAGTTGAAGGCCACAAGGAGGGAGAAGAGGAACATCAAGATTAATTGTTTGTTTATTTGAAACTATTTTTGACATAACCTGATAAACAATCCATTCATATTGAAAGGAGACAAAACATGATTGCCATGACTATTAACTAAAACTACTGATGAAGTGATGAATCTCTGGTTGAAGTGACAGAAGTGCAGAAAAAGAGGCTCCGCCTCCTGATTTCACACGAGATCTTACTTTTCTTCGTGCAGGACTGCTGTTTTGAGGAGCTCCTCCTCCCGAGCCGACTGGACCTTCCGGACCATCTCCCTCTCCTTCCCCACCAGAACTTCTTTGTGTCGCTCCACGGCTGCTTTCAGGACCTCCACGTCTGCCTGAAGGCCTGAGGACAACAAAGTATTCAGTCAGAGGGACGAGTCAGAAGACGTGTGTTTGTGTGACGGACGTACCGTCCAGCTGTCCCTGCAGAGAGTCCCTCTCCCGCTCCACCTCCCCTTTGGAGCGAGAACACTCCAGTTTGACTCCGGCCACCTCGAGTTTGTGGGAATGCTTCAGGCTCGCCATCTGAAACCCACAACGAAACAAACTCAACAAAATAAAACGCAGCCTGGAAGCTGCTTTTATTATTTTCATGTGTTCAAATGAATAAAAAGATTTTAGTAATTCAACAGCTTTTCACATTTATTTCACAGAAATCAGATTATTGTTTAATGGTTTGAAAGTGACTCCTAAATTTTGGGAGAAATATACAAAGGATCATGTTTGCACAGCAACATAATCATAATTTCAGTTTAGATCTTAAGATGCAGGAGAACCTCACAAAGCTGAAATGTTTTTAAAATTTACTCACTTTAAAAACAGAAGTTTCACAAAATGAACTGAAAATACTTCCACTTTAGATTTACAGTAAATGTTGGTATTTGGGTGTCAAATCTAGAGCCGGACCGATATTTTATCCTTAAAGATTAACGTGTTTTTCAAGAGATCTGGTCAAGACGGCACGTGAATACAGATACAAGCTAAAACATTACTAATGACACACAAGAATTCATAAGAGTCTGAAAACCTTCGGAAAAATGTGAACTTGTTTAATTTGAGCTGAAGGTTAAAATAAGAGACGCTGTTAGTTCAGGAGCTGACGAGGAACACGACTCCGTGAAGGTTTTACTCATTTACATCTTAAGAGGGGAGTTTAATCATTTTGTCGGCTCCAAGAAACAAATTAATTACACAACTACGTGTAATTTACAAGGAATTTATGAAACCAAGCAAATAAATACTCAAACATTTCAAACCGTAGCCTTAACAACTTTAATCCCGATATATAATTTATAACAGGCACCATTTTGATAATAAAAGCCCAATTTAACTTTCAGCTTTTGTACTAAATGTTCAATTAAAAATGAAAATAAAAAGACAATCATTCGTCCAAACACACAAAGATTGGCAGGATTATAAGAAATGACGGTTTTATCTGGGTTCTGGGAGAAAAAACCCGAGTTTGGTTTATTCACATTAGGCCGTACGGTGTTTCCTGCAGTTTGAGCCAACTCATTCAAATGTGTCATCTGCGTAAAGGTGAACTTTTAGTTGTACAGTAGTCTCTCGCTACTTCGCAATTCCACTTTCTTGGACTCGCTCTTTTGTTCTTTGTCAACTTTAATATTACTCACGTGATTGGGATGGTACACAATAAAAAGTTAACGAAAAAACTCCAGACAGGCACCGCCATAAGCCTATACTGTAACCAGTCAAAAGAACTACACTACCCAGAAGCCAACAGTGCTTCCGGCTGCTGCATTCTGCAAAATGGAGGGAAAGTTTTGCAACGCAGAACTGGCAGGAAAGTCACAAATAATCCTGAAGCTCAATTATCCACGTGCACATAGGCCTGTTACGATAAACAATAAATCAATTAATCGCATGATAAATTAGAATGAGGTCGATAATTTTCATTTATCGACTTTATCGTTTCTTCATGTCTCTTTCTACTGAAGACACTAAAGGCTCAACTCCGGTGCTCTTCACTGACCCCTACATTTCTCTTTAAAATCCGTTTTAACCGTCCAAAATCGTGTTTTTGGATCATTAAAAGCAGTTAAGCTACAAGCTAAGCTAACAGACTGACCTCAGGGAAAAACCTCCGTCTTGTCCAAGCTTCAAAATTCACGGTTGAAACCCGTGCCTTCGTGTAAAAAGTTGTTTTTCTCCGCAAAAAGAAGATGAGAACTTGTTTACTGATTTTTTTATTAAAAGCTTTGTGTGAAAAATGTTATGCTGAAGAGCTCAAACCACTCAGAGCGTCTGCCATTTTGAGAACCAAAAAAACAGGAAGGAGACAGAGCCCATGTCACGTCAAGGGGCCTTCCTCCCATTTTTCTTAAGAGACATGCTGCTCGCTCCCTCACTATCCATCCTTTGGTTCAAACTATCTTATACTGACATCCAGTGGTCGAAAAGGTACTACACTCAAAACAAATTAACATTTCTTTTTAAAATTGACAATAATTACTAATTATTGTCAAATTTCAAACAATGTTATTGTTTATCGCAATAATTTCTGAGACAATTAATTGCCGAGCAAAACTTGTTATCGTGACAGGCCTACGTGCACATCAACCTGGACAGGGCAGTGGGCTTTGTCGCTGCAGGGTAGTTCTGCAGAACAGAACTCGAACAGAGCCTGACCGGCACCTGCTGGTCTGCAGAGCCGATGAATAAAATTTTGCAGTACTGTACAGTACATATACGTAGGCCTGTCACGATAACTAATTTTGCAGGGCGATTAATTGTCTCAGAAATTATAGCGATAAACGATAATATTGTTTGAAATTTAACAACAGTTAATTGTTAAATTTTAGAAGAAATTAATTTGTTTGGAGTGTAGTACTTTTTTTGACCACCTGATGGCAGTATAAGACTGAACAAAGGATGGATAGTTGAGCAGCGTCTCTTTAAGAAAAATGGGAGGGAGGGCCCTTGACGTGACATGGTGACGCTTGGTGTGGTTTGAGCTCTTTAGCATTTGTCACACACAGCTTTTAATAAAAAATAAAAAAAAATCAGTAAACAAGTTCTCCGCTTCTTTTTGCAAAGAAAAACAACTTTTTTACACAAAGACAGGTTTCAACAGTGAATTCTGGAGCTTCGACAAGACGGAGGTTTTTTTCCCCGAGGTCGGCCTGTTAGCTTAGATCGTAGCTTAGCTTCTCAGCTTAGCTGCTTTGAACGATCCAAAAACACAACTTTGGACGGTTAAAATGGATTTTAAAGAGAAAGGGAGGGGTCAGTGAGGAGCACTGGAGTTGAGTCTTTTGTCATCCAGTGTCTTCAGTAGAAAGAGAGAGACGAAGAAATGATGAAGCTGATAAATGAAAATGAGGTTGATAATTTTCATTCATCATGCGATTGAGTTATTATTTATCATGACACGTTTACATATATGTGCAGTATGTTGTTAAAATGACGTAGGTTTGAGAGTTTAGAACATTGCAAAAGTGTGGGAAGGGTTTATAAAGTCTTAAGATATATACAGGTCCTTCTCAAAAAATTAGCATATTGTGATAAAGGTCATTATTTTCCATAATGTAATGATAAAAATGAAACTTTCATATATTTCAGATTCATTGCACACCAACTGAAATATTTCAGGTCTTTAATTGTTTTAATACTGATGATTATGGCATACAGCTCATGAAAACCCAAAATGCCTGTCCCAAAAAATTAGCATATTTCATCCCACCAATGAAAGACAAGTGTTTTTAATACAAAAAACACCAACCTTCAAATAATCATGTTCAGTTATGCACTCAATACTTGGTCGGGAATCCTTTTGCATGAATGACTGCTTCAATGCGGCGTGGCATGGAGGCAATCAGCCTGTGGCACTGCTGAGGTGTTATGGAGGCCCAGGATGCTTCGATAGCGCCCTTAAGCTCATCCAGAGTGTTGGGTCTTGCGTCTCTCAACTTTCTCTTCACAATATCCCACAGGTTCTCTATGGGGTTCAGGTCAGGAGAGTTGGCAGGCCAATTGAGCACAGTAATACCATGGTCAGTAAACCATTTACCAGTGGTTTTGGCACTGTGAGCAGGTGCCAGGTCGTGCTGAAAAATGAAATCTTCATCTCCATAAAGCTTTTCAGCAGATGGAAGCATGAAGTGCTCCAAAATCTCCTGATAGCTAGCTGCATTGACCCTGCCCTTGATAAAACACAGTGGACCAACACCAGCAGCTGACATGACACCCCAGTGACTGTGGAAACTTGACACTGGACCTCAAGCAATGTGAATTCTGTGTCTCCTCTCTTCCTCCAGACTCTGGGACCTTGATTTCCAAAGGAAATGCAAAATTTACTGTAATCAGAGAACATAACTTTGGACCACTCAGCAGCAGTCCCAGGCGAGATGCTTCTGACGCAGTCTCTTGTTCAAGAGTGGCTTGACCTGGGGAATGCGGCACCTGTAGCCCATTTCCTGCACACGCCTGTGCACGGTGGCTCTGGATGTTTCTACTCCAGACTCAGTCCACTGCTTCCACATGTCCCCCAAGGTCTGGAATCGGCCCTTCTCCACAATCTTCCTCAGGGTCCGGTCACCTCTTCTCGTTGTGCAGCGTTTTCTGCCACACTTTTCCCTTCCCACAGACTTCCCACTGAGGTGCCTTGATACAGCACTCTGGGAACAGCCTATTCGTTCAGCAATTTCTTTCTGTGTCTTACCCTCTTGCTTGAGGGTGTCAATGATGGCCTTCTGGACAGCAGTCAGGTCGGCAGTCTTACCCATGATTGCGGTTTTGAGTAATGAACAAGGCTGGGAGTTTTTAAAAGCCTCAGGAATCTTTTGCAGGTGTTTAGAGTTACGTTGTTGATTCAGATGGTTAGGTTAATAGCTTGTTTAGAGAAACTTTTCATGATATGCTCATTTTTTGGGACAGGCATTTTGGGTTTTCATGAGCTGTATGCCATAATCATCAGTATTAAAACAATTAAAGACCTGAAATATTTCAGTTGGTGTGCAATGAATCTGAAATATATGAAAGTTTCATTTTTATTATTACATTATGGAAAATAATGACCTTTATCACAATATGCTAATTTTTTGAGAAGGACCTGTAAATACTAAAATGCAGCGTTTCTAGTTTGTAGTTTTTCACCCATTGCGGTGGTGTGTGGAACGTAACCCCCATGATAATCAAGGGACTACTGTACACAAACTTGTGACGAGTTCAAGAAAAATGGACTTAAAACTGAGCCTTGGAGAACTCCTATAAATATTTTAATTGACCTGACATTTCAGTGAAGTGTTTTCAACCATCCTACAGTCCATCCTCAAAGCTGCCATCAACAGAGTCAAACAAACATGGCGGCACACCCTGTCCACTTGTTGCCAACTCAGCTGCTGTGATATTAAACCAGACTGATTCGCTGCAGGGTGACAGGTAAGGGTCAAAGGTGAGCGGCGTACCTGAGAGGTGAGGGCGTTGACTTCTCTCTCAGCTTTGTGCAGTCGCCCGGTGAGCTGAGCGTTCTGCTCGTGGCTCAGACGGAGCTCGCTCTCCAGCCGCTCCAGCTGCTGACGCAACGACTGACGCTCCGCCTGGAACAGCAGGAACCAGTGAGAACCACCGGGACAGGAGGAAAACATCCAGTTACTGGACTACAGGCGTGTCCCCTGCAGGAACCAGAGCCAGAACAGATGATGTGGGTAGAAAACAACTTTGTTTCAAATGTCCTGAACCTTTAATGTTTCCTGCAGCTCTAGTTCATTGATGGGACATTTCTCATCACTTCACTTCACGACAGAATAAACTAAAGAAAAGAACTTGGACATGAGTCGACTACAGAAATGATCTTTAGCTGCAGAGTCAACACAACATTAATAAGGTTATTAACAATAGATGTGACATTTTTCTACTTGTTAATGTCCACATGCTGCAGAGGAAATAAATGTATATGACCACAACCTGAGTAATAAACACATTCAGGGTTGAAACGTTCGAGGGTTCGGGTGAAAACGCAGCTCATGATGATAAAGGGGCGTCACCTCGAGGGACTTCACTGCAGCCTGAGACTCGGACAGCTGTCGGATCTGGATCCGCTGGACGTTCTCGGCCTGCTGGCCCGAGTTCTCCTTCTGGGCTCGGAGCTCGGCCACCTCGGCCTCCAGGCCTTTGAGCCGCAGGTGGAGCTGGGCCTTCTCCCTCAGCAGAGCCTCCACCCTCTTCCCGTCACGCAGCGGGTCCGAACCCTGATACTGAGCCACCAGCTCCTCCCTGTCCTTCTCCAGTCGAGCGACCTGCGACAGAACATCACGTCTTCAAGGATTCTTCTTCCCGTTCAGTGTCTGCTGCGCGCCATCGGACCCACCTCCGCCTCGTAGCGGACCCGCCGCTCCTCCAGTACGCGGGCGTGCTCTTCTCTCTGGTGCTCACACTGGGACTGGAGGAAGGTGAACTCGTAGCGGAGCTTGTTGTACTCGGACCTGTACTTCTCCGTCTCCTGCAGGACATCAGCCACAAACGGAGAAGATAAACTTGTGACCAGTTCAAGAAAAACTGACTTAAAAGTGAGCCTTGGGGAACTCCTATAAAACAACTATAAATCATCTGAGACACAAACACAGGCAGATTAGTTAGAGCTCATTAAAATGCTTAATTTCTTGAAAGTGATTAATTGTTTAACATAAAATGAATGGTTTGCTGTTTATTTGACATCAATATAGTAAAATAATAAGTGTCACAAGAGCCTTCAAGTTCTGATCAGATGATTTAAAGGGAACAAAGCTCCTCTGGGTAGTTTGGTCATCACGCTGCTCATGGAGCAGAGGCTCTCGGACACCATTATTCGTGTTAAACACCACCTCCGAGCAGCTTTACGTTCCTCTGACCACCGCTCTGACAAGATTATTAACAAATGAAAACATTATGGGGCTGTAACCAAACTCCTGGGACGTGGATGCAAGAAGAAATGCACCCCCAGGTTGATCAAAGTGGAGATGGTGAGAAAAAAGTGAAAAGAACAACATCTGGTGACATGAAAACTATAAATTTTCACTTCAGTGAAACATTAGTTTTAGCTTCAGAGGTTTATACACAACATTTGTTATTTGACCGACGTTCAAAAGCCTTCGCCCAGTTTTATTTATTTATTTATTTTTAATGTGACAAAGACGAGACAGACTCATGTTCGTGCTGCTGTTCAGCGTATTGTTTTTGTGTTATCAGTGCTTAGTGTAGTTTTAGTTAAACGTTTTAATTAGTTCATATCTTTGATCTTATTACTGCTTTTCTTTTACATTGTAACACTTGTGTTGGATGTAACTGGGACCCTGTGTACATAGTTTTGTTCCACCACATGTACCACATGTGCTGCGTACGACAAATAAAGAACCGTGAATCCTTGAACAAAGTTTTAAAAATATAAAGATGCCATTTCCCAAGCTCGTTTGTTTTTATGTCGACTAAAATATTGTTCTTTGAATCTATTTTTAAATATTGTAATTTATGGATTATAAGCCGCTACTTTTCCACACACTTTGAACACTGCAGCTAATTTATGCATTTATTTTCTTGACGGACTAACGAGCCTCGTGACGCCCGGGCGCTCACGTAGCTGCCAGTCTCTGTTGCGGGGTGGGTTCTTGTGACTCAATGACATTACCAGTTTAAATAATGGTTTAAAAAAATGTGACCAATGAAATTACTGAACAGGTCCCAGGAAGAAGATCGATGACTTCTTGGTAGGCTACTGGTTTGTAGCATGGAGACCCACCACTTATAGACAAATGCAGCCTACATGTATGTACAAATTTATTAAATGTATGTATTAAATTCAGTGGGCGTGGCTTATATTCAGGTGCGTTCAACAGTAAAGAAATGATGGTAAAAGTTTTTGCTGTGAGTCGCTGTGCAGGAATATTAAACAAGAAAAAAGATGATGGTGTGGAAACTAAACGGTTTGAAATGTGAAATATATTAAATCAACTAAACACTTAAAAGTTGTTGACAGAGTTGAGTTTGTTTAGTGTCGATGCACAAATTCAAACAGCACAGTATAACTGAAATACAGAGAAACATTTAATTACCATTAAAGGCAGAACCGCGGGTCATAAAGAGCTTTAAGAGAGGCAGGCCGACCCAGTTCAACTCCTTACAGAACTTAGTAAATTAAAAAGTTTTTAAAACGCCCCGTTTTCATTTTTGATACTTTGAGGTCGACAGAATAAAAAGCTCCTGCAAAATATTGAACACCCTGGCACTTTTTGTCCTTTTCACGTTAATTTGTGGGCAGTTTCCTCCCCCCTCGATGACAGATGTTAGAACTTCAGCCAGTAAATATGAAAATTAGGGATGCACGATATTATTGGCATCGGTCGATATTAGCGATTAAGTTAAATATCGGACACTCCATCAAAATAACTCACCGATATAAAAAGGCGCTGTTTTTGTATGACAAGGAAATAAAGTTTTAATACACAGTGAGGAGAATAAGTATTTGAACACTCTGCAGCTTTGCACGTTCTCCCACTTAGAAATCATGGATTGATCTGAACTTTTCATCTCATGTCCACTGTGAGAGACATAATCTAAAAAATAAATCTGGAAATCACAATGTATGATTTTATAATTATTTATTTGTGTGTCACTGCTGCAAATAAGTATTTGAACACCTGCCAGTCAGCAACAGTTCTGTCCCTCAAATACCTGTTAGTCCACCTCCACTTATTATTCTAAATTAGAAGCAGCTGTTTGAGGTGGTTAGCTGCATGAAGACACCTGTCCACCCCACACCATCAGTAAGACTCCAACTACTAACATGGCTAAGACCAAAGAGCTGTCCAAACACACCAGAGACAAAATTGTAGACCTCCACAAGGCTGGAAAGATCTACAGGGCAACTGCCAAGCAGCTTGGTGAAAAAAGATCAACTGTTGGAGCAACTATTAGAAAATGGAAGAAGCTAAACATGACTGTCAATCTCCATCGGACTGGGGCTCCATGCAAGATCTCACCTGGTGGTGTATCAATGATCCTAAGAAAGGTGAGGACTCAGCCCAGAACTACACGGAGGAGCTGGTCCATGACCTGAAGAGAGCTGGCACCACTGTTTCCATGGTTACTGTGGGTAATACACTAAGACGTCATAGTTTAAAATCATGCATGGCACGAAGGTTCCCCTGCTTAAACCAGAACACGTCCAGGCCCGTCTGAAGTTTGACCAGGACCATTTGATGATCCAGAGGAGTCATGGGAGAAAGTTCTGTGGTCAGATGAGACCAAAATAGAACTTTTTGGTCTTAATTCCACTCGCTGTGTTTGGAGGACGAAGAATGAAGAGTACCATCCCAAAAACACCATCCCTACTGTGAAGCATGGAGGTGGAAGCATCATGGGTGTTTATCTGCACATGGGACAGGACGACTGCACTGAATTAAGGAGAGGATGACCGGGGCCATGTGTTGTGAGATGTTGTGGAACAACCTCCTTCCCTCAGAGCATTGAAGATGGGTCGTGGTTGGGTCTTCCAACATGACAATGACCTGAAGCACACAGCCAGGAGAACCAAGGAGTGGCTCCATAAGAACATATCAAGGTTCTGGAGTGGCCCAGCCAGTCTCCAGACCTGAACACTATAGAAAATCCTTGGAGGGAGCTCAAACTCCGTGTTTCTCAGCAACAGCCCAGAAACCTGCTGATCTAGAGAAGATCTGTGGAGGAATGGACCAGAATCTCTGCTGCAGTGAACCTGGTGAAGAACTACAGGAAACCTTTGACCTCTGTAACTGCAAACAAAGACTACTGGTCCAAATATTAACATTGATGTTCACAGGTGTTCAAATACTGATTTTCCTCACTGTATCTGCATATCAGATATCGGCCAAAAATCAAATATCGTGCATCCCTCAAGAAATTATTACTTTAAACATTTCTTTTCTCTGCTGTACCTCCTCCAGCTTGTCGAACCTCTCTCTGACCGGGGCCTCCATCTCCTGCTGCACCTGAGCTCTGAGTAACTCCAGCCGCTGGGGGGTCATCACCTGGTTGAATCACAAGCACGGACATCTAAAAACCAACCAACTGCATGTTTAGGTTTCAAAGAGACACGGATCTCTGGTGAAGCACGAGCTGCAAAGTGACGGGGTTCACCTGCAGCCGAAGCTCCTCCAGCTCCCTGGTTTTGTCCAGCAGCTCTCCTCGCAGCTCTGCCAGCAGCAGCTGCAGTTTCTCCTGCTGAGACTGTCGCCCGCTCAGGAGGCGCTTCAGTTCAGCCTGCGCCCGCGTGAACTCGTCCTGCAGGCTGCAAAACAAAGAGCAGAAACAACCCTCATATCAGCGAAACCGTTTCGTTCGCTCGACAAGACCGTGTGGAGTTCCACCACACCTGGTGTGCTCAGCCTTTAGGGTCTGGTAGTTGGTCCTGTGGTTCTCAGACTTGATCCTCTCGTCAATCAGCATCTTCTGCAGCTCCATCTCTGCGCCCCCCAGCCCAGCGGACAGCCCCAGCATGGCCGCAGACTTCCCCATCCCGGGTTCCAAGTCCGAGACGAGCGGAGGCGACTGGCCGAGCGCGGAGGAGGTCATCTCGCCTTCAAGAAACCGAACACAACAGAGTCAGTGTTGAATAAATGAAGCGCTTGATTCTCAGCATCCAGAGGAGAAACAGACAAAGAACCTGCCACCAAGTGGTTCTGAAGAACCAACCCTGGAGCTGTTGTCAGTAACCATGGAGGTCTGAAGAGTCCCTCAGCCACTTCTTGTCCTCCTGGAATCAGCCTCAAGTGATTAGTTAAAGCCTCCCTCCCTGGTGGAGACTCAGCTGTGATTTAGTCTCTAATATCAGAGTTTAATCTCTGACGCTCCTCTAACATGGACTGTCCATCAGAAGACATGTTACTAACATGGACTGTCCATCAGAAGACATGTTACTAACGTGAACTGTCCATCAGAAGACATGTTACTAACGTGAACTGTCCATCAGAAGACATGTTACTATCGTGAACTGTCCATCAGAAGACATGTTACTAACATGAACTGTCCATCAGAAGACATGTTACTAACATGAACTGTCCATCAGAAGACATGTTAGCACGTGCACTAATGTCTTCATTGACATTGATATAAACCAAACACGGTGCTCCTTTAGCATGAATGCAGCTTTAACAGAAAAATAAATTAACATAATGAATAAACAAGAAACAACATTTAAACGACGCGTCTCGTTTTTGAATGTCGCGCGCCTCGAAGCGGAATGCTAACCGTTAGCCACAAACGTTAACCGACACGCAGAGCTTCTGCCAGTAAAATTAATTAATGTTATTCATTTAAACATACCTCAATTTTAATACGGAAACATTAACTCGGATATTTCCATCCAACGCGGCGAGCCACGCAAGCTCTGACATTAATAACGTCTATGGCTGAAAGCGTTAATGCGCTAACTTTAGCTTTAGCATGCTAATAAGATGTAGCTTATCATAAATTAAAAACTCGTGAAGCAGCGTTAAAATAAACTTTTTTTTTCTTTATAAACTTGACCAAAAACGAAATTAAAAAACTTACCTCCTTTACTTCACCTCCGCCTCTTTCTTTTCCAGTCTGCTAGCTAGCTGGCCCGTAAAACTACAAAGCGGGGCATTGTGGGAAATGTTTCCCGTTGTTTCGACCGCGCCACATAAGTTGTTTGTACCGCATATACTTGCTTAAATTAATTTATGTATTAAAATAATTAATAAATACTGATATTAGTCAGGATTAGATGAAGCTGTCAAGCAAATTTGTTAAAAAAAGTTAAATTAGTCGAGACTTCAAAAGCTCAGCGGCGCCCCCTGCTGATCAAAACGTCTCAGCCAATAAAAGATGAAAAATAGAGGGTTATTTAATATTTTTACACAATTATACAAACTTTAAATTCACTTTCTTGACGGTTTCGACAGGATCGGAGCACCACAACTATACTGTAAAATTTTCTTTAATGACAAGAATAAAAATCTGACAAAATTATGCAAAAAATGATTCCAACGCAGGCGAAAATAAATTTAAATCACTCCAAAAAGCTTTAGTAGTTAAAAGAAGTGCATTCAGAAGATTTACCTTAACTTGTCATTAACTGGGTACAATAAAAGGGTGTGTAAACAATATAGACTCGCCAGCTAAAACTCACATTTACACATTTAGGTAATGTTTGTAATTTTTTTTTTTTTCCATTTGGAAATAAAATGCTTTTATTTTGGTGAATTAAACTGTGACCATCTAACACAGCTTTGTTTACAAAGTTTCTTACAGGCTGTTCTTTTATATTACTGCTAAAATTAATAAACACAAGTTTGATTTATGCAAATAAAAACATAAGATGAAAAATTATTTTCACAGAGTCAGTTAAATTAGCATTTCCTTGCTAACCTTTCTGCAAATAGCTGCCGAACTGTTGCCAATCACGGCATTTTTGTTCAGTCTAAAGAAAAATTAAAACAAAATACGAGTCTTGGCTCAACAGGCCTCATATTTTTTTGTATCAGAGCTAAATTAAATGTCAAACTTCATACAGAACGATGATAAAATCTGAAATGTTTTAAAATCAAACATGCTCCGATATCAAAATAAAAGCTTGCTGAAAAGAGAATTTTACACAAAGTATTTTAAAAAAGGAGATTAGTGACTCAAAAGTCATAAAAGACGGCAGCGATTTAAGCACAGAACATTACTGGATATATCTTTAAGCAATTGCTTTCACGTTATAAAAAAAATAAACACTAAACAGTTCAGGTGAAACTATTTACAGGCTCGATAAAAAGGTCAAAATAAATTAAGGAAACGGCAGGAAGTGTGGCGCCGACAGCTTCCTGAGCGGTCCATCTTTGTCCGGTTGGACTGGAGCTGAAGGGTTTCAGCTGGAGCTGCAACAAGAACATACGACGAGGTTAAAGTTGAAACGAGGTCCGGGGACGAGGTGTGGACCACGTGGTTTACCTGTCGGCGGCGTCCCGCTCGGCCTCGGCGCCGCCGTCGGTTTTAAACCCAGACGCTCGAAGTTTAACAGGATCTGCAGACACGATTTGTTTTTAGCTGTGAAACGCCCGACTCCAAGGACGATGGGACTTTGTGTAAAACGTAAACATTAACAGAACTTCATTACTTCAGTCACAACGGAACGTAAACGTATTAAATATTTAAATTAAAAATGTTCCATATGACGGAAAAAACACCTGCTGCGGTCAACTCAGAACCAAAGTTCATTTCAAATGAGCCGAAGAAAGTGGACTGATCGGGGAATTACTTTTTTTAAAGGCAGGACGACCATGAAGCCTTTTTCTTCCAATGCACAGTTAAACGCCTGCCTCTCTGATGATATGGGGGTGCATAAACAACAAAACCCGGTCTTAAAGTAAAGACCTTCTTTTTCTGTATTTTCCTAACAGAGCGCTTCACTCCCAGACTGCAGGTTTACTTGTGGTTCCTAGAGTTGTTAAAATGGGATGAAGATCTTTTGGTTCTCAGGCTCCTCTCTTGTGGAACCAACTTCCAGGTTCTGTCCATGAGGCTGACACATGGTCCAGTTTGAAGTCTTTCCTGTTTGATAAATCCTATAGTTGGGGTTGGCTTCGGTTTCCAGAGTTATCCCTAAGTTCTGCTGCTACTGATGGAGGACAAACTCACAGCTGTCTTCAGGTTTGTATCATTAACATGAGTCTTTCTTCACAGAGAAGCAACATCTAGACCATAGAATCTACACCTGGACCATGGAATCTACACCTGGACCATAGAATCTACACCTGGACCATGGAATCTACACCTGGACCATAGAATCTACACCTGGACCCACCTTGGATCCAGCGGATCTGCGTTGCCGGGCCATAGCCCTGCTCGTTCTTGGCGGCGATGCGGAAGACAACGGCCGGGCGGCAGGACAAGGAGCTGTCGATGTGGGCGTTAACCAGATGGGCGGAGCCAACCAAGCAGGACGTCTTGGTGCCGCGGTATATCCTGATGAAGGCCATCTGCCCCGGCCGCTCCGAGCCGGTGGAGCGGTTCTTCCTCACTGCCAGGTACATCGAGTACTCCAGGATCCGGCCCGAAGGCGACGACGGAGGGTTCCAGTTGATCTGGACCGAATCGTTGACCTTTGCAGAAATCGAAGATAACCAAGTTTGTAACGTTTAACTAGAAAACAAAAATGAAACAAACTTTTTTTTATTTTTTTTATCGCAAGTTGTTTTAAGAGTTGAACCATATTCTGGAAACAACGAAGAAACTCAAAGATGAAAAAAAGTCTCAACTCTGGACTTTCAAAAACTTTAAAGATTCTTTGGGGGGCACCTGGATCAGACATTCCTCCCATTGTTTCTTGAATGTAACTCCTTAGAACAAACGTTTCATCTGCTCTAACGTGTTTCACACCCACCGTCAAAAGCAACTAGTGTTTCTGCCTGTGTCTTTGTCTGTTAGCAAAATATCTCAGCCACCACCACACAAGTTTTAATCAAACTCCTAGAAATTATTCACTGGATGCACAACTACAGCTTACGGGAGTCAACTCAGTTCAAGATGGCTGCCACAGCAAACCTGAAAATAAAATAAAAATGACTAAGTCGTTGTGTGGTAGTAGCCGAGAACAGTTCACAACACACACTCTGAGGGCTACTTGTTAAAAATCATCTTCGACCTTTGATTCAGCCTCGCTCGTCGGAGTGAAGGTTTTCAAACATAAATACGTGATTTATAACTTTTTAGCCTCGACTGTGTTTTTGTCTCTTCTACAACCAATGAACGTCATCGACCCAGAATGCATTGCGTCGATAAAAAACGGTGACGACTTTAAGTGAAAAACCAAGAGATTAAAAAAAAAAAAACAAGGCATTTTTGTGAATAATGCGTCGTCACCTTTGAAATCTTGACGGCAGAGGGCGCTCCGGGGAAGCCGGGTTGGCAGGTTTTGAAGTCGCTGACGGGGCTGAAGTCTCCCTGACCGAAGCAGTTCAGACCCACTACTCTGAACCGGTACGTCTGACCCGGAACCAGCACCTGCTTCTCCCTGCCCTGGTAGTCCTGAGGTCCGGGCAGCCTCCTCTGAGGAGACGGAATAAGACGATCGGCGTCGGTTTTATTCAGAGCGTGTGCAGCTGTTTTTATCCTCACCTGTTTGGTGTTGGGGGATCTGACAGCCGACGTCACCTGGCTGCTGTCGGCAGGCAGGAAGTACTCGGTGACCTCACAGTACAGACTTTTAAACACGCCCACATCAAACCAAACCGCTCCACAGTCGACCTCAAGGTAGAAACAAACGCGTTTCATTCAGCTGAACCAAAACTGAACCAAACCTAGCTCGTGTTCAGAACTGACCGGATCCGTGCCGGCACCGGTTCCGTCCGCTCTGGTTTCATTTGAGCCGTTTGAAGATTTCACAGCTTTTCTCTGCTGCTCCGACGTCTCCTGGAAGTCAAAGAAAACTATTGTAATCAGCAGAACCAGCATCCGCTGCTCGTCACTTTGTAATTTCCTTTAAATCTTCTGTGTGGCAGCAGTTTAAAATAATGTGTCGGGCACTAGGACCGGGCGACGCTCTGCAGCTACGTGCTGAAAGGAAGAGCCCTTATTTAAAACAGAACAGACTCGGTGCAGAGTTCATGTGAAGATTTGAAGTTGAAAATAATAAAATTCACCACCTCACCATCAGAAGCTGGTGTGTGAGGCGGGACTTTTGTCTGGTGTGGTGGTCTGCAGCACAGGAGCACCACACGGCACCGTTCTATCACCCTCCCTTTTCACCGTGTACACAACCAACTTTTGAGACATCCAGAGGTTCTCCAAAGACTCTGCCACCGTAGATTGTGTGTCAGAGGGGAACAGAACCAGGAAAACAAAGGAGGCGGCCCACCTTCTGCTTCAGACTTAGGGGAAGGGACTAAAGGAGCTCCTTTAGTTAACGACTCAAACCCAAAGTGTAAAAATCAACGCTCTCGCAGGTCTTTCTTTCCGACTGCACGACGCTGCACATCTGTTCTTGTTTTCATCCCGTCAGTTTAATTCTGTTCCTCAGGATTATTGCAACTTCAGATCGTGTTTAATGTACCGTATTTTCCAGCGTATAAGTCGCATCAGTCCAAAAATGTCTCAAAGTGGAAAAATACATAAATAAGACGTTTCGGGGTATTTTACTTGTCAGTTGTCTCAAGTGAATGTTTGTGTCTGGGGGGGGTGGGGGGGTAGCGGTACTTGTCAAAACCTGGAGAGCCCTCTCGCGCCTCTAGCAGCTGCAGAATGAATGAAAGCGTCAGATGTCAGTCAATAAGAATATACAAGTCACAGGATTGACAAATTTATGAAAAAAACTGCGACTTATACACCGTAAAATACGGTACTTAATTTACATTTTATTTAATCTTAAATCACTCCTGACAGCGTCTTGTTACACCCCTACAAAATGCACATTTAAAATTATAGTTCTGTTAAAAAGTCTCAGTCCGTCCTAATTCACGTTTCCTTAAAGCAGTCACACATTTAATATTTTAAAGAGGTCTTCGTCAAGAGTTCTTGGGTCTTCCTGCAGAAGGTTTCAGTTTTTCTTCGGCTGCTTCTTCACCGTTTCTGTCTCAGTATCCGACTATTTTCAGATGCGTTATTTATTTGTTTTAAACACTTTCAGAGTTCCTTCCCTTCATCGTATTTTAAAGTTAAACCCAAACTTTCAGATTAGTTTTTTTGGTTACACCTACCCGAGCTGACGTTTTCTCTTCCTGACTAGCCGTTCCTTGGTGTTGAGGGTGGAGCGACGGGACACCTGGGAGTGAAGTTCACAGCTGAACAACACAAAGACTTGAGCATTTTATTGTTGCTTCTAGTCTCAGAACATCTGTTACCTCTACAAAGATCAACTATAAGCCCATTTTTTACTCTACGAAGTGACGATGTAAGAACAAATGTCTGCGTCCCGCTCACCTGCAGGATGTTCATTGTTCCTGCTCCGTCCATCTGGTCCTGTTGGCTCCACAGGTTTGGACCTCGGCGGAAACACCGGCTGGATCTGAAGGATGTAGCAGTCGGCAGCAGACAGGGGGCGCCACGCCACGTGAAGCATGCTGACGGTGGATTTGATGAGCAGCACGGCCTCTGGAGTAGCAGGTCGCTCTGACGGCAGAAAAGCAAACATCAGAATTTTGATTTTTTTTTTTTAATAAACTCTGCAGCTTTGGCTCCACTGCCCTCACCTGTCTCCAGGTACCAGAGGTCTTTGCAGCAGACCTGGTAGTTCCAGTTCTTGCGGAATCCATCTCGGCCGCTCCAAACGTAAAGCCTGGAGCCGACGTTGGTGGCGCAGTGTCCAGCCCTGGCTCTGGGCCAGCTGGCGTGCAGGTCGTCGCTCTGAGGGGCCTGGATCTGCAGCTGGACCTCCAGATCGTCCTGCTGCTCCGGGCCGGGCCTCTGCCAACACATGGTGTCTGCGACACAAACAGTTAGACGGCTGCTGGCCTCGACGAGTGACAAGCTTCAATCCTGACGCGAAGCATACTAACCCAGGTTCAGTACATTTAGGGAGTTCGTGCACATCCATTCAGTTTCGGATGAATTGTGTTTCTCCGACTCTGGAACGGGAACCCAGCCGCCGAAAACGTACATCCTGCAGACAAACACGACTCGAACTCTGGACTCGGCTGACGACACAAAATGATTAAACGAGTAAACCGTACTTGTTTCCAATGAGGCTGGCAGAGTGAAGACTTCTGGGAAGAGGGGCGGGGCCTCTCGTTGCAGGGGATGACCAAACCATTGAGCCTGACAGACGCAATAAATAAATAAAAAACACAAATCAAAAATTAAATCAAGTGAGCATAAAAAAATAAAGATGGTTAACGATGAAGGGCCTACTGAGATCCAGCTGCCAGAAGTCGTTCAGCCGACATCCTTCCATCCCTCCAAAGATGAAAAGCTTTGAGGAGCCGAGACCGGCGTGGGCCACAGCGGCGTGGGACTCTCGTGCACAGGGACCGGCTCCTTTCGTCTCTGGGACGTTCCAGCCTCGCACGCCCGTCGATGCCTGCAGCTCCAGCTCATACAGATCCCCCAAGTACCTAAAACCACAATAAAAATCAAACTGACAGCCAAAAACTACAAAACCAGGGCACAGCTAGGCCTGTCTCGATAACAAATGTTGCTGGGCGATTAATTGTCTCAGAAATTATTGCGATAAACGATAATATTGTTTGAAATTTGACAATAATTAGTAATTATTGTCAAATCTAAGAAGAAATGTTGGTTAATTTTGTATGTAGTACCTTTTTTGACCACTGGATGGCAGTATAAGACTGTTTGAAGCGAAGGATGGATAGTGAGGGAGCGAGCAGCGTGTCTCTTTAAGAAAAATGAGAGGGAGGCCCCTTGACGTGACGTGGGCTGTCTCTTGTTCTTGTTTTTCGATTCTCAAAATGGTGGACACTCAGTGTGGTTTCAGATCTTTAGCATTTGTCACACAAAGCTTTTAATAAAAAAAAATCAGCAAACAAGTTCTCAGCTTCTTTTTGCAAAGAAAAACAACTTTTTACACGAAGGCACGTGTTGCAGCTTCGACAAGACGGTCACAAAAACGTGATTTTGGATCGTTAAAACTGATTTTGAAGAGAAAACAGAAATGGAGGGGTCAGTGAAGAACACCAGAGTTGAGCCTTTTGTCATCCAGTGTCTTCAGTAGAAAGAGAGACGAAGAAACGATAAAGCCGATAAATGAAAACGAGGTCGATAATTTTTATTTATCATGCGATTGATTGATTTATTGTTTATCGCGACAGGCCTAGGCACAAGCCATCGAAACAATTCTGTCTTCATCTAGAGATTAAACAAATCGCACACATTGACTTGAGCCTCTGTACACACAATTCAGTTGTCCAGAACTACTTAACTTGTGTTTTCTGAGCTGCAGGATTTCCTCAGTACCTTGGTACATTACCGTGGGGGTCCTCGCTGTCGTTGGCCAACCCCCCAAACAGGTAACACTTGTTGCCCAGGAGAGTGAAGCTGTGGCCGATCCGCGGGCAGGGAGACGAGCCGGTTCTAGGCGCTCTCGGCTTCAGCTTCTTCCACAGCCACCGACTGGCCTGAGGAGCAGAAACCAGAGCAGGGACGTGAAACGAATCAGAACCGTGGCTTCTATTTCAATCGTTTTCCTCTAAATCATCACAAAACCCGTATAACTGACAAAAATAACCTATTGACATAATTCTGACGTGTTTTTAAAATTCAAGCACGCTCCCTTCTTCCTTGAGTCAGTTTTTTATGTGTTTATATGAGAAGCGGTTACAAAACAGATTATTTCTTTACCTTCGTATGAAACAAAAGTGAGGAACTTTTAGTTTGCGTAAGGACTGGACCTTTATTAATAAATCATTTAGACCCCACAGGCAGATTTGGAAGCATCGGATGTTTTGTTAAAATGAAATACTTGCTGTATTTGTACAAAAATTCGTAAATATTCATAAATATTTTGATATTTTCTTATTTGTTGAAATGTTATCAATCCAGCATACACTGCTTACATCATAAAACATGACATTTAAAACAATAATAAAAATTCGTTGTGAAAAAAATACATTTTATGGAGCCCTAAAATAAAACGTACTGAACAATCTGAATACTATGTTGAATATTTTAGGGAAGGTTCAACGTTCACTTTCTTTACACCCATCAATGAACGATCGTGATTACGATTTTCTCCACAATCCTGCAGCCTTAATCTGGATCTGAACATTAATATTTGTTTCTAACAAAGTTGAGTCAGGTCCTCTGGACTGATTCTTATTTGTTGAAATGTTTTGTTCAGTCTGAAGAAGTCTTTTGGACAAAATACTGAACGTTTAAACAAAGAAGAATCCGTCCAGAGGACTTGACTCAACATTAATCTACCTGGATTATCAAGCAGCATCAGGACATTACTGTGTGTCCCAGCTCCGGAGTTTGAGATGAAGCCGTGTTTCACCTGAAGCTCGTAGAGGCTGTTGGTGTATTTCCCGTACTCCACCATGCCGCCGAAGACCAGGATCCGAGTGCCGTCGCAGACGAAGCCGTGAGCAGCACAGCCTGGTGGGATGTCGCCCCTCACCGCTGGGAGAAACCACTGCCTCGAAACTGGAAGATCAAGCAGGAATCAGATGTCAAAGCAGCAAAACACCCGAGTAGAGTTCACGTAAAGGATTTAAAAAGCTAAAAATAGAAATACTACACTGAAATATAAACAGGGAGCACATATTCTGTTGTAGTGTGGCGAACCAAATGTGACAAAAACACAAATAAAATGGTATTTTACATTTTAATGTCACGATGAGTTTTCTTGTGAGATCTGCATCACTCGCATTTTATCAAAATATAAAGTATTGTGAATTGCTAAAAATAAATGGTATCATGAACAGGTGTTTTGCTTTTTATAGCAGTAAAGTACGTTTAAATTTGTAAGATTTATTGCTAAGCTTTTTATGTAGAAATTAGTAGTGAAGCTGCTGTTGTTACGACGCATTGTTTTACATTACTAGTGTTCAGTTTGTGACGATGAAGTTTAGTTAAACTTGATAAATAAAATTCTTTATCTCATGAACTTAAAACGCTTCAAAGACACGACTTAGAAATTTAAAAATAAGTAGACAATTTAACAAATAATTTAGTTGAAAAGCGTAATACTGACAACAGTTTGTGTATTTAATTGTTTTTTGTAAGTAAACAACAAATCACGAATGAAAATATCCTGCTCACTTCCATCTGAAAGATGCTAAAAACATTAGCAGCTAACTGGCTAGCTAGCGCTAAGCTAGCTGTAGCTTACCGGTGTTGTAAACATGGAGGTCCTCCGCTATCCCTTCGTTTCCGCCGCCGAAAACAATGATGAGTTCGCGGATTGCAGCCGCTCGGTGTCCGTGTCTGGACCGCGGAGTCACTCCGGTAACCGAATGCACTTTTCTCCATTGCGGCTCCTCGACACCGTCGCTCATTTTTGGTGAAGGAGCCTAAACTTTCGCGCTTCCGATGTTAGGTGGGCGGGGCACAGGTGGAACAGGGGCCAGAGATGAAGAAAAAAAACGAAGATGTCTCACTTCGGTAGAATTTTATTTATTTATTTTATTTTCAAGGAGTTTGAAAATGAAAAGTTAAAAGTCACAACTTGAAGAGTTATAAATAATACAAATAATTTAGGCTGCTCATAAAAATAACCAAATAGATAAACAAAGATTTATTAATTATTAATTAATAATAATTGGTAATATAATAAATATACGATATGTCGTAAATAAAAACATTAGGATACTATTTTTTATAAGCGTTTTCTATTGGGCAGGTTTTATTGTACAATTATCTGGCCATTTGAAGGCATTTTATATTAAACATTAGTTTAATTTGATATTAGACAAGTGTTGATTTTTTTCAAATCCTTTATTACAACAATGACAACAAGAAAAAAAAAACAGAACAAGAAGAAGAAACAAAAAAAAACAACTATAGGAAAACCAATTATGAAAAAGTTTAAAGGTACTCACAGCAAAGTCAGAAATACTGAACAAGAAACCAACAAAATCCAAACATTTTCCCCTCGTATGTTTGTTATGTATCCTTAAATTAAAAATTTTAATAAAATTTACAACTTGTTGCCAACTTAGTGTTTGTTTATCCACAAAACAGGCAAAGTGATAGAAACGTACTATTTGTTTAGCTACACACAAGCCTCGAGGTTTTTATTTATTTATTTCAAAGTATTTGTTTTTATTGAGTGCGTACCCGCATCTCAGGGTTAGAACATCTGGAAAACCGCTGGAGTAAACTTCTTCTGTTTTCATGCTTTGATGCAAGTTTTAACTAAATAAATATTTATCTTTAAATAATCCACTAAATTCAGTGTTTTAAGGAAACTTTCTCATATTTGATCATTTACAGGATCCTTTGAACGCAACAGTCAACTCGATATAATTCATATGCTGCACGTGGATACAATGAAATCCATAATTGGGCAATTTTAATGTACCGGAAGGTTAGTGTGCGTGTGCGCAGAAACAGGAACACCTCCTGGTGAGCAGGAAGAGAAGAAGGACGTCAGTTGTCAATTTGTGTGTGCGCGTGTGTGCGCGCCAGAGGGGAATGCTCCAGAGGAAGTGCGCCCGTTCTCCGTCTGCGCCTCCTGACTTCCTGCTCTGAAGCAGGAGAGAGAAAAAGCTGCGGGTCTGCTTTCAGTCCGCGGGGCAGCAGCAGCAGCAGCAGCAGCAGCAGCATGGACCCCCATCCCCACGACACACACACACCAACACACACACACCACTTTAGGTAAACTCAGAAGGCGCGTGGACGGGCAGACGGACGCACGGAGGAGCAGCGGCCGACCACAGTTGGGTAGGTGCCAACTTTCTGACTGTAACTTGCAAAATAAAACAAATTAACCTAAAACGATTTGGTCAATAAAACAACAGAACCCCTAAATGGTCCAAATAAAGAGCGTCAACTTGAAAAGTGCATCCAAGCCGCGCGTAAAAGGTTAAATCTGCGCGTAAAAAGGTGCCAAACGCGCGTAAAGCAAGCTGCGTTTTCAACGTTTATATTTATCTGAAGAATAAAATGAGTTAAGGCAGGTCAGGATTCAAAGAGGGGGGGTTTAAAAATCCACGGTGGCTCCTTTAAAATCCTGCAGCAGACTTTCTGGTTTGTCTGGAGCTGCAGACTAATTGCCACGCGCTTCCGGATTGAAGCTGGCAGCAGACAACATGTTGAAAATGAGTCAGTGACTGGTGGAAAACAAAGAAACGTTTGAGTTCCGCACACACACGCGCGCGCGCGCACACACACAGAGGGGCGTACTTTCAAATATAAGGGGCAACATGGAAACTTGTGGGCTGGTTCTGCTGGACGGATGAAAAAACTAATTTGATAACATTTCAAAGAAGCGGTGGATTATTTAGACTTGTTGGGCATCATGAAGACAAAAAGTTCTCACAGTGACGAGAAAACACAAAACAAATCCAGTACCTGTGATGTCTGATTAAATAAAAATATACAGCTACTTTCACCTTTTTTAGACCAAAAACCAAGCAGTAGATGTGTGTGTGTCCGTTTGTGTTGCCCTGTAAGGCCCATTTCTCCAACACACACTGTGAGGACCAGCTCCGTATGGGGCCCAGAGCCCGGCCCCATACGGAGCTGTGGGTCAGGGTCAGGGTCAGGGTATAGAAATGAATGGAAGTCAATGCAACGTCCCTATAAAGATAGAAAGACAAACTGTGTGTGTGCACATGCCCTCCACATCTGTTGGGTGTTAACGGATCTTTATCCAAATAAAAAACAGAATGTGGACAAATGTTGCCGGTGCTTCCTGCTGACAGGAAGTCCTGAAGAGCCTTTCACCGGGAATGACGCCCTGAAGCTGAATGACAGGAAGTCCTCCTTTACACAGAGACATCAGTTCCTCTATCAACACACACACACACAGGAAACAGGAAGTGAGAGCAGTTGTGTGCTCGTGGTGTTGTTGGGTCATTGTTTGCTCTTTGAGGTTTCCTTGTTTTAAATCGTTTCTTCTCTGAGCTCCATCATCCGTGAACTTCATGCTGCTGTTTTGAAGCAACAGGCTTCCAGGTGAACATGTCGGCGAGGGCCGCGCTCGTCTCGGCAGACCCGCTGACCACATCCTGCTTCGTCACCATGGAAACATCTGAAAGTCATTCGTTGTCTGCTCGTGGCACAGACTCTGATGTGCACGCTTGGATGAGAAAAACAAAATACAACTAGACAAATTACATTTCCTGTGAAAATGCAGTGTGAATGCTTGTTGCTAAAGAACTTGCTGAAAAACAGCTGAAATTACACAAAAATGCTGAAAAAAAAGTAGCTGAAAAGGTAGAACAAGCTGAATTTAGCAGAAGAAAGCAGAAAGGACACATATTTGCTGAATTGTGTTTAAATAAGCAGAAACAAGCACAAAAATTAGGAAATTGGCTCAAAAATGCTGAATTTAGCTGAAAAGTAGCTGAAAAAGCTGAAAGAAGATTGAATTACCACTACTAAGTGCTTCCACTTAGTAACTTCCACTACTAAATAGAAGGAGCTGAAATGAGCTAATATATATAATTAGCTGAAAAACAAAATTTAGCACAAAACAGCTAAATAGTAGCTGAAATTGCAGAAACAGCTGAAACTAGCAGACAAAAGCTGAAAGCAACACAACAAGCTGAAATTAGCAGAAAGAAGTTAATTAGGCTGGCAGAAATTACCATGAAATTTATCTGAAAACAGCTGAAATTAGCTTAAAAAATGCTAAAAAAAAATATATAGCTGAAAAGATTAAATTAGCAGAAGAAAGCAGAAAGAACATGTTTGCTGAAAGAAGCAGAAATGAGCACAAAAATGTGGAAACTATTTGAGAAAAAAAACAACCTGAAATTAGCAAAAAAACGGATGAAAAGTAGCTACAAAAGCAGAAAGAAGCCTAAAATACCAGAAGGAAATGGATAGAGCACATTTTGCTTAATTAGGCTGAAACAAGTGCAAAATTGTGGAATTAGCCACAAAAAAGCTCAAATTAGCATAAAAACAGCTAAATAGTAGCTGAAATAGCCGAAAATGCTGAAACTTGTAAGCTGAAAGGAGCATAATAAGCTGAAATTGGCAGAAAGAAGTTAGAAAAGGCACAAAAATGTTCTAGTTAGCAGAAATAATCTGAAAGGCGTACAAAACAGCTAAAAGAAACACACCAGAATTTAAATGAAAATAGCTGAAGAAAGTTAAAATTTGCAGAAGGAAGCTGAAAGAAGCTGAAGCAGAACAAAATGTGAAAGGAGCAGTAAAAGGTTGTAAACAGAGCTAAAGATTTGAAGGATGGAAAATGAGCTCAATTCATTTTCTATGAGGAAAAAATGTCAGAAAAGGCTAAATATTCCAAAAAAGCTAAAGTTGCACAAAAAAACAAAAGTCACAGCAGGATTGTCCTGAAAGAGCTGAACGTTTTATGATTTGTTGAAACAGATAAAAACGAACAGAAGAAAACTGGATCAGTGGAGTGAAAGTTTCATAAACATTCACTCAGTTTGATACAACCTGAACTCTGACAAAGTGTAAAAACCACAAGAGAAACTAAATCTGGTAAACTCTGATTTTATTCACAACGAAACAAGAAACAAACAATTAAACTAAGAAATTGTAGCGTTTAAAACACAAACGGTTCATTTAGAGTTTGAAGCAGCAGCACGTCTGTAAAGTTGCTCCCAGAAGGTAAAAGGAGCTGCAGGAGCTCTTTGAACGGACCCGGTTCGTTGCCAGGTCAGACAGAGGACCCGGCTGGAGAAGAGACTCGTGGAGAGGCTGAAGCTCTTAGAAGTAAAGACGGGCGGAGGTTCAGCTGTCTGTGGAAAACTGCGTCTAAAACAGGAACCATTTCAAAATAAAGGTCCTTAATAGAACATCTGGAACACTTTGATGGTCTCATCATCTACAGATGAGAAGAATCTGTAGAAACCTCTGAGCTCACAGGCTGAAGGTCCATGTTGGAGGGTCGTGGTCTTCAGGACCTCAGGGGCCGCTCCACTAAAACCAGTTCAGGTTCTGGTCTGGACTCAGGAACTCTTCCACAGATCACTGTCAGTTCATTCACAGGATGCTGCTTAAAGCTCTATCAGGCAAACAAGAAACCAGATGTGAACACCAGCCAGAACCGCTGCCGTCTCCTCTGGACCAGAGCTCCTTTCAAACGGACTGAGCTGAAGTCCAGAACTGTTCTGAGGTCAGACGGGTCCAAATCTGAGATTCTGTTGGGAAACCACGAGCACCACATCCTCAGCGCACAGTTCAAGAGGCTGCCTCTCTGATGGTATGGGGGTACATTAGTGCCTCTGGTACGAGCAGCTTACACATCTGGAAAGACTCCATCAGTCCAGAAACGTATCTACAGGTTTTAGAACATCTGCTCCCATCCAGGATGTGGAACAGCTGGAGTCTTCCATCGGACCAGAGCAGGACAACATTCCCTCCAGAACCTCAAACATCTGGTCTCCTCAGGTCCTCCAGAACCTCTAACATCTGGTCTCCTCAAGTCATCCAGAACCACCAACATCTGGTCTCAGGTCCTCCAGAACCACCAACATCTGGTCTCCTCAGGTCCTCCAGAACCTCAATCATCTGGTCTCCTCAGGTCCTCCAGAACCTCTAACATCTGGTCTCCT
>NC_056519.1:3529585-3531509 GCF_014905685.2 Nematolebias whitei | reverse complement strand
GGTCCTCCAGAACCTCTAACATCTGGTCTCCTCAGGTCCTCCAGAACTTCCAACATCTGATCTCCTCAGATCCTGGACATTGTTAAAAGAAGAGGAGATGTTCCTCAGAGGGGAACGGACCTGGAACAACTTTGGAAGGACGTGTTGCTGCCGTCAGAATAAAAATAATTTAATTTTTTCTCACGGAGTCCAACGCTCTCAGCTGAAGATGTTGAACACAGTCCCAGTTCTGAAAAGTTGGGTTGTTGTAGAACTCGTGGGTCAGAGCTTCAGACACGTCAGGAGATCATCTTCTGTGGGGGTTTGAGCAGGACGTAACGTTGGAGAACGTTGTGTGTGTGTGTGTGTCGCTCCAGCCTGGACTCGTTTCTTCTCTGCTCTCTCTGCAGGTCGTTGTGCCGTCATGGAGAGCTCCATCACGCTCTGGCAGTTCCTGCTGCAGCTGCTGCTCGACCAGAGCCACAAACATCTCATCTGCTGGACCTCCAACGACGGTGAGTTCAAGCTGCTCAAGTCCGAGGAGGTGGCCAAGCTGTGGGGGCTGCGCAAGAACAAGACCAACATGAACTACGACAAGCTGAGCCGGGCGCTGCGCTACTACTACGACAAGGTAGGTCACCTGTCCAGAAGGTGGTCTCCAGGGATCATCTCCGTCTCACCCTGTCCTCTGCACACAGGACACTTGTTGTCCACTTCACTGCTTTTTAAAACAAACTAATATGCGAGACGTGTGGACCTTCAGTGTGTTTAAAGGGGACAGGTAGTCACAGGACTGACTGGTGTCATGGTGTGTAACACATGGACTGAGTGATCATTAACGTGATGAAGTTAAAGACCAGAAGATCATCTCCAGCCGGCTGAAGGTTCCTCTGACTGCAGCTGCTCACATTATTTAGGACTTTAAGGTCCACAGAACTGGAGACAACCTCCCTGGACGTGTCCACAAGAGGACAAATGAAGAGACGGATTATACGAACGATAACCAAAGAGTCCAGAACAAATTCTGAAGAGGTTGGAGGTGAACTCCAAGGTCAGAGGTCACACCATCGATGGACTTAATGGAAGACGACTGAGGACGTCATAAAATATGAGATGAGAATTTATTAAACTGAATATTGAGAAGACACAAGGAGAATGTCTTCTGGACAGATGAGACAAAACTGGAGCTTCTTAAAAACAAGTCCCTTCAGCTCAGTGTCCACAGACCCACAACTGAAACCGAACCCTGCGGTGGACCATGGAGGAGGTTCTGTTCTGGGTACAATCAAACCTTAAGACTATCGAGGCGTTTGGTGTCCTTTGCAGCTCCTGGGTCCTCCAACAGGATAATGACCCAAAACACAGAAGAACGGGTCAGAACCAAACATTGGACCGTTCTGAAGTGTCCCTGATCTAGAATCTATTGATCATCTGTGGAAGGAGCTGAAACATCTGGAAAAGGAACCCTTCACACCTGAGACAGCTGGAGCAGACTAATCAGGAGGAGTGGACCAGAACTTTACTACGTGTCTTTTATGTTTGTGAAAGTTCCTGTAAAGTGCCCTGAGACAACTTTGTTGTGATTTGGTGCTAAATAAATAAACTGAATTGAACTGAATATCTGTGGACAGGCGGACCAGAACACCTGTGGACAGGTGGACCAGGACACCTGTGGACAGGTGGACCAGGACACCTGTGGACAGGCGGACCAGGACACCTGTGGACAGGTGGACCAGAACACCTGTGGACAGGCGGACCAGAACACCTGTGGACAGGCGAACCAGAACACCTGTGGACAGGCTGACCAGAACACTTGAGGACAGGCGGACCAGAACACCTGTCCACAGGCAGACCAGAACACCTGTCCACAGGCAGACCAGAACACCTGTGGATAGGTGGACCAGAACACCTGTGGATAGGTGGACCAGAACACCTGTCCACAGGC
>NC_056519.1:3501154-3529575 GCF_014905685.2 Nematolebias whitei | reverse complement strand
GACCAGAACACCTGTCCACAGGCGGACCAGAACACCTGTCCACAGGCGGACCAGAACACCTGTCCACAGGCAGACCAGAACACCTGTCCACAGGCGGACCAGAACACCTGTCCACAGGCGGACCAGAACACCTGTCCACAGGTGGACCAGGACACCTGTGGACAGGAGGACCAGAACACCTGTCCACAGGCGGACCAGGACACCTGTGGAAAGGTGGTGGACCAGGACACCTGTGGACAGGCGGACCAGGACACCTGTGGACAGGCGGACCAGGACACCTGTGGACAGGTGGACCAGAACACCTGTGGACAGGTGGACCAGAACACCTGTGGACAGGCGGACCAGAACACCTGTGGACAGGCGGACCAGAACACCTGTCCACAGGCAGACCAGAACACCTGTCCACAGGCAGACCAGAACACCTGTGGATAGGTGGACCAGAACACCTGTCCACAGGCAGACCAGAACACCTGTCCACAGGCAGACCAGAACACCTGTCCACAGGCGGACCAGAACACCTGTCCACAGGCGGACCAGAACACCTGTTCACAGGCGGACCAGAACACCTGTCCACAGGTGGACCAGGACACCTGTGGACAGGAGGACCAGAACACCTGTCCACAGGCGGACCAGGACACCTGTGGACAGGTGGTGGACCAGGACACCTGTGGACAGGTGGTGGACCAGGACACCTGTGGACAGGAGGACCAGAACACCTGTGGACAGGAGGACCAGAACACCTGTCCACAGGCGGACCAGAACACTTGTGGACAGGTGGTGGACCAGGACACTTGTGGACAGGTGGTGGACCAGGACACCTGTGGACAGGTGTTGGACCAGAACACCTGTGGACAGGTACAGAAGTGTCAGAGTTACAGATGTCAGTTGGTTGTTGTCTCAAAAGTTTGTGCATTAAAATATAAAATCAGGAGTTTCAGTTTCAGTATTTAATTTTAATTTTTATTTTGTCTGAGTTTCATTTGTTGACTTCCAGTAAATTTTTCCGTTTGTCAGTTTTTGTGGTTCTTGAACAAAACGAACGGATTCGTCTCCGTCTGCACCTCCAGCGTCTCTCTGCTCTTCACTGACGTCCGATTCTTTCTGCAGAACATCGTCAAGAAGGTGATCGGCCAGAAGTTCGTCTACAGGTTCGTGTCGTTCCCGGACATCCTGAAGATGGACCCTGCTGCGGTGGAGTCGGGTCGCAGCGCAGAGGAGACCGGGGGGGCGACGTTGGAGCCTGAGGCTGAAGACAAGGACGACGTTGAGACGGAGCAACACCTCCGCTCCGGGCTTTACTCCTCTCTCACCACGAGCTCCTTAAACCGGCCGATCAAAGCCGAGCCTGGATCTGATCGCCATGACGACAGCTCCTCCGTCATCCAGTACGTGACCAACGATGGCCGCTCCTCCTCTCGGTCCGCTGAGAGCTTCGCACGGTCTCCTCGGCTAGCCAGCCCTTCGTCGCTGCCACGAAGCCCCGCCCACAGGTGGACGAAGGGGCGGGGCCAGTGTCCAGATACGGACGAGTCCAACTGTCAGCCTTTGAACTTGTCGTACGGTCAGCGGGAGAAGCTGCAGAGCTCAGTCACACCAGAGAGGAGAGCGCTGAGCAAAGGCAGGAAACCCAAAGGCTTGGAGATCTCCGCCTCCTCGCTCCTCCTGACAGGAAGTGACCTCGTCTCCATCGCCCTCAACAGCCCGGCCCTCCCCTCCGGCTCTCTCACACCTGCCTTTCTTACTGCACAGGTACAACCATTACACGGGTGCTGGCCCCACTGAACCCCCTCAAAGTGCGTGCAGACAAACGAGGAGAGATTTGGGATGCAGGAAGTCAGACAGGGACGGGGTGGAGAGGGGAGGGGACGGAGGGAGGGAGGGAGGGAGGAGGTTTAAGTGGATCCACATGTTCCTGACGTTCTGGCAGCAGGGCCGACTCCTTCCAGACATTCAGCCGAGGTTCTGATCCAGACTGAGTGATCTCACCCCACCGAGCTTAAACCACAGACACAAACAATCATCCCCTCGATGTGGCAAAACATTTTTTTTAAAGATTTGTTCATTTGTTTCCAAGGTGAAGTCAGAGGACTTGCGCTTCAGCACGAGTGCTTTTTGCTGAACAATTGTTGCTGAAAGCTGCTGAAAAAGTTTCTTCGCTAAAACGTTAACGCAAGATAAGTTTGATTTGCCAAGAGAAGGAGCTTAAAAGCAGAAAACAGCAGAAATGTAGCAGAATAAACTGAACTAGGCGGAGAGGCTGAATAATCTGAAATTAGCAAATAAATAAATAAATAAATAAATAAATAAACTGAGCAAAAAAAAAAAAGAAGGATGAAAAATCTAAAACAAAATATGCTGAAAGGAGAATAAAAAGTAGCTGAAAAGACTGAAATTAGCAGATAGAAGCCAAAAGGAGCAGAAAAATAGCTGAAACGAGAAGTAAAAAGTCTCAAACAGCTAAAAATGTTCGCAGGACCTGAAGAGATCCGTTCATTTTCAATGAGAAAAACATGGCCGAAAAGGCTAACTATTTCAAAAGTTACAATTGCACAAATACCAAACGTCAGAGCAGGAATGTCCTGAAGGAGCCGAACGTTTTGAAGTATGATTTGTTGAAACAGGACAAAGATTACAGAACGAGTTACGTGTTCAAACCGTACGTAAGAAAAGCTGAGAGCGGTTCAGAAACATTCAGACAAGTTCTGAACCTGAAGTCACGTCCCGTGTGCTCGCTGCGGCTCCAAGGTCCAGTTTGACGGTTTCTGTTCAGGACAGGAAGCAGATCCCAGATCAGTTCAATCGACTTCAGCAAACACAAAAGCGACAATAACTCCGTTAGTTTTCAGCGTATTGAGTTTACACACATTACATCAGGTTCACTGTAGGCCCTGATGGGAATTCCTTCAAGAAATGCTGGTTTCACCGTGTTTGCAGAGGTGAAACTAAAAAAACACATGATCACCCATCTTCCATGGCGTGGGGGATAATATCAGCTCAGCTCAAATCTGACATTTAGACCGGATCAGGGTTATAAACAACATCCAGCTGTTTTTACAGTTCACAGTCAGCACTTTAACGTCTAAAGCAGGCGTGGCCAACACACGGCTCAAGGGCCAAAAGTGGCCCATGGACAATCTCTTTCTGGCCAGAAGATAGGCTAAAACTTTTTTCTTTTCTTTTATTTAAGCTGATCTGAACTTTTGGGACTCCCAAAAGCAAACATGCAACATTTGACTTGCAAAATTTATCTAACAAACAAGAGCCAGGTTTTATCAAACATGCAAACTGTGCTACAACTCAAAAAAGCCAAGAAAACAGTTCCAGATTATCTGCCTTTAAATATAAGATAAGATAAGATAGAACTTTATTGATCCTGCAGGAAATTGTTGTGCCAGAGTTTCAGTACAAAGGAACGTACACGAGGAATCACACAAGATTTTAAAAAATAACAGAGAATATATAAATACCAACAATTAAGGTCTAAAACAGGTCCGGTACAGACAGACACATTATGGCTCTCTGGAAAACATGCTGCACACCCCTGGACTAAAGGGACCAGGGCCCACCTGAAAACCAGTTTTTACAAGACTTCCTTATAGATTGTTGCACGGCTAATCTTGATTTGAGTAATTTATCAAGGTTAAGTCAGATCCTCTGGACGTATTCTTCTTTATTGAGCATGGGGCCGCGTAACTAGTTAGCATGCCGGAGTCTCAATAACAATGTTCTGGAGTCTTGATAACGATATTCTCGAGTCTCAATGACGATATGCTGAAGTCTCTGTAGCGATATTCCTACGATTCCAATAACGGTCGAGACTCTGGCAAGCTGACTACTTACACGGCCCCGTGCTCAACAAAAAGTAATCTGTCCATAGAACCCGACTTAACCTTGATAGATTTTTCTACCTGGATTATTGAGCATCAGGACATTGATATGAGCAAATGTATCCATGTAGCAAACCCAAACCTAGAAATATTAAAGTAAAAAACGAGTCATAGAACAAGTTGTTTCACCTTCAGATTTGAGCTCCTAGTTGTTGAAGAGAAAAAAAAAATCCTCATCTCATATTTAATTTAATTGTGTTTTGGTCTATCCAGACTCCATCTGGTCTGTTACTCACTCCCAGCCCTCTGCTCTCCAACCTCCACTTCTGGTCCAACCTGAGTCCAGTTGGACCTCTGAGCCCCGCCCAACTGCAAAACCACGCTCAGCGTTTCCAGGTAATGCTCGTCATCAGTTTGTGTTGCCCTGAAAGTGCTCTCCTTGTGCATTTGTACTTCTTTGAGGCACCAATCAGTTCCTGCGCGCCTCCATAAGGACTTTCTTGTCCAAACGTGGGAGGAGCTGTGCTCAGATAAGACCACAGTTGAACTTTTTGGCCATCACCATGTTTGGGTTAAACCTACCAACTCTCATGGTGCTGAGAACACCATCCCCACTGTGAAGCACGGTGGCGGCAGCATCATGCTGTGGGGATGTTTTTCATCAGCAAAACTGGGAAACAAGTCAGAATTCAGGGAAAGATATAAGGCACAAAACAGAAATCTTTGAAAGGAATTTGGTGTTTGATAGATTTTTGAAGCTGGGACCAAGGGCCATCTTCCAGCAGGACAAGGACTCTGAAAACTGGTTTAAGGAGAACCAGTTAAAGGTCCAGGAATGGGCCAATCAAAACCCAAGTTTTAGAGTATCTGATTTGATTCACAGTGCTGGATATAAGCAGAAACCAGTCCAAACTGAAGGACACAATCTCTAAGAAATAATTTTAAACTTCAACTTGTAAGGTCAAAAAATAGAGGACGTTCATACATTTTATAACATTTGCACTTCAATATTTCCTGAATATTAAAAGATAAAAAAGAACCAAAAGAGGATTTCTTAAATGAAATGTGTTAAATGCTACAATTTGTGGTTATGTTTACATCTACCTGTGCTCCTGCAGTTCCCCACGCTGCTGAATGGACATTTTCCTGTAGCTCCACCCAGCGTGGACGCTCCTCCTCTGCTGCTGTCCTCCACGTCCCACAAGTCCTGATGCCAGCCTCGGCCTTCTGAGCAAACTGGAGCTGCAAGTTGCTGAGCTCGACCAGATCAGTACAGACCAAAGAGTCATTGAACTTAAATGAACTAAAGTCGACTTGGACTCTTGAAGTTACATTTTGATTTGAGATCTTTATTCCAGAAGATGGAGCTTCAGTCTGAAACTTAGTAGGGATCATCTTCTATTTGTTTCAGGGTTATCCTGAAATCTCTGAACTTCTTCGAACGTAATGAAACCAACTGGAGGTCTGACCTCATGATCTCCTTTTTTTAACTCGGTCACAAAAAACCTGCTTGTATAATTTGAACGCCAGCTGCCAATTTGAGCATCGAGGCATCCGAGTCAGATGAAGATCTGATGAAATCCTCAACTTCGTTTTGGAAAAAACTAAATCTCATTGAGCCAGAAGAGTTAACAGGTGTGATCAAGAACTGTGGAAACTCCCCCTAACCTACCAAAACCAGATGCCTGAGCCAAGATCCACAGGACCGATTAGAGTAGAATGAGTCAATAGATTTATATTACCACAACTTTGTTTGTTTATTGTGCTATATTAATTTTTTTTTGTGGCCCAAAATTTAGTATTCTACACATTTTTAAGTTTATATGATAAAAATCTTAATACAAGCAAACACAAGGTTGCTAGAGGTCCTGGTAGGTCAACTGAGTAACATTTGAAGAACAAAATGGCAGTTTCCCGCTACTTTTAATTTTCAAGCTAAGCTAAGCTAACTGGTTTCAACTTCCTATTTATAACATGTTTGTTTTATTTACAAGCTGAAAATTCAAATCACGTGTCCTAAAATCTTAAAGAAACTATCTAAACTTCTTGTTTGGGACCATAACTGGATAATAAGAAGCAATGGAAACAAATATATTGAGAGTAAAGATACACCTTTTTCCCGCTCTTTTTAGTTAACACAATAACTTTATTGTGAAGGTTTTTACCATATTGAATGTTGTAGAACTCAGGATTTAGGTTGGGTTTCTTTTGGTTAAGTACAAAAGTTTGTTTTTAAGATGAACCACAAACAACTCCTAGCAATGTGCCTGCTAGCCAGAGGATTCAAGAGACATCGTTTCTCCACATTTATTTCTGTATTTTTCTTATGTGCTAAAGTGCTGTAATTTTGAAGGTAAGGTTTGTTCATTTTGCAGTGCCGTTTTGTGGAAAGTTTATGGATAATTAATAGTTTATTTGGTGAAAATAGCTTTTTGAATAACTTCAGTTTAGAGAGATAGTTTAACTCTGACCGGATCAACAAGCTAATGGCTAGTCTGAGCGAGGCTAAGTCCAAAGTGGTTTGCAGCAGTCTTAAAAAAAACTTCAACCTCAAAACATTTTATATAATTAATGCAATGCTATTTTATGAACCTTTACATTGTCATTAGTTAAATACAGGGAATTCTATGGTTATTTCACATTATAACTGTTAAAGCTAGCCATAGCACATTCGGTGCCAACCACAAAACTTCCAGCAGGAGTAGGATTTTTCTGTTAGAATAGCCATAGAAAACAAAACTGACAGAGGTGGAGAGGTTTTTAAATCAAAGTTTGAATGAGCAAAATTTTGAAATTTTTAAGTTGTTTTAATGAAGACGAAAACTTTCTTGGATTAGCAATTAGCTCTTCAATGTGCTGTCCTCAAATAATTAAATTTTTATATTGCTTCATGTATTTTAGAAGCATTTATACCATCAGTTTTGCTGTACATTGCTTTTCCAGCTGAGATATTACAATATTCCTGCAGGAAGTGCTTTAGGCTGCACAGAAAGCGTTTACAAATGTGTAACCATTTAATGCAAAACTGACAGAGGTGTCAAATTTTTAATCGTTCGCATGAACTGCCATAAAACTTTAATGATTGAAGCTGTTTTAAGAGACGCAATTTGCTTTGGACTAGCCTTTAGCTCATTAATCCAATTATATTAAAAATATTATTCTAAACTGAGGTTGTTCAAATAATCTACAACAGGTAAGATAGTCATTATTAACTTACCACAAATCTCCTATTCAAAATATTTGAACCGTCCCTCAACCTGTAGCTTCTAAAATGTTAGATTTTTGTAAATAAAAGCTTTAAAATTCAATCCAGGTAAAAAAGAAAATTACATTTTAGTAGTTGATTGTAAAAAGAAAAAAAAAAACCTTCTGGTGACATTTTTGTTGCAATTTTAAAAATAAATTACATTTTATTTGTTGTCGTACCATATTAATCTGTCGGGGATTTCATTTATTTATTTGAAAGAATGAATGCAAACACAGGTTTATGAAACAGTTTAAATTTACTTCCGATGGTTATGAGAAATAAATAGTTCCAGTAAAAAGAGTCACGTCGGCTGTTCACTGGCAGCTCAGTGTTTCAGAGGTCGAGTTCACAACACAGCAGGCTTTCCATGCATCAGGCACGCACACACACATTCACACACGCGCGCGGACATAACATTACATGAACTTCGGTCAGTCACACATTTGAAAAAGTACAGTTTTACAATGATAAATATTAAGCTTTGTAAATCTGTGCATGTTACTGCTGCTCATGTACAAAAAGTCCAGTTAACAGAAACACAGTTTGCAGTTCAGAGTGAAATAATCCTTAAGTTTGGATTAAAAGTATATTCTACATTTATTTCTTTTTCATAAAACGTGCAGATACAGAACGTCTGGAATAAATTATGCCACTAGGCTCTTGCATGACAATAAGTCAACATAATGCAGGATATTAACCATTAATATAATGATGTTTCCTGTTTACAGCATGTCACAGCTAGATTTGATCACAATTTGTGCTGAGGTCGGTGTAAAATAACTCAGAATGAAAAGAAATAACATTTGCACTCCAGCTGCAAACTGTGTTAACGTTAATATTATTACATTAATGATTTTAGTTAAGTTACTCAAGCCTTACAAGTGCTTCAAGCACTTTTTCTAGCGTGTGCTGTAACAGAACACTAGTGTTGCTCACAGAAATCTTTTAACAATTTAAACTTTTCATTTATGATGTTGAGTCAAAGAGCTGCAGCAACTAGAGAACCTCCCTGAGATCCTCCTGGAACACACAATTTTTACCGTTCAGTGTTTAATGCACTCCTGGCATTTTCAGAGCTCTTGGTGGAAAAACAACGTTTTGCCCATTTGACTATTACATTTTGTAGCAAAATGATTTTAAGCTGCGCTCACTGTTGGAAGAGAGAAACATCATATCCCTCTCCTTCCAAATGGCCCCACCCCTTTTTGGGTAAATCCAAATTATAAAAAGCTGCTGGTGACAAAATGGAAATACTAGAAATGTCATGTCTAAAAGGTTCTGTGTTGTATTTTGAAATAAAACGGTGTGTATTTCTGTTAGCATCCATATACAGAAATTGGCAATTATATAAAAATACAGTAACATAAGGTGGTAGCTCCGCCCCTTTTTTGGGTTAAACCAAAAAAAACGTTGAACTGCTAGTGACAAGAAAATAAAAAAATAGCTGCTCACAGTAGTGTCATGCCTAAAAGGTTCTAGGTTGCATTTTGGAATATATATATATATATATATATATATATATATATGAATATATAATTATCGTTAGCTTTTCTACACAGAGAAGGACAACAAGATGAGAGATTTGGGGCTTTAGGGCCGCCCTCTTTTGGGCAAAATTAACGTCTTTCTTTCAGCTGTTCCCTTCTTTTCAGGTGTTGCCACAGCGAGCACCCAAATTTTGTAAAACCACTAGTGACGAACTGGAAGAAACAGCAGTGCTGTATGTTGCCTTTTTGGAAATATCAGTTTCTATTTTTGTTAGCATTGCAAAACAAAGAGAGGTTTGAGGCATTTGCTGTTTTGTTCCATTGTTAGGATGCAAGTCATTAATTCCATTCATCCATTATCTTTTACCCACTTCTTCCATTTTGGGTCATGGGGGTCGCCGGTGCCCATGTCCAGCAATCGCTGTGCGGGAGGCGGGGGACACCCTGGACGGGTCGTAAGTCCATCACAGGGACACATAGAGACAAATGAGACAAACAACCATTCACTCTCTCACTCACACCTAGGGACAATTTAGAGTTACCTATCAGCCTAACATGCATGTTTTTGGTCTGTGGGAGGAAACCGGAGCACCCGGAGAAAACCCACGCATGCACGGAGAGAACATGCAAACTCCACCCAGAAAGGGGTTTGAACCGGAGACCTGCTCGCTGAGAGGCAGCAGCTCTACCAGTTGCGCCACCGTGCTGCTGGTCATTAATTCATTTTTTAAATTTCATTATTAATCTTTATTTAACCAGGCAAATCCCATTGAGATCACAGATCTTTCTTGCAAAGGAGGCCTGGGTCTGAAGGCAGCCTGACATGCACGTTCATGACCTTTTGCAAATGCTGTTTGCAGTTTGTCGCCAACGATTGGTTCAGGTTTGGTTTATTAGTCATTTGTAAAATCAACACAAGGTCAATAATACAATGAAATGCTGAGGACGATTTCAGCCTAACGAGACTCAGGCTCAAGAGTTAGATGAGTCTTAAACAAATTATTGTTTTTCCATTTATAATCTCTGCAGACCACAGTATACAGACGTCTCCAATCTTTGTGCTAATGAGGCTTAGCATATTAGCATTGGTTTCATATTTTGAACTGAAATATGAAAATGGTATCGATGTTTTAGACTAAATCTGCAGTTTTAATGCTTTAATATTTCATTCTCTATAAAAATAATAAAACACTTTTTGCAGTCGATGCCAGGAGTGAAATCCACACTAGCAGGTATCGTTAAGATGGATCCAGGGAGCTCCTCTGGTTGCTCCAGTAAACACGTATTTAACTTTCACGTTCTGTAACGTCACTTTCAGTTGCTAACAACACAGGTTGAGCTTAAATCTAAAATTTCAATTTGAAATCTCTTCTCGTCGTAGAAATCCTGCAGAGAGCAGTGGTCCGACGCCAAGCGGGACCAAACCATCGTTGGTTTTGAGCACCCTCCCCTCCCTCTGAATAAAGAATTAAAACATGCCACATGAACACGTTTGTTTCACAAAGAGAGGTCAAAGGTCACAACACAACGTAATACTGTCGGCTGAACTCGGCCATGATTCGGCTCGTGTCCCTGATTAAAAGAGAAAAACAAAGAAACATCGGTGTGCGAGTCTGAAATAAAAAAAGTCAGGGAGGTTTCTAAACGCACTCAGAGCAAGAAAAACTTCTGCACTGAAGTCCTGGCAGTTTTGGGGAGGGGGGGCTTCAGAGAGGGTTTGTTGGCTTCCTGCGGGACGTCGCATTGCTTCCGTTGCAGCACCGGCACTCCTCATCTTTCACTCCTGTGCTCCGGTAGTTTTCCCAACAGATTCTTCCCACGCACACGACTCGGTTTTGGTCCCGACGGGGAGCCAGAGCGGGTCTGTGAACGCACCGCCATGCTGGGGTTTTCAGAGCGGCGGTGGCGCCTCGCGAAATCAAAGTCCAAGTGAAATGTTGGAAGGAAAGCGATGATTTGAACCCGCCATCGCCACAACAACACCGTCTAGCGTTGCAGTGCTTTAAAATACAGAAATGTTGCAGAGTTCAGTCTTGGAAGCTCGAAGGAAAAAGAAACGAACCGACACGTTTGGTTTCAGGTCACAACAACGAGAACGTCTTCATCACAGCCTCACATCGGCTGGTTCAAAGACGCAAACAGGAATCAAACTAAAAACGACAGTAACCGACTGCTCGGCTGTGCACGGCGCCTTCAGTTCACATCTTGTGCACGAGTGCGCACGTTTACACACTTGCGTTGTGTTACGTATAGACAGTAGTAGTTTAGCAGCAAAATATTTCAACCTCACCCTCCAATAAATAAACAGTCTTCAAACAGATTCAACTCACAGTCATTCAATCAGGGGGTGTGTGTGTGTGTGTGTGTGTGTGTGCGTGTGTGTGTGTGTGTGTAGGAGTGGGTCTGAGAGGAGACGGGAGGTGAAGCTGGTCAGTAAACCTTCCTCTTCGGGGAACATTAGAAAAGCATGCTTTGCCTTCTGTTGATGCCGCTGTTACCTAAAAAAAAGAAGAAAAAAGTGATAAAATACATTACCCACAATGCATCAGGTTAAGACTTATTTAAATGACTGGTGTTTTTTACAGCTCACTAGAAGATTTACATGTAAACATTTGATTTTAACAAGTACACCTGGTTGTGGAAGGAGCATTTTAAAGTTTGAAAATGAGAAAACGATTTGTTGATGTTCGATGGAGGTTTGTTGACACAAGTGGAAACGTGGGAGGAAGTCGAACGTTGACACGTTGACACCCCTCACGCAGCAACGAGCACCAAACTACAGAACCAGAGGAGTCCAGAACCAGAGGAGTCCAGTTCTGCTGCTTTTGTTGACAAGAAATGTAGAAAAAAAAAAAAAGAGCTTTTCTGTAAAATGCAGCGAGACCGCTGAGCGCTGAAGGACTTTCCTGAACTTTGAGACAGCCGAAATTGAGTTAAAGCTAAAAGACGCAGAATGTTAGCTAAAAGCTATCAAAAGTTTGGCTACAAGTAGCAAAAAGGTAGCTAAAAGCAGTGTTGTAATGTAACAAAGTAGAAATACTTCGTTACTGTACTTAAGTAAAATTTTGACATATTTTTACTTCATTATTTACATTTCTAGCGACTTTCACTTTTACTTCAATACATTTCCCTTAACCCTCTTAGTTACTACAATTTAAAATAGACAGAAATCTGATTGGGCAACGCCTGTTTGTTCTCCCACTTCATGCGGCCCCTCACAAGCCCAGCCCCTCCCACGCCGCTTGTGTGAAACCTGCAGCTCCCGCTGTGAACAAGCTCGATGCACGTGCAGATATCAATCGTTGCAACAGATAATCGTTGACTCACAGTGGAGACACGTTCCTGATAGGTGTGAAAATGACGGTAGCTGCTAAAAAGGAGGTTTGGTGTTCTCCAGGACACGAACTGCTTCAAGAGCATAAGAACTATTAGTTCCTATGGTATTATATTATCATATAATACATCCGATATTATTAATTAGTCAGAAAGAAACAAGCCATAACCAAACAGAACGTAGCTCAGTAGACAAGCCAACAATGTGAGCGTTCTAACTGCTTTGTTAATAAAAGTTAATAAAAGTTAAATTAATATAATTCATTAGAATCAGACTTTTTAAAGATCAATCTTTCTTTGTTCAGTTCAAACTTTCCAAGTTTTTGTCACTGGATATTGTACCCAATAAATGTTGTTTTGGAAATTCTAACCATTTACTTTTACTTAATACTCTTACTTTAAGTACATTTTGGAAGATAATTTTACTTTTGATACATAAGTACATTAAATGTCCGATACTTTTAAGACTTTTACTTAAGTAATAATATTAAAGGCAACTTTAGCTTTTACCAAAGTAATTTTATGGTAACGTACTCGTACTTTCACTGAAGTATCACTTCGAGGTACTTTATACAACACTGGCTAAAAGCAGTAAAAGGGTAGCTACAGGCTACACTTTGCAAAAAAGATATGCTGGAAGTAGCAAAAGGCTAACTACAAGCTAAAAGCATTAAATATTAGGTAGAAGCTAAAACTATCAAAAGGTTAGCTAGAAGCTAAAAGTAGCAAAAGGTTAGACAGAAGCTAAAAGTAGCAAAAGGCTTGCTAAAACCTAGCCAAAAAGTGCTGAATGCTAAAAATGAAATTTGCTGACCAAACTGAGAAACAGAAACTGAGTAGTTAAAGTTAAAATAAAATTAAAAAATATCTAAAAGTTATCAAAAATGTTAGCGGAACATTTCAAAAAGGCTAGCTACAAGTAGCAAAAAGGTAGCTAAAAGCAGTAAAAGGGTAGCTACAGGCTACATTTTGCAAAAAGGAAGCTGGAAGTAGCAAAAGGCTAGCTACAAGCTAAAGTATCAAAAGGCTAACTACAAGGTAAATGCATTAAAAGATTAGGTAGAAGCTAAAAGTAGCAAAAGGTTAACTAGAAGCTAAAAGTGTCAAAAGGTTAACTACAAGCTAAACTTGTTAAAGTGTTAGATAGAAGCTAAAAGTAGCAAAAGGTTAGCTACACGCTAAACTTATTAAAATGTTAGATAGAAGCTAAAAGTAGCAAAAGGTTAGCTAGAAGCTAAAAGTGTCAAAAGGTTAACTACAAGCTAAACTTATTAAAATGTTAGATAGAAGCTAAAAGTATCAAAAGGTTAACTACAAGCTAAACTTGTTAAAATGTTAGATAGAAGCTAAAAGTAGCAAAAGGTTAGCTAGAAGCACAAAGTGGTAAAAGGCTTGCTAAAACCTAGCCAAAAACTGCTGAATGCTTTCCTGAAGTTTGCTGACCAAACTGAGAAACAGAAACTGAGTTGTTAAAGCTAAAATAAAATAAAATATATATATTAGCTAAAAGTTAGCAACATGTTAGCTGAAATTTTAAAAAAGGCTAGCTACAAGTAGCAAAAAGGTAGCTAAAAGCAGTAAAAGAGTAGCTACAGGCTACATTTTGCAAAAAGGAAGTTGGAAATAACAAAAGGCTAGCTACAAGCTAAATGTATCAAAAGGCTAGCTACAAGCTAAAAGCATTAAAAGGTTAAGCAAAAGCTAAATGAAAAGTTTAGCTAGAAGCACAAAGTAGTAAAAAGGGTTGCTAAAACTGAAGGTTGCTGACCATGCCGAGAAACAGAAACTGAGTTGTTAAAGCTAAAAGAAAAAATACTAGCTAAAAGTTATCAAAATGTTAGCTGAAAGATTAAAAAAGGTTAGCTACAAGTAGCAAAAAGGTAGCTAAAAGAAGTAAAAGGTTAGCTACAGGCTAAATTTTTCAAAAAGGAAGCTGGAAATAAAAGGCTAACTACAAGCTAAATGTATCGAAAGGCAAGCGACAAGCTAAAAACATTAAAAAGCTAGGTAGAAGCTAAAAGTATCAAAAGTTTAGTTAGATGCAAAATGTAGTAAAAAGGCTGAAGGTTGCGGACCACGCCGAGAAACTGAAACTGAGTTGTTAAGGCTAACAGAAAAAAATATATACTAGCTAAAAGTGATCAAAATGTTAGCTGAAAGTTTTATAAGGCTAGCTACAAGTAGCAAAAAAGTAGCTTAAAGTATAAATCGGCTAGCAACAAGCTAGAAGTATCAAATGACAAGCCAAAAGGGAAATGTTCCAAAACTAGATAGCAGCTAAAAGAAAAAGGCCAGGTAAAAGCTAATACTAGCTAAATGCTATCTGAAAGTAGCAGACGGCTATGCGCAGTTTATAAACAGAATAATGTTTTTGAAGGACTTGGAGATGTGTGTGTTTTTAAGAGTAAATATTGTAAATAAAGTCATTTTCTGATCATTTTCATCTGAAGTGCTGCCAGATGACAGATGTGACACAGATGTGACACAGATGTGACACAGCTGTGACACAAAATAAGACACAGAGAATCTGTTTGTCGATCTCAAGTTACTTTAAGGAGCAAATTAAGGTTCGATATGTCAGTTTGTTGTTGTGGTAGCGTGAGGCAGTCGGACCCTCTGCTCGTGCTTGGCACCCACCTGACTCTGGGTACGAGGAGTTCCTGTAGCCGGGGTCTCTCTGTAGCTGCACTTCTTTTAACGTGAACATGGACACACCTGAAACACAGGAAGTTCAGCTTCAGCTCCAGCAGGAAACGGGAAACGATCAAAAATAAAGCAGCAGGAAAGCCCGAGGAGGGCGGTGTGTGCGCTCGCTCACTCTCGGGCAGAGCGTGCACTCTCATCCCGAGCTGCCTGAAGTAGGAATGTTTCATCGCCTCGTCGGCTGAAACCCTCGCCTTGGACTCGTACTGCGGAGGAAACACAGGAAACATCAACCGCCTGATGTTTGGGCACCGCAGCTGCAGAATATTGTGTCTGGGGCTTCTCTCCAAACAACTGGGGCGGATAATCAATGACAGAAGTGCGCCCCCTGCTGGCCACAGCTGGAACTGACTTCAACTAAACCAAGTATCAATATTTAAATTTGATGCTGAATCAGGTCACAAACATTTTTAAATAAGTTTGATTGAACTGGAATGGTGGACGACGTGCATCCCTTGGCTTCTATTTCTTAAAAAGTAACTTTTGAAAATGTATTTCAATTCCAAACTGCGAGGCAAAAAAAAAAAAACAGAGAAAACACAGAGGTAGGTGAATACTCTTAGATTATATTTAATTGAAATTTATTTAGATGTTTACACATGGGATTTTTTATTCTATTTTTTATTGCATCATAAATATTTACCAAAAAAACAAAGGAACAACAGAAACCAAAACGATCTCCACAGACAAGTGATGAGGAATGTTGTTATTTGACGGTTTATTTGGTCAAAATCTGAGCTAATTTTGGGGCGACAGTGTTTGAGACTCACTCTGAGGAAGGACAGCAGCAGCTCGATGCCGTCACCGTCCAGCCTAAAGACGAGAAGAGCAACGGTTAATCGTGTGAAAGGAGAGGGAGGAAGTGGACGGCCGTCTCTAATGCTCTGCAGGACTTCCTGCCTGCACACTCAAACATACAGTTACTGTAAAAAGAATCAGAGGAGGGGGGTGATGGTAAACGTTTGAACAGATGAAGGGGCTCTGCACCTCGGGGCGTGGTTGATCAGCGGCTGCGGTTTGTATTTGGGGAAGTTGTAGGATTTGAACTCTTCGATGGCGGAGATTCCCGGCCAGTTCTCCTCGGCGGGCGTGCCTGAAGCGACACAATCACAGCCGAGTCAGACGAGCCGCCGAGCTCGGCTGGAGCGTCTGCGGCCAAGAGTCACTCACCCAGCAGCCTGAAAATTAGGTGGAGCTCATCTTCGACCGTGGAGCCCGGGAACAGAGGCCGACCTGCAGCCATCTCGTAGAAGATACAGCCCACCCCCCTGCAGACGCAAACACACATCAGACGAGCTCTCAGCTAACATCACTGTCGGAATGTGACGTCTTTTCAGCACCCGTTAAATCTAAGGCGTCACTGATCAGAACAAAAACAGATTCCACCTCGTCTGTTTATTGAACAACATGTTGAAGCTGTGAGTGGAAAACTGGCTCCAGTGGGACCACCTCTAAAAAAGAAAGGGTTAAAACAACGCCAAGGTGGAAAGACATCATCATCATTTCCTGTACAGTAGTCCCTCGTTTATCGTGGGAGATCTGTACCCTGAAGCCCCGCGATAAGTGAAAAACCACGACGTAGGAATAGTAGTACAAGTAGTAAATAGTACTTTATTTTATATATATATATATATATGCACACACACTGTATATATAAATACACAAGTGGCTGATTGATGGATGAGCCGCACGATCGGCATGAAAGTTTTATTTAAAATAAATTATTTTAAATTATTTAGCATCTCCTGCAGCTTTGTGAAGCTCACACTGCAGGATAAACTTCCTGCTGCAGCTGATCAGCTGTTCAACGTGCAGAGCAGAGAAGTGGGCGTGGCCAAGAGCGCTTGCAAGTGGCAAAGAGCTGAAATTATGACGTTGTTTAGAAATATTGTTTAGAAACATTGCAAGAGTGTGGGAAGGGTTTAAAACGACTTCCCACACTCTTGCAATGTTTCTAAACTCCAAAGCTCTAAAAGAGCAAGCGCTCTTGGCCACGCCCACTTCTTCAGTCTGCACACTGATCAGCTGATCAGCTGCAGCAGGAAGTTTATCCTGCAGTGTGAGCTGCACAAAGCTGCAGGAGATGCCAAATAATTTTAAATAATTTATTTTAAATAAAAATTTCATGCCGATCGTGCGGCTCATCCATCAATCAGTCAATTGCATGTCATGTCCACTCTTATTTTGAAAAGCCGCGATAGAACGAGTCCTCGACAAACGAACTGTGAGTAGCGAGGGACTGCTGTATTCCTCCTCCTCGTGTCCGTTGGCTGCTGGCAGCACGTGTTCGCAGTCGGCTCGATGAATCCAAACGTGTCGACTGCGACTGTCGTATGAACTGATTTTTGTGCCAGCGAGGTTTGCAGACTCTCCTGAACGAGTGCAGGCTTTGACCACCTGGGGCTCATGGGTAAAATCTGGCAAAAACTTTGTGCGGTGTTATTCAACTGGTGGCCCGGGGGCCACATCCGGCCTGCGGACAAGCTCAGCCTGGATCCATCCATCATCTTTACCCACTTCCTCATTTTCGGATCACAGGGGTCACTGGTGCTCATGTCCAGCAGTCACTGTGCGAGAGGCGGGGGACACCCATGACAGGTCTCCAGGAGGGCTGATGGTTTGGGCTCCTGAGACCAAAGCGTTCTAGAACAGCTGAAGCTTGGACCAAACTGGGTCACACAACAGCTGATCTACAACAGAACGGGTCAAAAGGAAAAGAACCACAAAGGTCCAATCAGAGTCCAGAACCTGGACTTGAATAAAAAGTGTGTTCGGAGCGCAGAAACCTACAATGGAATGGAGAGTGAGCCAAATTCCTCCACATCCACAAGAGACTGATCCAGAGAGCCAGTGAGAGTTCCTCTACAGACTGCTGGATCAGCTGATGGACACAGTTTCAACTCGAGTTTAACGTTTTGTTTAATAAATCATGACCCGGTGGAATCTGTTGAGGTTAAAGACGCTCAGAACATTTTCACTGTTTCAATCTGGATTTAGAGCTTCGTACCACATGTCAATCTGTGTCGAGTACTCTGAGGATCCCAGCAGAACGTCTGGAGGCCGGTACCAAAGAGTCACCACCTCGTTGGAGTAGGTTTTAGTCGGGACAGACTTGGCCCTCGCTAGACCTGCACAGACACAAAGGTAAGGATTCTGACAGCAAACGATAAAGTCGCCGCTGCCTGACACAAAGAGCTGCAGCTTCAGCTGATCTTACCAAAATCAGCTAGTTTGAGCTCCCCTCGCTCGTTGATGAGGAGGTTCTGGGGCTTTAGGTCCCTGTGGAGGACTTTCCTTTTGTGACAATACGACAGCCCTCGCAAAATCTGGAACAGGAAGATCTGGAAAAACACGTTTGAATGACTTATTTGGTCCATAGCACAGAGAGCGCTCAGAGCAGGAGACACTTCACCCTCACCTTCACGTTGTGCATGCTCATGATGTTCCCGCAGTCGTCCATGTACTGCTTCAGATCTTTATCCTACGAGACACAAAATTCACCTTTAAACTAAAACCTTCAGCCTCGATACAATTCTGCAGGAAGTCCTCACTGACCTACTTTACTAGACGAGGAAAATAAAAGCAAGTGTAGAAATCAACAAGCGTGCCGCACGTTACACGACTGTCGAGAAACTGTAGCAATGACCCGAACGAGCAACGACCTTAACTTTGACCTTGATTTGTGATTCGCTAAAGTTTATTTAATGATGTTGTTGAAGCATTGGACGGTAAGGATTGCTGTGCTGCACTTTATTAGACCTGTCCAAAGCCTTAGATACTGTAGATCAGTGTTTTTCAAAGTGGGGGCCGCCAGGGGGGCGCTAGGAGGCCCCCAGAATGATGGAGAGAATAAGATATAATCAACCAAAAATAAAAAAATAGTAATAATAATAATAAAAAATGCACACTAGGGCAATCTTAAAACATGTTGGTTAATAACATTTTTATGCTCAGCAGCTGTAATAATTTATTGAATATAGTGAATAAAAGTTCAAACATTCTAAAAGTTGATGTTTCTTTACATATTTTGTAGCATTGTTTGTGGGTTTGGGGGGGTGGGGTGTCTCAGCCAGAAGCTAATGCTGTTTGGGGGGCCATGGCATGGAAAAGTTTGGGAACCGCTGCTGTAGATCATGACATCTTATGTGATAAGCTCTCAGACATTGGTTTCTCAGATCACAGTTTTTTTTTTTTTAACTATCTCTCAGGTTGGAGACAATGTGTTCGACATAACGGTACTTCATCTAGCTACCTAACAGTCACTAATGGTGTACCACAAGGCTCAGTTTTAGGACCCACTCTTTTTACAATTTAATAAAATTGTAAAACGAGTGAGACATGTAGGTCAAAACATTCCTGACGCCTCCTTGCATCTCTATGCCGACGATACTGTTGTTTATTGTCGAGCTAACACAGTAGCCAAGGTTTTCTAGCTTCTACAGTCTGCATTTGACATCATCCAGTCTGACTTATTCTGTCTCAAGCAGGTGCTAAACGCTGATAAAACCAAAGGGATGTTGTTTTCAAACAGAAAGTTGGTGCCAGCAGTTCTTCATATCTCATCCATACATGGTGTTCCTATTGAGTTTGTAGATTCTTAGAAATACTTGGGAATTTTAGTTGATGCACATCTCTCTTTTAAGCCACATGTCAAAAACTTGATAAAGAAACTAAAATTAAAATTGGGTTTCTTTTTCAGAAATAGATCTAGTTTAACTCTGAATACCAGAAAGCACCTTGTAACTGCTACCTTCCTACCGGCCACTGACTATGGCGACATTATTTACATGAATGCCCCTACGAGCTCCTTACAGATGTTGGATGCCGTCTACCATGGTGAGCTAAGAATCATAACTGGCCGTAACTACTGTACCCATCACTGCACCCTGTATTCAATGGTTAACTGTACATCATTATCTATACACAGGCTCTCACACTGGTTCATTTTCATCTATCACTCCTTGGTCTCCTACCTTCTTATATCTCCTCCTACATGTCACGTCGTCAGTGCAGTCACAACATGCGCTCTCAGGCCTTCATTACCTGCAGCGTCCCCTCAGTGAGGACCGAACTCTGCAAAAAGGCCTTTTCTTACTCTGCTCCTGTTTCCTGGAATATCTTGCTAAAAGACCTGAAGTAGTCGACTTTGACCTCTCTAAGGAATTTTAAACTAGTGATAAGGTCTATAAAGAAATCAATGCAAATATGTTCGTTTTTAGTATTTAACCTTGTTTTATAAGGCACCTTGATTTTATTGTTTTAAAATACTTTTTTTTGTTTTAATTGCATTTTGTTGTAGTTTATTGTTGTCTGTGCACTGTACATTGTCCGTCTAAATCAGGTCTCTCTTATAAATGAGTCCTCGTGACTCCGTGAGACTGACTTGTATAAATAAAGGCTGAATTGAGTTGTGACCTTGACCTTGGAGCTGAGGTGATGAAACATGTACGTGACGCTCCATCTGGTATTTCAAGCTTCATTAAATTGTCTCGAGCGGCTCAGAGGTTATGTGCAGGACAATAGAGAGTTTAGACAGAGTAATGGGTGCACTTTTCGACGGGAGTTTAAAAATGTAAAACAATGATGTGGTAGTAGCGGAGAGTCACCCCCGGACACAGCCTGAGCACGACATCATTTCTTCCAGATCGGTGAAATCAGATTTCAACGTGTCAAAGTTGGGTTTTATTCTCACCAGGTACTCGAAGACGAGCGTGAGGCTCTTGTCGGTGTGGACGATGTCGTGTAGCGTCACGATGTTGGCGTGTTTCAGGTCCTTTAGTAGAGACACTACAGACGCACACAATGATGAGAAACACGGTGTTTATTGGTAAATTAAAGTTTTGCTCACTAAAATAAAGACTAGCTGAGCACCTTCTCTGATGGCGGTGCACGGGGCTCCTTCTTCGTGCTCCAGTCGGATCTCCTTCAGCGCCACCAGGTTGTCCGTCAGCTTGCTGCGCCCCTTAAACACCGTGGCGTACGTTCCCTAAACGCAGCATTGTTCAGGTGAGGTTAGGCTGTGCTCGGAGGCGGAGCTACAAGTGTTTTAAAACTTTCTCACCTCTCCCAGCTTGTCCAGCTTAATGTACGTCTCCAACTTCCCAAAACCGATCTCAGACTGAGGAGGAGACAAAAGAACGAGTCAAACTCACGCTTCATAATTATTTAAAGGTCCACCAGTGGAAGTGGGTAATGCTAAATAATTGTTACAGTCGGAAGGACTTTTATAAAAAGATACTTTACACACATGAAAGTTACACAAAAGCCTCATTGACACCACCGGATGAAACACCAGGACAGGAATAGACCTGGACCAGGAATAGACCAGGAACAGACCAGGACCAGTTATAGACCAGGAACAGACCAGGACCAGTTATAGACCAGGAACAAACCAGGACCAGTTATAGACCAGGAACAAACCAGGATCAGTTATAGACCAGGAACAGACTAGGACCAGTTATAGACCAGGAACAAACCAGGATCAGTTATAGACCAGGAACAAACCAGGACCAGTTATAGACCAGAAACAGACCAGGACCAGTTATAGACCAGGAACAGACCAGGACCAGTTATAGACCAGGAACAAACCAGGATCAGTTATAGACCAGGAACAGACCAGGATCAGTTATAGACCAGGAACAAACCAGGATCAGTTATAGACCAGGAACAGACCAGGACCAGTTACAGACAAACACAGTGGTTGCAAAAGTATTCACCCAACTTTTGCATACCTGGATCATAAGAACTGGGATGAAGTGGGAGATGGGTCGGAGCCTCGTCCTCAGTAATGAGGGCGTTGCTTCGGTCAGTCGTGATTTACAGGTCTGTCTACGTTCCAACCCTCACCTGTGGTCATGAGGTTTGGATCAGGACTGGACTAAAGTGCCTGAAATGAGCTTCCTTCTTAGGAAGCCTTAGAAATAAGGCGAGGAGCTCCGTCATCCGGGGGGAGCTCGGACTAGAGCTGCTGCTCCTCTGCATCGAAAGGCGTCAGTTGAGGAGGTTCATCTCATAAGGACGCCTCCTGGACACCTCCTTTTGGAGGTTTTCCAGGCTTGTACCACTGGTAAGAGGTTCAGGGGAGGACCCAGAACTCACTGGAAGAACTGTCATCTCTGGCCTGGGAACACCTTAGGAGCTGGAGAGTGTCTCTAAGAAGAGGGAGGTCTGGGTTTCTCTCCCAGACCTGCTGCCTCCATGACCCGACTACAGATCAGCAGGATCAGATGGAGATGGACACCTAGGGACACTAGAAGTTGCACAAAGCTTGGCTTCATGGAAAAGTGGACAGAAAAGACAACGTTGCTTAAAGATGGATATAAGGCAACCTGTTGAAACGTTCCAGAAGTCAAACTGGAACACGTGGATGAAGGAGTTGTGGTCTAACGAGGCTAAACGTGAACTATTTGGTTCGCCTTTCACCACCACCTGAACACCATCCCCACAGTGAAGCACAGTGGTGGCAGCATCATGCTGCGGGGATGTACCCAAGATTCACCCAAAGGTTCCACAACAAAAATCTTTTTTTAATTTCAGTTTGTAAGGCAACTACAGAGACCTGCAGAGATTCATTTTGATCCTATAGGCCTGTTGTGATAAACAATAAATCAATTAATCGCATGATAAATGAAAATTATCGACCTCATTTTCATTTATCAGCATTATCGTTTCTTCGTGTCTCTCTTTCTACTGAAGACACTGGATGACAAAAGGCTCAACTCCGGTGCTCTTCACTGACACCCACCTTTCTCTTTTCTCTTTAAAATCCATTTTAATCGTCCAAATTCGTGTTTTTGGATCGTTAAAAGCAGCTAAGCTACAAGCTAAGCTAACGGGCCGACCTCGGGCGAAAAAACCGCCGTCTTGTCAAAGCTCCAAAATTCACGGTTGAAACCCAAGAACCTAAGAACTTGTTTTTTTTTTTTTTATTAAAAGCTTTGAGTGAAAAATGTTATGCTAAAGAACTCAAACCGCAACAAGTGTCCACCATTTTGAGAATCGAACAACAGGAACGAGAGGCAGCCCACGTCATGTCAAGGGGCCTCCCTCTCATTTTTCTTAAAGAGACACGCTACTCGCTCCCTCACTATCCATCCTTCAGTTCAAACAGTCTTATACTGCCATCCAGTGGTCAATAAAAGTACTACACACAAAATTAAACATTTCTTCTCAAATTTGACGATTGCTAATTATTAATTAATAATAATTACTAATTATTGTCAAATTTCAAACAATATTATCGTTTATCGCAATAATTTTTTAGACAATTTATCGCCCAGCAAAATTTGTTATTGTGACAGGCCTAATTGGATTATTATTAAGCTGTTGCAGAGAGGTGAATAAAAACACACCTTTTAATAACGTGAACAGGTCTCTCTTGTAAAAGAGTCCTCGAGGCTCAATGGGATTTACCTGTCTAAATAAATGTTGAATGAAAAAAATAAAATCTAATAATTTATTTTGAACATAGATCAAGATAAACGTTTTGCTTGTGTGTTCTTGCGTCCGTTAGCAAAATATCTCATGAAGCGTTGGACGGACTTAAATGAGATTCAGTTAACGTGGATCAAACGTACGTCTCCGACAGATTCATTATTGAAGCCCACTTGATTTGGATAGTTGCCAGCAGCAGCTGAACTTAGACAACACCAACAGATTATAACTCAGTCCAGATTACAAACATTGAGCTGAAATTTGGTGAGTAGTAGCTGAGGGTAATCCCAACACATACTCTGAGTGCTAACGAGTCAAAGAAGTTCCTGGGTAACATTAATTTAAAGATTTGACTGAAATGGCCATAAATCTGTCGTAATGCAACATTGAAAAGTGATATTTGTTTAAAACAGCAGGATTTGTGTTACCGTCAAGGCATGCTGGAACTTCAGATCATAAGTTTAATTCAATAAACTAATAGAACATTTAATGACAGTTTGCTTAAATTCAAAAGATAAAACACGTAAGGGGGAGGCCAGACTGCGTCATCCGTCCATGAAAATCCACAATTAAACACGTTAACGAGCAATTTAAGGAATAAAACTAACAATTCATTAAAACCCTCACCAAAAGCAGCAGCTGGAGGTTTTTAATTGTGCTATTTATAACTAATCAGGACAGATTTAACCAGCAGGCGACCAGAAACAGACTGAACTACAAGAAGGGGATAAATGTGAAATGATGCTTGAACTTTTTCATTTTATTTTCTCCACAGCTGGCAGGACTCCATTTCCCATGAATCTCTGCGTCAGACTGCAACAAAGCTGCACAGTCTCACCCCGGCAGAGTTTTATGATCTAATCTGATGGGCATGAAGTGGGAGGTGTCGACTCCAGATGAATCCATCCTTGGCTCTCCCTGGGCCAGTTGCCATGGAAACCAGCACAGAGGGTGTTCTTGGTAATAAGGCTCTGCAAAGTGCTGCAAAGCAATACAAAAAAAAAAAGAAAACAACAACAACAAAACAACGTGGAGGCGCAGCGACTGACCAGCGAGGCTCGGCGGGAGCGTCGGCTGAGCGGCTGGTCGAACGGCGGGCTGCTGAGCTGCAGCTTCTCCAAGTAACCGTCGGGAATCCTGATGTCAGCGGGCAGAGACAGGCGCTTGTTGAGGTCCTGAAAACAAACATAAAAATACAACCCTTATGCCTCGGCTTTGAAGATGCAGGTTTTCCATCAATATATGGCTAAAAGTCTAAAAACTTTATTATTTTAAAATGTTTTTAAATGTTTAACCGCGGAAGCTGATGGCTGAGAGCCAGTGTCTCTGCACTCTGCAGCACGGTGAGAAGCTCGTCTCCCACACGCCTCGTGCGTTTATGTGCAGGAGACAATCTGCATTACAGAGTCCACCCCCACGCACGCCCACATGCGCTGGGTGCAGCGTCTGAAATAACTTGTTCTCGTCTCCTCCCACTCCCGAAGCGACTGAGATCAGCATCTTCTGCTCGGTGAAAACAAACGGGCGGCCTGCGGACCAGCGTTACATCAGCACCCGATGCCGGGACTGTAAAAAGCACATCTCGTCTCGACCGATGGAGCCTGTTATAAATAACATCTGTGAGCAGCAAACCAGCAAAGATGTCACTACTGTCACCATCAACACATCAGTGAAGATTCAGGTCCATCGTTGGTCCAGTTTCTCTACCTAATGTTTGTGTTGTGAAGGAAATGAGTTTTTAAATTTTGGCTCCTTTCGGTAACGAAGTTCGACAACACTACGAGTTGTGCAGCAGAAAACCTCCAGAAAGAAACCAAGGCACTCGAACCACCTCAGCTGACTCGTTTAGATGAGGAGGAGGAGCGGCGGCTCTACTCCAAGCTCCTCCAGGATGACGGAGCTCCTTAACTCTCCAAGCCTGAGCTTGGCCACCTCACCTCCTCTTCTGGTCATGACCCAAACCTCCTGACCACAGGTTAGAGCTAGAACAGTTTAGATGGGAGGTGTGCACCGATGCCATGATACTACACGAGTACTCAGAAAAGTGTTCCAATGTTACGTTAAGGCTTTAAGAGGAGGCGCAACGTCAGCCATGTTGAACTATTTTATTTATTTTCTTTAGCTGGCTATCCTGATCCACTTTTTATCGGTTGGTGCTGACGATGCTACAAGAAGTTGTTCGATAATCATCAGAACCACGAAGAAGAAGCAGCCAAGTGAAGGTTTTTCTAAGTGAAGGATGGAGGAGATGGGGGCTTTAGGTAAAACGGAGCTTCTCGACAATCATAGCGCTCGTTTTCTAGCAAGAGGACAAAAGCCTCCTAAATCATCATCATCATCACTGTGACGAAAAAGGACATTGTTGGAAAGCATGGGAGCGGTGTTGGAGCCATCGACGGCTGAGCTGACGAGTTAGCAACAAGCCAGATCGGCTGCTACCATCAGGGGAAGACACTGGGATATGACCAAAACAGGTGGAGCTTATGGGAGCATTCCACCGCTAACGAGCCTGGAAGCTGCTTAAGAAGATGCTTAATGAGCTGCTTAACAAGTAGCAGCTGCAACACAACCACAAAGTAAGGTGCTACGCTAATGCTAAGCTAACGCTGCAAAACTTTGACTTTATAGTTGTTGTTTTTTCTTTCTCTTGTGCTGCTGCGAGCTGGATGTTTTTAACAGAAACTCCGTACATTACTTTAGTCTTTTCCAAATATTGTTTAAGTTGAATATTTTAGCAACGTTCTTAGGGAGCAACAATGCCTGCGTTGTACTAAAAGACGGTGACTGTGATCGTAAACAGTCTGAACTTTTTTTTTGTTATGCTAATTTTTTTTTCTCCCCCAAACAGGAAATGTGTCCAAAATGTGAATTTTACAAAGAAATCCCCTGTTGAAACAGATCAAATAGCTAATTTGAGCTTCTACTGATTGTATGAAGTGTCACAACATATATTTGTACTTACCGGTGCTCTGTACCAGCACGTACTCAAATGTAAGTACTTATACTTGAATTGAAAAATGCGTTTTTATTAATGCGTTAGTAGTGAGACTATGAAAATCAAGAGCTTTGACTTTTGGTCCAACTCCTTCTCTACCACAAAAGACTGGAGCAACAGCCTCATTACTGTATACAGGGCTTAAAGCGGTCCAGCCAGGGGCCAGATTTCCGGCTTGGAGACAGCCTGCCGGTCCGCCTCAACTTAACTTTGGTTGATAGACAGGGATTACATCCAATCACATTGAAGCTCGTGTTATCTTGACCAATTACTAACAGGAAGGCAGGTCTTAGAAAAGCAAGCAAGTGTCCGGCACCTCCTACTCTGACAATTCGTCCCCCCTTTGGAGCGAATCGAAGCGCAGTCAAATGACTGAGTTCAGTCTCTAGCTGGAAAGACACAGCATCTCAGCGACTCCCTTTAAATTCGTGTCAAAACTACAGATTTGAAACTGTTTTTAAATTGCGTTGATGATAGGCCAAGTAAACTCAGAGTTATGATAAATAATCCACGCCACGTCTTTTTTTTCTGAAAAAAGTCAAATCTCAAGTTACAGCGAGAAGCTGCCTGTGATGCTGGTAAGCAGCATCGCATCAATTTTGCATGCAGTTTTCCTCCAGGGTACTTGTCTTGGCAGGGGACACTCATCTCTCAGGGGGGTTTTGTGGACAGGGTGGGGGGGAGGAGAGGGAGACGCTTCTGTGTGGTATGCTATCTTAGCGCTGTTAGTGCCGACAGTTGTCAACCGGGGTGAGGGTGTTAGGATGCTCGAGGTTAACAGAGCGTGCTCTATTCACACAAGGAGAGCTGTTGGTCAGGCTATTTCCTGTTGCTCTTTAAAATAGTTATTGAATCAAGTTACTTATGTAGGTAAACATAGATGATTAACCCCTTAAAATACACCAGAATACAGGAAATGGCATCTACTTTATTCAGAATTTTCTGGGGGAGGACCCCCCAGACCCCCCCCACCAGTGTGTCTGCCTCCCGCCCCTTACAAATGCTTTTGACGCCAATGCTGGTAAGACATTTTCATCTATGTTTAAACAGTCTGTGTTCACAAAAAACATTTTCACTGCACAGAACATCTTTGTGCTAATGCTGTGATATGACTCCAGCTCCTACTCTGAAAGTTATTTAGAATGCTGGGAGTCCTAAAACCAGCTCTGCGGAACTTCCTTTCAGATTGTGATATTGAGTATTCTAAATTTATTGCAAATTAATTGACTGAAATGTGTCTGTTCAATGTGGTGAGTCTTTTTGAGTTTTATTGCTGCGGGGCAGTACTCTGGGGCACATACGTTGTTTAAGTTCAAATACATTGAAACCTCATTGAAGTCATTGTTACTTGAAATTTGTTGTTAAAATAAGTTGTTTGCACTTTTAAGAGCATTTTTAATGAACGTTGGCAATATGTCACGGTTTTATTCTATCAGCACCACAAAAAAAGTTTCAGGCTCAGGATTTTTTTCCCACTTTAAGCCCTGTGTGTATGAGACCCTGGTCCGTCGAGACACGATCTAACCTGGAGGCTAAACTTCACCATCTCCTACTAGAGGAACTGAAACACGACAAGATTTTGTTTATTTTGAATCAATAAGAGCTCCAAGATTTGAGGAAACAACCTGAGCTGAGTGTTTTCCAGGTCAAGCGGTTATATCACATCCTTTGGCCCGACACAAGCAACAGCGTCAGTAAAAGATGTTGGTGTCTGCAGTTGTGCCAGCAGGGGGCGGAAGGTGTCCAGCCTGAGCTGCTCGGACTCAGCCCTGGTTGACACCTACACTGAGCTGGACGATCACTGGTGTGCAGCAAGACAGACCGAGGAAGTAGCCGAAGCTCGGTGGAAACACTCAAACTAGCAGGAACAATTCACTTGTTTTAACTGATGAACTGGTTTTATGTTTTAAGATGGAGGGCAGTAAAGTCTGAAGGACACAGAGGATTTTCAGGAGTTGTTCTCCTTTAAAAAAGAAAAAAAAAAGACAGTAGTTATAAATTAGAGCAGCCAAGCCTAACAATTTAACAAAATATATGGATTTACCAAATAACAGCCTTCTGAAATGACTACGTGTAATTTTAGCCTTTGAGACTTTAAAATTTACACTAAAAAAACTGTTTCCTTCTCAGCGCCGTGTTTGTATTCAATTAAGAGTGAGTGAGAAACTGATGACGAGGAGGTGTTGAACACCCGCTTGGCAGAAAACCTTCCAGCGTGCCTTTAAGCTCGGACAGCTGACGGGAGGAAGCTCGTGGATCGCAGCCTCTTCAGGCTCCTCTGGGAGCAGCGCTGCTGTCAGTGTCCTGACACCCGGAGAGGAGAGGCCATTAGAGAGGACACCACCCTGAGGGAGAGGAGGTGAAGAGCAGAGGGAGAGGAGGTGAAGAGCAGAGGG
>NC_056519.1:3492364-3501054 GCF_014905685.2 Nematolebias whitei | reverse complement strand
AAGAGCAGATGGAGAGAAGGTGAAAAGAGCAGATGGAGAGAAGGTGAAGAGCAGATGAGAGGAGGTGAAGAGCAGAGGGAGAGGAGGTGAAGAGCAGATGAGAGGAGGTGAAGAGCAGAGGGAGAGGAGGTGAAGAGCAGAGGGAGAGGAGGCAGGGTAATCTCTCACTTGGCTGTGACAAACATCAAAGGACAGTCAGGGGGGCGGGGCTTCAAAGTGTCAAAATGCTCTCGTGGGTTCTAAAGTCCCGGCGGTCAGAGACTCGTGTTGCTGCTTGAATTTTGAGAAAGTTCCAAAATGAGCAAAACAAATAAAATTATCATAAGAGTCTCCAACTCATCTTAATTTAGTCTCTGTTAGAACGGGGGGAGGGGGGGTGTTATGTGGCACTGTATGGAGACTTCTGTTTGTGACTTGACCCTGTATGTTTACACTTTCAAAATAAAATCAGCATCAAAGTGTTTGTAAATAAACTTCCTGTAATTGTGCAGCTGTGTGTCCGTGAAGTAGCTGAAATATATTTATTTTGTTATTTAGATATATTTATTTTGTTATTTAGATATATTAGTTTTAGTATTGAGATTTATTCATTTTATTATTTATATATTAGTTTTATTATTTAGATTTATTCAAGGCTCTATAAACTCTTCCCACACTCTTACAAACCTGTCCCTGTAATGAATTTAACAGAGGACCTGAAAATTCAACAACACGCAGAGCGCGTTAAATACGCTTTATTTTGAAAAGACAGGTGGAAGTCTGGCCCCTGTCGGACACCTGGCCAGGTGAAACAGGAAGATCCAGGGCACAGGAAGTTGGTCAGGATGTGGATCAGTGAGGAGCAGGAGATAACCGCTGGACGTTTACGTGCACAAGTTTCTGTTTCAGTGATGTGGAGCCGGAGAACAGAGGCGTGTTGAAACTCTACCACCACCAGGTGAGAAGAAAGATGCTGATGACAGCGGAGCAGGTGGGCGTGGGGAACAGACGGGCAGGAGTCATGACATGCAAACACTTCATACGCTCTTATGGCGATGAAGATGATGACGATGAGATGAATGTACAACCCGCGATTCAACGAGCGACGACTCTCCGAGACTCAATGTCGTGAGAACACGTGAATCTTTCATGGCGGCCTCACTGAACTTTGAGTTTCTGCAACCAAAGGACCATTAGATTGTGTGGTCGTGGGTTTTTTCTTCTTCGTGTGCACGGCTTGCAGAACTGTATTTTAGACCGTGCACGTTATTTTGTTGCCCACCTCTGTTATATAAGCTCGCTTTGTGCCAACCTTGGCAGCCAACCCAAAGTTTATGACTCAGTCCACTCGAGGGCACATTTGGACCAGTTCTTTTAATAATGATCTATTATTAGTAGTTTTTAGACCTTGGGTGTTTGCCAGCTCGCAGCAGCCCAGTGAGGTACCTCCTTTACAACACCTGTGTTACCATTCGACTGGTCAAACTGGCCCCAGAGCGGCCCCATCCTTCAGCAAGTATGAGAGGAACACGATTGCTTTTGGCTCTCTTGGCAGCCGTTTGAGTCTTATGTTGAAAATACGTCTAGTGTGTTCATGTCTGTGCGGCTGATCCGGTGTGGGAGGGGATTTTGTTGTGTTTTTTTCATGTTCTAAAATAAGACAAAAATTCCAATTAAAAATAAAATAAAATGTCCCCAGAGCGCGTCACTTCAGCACGTGCCGAGTCCTTGACACCACTTGCTCGTCTCGCTGCACGAGAGGGAAAAATGCTGAGCATGCGGTTTGTGCACCTGTACCACGCTAACCAATAGCCGACATTTGGTTTATTTCTCAAACTGAGGCAGTCTGTAAACTCTCACGAGCTGCACATTCTCAGTGCAGGTGTATTGAAGCAGTCGCTGCTTGGAGAGAAAGCAACACGTACCCTGTGTGTGTTTTTAGGTGAACAAATTACAGCTTTTTTCAGCCCATAAGTCGCAGTTTTTTTGCATAATTTACATGCCCTGCGACTTATTTATGGGTTTTTTTTCTGATATTTATAAATCAATTTTTGGCTGAGATATGTCTTCATTCATTCCGACATCGAAAATATTGAACGCTATCATTTTCAGCTGCTAGATGGCACTCGAGTTGTATAGCATGCCGTTGTTTCATATAATAGGTAAAAGTGGCTATTAATGACACAATCAGCTTGCCACAGTCTGCCACCTTCGTCCAGCTCGCCTGGAGCAACCGTCCAATCAGCTTCATTTCGCTGCAACGCCCCGGCGAAATGCAGCTGATTAGAGCTAATTAGGAGCTGAACGCCTGATTAGAAAAGACATGGGTTTCTTCTGTTTTGAGATTCAGAGCTATTCAGAAATTATGCGAAACTATAATCCCAAACATCCGGGTCTAAAAACTACTTGGATGATAATGAACTGTTTATTAACAACTGGTCCAATCTGACGGTTTTAATGTGTGGAATGTGCTCAAGTAGATTCAACCTCAAGCATCAAGGCGGCTGCTACCATGGGCACAAAGCGAGCCGAGGTGGGGAATGAAGTAATGTGCGCAGCCAAGACTACAGCGGCGCAAACACAAAAATAAGCCGTGATGAACAAATACAAAATGGCTGCTCATAATGGGGCCACGTGGCTCGCTGGTTAATCTGCGACTGCAACTGAAAATGTTCCTCCTAAGTTTGAACCGCTACGTGTCTCCGACGGTCACAGCTCAGTGAGGCGTTGGCTGCAGCCGCTTCCTGCATCTCTGGGGTCTCACCTCCATGGAGATCCTCCGGTGAACTCTGTTCCTCAGACACACCCCGGTCGGGGACTGAACCTCGTCCGACGACGTGCCCGACGCCTGGTCGCTCTCCCCGTCGGAGCCCATCTTCAGGTTCTCGTGAACAATGTCTGCGTGGAGGAAAAAATACGCAGTCAGATCTGAAGGGAACTTTTGAGTTCACCACTACAGTTAGAAGGTTCTTCACCTCTGAAGGCCTCTACAGTCACGAGAGAATAAAATACTCTGTTATCAGGACGTAAAAGTGTTTGAAGATCTTCCTTGTGTGTCATTTTAGATCAGCACTACCTTAACTGGACCACTACATATAATTTACATCCATTATTTTTAATTATTGCAGGAAAAGAGTGAAACAGCACCAGAACGTTTGGGTCTAGAAGAACAACGAGTGTTTTTAAATCCCCCGTCTCTCCTCTGAGTGTCGTCACGTTTGATCACAGACTTTATGGTTGAAGGCGTTGACTGATGACAGAGCTCCTCCACCGTGGCTACTCATTACCGAGTGTGTTGGAGGAGGACGGGGGGTGCATGTGCTTTGTGCACGGCCACGTTCTGCTCCAGCTGTGCCGCGGCAGCCGTGGTGCCGTTACTGCCTGGGTGAGGGTTCGATGTTCGGCCTTCAGCGTCTCACGGGAGCTCCGTCTTGAAACAAGCTTCTAGAAAAGGAGCTGCGTTAATTTCCGAAACACTCCGAGAATTCTCTTCTTGTGTTCCGTTTGCTTTTTTTCATTTTCCACCAACATGTATTTGCCCGTATTCGACTTTTAGCTGATGTTTCTGTTTCTTTTAGCTTTAACAACCCAGTTTCAGCTACTTCAGCAAAGCCCTTCAGCTCTCAGCGTTCACAGAAAAAGCCGTTTCTTTCGTTGTTTCGAATAATTTCTGCTGTACAAAGAAAACAAAGCAGCAGCGCCGTAAATGTGCCAAACGCTCTGGGTGTTGTAGCGACCTCGTCCTGCCGTCACCGCTTCACATCACAGCTAAAAAAAATCCACTTTCATCTATTCTGAGCTTGCAATTAAATTTAACCACGTCTCCCATAAAACAAGAAGACTGACGGCTCTGGATCAGATAAACTCGTCTTTCTGTGTCATGTTTACCTTTCTGGTATTTAAAAACTCACAGTCCTTTCTCTTCCCAGATCTTTCAGTTTGATCTTCTCTTTTTTGTGGACTTTTTTTTTAGGCAGCAGACTATTTGTGTGCGTCTCCTCAGAATCCTTCAAATGTCCTACTTTTTGGTCCTCCAACTTTCACATACCTCTCTGTTATCTCAGCATCCTTCAAATTCTTCCTCTCCGAGTAACATTTCTGATTCCCATCGTCGTTCCTTTCCCTCTGAGCAGTCGATCCTCTTCGAAATCTGACTTGTGCTCCTCCCTCATGTTCATATTTTGCTTTAGAGCCTCGTTTGTGTCGTTGTGCCTCGTCTTTTCTTTATTCAGAGCTGAATTGATTCTTTTTTCAAGCTGTACACGTCCTTCTCTTTTTTCTTCTCCAGCGTCGCCCTCCATCCCTTGTACATCTCGTCCTTCTTTCCCCAGTAATTAGCATCTTTGATAATAAGCACACAGTCTGTGGCGGCGTATCATCAATGTCCTACTTAACTGTCCTGTTTTTAGATCCAAGTCCTCCTATCTGGGACAGGGTCCAGTGCTGGTCCTCTGGTGTTCCCCTGCTTATAAAAAACTTTTAGAAAGCGGCGACAGATCTAAGGCGTGGAACAGATTGTTAGGTCGGAGCTGCTCATGTCCAACAGTCTTTAAACCAGAAGTTATCAGTTGGACCGAGGTCTGGGCTTTGACCGGACCAGTCCAAAACCAGGACCTGGTTCTCCTTCAGATGTGTGGTTCGGCTCATTGACCTTCTGGAAGCTGGACCTCTGCCACAGTCTCAAATCTCTTTGGTTTCCTACAATAATATCTGTATTTTGCTCCAACCATCTTTCCGTTAACTTGGATCAACTCTCTAGTCCCAGCACAAAAAAATAAAAAGTTCTCAAAGCATGATGCTGCCACCTCCATGCTTTACAGTGGAGATGGTTTTCTTTACATGTGGACTGTTGGACCTGAACCAGACAGTTACAGACGGCCTGAAAGGTTGATTTTAGCCTCACCTGACCAAAGCACCTTCTCCTAGTGTGTGGCGTCACGTGCGCCGCAGTATGGCAGCACAGATTTGACCTTGTGTTGACCTGCATATGACAAATAAATCTAAACCCTTCCTCGTGTTCGGAGATATTTCTCTGACTAACGTCCTCCTTGATCAGTCCGTGAGTTTTCGTTAATAACCGTCTCTTGGCTTAATTTTTTTGTTTCCTAACGTTCAACTTAATGGAGCCCCGTCAGATGTTCAGGGTTTAGGATTTTTTTAATGCTTCAACCCTGATCTGTTCTTCTCCCCAGCTTTGTCTCTAACCTGTGTGGACAGTTCCTTGGTCTTCATGATGTCCCTTGTTCGGTGGTAGTCCGAGGGGGTGGCTGTGAAAACAGCTGGAGATATTGAGATCCTCTGAAACTTTGCCTACAGGTGGATTGATTGAACTATTTTCTCTCCGTTTAACTTTGTCAATCTGTAATACCTTGAGTAGCACCACTACTTATAAAAATTGAAATCATATCATTCCAGACTGTAAGAAAACAAAATAAAAATAAAAATAAATCAAAGAGGGTGGATATTTTTCCATATTTTTGAAGTCCATGGCAACCATACCCAATTCCTGACATGTAGCAAAATATGTCATCACGTTCTGTCAGTATGTCGTGGTGAAAATATTTTAAAAACAATTGTTAGGGCTCAGTCTCAGCTGCTATGACCTCATTCTTACAGAAACGTTGGATCGTTGAAGATTTAGCACCATATAAACTGGTAAATGTTCCTCTGTGAATCGTTGTGCCACCTCTGGGCTCTCCTGATCCCACAATCTGCTGGTCTGAATCATCTCGTCGTCTTTCTTCCAACCTTCGGCACGGCTGAGCTGCGATGAATCAACTCACGCAGGAAGTGGCGTCGTGTTTGACCGAGTCCCACGTCCAGCCGTCACACGGGTGAAAACCGGCGCGGGCGGAGGGACGAGCTGGCTCATGGGATTCACGGCGAGTCATTCTCTCAAACACGAAGAACGACCAGGGGAAATCTCCGGATGGTGACACGTTTCCTGCTGAGCGCCGGACGCCATCTGCCCCCCCCGACCACTCGCTTCCTGCTGTTTGTGTTAGTGAACGTGTGCGAGCCTCACCCAGCCGGCTGCCGTTGCGCGGCATGGCCATGAAGGACCCAAGTGATCCGCCGATGACGCTGTGTGGCCGGCGCAGGGGCGGCTTCTTGAAGGAGCCGGTGTACTGGTGCAGGAAGGAGTGCATGCTGTGGGAGGTGGGGGGCCGGCCATTCCTCATGAAGGGCTCTGAAACACAGCAAAGCACTTGATGCTTTAAAAAAAAATCAACAATTACGTTCAACACAAGCGCGTTTACTCTGGATACTATTCACAAATTATGGAGATGCATTTAAGCCTTCTCCCAGTTTAAGGCTTTTATGGTTAAATTAATAAACTAAAACACCAATCATGTTATTAAATTTAGTTTCACAAGTCAAAATGTGACGAAATGTTCACAATGTCCAGAGTTTTAGGCTGAAATCATTCAACGTGGAATGACGACGGAGTTTCATCCGTTTTTAAAATAATTTAGAAAACGATCTGATGAGGCGTCACGTTTAGAATACAGCTGAGACCAGATGTTTACATACACTCCGACTTTAAATACCCAAATAATGAGCAAGTTGTTTTTAAATAATATGATAAAATGTATTAAGAGTAGCACGTTATACACCCGTCAACAAGCAAATACTTTGTTTTAACTTTGACCTTGATTTGTGACCTTGACCTTAGAGCTGGGGTGATGGAAAGTGCATGTGACACTCAGTCTAGTGATGATGCACAAGCGTGTGAAGTTTCAGTAAATTATCTTGAGCGGATCAGTAGTTACGTTACATACTTTGTACATAAATGGTGATGACCTCAGTTTAATGACCGGATCAACTTGCTGGAGACTCAGCCGTGTTGCTCCTTTAAACAAACTGCAGGTCGGAAAACAAAGAGCCACCGCTTCAAATCTCACCTGCGATTCAAACGAGTCACCCGCCGTTTCTTTTTCAAGCCGTTAAAACCCACGACAGCTTTGACCTCCAGCTGCTGCGGGTGCCAGCAGCCGAAGCAGCTTCACCAGCTGAAGCTTTTCCTGCAGCTGTGTTTTGATTCGAGTCATTCTGAGCTAAAGGGCTGAAAAGGCAGCAATAAAAAAAATTAAAAAAAAAGAGGATGCGCGCCTATTAATCCTGAAAGCTGTCAATTAAGAGTGGCTCATTAGAGACGCGGTGAGCTGGAAACTGAGCAGAATGTTTTGTAACAGAGCCGAGGAAAGTGTGACTTCCTGTTTCCTCCTGCAGCTGTTTTTGTTTAGGTGGGCAGCTTTTATTGATGTCTGTTTTCTCACATTACCAGGACTTTCCCTTCCTGCCGAGGCTCCGAGCTCAGAATCTAAATCATTACATGTTGAAGTGAAGGAAGGTCGTCTTCCTGGACCAGACCGGGTTTATCTCAGGTCAGCGTTGCCTTGAGTCGGTTTGTGGTGCAAGTGAACACAATGTCCTCTGAAGACGTGGATTCAAGGACCGTGTGTGTGTGTGTGTGTGTGTGTGTGTGTGTGTGTGTGTGTGTGTGTGTGTGTGTGTGTTCAAGCGGCTCCGCTGCTGTTGCTCCTGTTACGTAACTTGATGCAGAGCGACTCGGAGGAAGCCCTCTACAGCTGCTACCGACTCACATCCAGAACCACATCTCTTGGCTCTCACGAGTGCAGCGAAGACGCAGAAACACCGGGGAGTTTTAAACGCCTCGTGAAGGACAAGGAATCTGATTTAACGCTCATTTCAGCTCGAAAACTAACTCCACTTTATAAATATTTTGAGTTATTCTAAGCCATTACAATAGATATGACGAATCCTAACTAGAACTATTTCTATTAAATTAGTAAAAACCTGCCCAATTCAGACCCCAGGGCGTGAAAACAATAATATGTAGACTGCTGCACTGGTTGAAATTAATAGACCATAAACTAGAAAACACCTTGTTGTGATGAACAGAAGTTAAAATTGAAGAATTGGTCCGTATCAATACATCACTGGTGTACGGTAATGATGAGCTACTCCAAAGGTCTTTAACTTTATCAGTGGAAACATGAGTTACTTTATTTAAAGCACATACAAAGCTCTCAACAACCAAAGCATCTTTTATTGAATGTCTTATTGTTCCATATGTTCCTAACAGAGCACTTCGCTCTCAGGATGCAGGTTTACTTGTGGTTCCTAGTTTCTAAAAGCAGAACGCGAGGCAGAGCTTAAAGTTCTCAGGCTCCTCTCTTGTTGAACCAACTTACAGTTTGTGCCTGTGAGGCCGACACCAAGACCAGACTGAACACTTTCCTTTCTGATAAATCCTATAGTTAGGTTTGGCTTAGGGTTCAAGTATCTTTATTGTCATTCACATCACATGTGGTACATGAGGTGGAACAAGATTGTGTGTTTCCTGAACTCTCCCTTAGATCTGATGCTACATACTTAGACTGCTGGAGGCCAAACTGACAGCTGTCTTAATGTTTGTATTTCTATTTTTTTCTATCATTAACAATTCACCTGGACCATAGAAAATCCAACCAGACCATAGAAACTACACCTGGACCATAGAACCTACTGCTGGACCATAGAACCTACTGCTGGACCATAGAAACTACACCTGGACCATAGAAACTACACCTGGACCATTGAATCTACACCTGGACCATAGAATGTACACCTGGACCATAGCAACTACACCTGGACCAATGAATCTACACCTGGACTACATGTACCATAGAATCTACACCTGGACC
>NC_056519.1:3491976-3492354 GCF_014905685.2 Nematolebias whitei | reverse complement strand
CCATTGAATCTACACCTGGACTACATGTACCATAGAATCTACACCTGAACCATAGAATCTACACCTGGACCATAGAATGTACACCTGGACCATAGCAACTACACCTGGACCATAGAAACTAAACCTGGACCACATGTACCATATAATCTACACCTGGACCATAGAATCTACACCTGGACCATAGAATCTACACCTGGACCATAGAATCTACACCTGGACTACATGTACCATTGAATCTACACCTGGACCACATGTACCATAGAATATACACCTGGACCATAGAATCTACACCTGGACCACATGTACCATTGAATCTACACCTGGACCATTGAATCTACAGCTGGACCATAGAATCTACACCTGGACCACATGTACCAT
>NC_056519.1:3487465-3491966 GCF_014905685.2 Nematolebias whitei | reverse complement strand
ATCTACACCTGGACCACATGAACCATAGAATCTACACCTGGACCACAGAGACTACATCGAGATCAGTCATTCTGTCACTTTCCAGTCCTCTCTCTCCAGAGTCGGTCGAGGCAGATGGCTGCCCATCCTGGTTCTGGTGGAGGTTTCTTACCGTTAAAAGGGAGTCATTCCTTTCCACTGTCACCAAAGTGCTGCTCAGGATGGAGGATTCAATCAATCTGCTGCTTTCCTTGGATGAATAATGTCTTTACTCTAATTGGCACTGACGTTAAATGGTATGTGAACAGATACAGGACTGAACAGAGTGTAACTGGACTTTAATCTGGACGTGTTTTGGACTGAATCAGTTTTATGAATTGTAATTGTTGTGCTTTTCTTTGTACTGTGCCCCAACCTGACTTTTGTGAATTGGCGCTTTATAAACCGAAATAAACTGAACAGACAAATCTGAACCAATGTGTACATTAAATTAACAAATAATAAAAGTTGAGGGGGACTCTAAATGCTTTAGCATGAGTCTAACTAATGTGTTTTTGTGTGTAATAACATACAATATACCTATTTTGTAAATATCCACAATAAAGAAAATGTAATATTTATGTATTATGGTTACATTATAAACAACCAAATTCAAATTATTTTGAAAAATAAGTAGTCTCTGAATGTATTTAGCTACATATTGAATTATTTTATGAGAAATCTACATCCCTTTAGCTCTTATAAACTATTTTAAATGAGACATCTGACTTTTTGTCGTTATTTAGGCCAAAAACTATGTCCCAGACTTTCCGATGGCCTATATCCAGAGACGTTTTTCTCTCTGGCGATTTGAGAGGTAAAAACTGGAGGTTTGGTCGAAGCCCTACCGTTGTCCTTGGTACCGCCGTCCTCTATGGTCATCTGCTCGGCCAGCTCCGACAGTGACTCGTCGATGGTCAGGCTGGGGCGGAGCGTTAACGACAGACGCTTCTTTATCCTCTTCATCTTCTCCATAGCAGGGCAGCGCACGGCCTGTCAGACAGAAACACAGTCGGGCTCAGTCCAGGCGCCGATCAACAAACGCAACATTCAAGAGCTGTTTAGCTGCTGTGGCTGTGTGAGCGGGTGCACGAGCACCAGAGTCCAAAATGTCTCTGCTGATGAATAATGTATCGCAGCTTTTAATCCGACGCTCACTCACTCTGCAAGACGCTTGAACAGTATATAAATAACGGATGAATGAAGCATTAACAGATGAGTTGAACACAGCTGTTCTTCACACCTTTAAATTAATTCTAAGCGGCGGTGTCCATAAACATCTGGATCACATGCCAGAGGAGCCAGGTCACAGGAAACACCTTGCTCATGCCCTAAGCCTGCTCGTTGTGCCAGTGTGTGTGGGCGTAAGGAAGGGACATTAGCAGGGATGGGGGGAAATGAAGGAAGGAAGCAGAAGAAACGTCCTGCCCGACCCTCCAACCCCTGCGGTCACCATCCTTCTCTTTCACCCTGACGGTTTTTGCCTCCTCTCGCGCTCATGAGACACCATCTGTTGGCGCGATTACACACACCAGTGACGCAACAAAGTGACAATCTCTTCATGAATCAGTGTCACGAGCTCCCACTAATGCTGTTCCACACGCTGCGACACACATTTAAAAAGAATCAATGACTAAAAGTGATTCAAATTTGAATCAAACCGGTTGTGGTTCGCCTCTAAGCCCAACACAATCCAGTTCAATTCAAAAATACTTTATTAATCCCAAAGGGAAATTATTTGTTGTCATAGTTCATCATCCTTTCAATAAAGAGTTGTTCTAGATGCTGTCTGTAGGCAGGAAGGATCTGCAGCAGTCCATCCCACAGCAGAACCGAAGAAACTGACTGCAGTTGTCGATCCATCCACCTGGACCCAGCAGACCTATCGGTCCTCGTGGGCAGCAGGACTGCCTGAATGCCAGGCAGAACTCCTCCCCAAGCTATGGCCACTCTTCCCAGCAGCCTGCCGAGCCCCTCTTTCCCACAGATGGAACTGCAGGTATCGAGGGATGATACTGGTCATCCCGCTGTCGCAAGCCGCGTTTTCCGCCAGCTCTAGGATCTCGGCGGTCAGGCACTCGAGCACCGCCGCCAGGTAGATGGGAATGCATCCACGGCACCTTCTTTTCAACTCATCTGGGATTTGGAGCTGTAGTTGAGGTATTATTTGAGCTTTTGAGATGTTACAGTCCCTGTGTCCCACATCTTTAATCTCTCTATAAGACAAAACTCCATTCCAGATGCTTGGAAAACAGCCTTTGTTCTTCCTTTGCTGAAGGGAGGTGACCCCACCTCACTGAACAACTATCGACCAATCTCTAAACTCTGCATTTTAGCCAAGGTTCTAGAAAAACTGATAAACTCTAAAATCAAAAATTACCTGGACTCATTTAACATCTTACCTCTCGATCAATCTGGTTTCAGGAAACAACACAGCACAGTCTTAGGACCTATCCTCTTTACAATCTACATAGGTAATGTAGGTCAGAGCATCCTTGACACATCCTTACATTTCTATGTTGATGACACAGTTGTTTATTGTCAAGCTAAATCAGTTGCTAAGGCTTTTCAGCTGTTGAAATCTACATTCAACAACGTCCAGTCGGATTTGTTCCGCCTCAAACTTGTCCTAAATGCCGACAAAACCAAAGGGATGCTTTTTTCAAATAGGAAGTTGGTCCCAGCAGATCTTCCTCTGATTTCATCCTCAAATGGTGTCCTCATTGAGTTTGTTGATTCCTATAAATATTTGGGTATCTTGGTCGACTCACATCTCTCTTTTAAGCTCCACATGGAAAACTTGGTAAAGAAACTGAAAGTTAAACTGGGTTTCTTTTTCTGAAACAGATCCTGTCTAACCCTGAATGCTAGAAAACACCTTGTATCTGTGACTTTCCTTCCCTCAATTGATTTTGGTGACATTATTTACATGAACGCTCCTACAAGAACCCTGCAGATGTTGGATGCTGTCTATCATGGTGCACTAAGATTCATAACTGGCTGTGATTATCGTACCCACCACTGCACCCAGTATTCACTGGTTAACTGGACATAATTAACTTCACGCAGACTCTCTCACTGGTATATTTTCATCTTTAAATCACTTCTTGTTCTGCTGCCTTCATACATCTCCTCCTACATGTCTCTGTGTGAGTGCAGCTACAGCGTGCGCTCTCAGGACATCATTACCTGCAGTGTTCCCTCAGTGAGGACTGAACTAGGCAAAAGGGCCTTCTCCTACTCCGCTCCTGTTTCCTGGAATATCTTACAAAAAGATCTGAAGCTCTCGACCTTGACCTCTCTAAGTGGCTTTAAGAATCTGTTGGACTCCTGGCAGGGACCAACGCAGACATGTTCCTGTTTTTAGTTTTCTACATTCGCCTTATGATCTAGCTGTTTTTGCTTCGTTTCGCCATCTTATTTTAATTTGTAAAAAAATTAAATCTGTATGCCTTTTTATAATTGTCCATTGTTGTCATCATTCTTTGTTGAAATCAGATCTCTAACACTTAACACCAGAGGAAGTAATCGTCCGAAAAAAGCAATTTACATAAAGAAAAAAAGATAAAGTTTTCAAAAGCAAAATTTCAGAATGAATGTAACAGACTCCAACATGCAGCCACACAGAGCGGCGCAACTTTTTACTGTGATGTTAAACATCATTTAACGACAGCCTGTCAAACCAAAGTTAGATTACACGCAGGGTTGCAGTATGAGGGTGCACGTATTCGGTTGTCTGATGAGACTACCTGATCCAAAAACAACAAAACAAAAACTGGTGTGACTTCAAAAAACAAAACCCTAAATCAGTCCTTTGAATAAGGTAGTACCAGAACCATCAGTCACCCGTTTGTTAACCACGTTGTTAGAAAGTGACGTGAAGTTTGAGTTGAATGTCAGTGAAGCACAGATCCTGGTCCTCGAGGGCCTCTGTCCTGCATGTTTCAGAGGTTCCTTTGCTCCAACACATTTAAATGGTGATTGGGTTTCTGCAGAACATGAGGAGGTCATTTAACCACTGAACCAGTGTGTTGGAGCAGAGAAACAGGTGAAGCGTGCAGGATGGGGCCCTCGAAGGCCAGGACTGAACACCCCTGGCATACAAACATGAAAACATTTGTTTTATCTTTCTCTTAAAAAAATAAAATAAAATAAGAACAAAAAAAAAAACATGATTATTTAAAATTATTGAAGAGCTGGAAAGAGATGTCTGGGCCTCCCTGCTCAAGCTGCTGCCTCTGCGACCCGACTTCAGAACAAGCGGACGGACGGAAATCAACGAACAAAAATCAGTCTTTGATTTTAAATTCTGGTTCAACAGAATAAAAAAATCAAACTACTGAAAGTGACCTTGACAAAAAGGACGATACCCCAAATTAAATATTGTGTTGCATCTCTCTGATACTTCTGCACCTGTCCACGGGTGTCCTGGTCCACCTGTCCACGGGTGTCCTGGTCCGCCTGTCCACGGGTGTCCTGGTCC
>NC_056519.1:3486412-3487455 GCF_014905685.2 Nematolebias whitei | reverse complement strand
CCTGTCCACGGGTGTCCTGGTCCGCCTGTCCACGGGTGTCCTGGTCCGCCTGTCCACGGGTGTCCTGGTCCACCTGTCCACGGGTGTCCTGGTTCGCCTGTCCACGGGTGTCCTGGTCCGCCTGTCCACGGGTGTCCTGGTCCGCCTGTCCACGGGTGTCCTGGTCCACCTGTCCACGGGTGTTCTGGTCCACCTGTCCACGGGTGTCCTGGTCCACCTGTCCACGGGTGTCCTGGTCCACCTGTCCACGGGTGTCCTGGTCCACCTGTCCACGGGTGTCCTGGTTCACTCCTCCTGATCAATTTGCTCCAGCTGTCTCGAGTTTGAAGGGTTCCTTTTCCAGATGTTTCAGCTTCATCCACCGATGTTTAACAGGTTCTAGATCAAGGCGCGGGACACTTCAGAACCGTCCAATGTTTGGTTCTGACCCGTTCTGTGCTTTTAGCTGTGTTTTGGGTCATTATCCTGTTGGAGGAGCCATGAGCTGCGATTGAGACCAAGTTTTCTAACACTGAGACAGAACATTTGTCTCCAGAAAGCCTCGATAGTTTTGAGGTTTCATTGTACCTTGAACAGATTCAAGGACCCCCTGACCCAGACCCAGACCCAGAACAGGACCGAGTTTCCTCCATGTTCCAGGGTTCTGGTCTTTGCTCCAGTTCTTCAGTGATTCTGTGGGTTTTCCTTTCTTTAACAAAAAGGGTACAAACAAATTCATCTTCATCTGAATTTGGAGTCAACCCTGTCTGTTAGCAAAATATCTCATGAATCTACAGGATAGATTTTAATGAAACTAATCAATGGACGTACATCTACAACCGAGTCGACCCGACTGAAGATGGCTCCCACAGCACTAAAAACTTTTTAACCCATACGTGACTCGTACAAGGACCTGGTGGCACCGCCATCGTCCATTTGTCGGGGGGCAGGAACTTCAGGAAACGGACGAAAACGCAGCTCATAAAGATCACAACGCAAAATAAATGACTGCACTGAACACACACACACATTATTCATCTCGTGCACACATATGAGCACGTGCA
>NC_056519.1:3471774-3486012 GCF_014905685.2 Nematolebias whitei | reverse complement strand
TTTACATCTGATCCTAGAGATGTGGGTGAACGTGTGAGTGGGAGGAGGAAGAGCGTGAAAAGATGCGAGGAGCAGAAAGAGGAGAGAAATGCGAGTTTATTCCAGCGAGCGGAGCCATAATGGTGTCTTTGTGTTTGCTTAAAAGCCATGAAATCACTGGAGCGAGGGCAAACATGTACAGTACTGCTGAGGGAGACGAGAGTAAACCCAGCAAACATTTTTACGTCCACTTCTTTAGTGGGCAGATCATGAAAATGCACTAAAATTTGTGTTTATCAATGTCAATGAGCCAAGACTTCCTTTTTTCTTTATTCTGCATAGACACAAACAACCAGAAGAGCCTCGGTCTGTTTTTTGTTATTAAATATGGTAAAAGCATATTTTCTATTTACATTTTCACAAGGAATCGATAAGTGGATCCAATGTACTGAATCTACTAGAAGACCTTCCTAAGACTGAAACGTCTGACGTCTTTTTCTACCCAAGGCAAACACAGCACAGCAATGAGCAAACAAGTGAAACAAAGTCACGAAACACTCCCCGACCTCGGTTCGGTTGACGTCTCTCTCTGTGCCCGAACAACGTCCTGCTGACGTCAGACCTTCAGCTCGACTCGGCTCACTTGGCCTCGACCCAGCAGGTCCTAAGAACCGTGCTGGAAGCAGGTGGGACCGCCAAATGGAACGACTGATCAGTGCTGGGTTGACCTGAGCAGGACCGAGTCCAGCCAGAGGAACGACTCTTGGATATTATCTTTGGCACAACTTTAATAAACTGGTCAAGATAATGTATTTAAACACTGATTCTGTTTGAGCACGTGCGCTGAACTGTGCTGTTCCAAAGAAAATGGTGCTAGTGGACAAAAACTATTGATCAATGGGGCTGCCTATGATGGGGCGTTAAGTGATTAGTCAACCTTGAGCCATCGATTTATTGTCCAACCTGTGATGGACTTGCAACCTGTCCAAGGTGTCCCCACCTCTCGCACAGTCATAGCTGGACATGGGAACCAGTGCCCCCGGGCCGTGACCCAAACAGGAAGAAGCAGGTAAAGAGGGAGGATGGGAGGATGGATGGTTAACACAAGGTCAGCAATGCAATGAAATGTTCAGGATGAGAAGAACCTGCTCTGTTGCCTTCATACATCTCCTCCTACATGTCTCTGCGTGAGTGCAGCTACAGCGTGCGCTCTCAGGACATTATTACCTGCAGTGTTCCCTCAATGAGGACTGAACTAGGTAAAAAGAGTCTTCTCCTACTCTGCTCCCGTTTCCTGGAATATCTTACACAAAGATCTGAAGCTCTGGACCTTGACCTCTCTAAGTGGCTTCAAACATCTGCTAAGATCCTGGGAAAAACCAATGCAGACATGTTCCTGTTTTTAGTTGTCTACACCGCCTTACAACCTAGCTGTTGTTTTTAGTTACATTTTCTTTTAAATACCATTTTATTTTCACTTGTTTAAAAAAATAAAATAAATTTGTACGCATCCATTATGATTGTCTATTGTTGTCGTTGTTGCGCCCAGGTAAAATGTCCGCCGCGGAGGGTGCAAAACCCCAACTCGCTGACGATCGCAACTCCAAAAGCGCGTCACAGTAGCGTGGGAGTTCAGGGCAGGGGCAAAATGTCAAAACAAAAACAACAAGGAACCAAAAGAAGAGCGAGTCGACGAGGAGCTCTCATCAGAGCTGCCATACTGCGGCGCACGTGACGTGTTTAATGCCCCAACTCTGCTCAGCCCTGCTCAGCCTGGCTCAGCTCAGCCTGGCTCAGCTCAGCCTGGATGTGCACCGGCACTTTAGGACCGATTCTGGAGGCGAGTCCAGAATCCAAGTCCTGCTAATGAGAGTTCTGCTATGAGTTACTTAAAGTCTGCTCCTCAGATAAATATTATTTTTATATATGAATGTTTCTGTTCAGTGCCCTGACACGACTTCTGTTGTGACTTGGTGCTTTATAAATAAACTGAACTGAATTAAATCTGATGAACCAGATTCTACAAAAACATCTATATTTAAATCTAAAAAAGTTAAGTCTGGACGTTCGAAAAACAAAACAAACAAAAAGTAGAAACGTTTCGTCTTTCATCCGAAACACTTCTTCAGTCTGAGGAGCTTATTCAGCTCAGTCTTTTATAAACAGCTATGAGCTGAATAAGTCCCTCAGACTGAAGAAGTGTTTCGGATGAAGACGTTTCTACATTTTTGTTTGTTTTGTTTTTAGAACGTCCAGGTTTAACTTTTTTAGATGTCTCTACCTGGATTATTGAGCAGCATCAGGATATCTATATTTAAAATTATATATTTTTCTTCATCATTTGATGTATTTGCACTCACTGTGGTTTTGTTTCTTGTATACAGATTATTTTTAGCTTTGAATTAAAGTTTAGCTTTGATTTAAAGCTTTAATTTAAAGTGTAATTCTTGTTTTGTGACTTGTTCATCTGTGGGTTGGAATAAAGTTCAACCAACGGCTGCGTCTCTTCTTTAAACATGTTGGAGGGAAATATGAGGTTCAATAATTTTGTCTTTTTATAATTTTTCAGTTGAATTAACTTTAATTAACAGATTATTTAATAAAATCAAAGGGAAAACAGGATTTCATGATAAAGCCGGCACCGTTTATTTATTTTTAATCTTCACTGATAAAAAAGAACCTTATATTTTATACATAAAATGTTTAAAAAAAAAAAACATTTCCACCCCCCGTCCCTCCATCCCGGTCCTCCCACCTGCCAGGGCTCGAATCCGGCCTTTGTGAGCAGGCGAGGCCGGGGCTCGGGGTTCGGCCTTGCGGTCTTCAACGGCTCGGCAGCTCGTATGATCCTCCGCGGTGACACCGCTCACTCAAATCTTATAGTCGGTCACCAAACACAAAATACACCTGGACTTCAGAATTAAACACGATGTTGTCATTATTGTTTTTAAAATCTTAAAAATAGATCCAGCCGCTGCTCCGCATCCAGAGAAATTGCAAATGGCGGCTCAGTGGAAGGTTTCTGAGATCCAGTGACTCCTCCCCCTGACCAATCAGAGTCCTGCATTCACGTTTTGATCCGGACTCAGCTCGACTGAGCTCGCTCGGTCCCACCAGAGAAGCAGGGACGAAAAGAGGTCCTGAATCAGCCTCAAAGCAGCTAAAAATACTAAAGGGCTGGTGCGAAAGGGGCATAAGAGAGCCGATATCTCAAAACGTTGACGAGGACTTCCTCACGGAGGTCACACAGGCTCACGGAACTAATAAACTACATTTCAGAAGCTTTGTGAGCATCTTAAACCCTTTTAAATTAAGTTTCTGTGAAATTAGAAGTTGCATTTTGACATGGGCATGGGAGCTCTGCTACAACAGCAAACATCTGAGGCTGCAGACCAGGTCCAGGTCTACAAATGAGCCCATGACAGATGATTATGAACGAGTGTCAGAATCGGCCCAACTTCATGTTCAACTCTAACTGGGTCTTCAACGATTCTGAGGGTTCAGGAAGTTTCTTCTGACAGAATCGGAGCAGGAACAACGAACACTGTCTCCTGCAACCAAAGACAACAGTCACCATTGTTACAAGCCCCGGCTTAAAATAAACACTCATATGAGAATCACAGCCAGTTTGAAATAGATGAGATCATCTCAGTCATGGGGGGGGGGACACACAGCCCAGAGCTCACAATTCAGAGATCTATTATTCAAAACTTCATGTGTACACAACAACTTTTGTTTGACATATCTGAGATTTAAGGTTCGATGTCCAGAAAAATATTAATTATGATAAAATAACAGCTGGAGCTAAACTTTCCATATTCATCCTGAAGGTCTCGTCTCCTCTCCTGCTTCAGAGCCTGACGGGTCAAACGTCCTCCACACAGGTTTCACAACATTTGTTCAATTCGCAAATTGTGTAACAATTCAATTGTTTTCCATATCTGCAAACACGACGCCGTGACCGATTCCTCCCACCCTCACAGCCGCTCGCCGCCCACGCCGAACAGATATCAGTTCTTTAAAAGAGCAACGAGAAACATAACGGAGACCTGCCACTTTCTGCAAAACTGAACACCCAGTGCTGAAAGACTGATGAAGTTTGCTGAAGTTTGTTGAAGATAAAATTGAGCAGAGGCTAAAATGAGCAGAACATGATAAAAGGAGCAACATAAAAGCTAAAATAAGCTACACAAAGGCTAAATTGAGCTGAACAAAAGTTATTACAGGCAAATAAAAGCTAAAATGTGCATTTCAGAGGCTAACATAAGCAGAAAAGAGGCTAAAAGAGCCGAACATAAACTAAAACAAGCAGAACATATGATAAAAGGAGCAACATAAAAGCTAAAATAAGCTAAACAAAAGCTAAATTGAGCTGAATAAAAGTTATTACAGGCAAATAAAAGCTAAAATGTGCTAACATAAGCAGAAAAGAGGCTAAATTAGTCAAACAGAGACTAAAACAAGCAGAACAGAAGCTAAACTGAGCAGAGCAGAGGCTAAAATGAGCCGAACAAAAGCTGTTACAAACAAGCAAAGGCTAAAGTGTGCATATCAGAGGCTAAAAGAGCCAAACCGAGGCTAAATTAGTCAGCGACTAAAGCAAAACGGAGGCTAAAACGAACAAAAACCACAGTAAAATTAGCAAATAAATCTAATAAACAAGTTAAAATGACCAGAAAACACACAAAAAATCAAAATAGATCACAAGAAGCAGTGAGATTCTGTAAAAGATGAAAGAAGCAGAACAGAAACTAAATTAAGTAAAACAGATGTTAAAGCTAAAATCAGTGACATGGCAGCTAAAATTGGGAAAACTGCAGCTAAGACCTTAAAAGAGACAGAACAATAGCTATAAGCTAAAAGTAGCAGAACGATAAAGTGATAAGGAGCAGAATGATAGCTAAAATCAGAAGGAAAAAAAAACAGAAGAGTAGCTGAAAGTAGCTGAAGTATAGAAGATACGGAAAAGCAGATCTACAAAAGAACAAGGTTTTTGAAGTTGCACTAAATGTCGATATTAATTGTTTGTTGATTATTTCCTGATGTAGTTTATTTTTGTAATTCAAACAATAATTTTGTTTCTTCATTGGAAACATATTATAGTTGAAACTTTCCTGCAATTAGGCAGATCTGATAAACCAAGTGTGAATAAAAACGGTCATAAATATTGGTGATCAACTGAAGAGATGGATTTCTTTGGGGATTTTTATTTTAAATAAAGTTCATTGTTCTTAAAAGTAGAAAAGTTATAAAAACTTGAAGTCACAGCAAACCGTTACCATTTGATAAAAGCAGGTAAATAAATTACCCAGAAGTAATCAGATTACAGAAAACACAGAAGAAACTGTAAACAGGAAGCAACAAGTGTGATTTCTGATTCGGAGTTCACGGAATAAAAAAAAGAATTAAAAAAGTGCAGCTCAGTCAGAAAACTGAAAAGAAAACCCGATCCTGCCGAGAGGCTTTGACTCAAAACTCAAGCTGTTGAGAAACTACAAGATGAGATTTTTATTCAAGTTAAAGCTGAATAAATTCGGCTGAACAAGCCGAGCTTCGGCCTTTTCAGCCGAATACAGTCACAGTACGCGTTTGTGCGGAGAGCATCAGGGCTGCTGCCTGGTGCAGTGGGCGCTTTCCTCTGAAAGCCTCTTTGTTTTGGTTGGGACGAGAAAAAACTGAACAAGGAGCTTCAGCTGACTGACCCCGAGGGCCGAGCTGAAATAACTCTGAATGAGATCCTGTGGAGTCCACAACGTTCAAACTAACAGCAGAAACATCAGCAGTTACTGAGAACCTTCAGTCTGCGCACTGGACGACCCGAACCCGAGCCGAACCAGTTCAAACGATCAGAACCACAGCTAAAACTAAAACAATCAAAATGAAAGTTAACAGAACTTATAATAAAATCTATCAGCAGCAAAAGATAAAATACAATGAGCAAAAAAAGTACCACAAACTTCAATTGCCAAAACAAAAGCTACAAACTGAAATTAGCAAAACAAATAGTAAAAGCTAAAATAAATTAAACGATAAAAGCAACTAAACATCAAAAGTTAAATAAAGCTAAACAAAGCTAAAAGATTGTAATGTGCAAAAAATACTAAAAACTCTATGTAGCCAAACAGCTGAAAGCTAGAAATGAGCACAAGCTAAATTAAGCTAAAAAAGCTATAAACAGGAATTAGCTAAACTGATTCTAAGAGTCAATGTTTGCGGGACGAAAGCTAAAAGTTCAAAATGAATTAAGCTAAAATAAAAAATAACACGAGCAAAATAAAAATCAAAAAACTACAGTTAGCAATGCAAAATCTAAAAACTAAAATAGCAAAACAAAAGCTGAAAGCTAAAAATTGGCAAAAGCCACAATAATCAAAGAAAATGCTCAAAACTGAAGTTAGCAAAACAAATAAGAAAAGCTAAACGTGCTAAAGCTAAAACGAACAAGAACATAAGCTAAGGAAGTGTATGGCTTTAGATTTTTTTTTTTATAAAACTTAATTTTAATCGTTTTATTTTATTTTTGTTAAAAGTCAGTGCTGAGTTGGGGGGAGGGGGTTGTTGGTAATAAAAGGCGAGCATTGAGCAGCGCTGTAGCTAAACAACTTTACTGTACTGTATCGCCACATATACAAATTCAGGTTTCGGGATTGGATCGTGAGCGGAAAAAAATGTGGATCGATGCATCCCTAGCTAAAACCAGCATAACAGTAGCTAAAATTAGGTGGAGCTAAAAACTAATATCAGCAGAACTGTCACAGAAGGCTAAAATGAGCAAAACAACGGCTAAAGACTAAAAATGAAGCATGTAAAGCTGAATGTTTTGATAATTTAATGGCTCAAAGAAAAACTTGCTGAAGACACAAACAGGACAACAACATGAACGTGACAGCATTTACACGACAAGATGACAAAGAGGCGATGGAGACGGAGGTTTGAAGACTTTAGGAGAAGTGAAACTGAGGAAAACAAAATGTTGCATTTGATAAACAGAATCCCCCACGTGACAACGGGATCCTTCATTCTGACACTTCTGCTTAAAACCGACGCTCCGACAACGTTAGGGAATCGTTGTTTTCACATTAAAGCCCGCTGTGATCCAGTCAGTACCTCACAAATAAAGACTTGATGACTTGTGCAACAAACCCGACTGAGATCACAGACCGCCGTTACAGCGAGACCCGGGTCCGACGCCAAACATGAAGGTTTTTTAGATTGTGGGCGGAAACCAGAGAACCTGAGGAAAACAGAAAGACCCAGGTCCAAACCGGGGATTTAACCCAAGAACTTCTTGCTGTGAGGCAACTGTGCTAACCACTGAGCCATCGTGCTGCTTGTTTAATGTCAGCCATTCTCCATGCTTTTATTTAGAGTAAACAGAAACGGCTCAAAGTTTAATGTTAAAACATTCAGTAAACTAAAATGCTCCGATTCAGGGACCAAAATGCAACTTGTCCGACAGCTTGGATGCTTTTGTTCTTTTAACAGCAGAATTGTTTTGTAATAAATTATAAAAGCTGGGGAAGATACGAGTCCCTCTACTGGTGATATGAGAAGTTCTAGTTGAGCTCAGTCTGCAGGATGAAGAGTTGGACATCCAACAAGGAGGAAGAGGAGGCCCCGGGGTGGTAGACCCAGAACAGGAGGCACCAGCGTCCTCCAGGAAAGCCTGGAGAGCTGCGTCATGGTGACCACGATCTGCCGGCGGCAAGACGGGCGGAATAAACACCGAAGCAAAAAACAAAGAAGCTCAAAGTACTTCCTGTTCAGAAAATACACACTTTGTTTCTCTACAGTTATGAAACTTTAGTGTTCTCACAAAACACAACTACGCTGAGAGCTGAAAGACAGCTGAACAAACTGAAACTGAGGCGGTAAAGCTAAAGGAACAGAGCACTGGCTAAAAGCTAAAAGAAGCGACATGCTAGCTAAAAATTCAAACGTAGCAAAATGCTAGATAAGAGTAGTAAAGCATCTGCTATTATTAGTAAAGCATTAGTTAAAACTCAAAACATCTAGCTAAAATTTAATTTTAGAAAAGGTGTAGTTAAAAGCTTAAACTATCAAAACAACAGCTAGAAGCTAAATGTGACAGAAGGCTGCATAAAAGCAGCAAAAAGCTAGATAGAATTAACATTAGACAAAGGACTGAGTAAAAGCTAAAAGTAGTTAAATGCTAGCTAAAAGCAAATAATAACTAAACACTTGCTATACGGTTAAAAAATAAAATGTAGCAAAAGTCTAATTAAAAGCTACAAGCAGCAAAACCTTCATTAAAAGTGGCAAAAGAAAGGCAAGAAGCTAATAGCATCTAAAGGCTACCTAGAAGCTTGAAATAGCAAAAGACTGTGAGAAGTACCAAAAGGCTACATAGAAGCTAGCAAAAGGCTAGCTAAAGCTAAGAGTAGCAAAATGCTAAACAAAGACTTGATAGCCTAATGCCAGCTAAACGTTAAAATAGCTGAATTCTAGTTAAAAGCTAAGCGGATGGTGAACAAATAACTGTAGCAAAAATTTAGTTAAAATGCAAAAGAATCATCAATTAAAAGTGGCCAAATGGTAGCTAGAAGCTAGAAGCACTCAAAGGCTACCTAGAAGCTAAAAAACAGGCTAAAAGTAGCAGCTAAACATAACTAAATGATCGCTATAGGCTAAAATACCAAAACGGCAAAACGCTAGTTAAAAGTGGCTAAACGGTAGCTAAAAGTAGTAGAAGAGTATTTAAAAACAGAAAGTAGTGAAGGAAAGCAAAAACAGAGAACTGAACTGAATGGATATTAATGCATTTTTATTGGAAAATCTTTGTAAATAAGTGTAAATGTAAAAAAATAAGTCATTGAACCCATTTATAGATTTACATTTATATATTTGCATGTATAGATTTACACATATAGATTTACACGTATAGATTTAAATTTATATATTTACATGTATCAGGTCTCTCTTGTAAATGAGTCCTCGAGGCTCAATGGGATTTACCTGTCTAAATAAAGGTTGAATCAATGTATAGATTTGCATGTATAGATCTGCATGTATAGATTAACATGTATAGATTAACATGTATAGATTTGCCATGAACTGAATGACAGAGAACGTCCTGCAGCGAGTGTTGAGACGTTACTTTTAGCTAAGAAGGCTGCAGCTTCCTCCTGCTGAGTCGCTCAACTGCCACATGACAAAACACAAACACAAACACAAACACAAACACAAACACAAACACAAACACAAAGCCCGCTGGCCACAAAACCTGCAGAGAACTCAGCTGACACACACACAAACACACACAAAAGCTTTGACTGCACCCAGATACTTCACCGTCACCTGGTTGCAGCAAGAGGTGGAGGCTTGACGAAGACAAACACATTAGGCATTGTGTGTGTGTGTGTGTGTGTGTGTGTGCGTGCGTGTGCACGTGCGTGTGTGTAGGTAAGCCTGAGGTCACACCCCAGGACTTTATTCCTCCTGTGAACAGAGATGGCGTGCAGACAGCTGATCCTCTTATCGGGTCTTCACACGGCTTTAGTCGGAGCGCTCAGGGCCGAGCTCGGAGCGGTGCGGATCCAGGTAACAGCGACATGTGCACCTATGTTTGTTTACATGTTTTCCCAGGAACAAACAAACATCCAGGCTGAGAAAACTAAATAAAACTTAAACGGACAGCAAGTTCAAAGAGTAGCCTCGTTTCTTTTGAAATCTTTTCGAACCACGCAGCAAAGCCACTCTGACGAAGACGGAGCCACAGACAAAGAGCTTCATTAAAGGAATGCATATCGCCCGCTGCCTCGCATGGTCAAATTATAAAAGGAGTATGTGTTGGGATCACGCTCAGCTACTACCACGCCAAATTTGAGCTCAACACCTGTAAAAGTGGCTGCGTTAAAGCCATCTTTGTGTTAGCTAATGCTAGAAGCTGTGGCAGCCATTTTGAGTTTGAAACACATGATATGTTCGGAGTACGTGTTAGGGATGACCGTCAGCTACTACCACATTAAAATCTGTAGCTTTTAGCACCCGAGAGTAATTAATGCAAAAGTGGGCTCCGTTATTTTGACCAAAAGCAACACCAGGCCGGTGCTGGTCAAACTGGTCACACCTTCAGCTCGGATGGTCTTCCGTGTCTCTGCGCTGGAATGTCTTCGGCTGTGTGCGCTTCGACACAAACACCCAGACAGGAAAAGACGCACATTCTTGGACGCCCCGTCCAACCAGCTGTGTGTACGTGTGCGACGAAGCGTGCCGGAAGCTTCTCATTAACTCTCGTTAATCTGATGTACATGGAGATGGATAAACGCCAGAGAAGAGAAGCAGCGGCGGCTCCCGGCGGTTAAAACTGGCAGAAACGGTTCTAAAGGAATCCTGAAATCCAGCCATCCAGACCGTGTGCTTCAGTGAGCAGGAGGCTCCAGTGGAAGCATCCACACAACCCGAGCCGATGCTACAGTGGCATTTGTGAAGCTGCAGAACATCCATCACGTCACGCAGCTCTGCGTGCGGCAAACGGTGCGAAGCCTCTTGTTTGGACAGGATGCAGTGATGTAAACAGCTCCAAGCATCCGTCACTCGGGCAATAAAACCGTCTGCTGGACGCAGCAGCCTGCAGGAGATAACGGCCGCTCTGACTACATGGATAAAACAAAATAGAGTCCGTACGAACAATAAAACCAGAGTAACTGCTAGAATAGTGCTGGTGCTGCGTTCATCTTCTACAGGAGCGATACGAAGCTACAGTCCACTCTCAGCCTCTACCGCACCGAAACTTAGCTCAGTATCTGTAAAACTGACTGAGCTGCAGCCATTTGTGTTTTTTAAGGTCAGCTGGCTTCAGTGAAATCCATCCAGTGGTTCTTGAGATATTACGCTAACAGACAGACAAAGGTAAACATCATCGCCCAGCATCGTCTTTTGGAGGTGGGCGATAACCGAGAGGGATTTGTGATGACAGACCTTTAATCTTTTTTTGAGTTTCCTGTTGTGCGACCTCTTTCTCACGCCCCACCACTTCCTCCTTCACGGGTCCACCTCCTGTCGCCCTGAGGCCTCGGGGAGCAGGTGTTCTCGGCCTGCAGTGATCTGCTGTGTGTTTTTATTGGTAGCTACTGCTGGCTGCGATCCTTTCCTGTTGGGATGCCCCAGCTCTGAAGAAACGAGTCTAATAAACGCGTTACATCGAAGATTACAGAGCAGATTACCGGTGTGTTTGCAAACACCCTCGCGGTCCTCGAATCGATCCCACCGCTCAGGAAATGATGAATGAGGCACTCGCGGCTGCTAACGCAGCACAAAGACGGGTAAATCAGCAGTAACGGGACTCTTCAGTCCCTGCAGACGGATTTCAGACAGAATTTAATATGAATGGATAAATTAAAGAGCTACGAGGCTCCGGCTCGTCTCTTTCTGGGTGTCAGGAGCGACTGCAGTTGAATTTCCTGGTTTCCTGTGAACTTCCAGGGAAATTTATTGGCAGTGACTGTAGATAACGTCTGTCAGGGAGGTGATGATTAACCCCCCGAGGAGGAGAGCCGTGTAATTACATGTTCCTTCTTCTGATTAAAAAACCTCAGAGGAGAGGAAGAAGATGACGAGGATGTCGTTACACAATTTGTTGCCAAATGTCAGATTTTACAAAAAAAAATAAAAATGGAGAAAACATCTGACACATCAAAACCAGAGAAACTGAGGGACCGCTGATTGTAGCTGAAGAAGCTAAAACTGAGCTGACAGAGCTAAAAGGAGAACACAATCAGAAAGCTTAAAAAAAAATCCAAAAGGTTAGGCAAAAGTACAAAAAACACAAATGAAAAGCTAAAAGTGGCAAAACACTAGCTAAAGTTTAAACTAGCAAATCACCAACTAAATGAAAGTAAAAGAAAAAGACTAAATGAAAAAAGCAAAATACAAGCTGAAAGCTAAAAGTGTCCAAAGGCTAGCTAAAAGTAGTAACACTCTAGAAACTAAGCGTATAAAAAAATTAGCTAAAAGAAGTAAAACACAAGCTAAAACTTATAATATCAAAACACCAGTTATAATAAACCAAGAGGAGCAAAACTCTAGCTGAAAGCTAAATTAACAAATGGCTAGCTAATAGTAGCAAATCAAAATCTAAAAAGGACCAATAAACTAGCTTAAAATTTGCAAAATTCTAGCTAAAAGCAGCAAAGCACTTAAAAGTTAAAGTAGCAACCGTAGCTAAAATTAGACAAACTGAAGATTTAAGCTAAATTTTGTATACAAGCTAAAATTAGCAAGAAAGTAGCTGTAAGGAGTGTAATAAAACAAAAACAGAGCAGTACACTGAAATATTTCAGAGAAAGAATGAAAATATTTTCATTTTTTAAATTTTGGTAATAAAGTTAAACAATTCACAAAGTACAAAAAGTTACAATTACTAAAATACGCAGAACACTATTCCCCAATCGAGTCGGACAATTTGATATGACTAGTTAAAAAAAAAAATCAATGTATGCAGAAGAAAACTAAAAAGTGGACACTAGAGCCTGAACGATACATTGTTGTGGTCGATATAGGTGCTTGGGGACATATTGGTATCTGCGATAATGTCCAACATAAACACTCGGGACAAGCCGTGTCCTTACTTGCAAAAGGTGTAATTGTACAATATATCCAGCAGAGGGCGCATGTGAACTACTTTCAAGTCATGGCCGTTCACTTTAAGTTTCACTTTCATCGCAGCTGAAGCAGTGAGCAACATTGTGTGTGACGTATTTTGTTGAACAGAGAATGGTAAGTTTATCTTAACTGATCTGTAAAATAAAAATCAACAATAAATTCTCTTCAATCCTCCAACCCGCATGTCGTCAGCTACGTGTCTCTCAAGTTAGCAAGCTAACGTTTAGATAACCTAGCAAAGGCTATTGCCTTGTAAAACTTTATCCAGAACAATAAATCTAACGTAGAGGTAAAAATATATCAGTGCTAGTAACGTTATCTTTGTCGTCCTCAATAAAATACATTGTTTGTCTGAAATATTTGCAAAGAAAAATAAACTCTGCTGTGGTCAACACTAATCAGACCGTCACCGTATGTGACTGTTTAAACGATGAACAGGAAGGACGTTTCGTTTAATTTATATTTTTGTAACACACTTGAACAGTGGAGGACAGAAAATGTGAATGCACGTTAGAAAGACTGTTTAAAGACGTCGGGTGTTACAACAGGTTTAATAGTTGCTGTTTACTTAGATTCTTGGGGACAAAGCTCAAAAATTTTCAACCAATACTGTATGTCAGTTATCGGCATTAGCCTTCCCCTCCCAGTATCGGTATCACCGATAGACAAAATGTCCATATCGGTCGGCTCTAGTGAACGCTGACGTTAAATCTAAGAGCAGACAGAGTCTGTTCAGTCGTTCTGATTAGGTGAGGAGTGTTCAGAACGTGTTTGAGAGGAGCAGGCAGATGGTGAGGATCGTTCTGGATATATTCAGGAACAGAATGCCATCTGCAGCTGACTGTACTACAAGTGGGTTAGTGTTTACACAGAAGGTACCAGCAGCATCCAGATCTTATTATACAACCAATTTGGGTTTGTTTTTACAATCCACAACTTGAAAAGCTGTAAACTAAGTTTGTAGGTTACAGCAGAGCTGATCAGAGGCATGAATCACTCATGACGACGAGGCAGGAAGAAGTCCAAACGCTGGTTCTGGTCTGAACTGGAAGACAATCCGACTCCAGCCCACAGGTGATATTGAACTGTGTTGGTACGATGCAGTGAAGGGTGTTGATTATTAGTTATAAGTGATTGGCTCCTTTAAGAGCGCGCACAAAGAAGAGAGCGTGTGAAGCGAACCTGTGTGGGCGGAGCCTTTTCCTTTTTTTTCATTAAGCCATTATTTATCCAGGTAGTCTCATCGAGTCACGAGAACTCATTTTCAAGAGAGACCTGTTTAGGGAGCAGGTGGTGGGGGTTAAGGGCCTTGCTCAGGGGTCCAGAGTGGGGCAAATGAGGGTGGAGGAAGGTGTGGGTGTTTCACCTTTTCCACCCACATTTTGATGTTGTCGTGCCAGGAGCCTCGCTGACCTACAGAACCTCAATGACCTACAGAACCTCGCTGACCTACAGAACCTCACTGACCTACAGAACCTCACTGACCTACAGAACCTCAATGACCTACAGAAACTCAATGACCTACAGAACCTCACTGACCTACAGAACCTCAATGACCTACAGAAACTCAATGACCTACAGAACCTCGCTGACCTACAGAACCTCAATGACCTACAGAACCTCACTGACCTACAG
>NC_056519.1:3453532-3471674 GCF_014905685.2 Nematolebias whitei | reverse complement strand
ACAGAACCTCGCTGACCTACAGAACCTCGCTGACCTACAGAAACTCAATGACCTACAGAACCTCGCTGACCTACAGAACCTCGCTGACCTACAGAACCTCACTGACCTACAGAACCTCAATGACCCACAGAACCTCACTGACCTACAGAACCTCAATGACCTACAGAACCTCACTGACCTACAGAACCTCACTGACCTACACAAGGCGAGGTCAGTGAACAAGGCCAGACTGATTCTGGCAGATCCCGATCACCGCTCCATGGTGAGTTCAGGTGTCTTCCATCTGGACGCAGGTATCTGCTGCCCAGATGTAGAACGAACAGACCGAACAACTCATTCATCCCTGTAGAGATGAGGCTTCTCAACGAACAGTGATGATTTCTGTGCAGTTAATGTCTTAATGTCTTGTCTAGTCTGGATGTTTTGTGTCTACCGACTGTGAAACAAATTGCCTCTTGAGGATAATAAAGATTCTTGAACTGAGTGACTCTGCGTTCGCAGCAATAACTATAAAGCTCACAACACAGCTGATTGTCAAATAAATATTCAGGTCAGTTATCCATCCGACGACGCCTTCGTGTTGAGCTTTAGGCGGCTCACTGATCCAGTTTTCACACCAGGTTACTGAGTTTTACCTCTCAGAGCATCAATCACTCACACGCTGCTTTGTTGCCTGTGAGTCCACGTTATCGCTGAGGCATGAAATTAAGTTTAAAATAAAATCAAACTACAGAACACACAAAGCTTCACTGTCAAAAGGTATCGCTCAGCAGCAACATCAGTTATTATCTTTATTACTAAATTTAATTTGGCAGAATTAAGTACTGCGTGTTGGTCCGTCTCTGAAACAGTCCCAGTTATCATCGTTTGTCTCTGGGAAACTTTATTGCCCAACTTTGACGTCAAATCTGCAAATAAGTAAAGGTTCCTATAGCAACGAATAAAAAGATCCAACGTTAGGTTCTGTACATTTGCACATAAATGATGTACTCTCCATCTGATTAAACCCACTTTGGAAGCAAAAAACTAAGTTAGACTAAAAAGGACGCAGGGTGAAACCCAATCCGAGGCTTGTTGTGAGTCTGTGATGAATATTTCATCGTTGTCCTCGTCAGACGACACCAGTCGGGTCAGCATCGCCTTGGGAAAGTGACTTTACAAGTTAAAAACAACCTCTCGGTGTTCATATACATAAAAGTGTGTGTGACTTTAATCCCTGCTGCTGCTGCTCCAACAACGCCACAGCCTAATCTCAGATTAGGCCAATCTCACCCTGCTCAGTCCTCCAAACACACGACAGAGAGCGGGCCGTCGTCCAACGCACGACGCCAGAAAATACAGGAAAAAATGAACGCTTTCACACAAAGTGATGCTCGTTTATCCTGGGAGACGCAACATCCCCCACTTAAACCCAAACACAAGATAACACACACACACACACAGACACACACACACAGACACACACACAGACACACACACAGACAGACACACACACAGACAGAGGTGTTTCTTTCTATGAAGTAAATCATTTGATGACGTTACCGACAGGCTGGACAGATGCTGTGTGTTTGTGTGAGACAAAGAAAAAGACAATGAACTCCCAACAATTCACATTCCTGACATGACTCGCATAACTTGCTGTGCATGTGCATGTGCATGTGTCCCACTCACTGTATTTATGCATCACTTTCTAGTCTTCCCGACTGTTTTTTGGCTGTTTTCTTTATTCTTTGATTTACGCCTTAAACGTCGTTCAATGTTGCAACACTTTGTTGCATCTGTATGGTTTTTTTATATTTTAAAGTGCTTTATTAATAAAGTACTTTTACATAAGACACATTCACACACTGAAATGTGCAGATTAGGAGCAACTTGGTGGTCAGCGTCTTGCCCAAGGACACTTGGGTGCACAGCGGAGGAGCACCAACTCTTCTAAAGTCCAAGCAAGAACTTCAGCTGCTCTAAAGACCTAAAGAGTCGGAGCCCTCTCTAAAAACAACAAGCATCACGTGAATTCAATTCTAGACCGTTTTCTTTACGTGTTCTTACATCACAAAACTGAACCTGGATCAGCACTTTTCCTCACTTGCTCTTGTGCAAGACGGACACCTTTTTTCCCTCTCCCGTCCTCCTCCTGCTTTTCTGCTCTCTGCCTGTGTATCGGAGCTCCTGTTACACTTCCAAAACGAAAAACTACTGTCATGGATCTGGTGAGCTGGACTTTCAACGCAACCAATAAAATCTTTTCAACAAAGCAACAGGGTCCTGGAGAACCCTCATGCCCTGCTGAGATTCACGCGGCAGCATACGTCATGGATCCGTGGGGAGTTTGGAAGCTGATGTGTCTTTCCGTTTTGTCTCAGGAGGACGCCGAAGATGTTTATATAATTGGAATCTTGGAATCCTGATAGCAGGGTTTCTGCTTTTTGGCACCGGCAGATTCCCAGGTTATCGTCTATTAAAGAAGACAGTGGCAGCAGTTTCGGCCATGGCAAGACTGCCGAGCTTGTGTGAAGGTCTGGTTCGTGCTTCGAGTACTCAAAATCAGCTGATTTACGAGCTAAACCATAAGATGGAAGTGATTTGTGAGAAACGCAGGCCACCTGCATCTTCTGGAACTAATAAGCATGTTGGGGACGACCTTGGATGAGGCTCATAAGCACGGACCAGTAGAATGTCCACTAATCTGGCCATTCTGGATCGAAACTACCAGCAGAACTCAAGGCTGACGCGAAATAACAGTCTGACTGAAAAAAAATATATCAATTGTAGCTTATCTGAATCAGACTCCCCCGTTTGTCCTCGAAGCAGGCCGACTTATCAAATTTATCCTAGAATATGTGTAAACTGAGGAAAAGCTCTGTCTATGGAACACAGCGTTTTGCCTATGCGTCCGAATACGGCAACACTACGGCAAGCCGGCCGTAGTTAGCTTGTGGCTTCACTACTTAGCTCTCCAAGAAAAGACTTTAACGCCACTTATGCAAGTTTTCAACACAAAAAAGTAACAATTAAATCTGACAACTCTGATTTTACATCAGACACAGGTTAGCCGGTAGAATACAGATCTCTGTCGTAGGCTAAATGTCTATCGTTTCTACCGTGTACCGTACATATTGCGCATTCCTACTATGGATCATCTGGAAGTGCTTCGTGAACAAAAATCTCACCGTCTTGTCATCAAATGCATATGTGTCTATAAATGTGCTGCTGGTTGAGGTTTTTGATGTCTTAAATTGTGTCCTGATAAGGACATGGTGTGAAGAGATCTTTTTGTAATACCACTGTATCCATCCTCATGGCCTTTTCCCCTTTTCTATCTAAACATAATAAGGGGCCGCGCTTTCAGCAGCACTCTGCCCATCTTTCAGACGACTGTACGAACATAATCTCACTGTATTTCAGTGCAATGATACTAAGCTTTTTCTGATTGTAATTATTATTACTATTCTAATTATTATAATTCTGGCAGCAGCCAGCAGTAAATACATGTTAGAACAGCGAACAGATAAATATATCCCGTTTAAAATAGTGTTAAAAACATCTATAATCTGATGGTAAAGCTGCCTCCACAACACTGTTGCTATTGACAACCGGTCCAGAAACTCACTCCCTCTTCTTTTTATAGAACTCCTTCTTGAGATGTTTATTATTGATCAGGGACGTTTATGATGTCTGTATCTGCGCACTCCTGACACTTTTTATTTTTAGGCATTTATATATTTAGCGTCTACAGCCAGAGGCAAATAAATAAAACTTCTGCTTGTTCTTGCGTTTGTCCGTACGGTTAGCAAAATATCACGTGAATCACTGGAAGAACTTCACAGAACCTCTCAGAAAGTAGTCACTGAACTTTTGGAGGCAGTCCCATTCAAGATGGCCACCGCGGCCAGCCGACATTCGGCTCGAACTCGGTCAGTTTTACAGATCTGGAGCTAAAATTTTATGTGGTAGTAGCTGAGAGTCAAACCAAAATGGCTGGCACGTCATCGTTTCTCAACACAAGGGGATCTCAGATTAAATCTCTGGTGATGAACGTTCAGAGCGTTAGATCTCTAATGAAATCTTCTCATCTGTTCTCTGTATCTTACAGCAGACACTCGGCTCCGTTATGTGCCTCATAACGTGGAGACGGATCGATACAATCGCTGCTGTATAACCTGCGGGCACGAGGAGGAAGCTGCCGGGGTCATTACCCCGTCCTCTGAGGGTGCATCGCCCCCACAGCCAGTAGATCTGAATGTGGGTCAGTTCACACACACATGCAGGACAGAGCTGTTCCAGATGAGGGTGATGGATGGAAGGGAATCCAGGTCAAAGAGGAAATAAAAAAAGAGCCTAAAACACATTGCAGATATTTCTGCATTATATTAAAAGTCATATTCTGCATATCAAAGCTCTGCTCGTATGAGTTTATAGCATCGTCTATAAGGAACAATTAATTTGTTGTTCTTTGCTCTGAGACGGTTTGTTTAAACTGTAACTTATAGCTACACATCATCAACATAAAAACTTTATCCTGCACTTTATCAAATCGTGCAGTTTGGACGGGTTTACTCCGGCAGGTTTTCTAGATGTACTGATAAAAGATAAAGAACAGCAGGTATGCACTCAATGTAAACAAAGCCCTTAACTCAACAAATCTTGGTGTGAACGCGTACCGACACACTGATATGATCCGACTTCAAGAGCCCAAACAGCTCGTCCAGACGCCACCGTCGTGTACTTATTTTCAGAAACCTCGCAGCTTTAATACGTAAACAAACGCGCGTGGTAGTCACAAATTTAGCTTAAGTCTTAATAACACATCAACCGTTACGAGAAATAATTTGTACAGATTTTGTTAGTTTAATCTTTTTTTTTTTTTAACTGTCTCATGACGTGGTTAAATATTATATTTACACTTTGTAGAACTGCATTAGTTTATAGCCTCGAGTTTAGTTTTTTAACCATTTCCTGTCCATGTTTCCTAAAAGCTGAACATAAACTAAGCGCCACCTCAAAAACAGCTGACCACACTTGCATCGTAGCTAAAAGTGCAACGCGTCGTTCACGTTTTAAATGAAATTAAAAGTTTTCTTGTTAGTCCAAACAGTCAGTTGTGTTATTTGGGCAAAGCTGCAGAAATTCATTCAAATCTGCACAGAAACGTCCAAAACGTTCTGGAACATTTGTGTGTTTGTATAAAGAAAAACTATTGGCCTGTGCTGCTTTTTAACTTGGAAAAGAAAGAGTGGTTGAAAACTGCGACTGTAATTTGTGTAATCTTTAGGTAGCTGGGTGTTTATGACAACTTTTCACAGCATCTCTGCGTTGCCAGGGCGACGGCAGGGCGGTGCACCCCTGATGCAGCTCCATTTCTGCACAAAAAGAAGCAAAACATTCTGCACGCGCGTCTGTGTCTGAGGAACATTTTCACTAAAGACCCACTATCATCTCTCATTTCAGCTGCATATCTCAGCTGCATCCTAATGCAACTGGTTGTGATGGTAAAATCATCTTAAAACATTTCTTTACTGCCAGACCCCATGTCTGCAGGAGGCTTTGAAATAAGCTTTATTTGTTTTGATGGGGAAAAACACACTTCTCAGTATAAATGTGTAAAAAAAATAATAAAAAGACCTCTGCATGAAGAGAACATGATGTATTATTAAATGTGACGCATAAACATATCTCAAACCGTGCGTCCACATGTAGATTTTACACATTTTTAAACAATATTCCTGCATTTATTTCATAATTTTGTAGCATTTTGTCGTCTTTAAGAGGTATTTTGGTGGTTTATATGAGATGTATTAACAAACTGCTGCACCTGACGTTATGTTTTTATGACAGAAATATTCTGAAACGTGAAAACAAGATAAAATTGCACTTAAAGTCACCGTTTCCTCTTCGTTGACGGTGTTGATTATTCGTCTTTTGCAACGGGAGACGAAGAAACGCTGTGTCCATCATCGGACAGGATGATATTTAGCCCCCCTCCAAAAATAAATAAATAAATAAATTACCTGAAAACGGGTTCGGTTCGAGCCGAATCCTCCGGAGCTGCCAGGGCCGGATGCCCTCTTCCTCCTCGGCTTTATTCACCCACCAAACTGTGGAAACACTGTAGCTCCGTTTAGCTCCGACACTAAAAAACACGTATCCTCCGACCGACACCGAATGAGTGGGGGCGCGAGATGCTCGAGACCGAACCCCCTTAAAGAAATTTAAAAAATGTCGTCGGTTCAGACGTGAAGGCAGTTTAAAGCGGCAGGAGGAGGACCTTCATGTCGACTGACACGGGAGTGGTGCGACCGTTTAAGCTAGCGGCCGAAATGAACGGCTAACTTCCGTTTCCGCTTCAAAATAAAACTCCGATAGCGACGACCATCCGTTGTCTTCTACAAGCGCTTTCAAGATAAAAGCCTCGTAACGTTCGAAGAGTTTCCGGTCAAAACGTTCAAAATAAAAGCACCTTCATCGTTGTTCGGAGAGTTGTTTTTGAAAATACATAACTTTTTTTTTGTTGTTTTATGTTCCATACAGGCAAGAAATAGCATATTTAAAAGTATTTAAAGCCCGTACAATATCTAGATAAACTTATTGTAATTATGTAATAAATACATTTTTAAAAAAAAGAAAAAGTACACACACACACACGAAATCATTTTAGTAAAAAAATAACTCATGCATCAAAATGAAATGTGAAAATCCACTCAGGTATCTGAATATTAATTTTTAAGTTATCTTTATCAATCAATCAACCTTTATTTATACAGGTAAATCCCATTGAGCCTCGAGGACTCATTTACAAGAGAGACCTGATTTCAACAAATCAGGTCTTTATGTTTATGTCTTTATGTTATCTTTATGTTTATGTCTTAATATAAACATTACAATCAATTATTAATTAAAAAAAAATCTAAGTTGGAATTTTATTTATGTATATAAAACGTGTCATCAAAAAGTTGTGAATACTTATTGTTTGATGTAGTTTTGATAAGTATTTAGAAGAATTACTAATATTGGGCATTGTGTTTCCTGTTTATTTGTTGTTGTGTGGCGCTCTCTGCTGGATAACCCTCCAACTTTAGCTCTACAGCTAATAAATTAGATATAAGTGGATAAAAATGCCATAAACAACCTGTATAAATTGTTCTTCAAGTTTTATTCATGCTGTTTGAATTGCTTTAACTGTTTTATTATATTTGAGCAGTCTTTTCTCTGTCCATTTTCAATGATCAAAATTAAAATATATATATATTTTTTTAAGAGTTTTTCATTTCATATTAAGAAGTTCATTCAGTGTCCTCCTTCTTGAATCACCACCTTATCATGGTGGAGGAATTTGTGCACCTGAATGATCCTAGGAGCTGTTGGGGGCGATGGACCCTGGTCCCAAGACAGACTGGTCCTCGCTGACCGGCCAGACAAAGAGCGATTCAGATGGACAGAAAACAGTAAGGAGCTCAGTGTCCCTTGCCCGGATGTGGGTTGCCAGGGCCCGACCCTGGAGCCAGGCCTGGGGGAGGGGTTCGTCGGTGAGAGCCCGGAGACCGAGTCTTTACCCACCGGGCCCAGTCGGGCTCAGCGTGAACGATCAGCATGGGTTTGCCTTCTTGTGGGCCCACCGCCTGCAGGAGAGGTACAAGTCATGGTTAGTGGCCATGGCGCTCTAAATCTGGCTTGGGGGCCCGCTGCTACAGGCTGTTTGGTCCCTATAGCGGTGCAAGAATATGGTTCTCATTGCTGGTAGTAAGTTAGACCCCATCAGGGTGGGATTTGGACTCCATCAGGACTGCCCGTTGTCACCGATTCTGTTCATAACTTTTATGGACAGAATTTCTCGGTGCAGCCAGGGAGGGATTCTTGTTCGGTGGCCTCAGGATTCCATCTCTGCTTTTTGCAGATGATGTGGTCCTGATGGTGTCATCGGCTGAGATGAGAATCAGCACCTCCAAATCTGAGGCCGTGGTCCTCAGTCAGAAAAGGGTGGACTGTTCTCTTCAGGTCGAGGGTGAGGTTCTGACTCAAGTGGAGGAGTTCAAGTATCTCGGGGTTCACGAGTGAGGGAAGGAAGGAGCGTGATTGACAGATGGTGCAGCATCTGCAGTATTGCAGACTCTGTGCTGGTCCATTGGGAGCAGAGCTGTAAGGCAAAGCTCTCTGTTTACTGGTCGGTCTACGTTCCTGCCCTCACCTACGGTCATGAACTCTGGTTAGAGCAGTCGTCCTCCAATGCAAGAGTTGGGGGTTCGAATCCACCAGCAGACACATGCAGAAATGTCCCTGGGCAAGACACTGAACCCCTCATTGCCTCTGATGTGTGTCCCATCGGTATATGAATGTGATCTCAAAAGAAGTGATTTAGAATGATTTGTTCTATTATCTTTGTACAGATCTAGTATAGAGCTGTATGAACGGGTAAATGAGGCACAGATTGTTGTAAAGAGCTTTGAGTATCTCAATAAGATAGAAAGGTGCTATATAAGTACAGTCCGTTTACTTGTAAGGATGCTTCGTGGACACCTCCCTAGGGGGGTGCTACAGGCATGTCAGACTGGGAGGAGACCCTGGGGAAGACCCAGGGAAGACCCAGGACACCTTGGAGTCCTCGCAGAAGAACTGGAAGAGGCTGTGGAGAGAGATGTCTGGACCTCCCTGCTCAAGCTGCTGCCCCCGAGACCTGAGTCCAGAACAAGAGGAAGATGATGGATGGATGGATGGATGGATGGATGGATGGATGGATGGATGGATGGATGGATGGATGGATGGATGGATGGATGGATGGATGGAAGTTCACTCATAATAATGAGTTTTAGAGTTGAAAGTCTTAATCATGGGAGTGGTGGTGCAGAGGTTGGAGAAGGTGGGCCTGTGATCGGAAGATTGTCTGTTCAACTCTCAGCACCGACAACATCAAAATGTGGGTGGGAAAGGTGAAGCACCCACACCTGTCTCCGATCTCGTTTGCCCCACTCTGGGCCCTTGCAAGTACTCGGCCCTTGAGCAAGGCCCTTGACCCCCACCATCTGCTCCCCCAGGCGCCCTGTATGGCAGCTCTCTGCTCCACACAGAGGGCTGTGGTAGCTCGGTGTCTGCAGGACTTTGTGGGAGTTAATTTGCTGTGGAGCAGACGAAAAAATTAAATAAAATAATTGTAACTTTCAGATGCAACGATGACTTCAAAAGTCATAATATTTACCTTAAACCCCATAAAATTAACTTTAAAACGCAGAATCGCGACTTTTTTGTGGCATTAATGTTCTTCCACACATCCGGGCTTCCGTCCTTGTTTTTGAACTTTACTCCAATAAAACCCGAACTCAGACCCACTTCGCTCCACTGATCTGTTAAACTGACAGGACAGCAGAATGTCTCGCGCTGCGGAGAGACTCCGACTGATGATCAATCATCTCGATCGATCATCGGCTTCGATTGTATCCTTTATTTAGTTAAACCGCTGCTGCCTCGGGGCCAGGCTGGCTCTCCAGCCGGCAGCGGAGCTCCAGGCACCGGGCAGCGGTCTGGACCCCGGACCCACAGGAACCGGCCCTGACGGTTTATAAAAACTTATAAAAAACTTTATAACCTATTCTTATAGTCTATAACTCTCTATAACTCTTAAGTTGTTCTGCTGTTTTATCTCTGCGGGTGTTTTTGTTGGATAAGCTAGTTAGCATGTTAGCTAACTGCGCAGCTAACGGTTTGGTTCAGCCTGAAGGCGTTTAACTTTATAACATACTTGTAACTATTTTTATTGGCTTTTTTTGTCTCTCTTTTGTCGTAAAACATTCAAGACTTAAAAACATAACTATTCAGTTTTATATAAAGTTCTAAAAATAGGTAAACACAACCAGCTGAGCAACATCTGTAAGCACTTCCGGTTTTATTAGTCAGGAGGAACACAGAGGTGCTGATAATCAAACCTTTGATTAAGTTCAGATCTTTTAAAGTAGGGATCCCTGGAGAGGATATAAACAAATATTTTAAGGAGTTCTCTGAAGGGGAAGAAACACAAAGACAAAGAGTGGATTGCTGTTGCCTCAAATCCCCTCAAAGTTTTAGCATTTCATGCAAGTGCTGTTTTGGTAACCTTTACACCGCTGCTGATTTGGCATTACATCGATATGTTCCTGCAGGTCCCACGCTGCACAAGAGGAGCTACAGCTACTATTTGCAAAACCGATGGCGATGTAAACGTTTATTGAGAAACTATTCATCCACTTTGAGCCGACAGGTTTGTTTCTGTTCAGAGAGGGACGTCCAGTGGTCCGATATGACGTCTGTGAAATGTTCTGAAGGCTGCAGGTGCTGCTGGACATCTAACTGAAGAAGGTCGGGTCATTTTGAAAACGTACCAACAGTCAAACACGGTGGTGGAGGGGTGATGACCTGGGCCGACAGCTGATGGTTGCACCAAACTGGGTCATGACGCAACAGAACAATGACCCCGACTCAGCAGCTAATCTACAAAATAAAAGCAAAGTCCAGACGAAGCGTCGAAGCAGCTGAGAATAAAACACAAAATCACAATTATTGTTCTGAAGGCGGCGTCTTTGTACGTAGTTTTTCCACTCGGAAAAACTTTATTTATGTTTATTAACGTTATGGCTTATTTGGAAACGAAGCAATGCTAAAATATCGTGTCTAAGGTTTACAGTTGGTACGTAGAGTTTTACTCTGCGTCCACGCCGTGCTCCTTCTTATCAGGTTTGTTCATAACCGACCGACATCAGATCTGTGAGGCGGCATCTGCTCACGCCGTCACCTCCGGCCCCCTGCAGAGACTGAGGTACCACCTCACCTGAAGGTTCATGACGAGTTTCTGTTAAAAATAAATAAAAAAATCAGTCGTTGCTTCCAGTGTCAGTAAAAGTTCAGTTATTTGTTATCTAATCGGAGACGTTTCTTTCACTGTATTTGCAACATCGTACCATGCTCCAGATGATACTCGTTCAAAGTTTGTGATTTAATGCGAACAGTTGTTTCTGTCACTGTTTGGGACAGGTACTCTTCTGATACGGGCGTGCTGACCCCAGAGCAGCGGCTCTTCTACGAGGAGAACGGCTTCCTCGTCATCAGGGATCTGGTGTCTGACGAGGACATCCAGAGGTTCAGGTACGCACTTCGTACTCCGAGTGAAACCAGGTTGTTTGAAAAGTGAACCACGTTGTGCACCTCCGTTTTCAGGAAGGAGTTCGAACGGATTTGTCGGGGAGAAGTGAAGGTTCCCGGCCTGATCGTGATGCGGGACGTGGCGATCGCCAAGTCCGAGTTCGTTCCGGACCAGAGAGCCGTTTCCAAACTGCAGGACTTTCAGGAGAGCCCCGAACTGTTTCGTTACTGCTCGTTACCGCAGGTAGAGCAACATGCCGGTGTTTTTAATCGTGTTGGAGAAGCACTGTTATACGGCTGAACGCTGAGTCATCATCTTTTACACACGGCTAAACGCTGAGTCATCATCTTTCACACTGTTGTTTTGCTGTTTGTTATTTTCCTTTATGCTGTTTGTCCTCTGCATACTTTCTGCTATTTTAGCTGTTGATCTGTCAAAACGTTCAGCTCGTTCAGGAGATGGATGCTGTCACTTTTGGTTTTTGTAACTTCTACATTTTTTAAAATACTTAACTTTATTTGCAAATTTTTTCCACCTAGAAATACACAGAAATCTCTTCAGTTCCTTCAGAAATGTTCTCTTTTAAAATTCGGCTTCAGCTATTGGCTCTGTTTATGTCTTCTTAAGCTACACTTAGCTTTAAACTACCATTTTGCTAATACTACTAGCCTTTTCCTAGTTTTAGCTAACATTCCTTTACACTTAGCTTTGAGCCAACTTTTGTTATTTTTAGCAACCCTCTTGCTAATTTAGCTTTTAGCTTGCTTTTAGCTATTTTGAGCTTTTAATTGCCCTTTTGCAACTTTTAGCTAGCATTTTGCTATTTTTATACTAGCCTTTCTGACTAATAGCTAGTTTTACTGGTTTTAGCTAGCATTTTTCTTCTTTTAGCTTTTAGACAGTGTTCTGCCTCATTTAGCTTTAGCATCACAACTTTAGCTTCTTGAGTAATTTTCAGCAAATTCAGCACAGTGTTCACTCTGCTTCTGTCTTTAGTTTTAGCTGAACTGTTTATAAAGTGCCGACTGAATAAAGTTCGGTTGCTAACAGAGCTCACTGACATCGGAGACGTTACGTAAACGTTCAGATAAACATTATTTACAGAGAAGAGAACGATCTGTTTGCTGCTTTGGGTCTTTAAACCTGACTAACAGAAGCCGGTTCCCCTCTGGTTCAGATCCTGCGGTACGTGGAGAGTTTCACTGGACCCAACATCATGGCCATGCACACCATGCTGATCAACAAACCTCCTGATGCAGGTCAGAGCAGTCTGGTACTTACAGGATCATGTGAGAAGAGCTGAAGGCTACAAGAAGCAAAGCACTAGCTGAAAGATGCAGAGCACTACACTAGCTTTTACCTAGCATTTGGCTACTTTTATAACAAAGTGCTAGGTTAAAGTACCAACTACTAGCTAAATGTAGCAAAATAATAGCTAAAACTGATTTAGCAAAAGAATAACAAGAAGCTAAAAGTTACAAAAGGCTAGCTAAAAGCTAATAGAAGTGAAACACTATCTAAAAAGTAAAAGAGCATAACATTGTGCTAACTTAAAGCTAAAAGTTTTAAAACACCAAATGATAGCCTAAAGAAGCAAATAGTTAGCTCATGGAAGAAAACACTTGTCAAAAGCTAAAAGATGCAAAACACTAGACTAGCCAAAAGTAACGCAAGGTCTAGGTAAAAGTACCAACTACTAGCTAAATGTAGCAAAAGACTATCTAAAACTGAACTTTGCAAAGGAATAACAAGAAGCTAAAAGTCACAAAAGGCTAGCTAAAAAGTAAAAAAGCAGAACAGTGTGCTAGCTAAAAGCTAAAAGTATCAAAACACTAAACTAAACCTATAACCTAAAGTAACAAATAGCTAGCCAACAGAAGGAAAACACTAGTTAAAAGCTAAAAGCTGTAGAACGCTAGGCTAGCTAAAAGTAACCAACACTATGTTAAACATAGCAAAAGACTAGCTAAAACTGAACTTAGCAAAAGAATAACAGTAAACTAAAAGTTGCAAAAAGCTAGCTAAAAGCTTATAAGGAGCGAAACACTAGCTAAAACGTAAAAAAAAGAAAAAGAAAAAAAAAGCAGAACATTTAACTAGCTTAAAGCTAGAAGTATCAAAATGAAAGCCTAAAGTAGCAAATAGCTAGCTAGTGGAAGGAAAACACTAGTCAAAAGCTAAAAGTAGCAGAACAGTAGCTAAACATAGCAAATGGCTAGCTACAAATAGCAGAATGGTAGCTAAAATGAGCACAAAACAAAAACTGTTAGTTTGCTGAAGCAAATTTCAGAAAGAACGCTTCCGAAAGAATTCAAAAGATCTTAAAGCATTTCTACGGAGAAAATATTTGTAAATAAAAATTTGAAAAGTACAAAAGCTACAAAAGTCAGAGCGCCCATCTCCTGATTGAGCTGAAAGTTTTCATCAATGAACGGCTAAAATAAAAGGGTGTAGAAGTAAAAGATTTAAAATGAAGTATAAAAGATAAAAAGAACAAGAAAAAACAGAGTGAATGCGTCAAATTTAATTTGTTTTTGTGTTTTAATGTTTGGGCAGTGAAGTGATGCTCACGTCTCCTGTCGCTCCAGGTAAGAAGACGTCTCGACACCCGATGCACCAGGATCTGCATTACTTCCCGTTCCGCCCATCGGATCGGATCGTCTGCGCCTGGACGGCGATGGAGAGAGTGAACAGGCAGAACGGCTGCCTGGTCGTCCTGCCAGGAAGTCACGAGCGCTCCCTGCAGGAGCACGACTACCCCGACTGGGAGGTGCAGAAAAACACAGACGGAACGCCGTTAGAGTCCCGAGTGTATCCTCTGTCTGAGCACTGCGCGTGTCCGCAGGACGGGGTGAACAAGATGTACCACGGAGTGAGAAACTACGACCCGGATCACCCCAGGGTGCACGTGGAGATGGAGAAGGGCGACACGGTCTTCTTCCACCCGCTGCTCATCCACGGCTCCGGCATGAACCAGACGCACGGCTTCCGCAAGGTACCGCAACTCCCAGAATCCACCTGTGTCACGCTGTTTGTCTGTACTTTTAAGGCTCAAACAAAACGTCTAACAGGGCCTGGATTAAAGGAGCAGTTCAGACTTTTTGAAGCAGGGTTCTGTGGTGAGGAATAAGAACAATTAATATCTTACCTGCTGCACATACCTCTTTGGAACGCATCAGTTTAGAGAAATAGAGCTAACAAGCTAACAGTTAGCCCAAGATGTTAGGCAAAACAAATACAATGTGTGTGTGTGTGTGTGTGTGTGTGTGTGCCCTCCAGGCCATCTCCTGCCACTACGCCAGCGGTGATTGTTACTACATCGACGTGAAAGGAACCACGCAGGAAAACATTGAGAACGAGGTGAAAGAGATCGTAAAGAGGAAGCACGGCGTCGACGACGTCGCCTTCAAGGTCAGGAACGTTTGAGCTCGCTTTTATTACTGTTTACGTTTTTACCCACGATCTCAGCCCGACGAAACAACCGAGCCGATTTACGCGCCGCACGTTACACGCTCAGCACGACGAGCGGTCTGGTCCAGAGCCACAGCGCTGATGTCAGTGAAGGCAGCCGAAGTGGAAGCACCGACTGTGAGGCGGCTCTTCCTGCACGTCAATTAAAAACTAAAAGGCTGCACTTACATCATCCATGTGTTTAACTTAGGAGTGATTAAAGGTGACAAAGTAGGCGGGACTTGTGACTTTATTTAAACATCCAAGCTATTTAAATGAAACTTACTGGATGTTAAGCAGTAATAACAACAACAGCCGAATTAGCTCATGGTTTATTATTTAGATGCAGCAAATCGAACATTAACTGTTTCTGTCATCAGCTACATTTAACTCGATGTGAGACTGCAGAGCAGCGTGATTCTGCGTGCTTACGGGCCTTGAGATGAAGGAAACTAGATTTTAGTATTTTCCCTGTTCTGGATAAATATGAAAAAAGAAAATGTGGGACAAACATTCAACATTTTCCGTTCAACTAGAAAGGCTCCTGCTTTTTCAGGGCGGTGCTGCTCGAGTCAACAATCTTTAAATCTGAGACTCTCAGCTGGACTGAGGTTCAGAGTTTAACTAGATCACTCCAGGACCTTCATCTGGTTCTCCTTCCTTCGTTGTCCGGCTGGAAGGTGGACTTTGGTCCCAGTCTCGGGTCTCTGGAAAGACTCAAACGCAAGAATTTATCTGCATTTTGCTCCATCCATCTTTTCTTTGAACTCTGACCAGTTTCTCAGTCCCTGCTGGTGAAAAGCATCCCCATATCATGATGTTACCACCACCGTGCTTCCTCACTATAGGGATGGTGTTCTCGGCTTGGTGAGGTGTTTGGTTTGCACCTTGATGACAAAAAGTCACGTTTCCTTCTTACACCTGTTTGTGGAGTCTCCCGTACGCTTTTCTTTTGTCAAATTATCGTAGAAACAATCTGCCCCGCAACCCACAAGGATTTATCTTCCTGACCGTCACCTCGTAGCTTCATCTGGATGTTTTAAAACTCAGATTAACATCAACCATTTGTGGAAAAACTGTCGATCAGCTGCCTCATCTTGAGCCTGAAGTGTTAGGGAGTACAGGAGCCAAACAGATTTCATCTCCTGTTTGGTCTGACTGATGTGAATCTGGTCCAACTTGACATTAGATCAACGGCTCATCAAGCTCAAGAACATTTTTCCTATAAATAAAACGAAAGAAATTCAATTCCAAGAAACAAAACAGTATGAACTTACAGTATAACTTGTAACTCCACAGGATAGCTGGGCCTTCAGGGGCCGCCTGGTGCAGGGAGAGAGGAAAACTCTGTGAAGAAGCACCGATGGGACAAGAAAAACTTCATCTATCAAGCTTTCAAGTCAACGTGGAAAATGAAAAGATTATAATCCAGGACATAAACTTTTGAAATGATCGATTTTAGTGTAAAAATAACTAAAAATCATTGTGTGTCAAAAAGAGATCGAGTGAAATGGTAAAGATGACGCAGAGGAGAAAGAAAAATCAAAGTTTCTGTAGATCTAGAGGTAATTAAAACCAAGTGAGGCCTTGATCCTAACATAAGTGTTATGCTCAATTAAAATTGTATATGATTTAAATGTTTTATGAGCGCTTGTATGTTTATGAGGAAATATATTTTTTAAATTTAATAATTTATTAACATTAATAATAAAACCAAGAATGACTGAATACAGCTTTTTGCTTTTATTCTTCGTACACAAACATTCATCTTCTGACTGATGACACAAAATCTGTTTTAGTTTTAAATCTTCATCATAATGATGCTGTAGATTATCAAATATTTCATAACTATATATATATTTATATTCAAACTCACTACAATGGTATTTTATGACAATAAATGGTAATGAACTGATTATTCATTCAAAACAAGTTAATTTGTATTTGCAAAAATAATTTCTGCTTTGTCCTGGTGTGGCTTTAGGAAGTTCATTGACAATCAGTATTTGACCTCAGCAAATCACTGTATAAGATTGTTTACAAGATTAAGATGGGTGACAAACTGATAAGTACATCTATGGATCATCAGCATACATGAGTGAAAAGATACATTGTGTAATGATGAACGTAAGTGAGAGCATATACTACAAACTAAATGGACAAGGACCGAGAACGAACCCTTGTGGAACGCCAAATGCAACTCTGAACCAGTTGAGAAGGGAACTTCCTAAACGCAAACAGTGCTCAAGATGCTGAAGAACTACAAGATCAACTGAATCAAAAGCTCTGCTGAGGTTAAAAACCACCAGATTAGGAATTCTAATCTAAAATAATGTTAAGATCAATAACACCTCTATTTGAGGTTGCTTTTGTGCTGCGATTGACTATAAAACCAAACTGGTAAACTTCTATTTAATCTTTTTGCAATTTAAGCAAATGTAACTTAAAAAAAGTTAGCCAGAAAGGACAAGCAGGCAAAGAAAATGAATGATGGGCGGATGGATGCATGATGGATGGATGACGGATGATGGATGGAGTGTGAGTGCTGAGTCCTCGATGATTGTGGACATTTTTGGAACGGGCTGAAATTGAGTTATTGAATTTAATCCAAGCAAAAAGAAAAAGCTAAAATCAGCAAACCCTTAGTTAAAAGCTAAAATTTGCTTTATAGCTAATAGTCCAAATTTGCTAAATTGTAGGTAAAAACTGAGCAAATTTATAGCTAATAGCTAAAATGAGCAAGTTAGATATCTATATTAGCATAACAAACTTAGAAATTAATAACAAATAGTTGCTAAACTCATCCAAACAGTAGCTTAAATTGACATGAGCTAAAATAAGCAAAATAGTAGCTAAACAAATCAGAATGGTAGCGATAAGGTAAATTTGGCAGTATGCTAAATAAAAGTAGCAGTACAGTAGCTAAAGCAGCAAAAATGGTTGCTGAAAGTGACAGAACAGTTACCAAAAAAGCAGCAGTGTGGTAGCTGAAAATAGCAAAACCGTAGCTAAAAGCAGTAGTATGATAGCTGAGAGTAGTGGTACAGTAGCTAAAAGCAGCAGTGTTGTAGCTGAAAATAGCGAAACAGTAGCTAAAAGCAGTAGCATGATAGCTGAGAGTAGTGGTACAGTAGCTAAAAGTAGCAGTGTTGTAGCTGAAAATAGTGAAACAGTAGCTAAAAGCAGCAGTGTGATAGCTGAAAATAGAAGAGTAGCTAAAAACAGTATGGTAGCTGAAAGTGGCACAACAGTTACAAAAAGCAGCAGTATGGTAGCTGAAAATAGCACAACAGTAGCTAAAAGCATCAGTACAGTAGCTGAAGATGGTAGAACAGTAGCTAAAAGCAGCAATGCAGTAGTTGAAAGTAGCCAAACTTGCCAAAAGCAGCAGTATAGCTGAAAATAGCAGTACAGTAGCTAAAAGTAGCTTAAGAAGACAAAAATGGAACCAATTTGCCGATGAAGACTTCAAACAGAAAAATGTCTTTGGAGAAATTGAAAAGATTTGAATGTATTTCTAAACTGAATATATATATATATATATATATAAGCATATTACCTGCTAGTGCCTTTCATGGCAACTTTCAACTA
>NC_056519.1:3441046-3453432 GCF_014905685.2 Nematolebias whitei | reverse complement strand
CAAGACAATTTGAAGAATTCACGAAGGAGACAAAAGTGCATCTGTGCACACGTAGGAGAACCCAAATTTAAGCACAAAACCTGCAGAGACAGCGCATAGTTTCTCTCACAGGTCTGACTTTGGACTCACTCACCTCCTAATGATTCCCAGATTTCAGATTTGCTGCTTTTTTTTTGTTGTTCTGGGCCCAGCAACAAGTCGTCTGCGCCCAATTTCCTGAGGAGGAGACATGTTTCAGATTACATTAGGATCACACAGTATGGAAAAATCTACAGAGATGAATCCATCTAACATCTGCAGGCATCTCTTGGTTCAGCAGCTCAAAGCATGGAGCAAAACTAAACAAAGGTATGAACGTATAATAGCCCAAATGATAAATGGTTCAGTGCAGCAGCATGAAGTTACCACCTGGGAGGCAAACCTGACCAGCTGATGGTCAGATGGGTCCTAAAGACTATACGAGCAGTAAACCCCAAAACATTTGAGTCTGCTAAGTGGAATTTAAATTACAGTAAAGCTCCATAAAGCAACCAGGTTCTCCTGAATACACAAGAAAATACCTTTATGTTTGTGTCTCCTGCTGAGAAAAATAAAGCCTCTCAGCAGATTGAATGCACATGAAGCAGTTTTCTCAGGTTATTTTTTACCTGTATGTACTGAGTAGGAACCTGGTACTTATCTGGTTCATAAAGGTACAAATCAGGTACTTATCATGTACCCAGAACATACCTAGTACTTGACTGGCACCAGATACAATACTGTATTAGGTATACCTCGTTATTACCAGATATATATTACTTTCCTAATACGTAGGCTGTACCTAGTTTTTACCAGGTTTATGAGTATTTGCACACCTGTCCCCAATCAATCATGTAGGGTTAACAAATATCCCCACACCTGTCCACTCCACCAACTAGGTGGGGACTTGAGAGTATCCCTATTTCAAAAACTGCCTCCCTCCATTTCCCTTTACTGTTCCTTTAACCAGGTCTATCATGTTCTGAGTATTTTGAACCCAAGTGCAGACAGACATGGGAAGCTCAGGAATACAATAAGGAAATTAATTTATTAAAGAAGAAACCAAAAGGCTGACGTGGCAAAAAAAACTTATGTGGAACAAGGAGACACGGAGGAAAACAGCATGAACGACTGTGGGGAGCACAATCCACGGACGGGGAAGAAACACTGACACAGAACTTAAAGAGAAACTAATGACAGATAATGACGAACACCTGAGGAAAGACAATGAGGAACAGGTGAGAGTGCCAGGAGCTGGAGCTGACTGTATGGGGGAAAACACAGGAAGTCTGAACAGATGACACAAGGAAACAACTAAAACACAATAATCTCTAACACAAAACACAAATAAAACAGATTCTCACAAGATCAGTCTGTCTTTCTTTGGTTTAAAGAATTGCTCTTAGTCTGACCCCTCCTCTCGAGGATAGGTTATCTGGGACAGACTCCCAGACAGAGCAGTCCTGGGATCACTGAGATGCTCAACCCCCCACCCCCACCACAGTAAGGTGGTAGTTTTGCAGAAAGGATGTGCTGTGGTTTTAGGTTTTTAGTTTTATTTAACCATTATTTTTATCAGGTAAATCCCAATGAGATCTTATTATTATTTTCGCTTTTCCCTCTTCAGGAGTCTCCACAGTGAGTCATCCTCCTCCATCTCACTCTGTCCTCTGCATCCTCTGTCCTCACTCCAACTACATCCATGTCCTCTCTAACTGCATCCATACATCTCCTATTTGTCTTGTTCCTGACAGCTGCATTTCTACCATCCTTCTACCAATATACCCACTGTCTCTCCTCTGGACATGTCCAAACCACTGTCTCTCCTCTGGACATGTCCAAACCATCTCAGTGTGTCCTCTCTAACTTTATCTCCCAGTTGTTCAACCTGTGCTGTACCTCTAATGATCTCATTCCTAATCTTCTCCATCCTTGTTTCTCCTAAGAAGAACCTCAACATCTTCATTTCTGCCACTTCCAGTTCTGTCTCCTGTCTTTTTGTCCATGTCTCTGTCTCCAGAACATACAACATAGCTGGTCTCACCACTGTCTTGTAAACTTTTCCTTTGAACTTTGCTGACACCCTTTTGTCACAAATCACTCCTGAAACTTTTCTCCATCCTGCCTGGACTCTCTTCTTCTCCTCTTTACCACACTCCCCATGTTCCTGGACAATGGACCCCAAGCCCTTGAAGTCTTGCAGGTTTGTGACCTCTGCTCCTTGTAGCCTCACTGTTCCACCTCCTCCCTCTCGTTCACACACATGTACTCTGTCTTATTACGACTGACTTTCATTCCTCTTCTTTCAAGTGCATACCTCCACCTCTCCAAGTTCTCTTCCACCTGTTCCCTGTTCTCACCACAGATCACAATGTCATCTGCAAGCATCATCGTCCACAGGGATTCCTGCTTGACCTCATCTGTTAGTCGGTCCATCACCAGAGCAAACAAGAAGGGGCTCAGAGCCGATCCTTGATGCACTCCCACCTCCACCTTGAAGCTACCTGTCACCCAACACATCTCACCATTGTCCTGCTGTCCTCATACATGTCCTGCTGTCCTCATACATGTCCTGTACCAGTCTAACATACTTCTCTGCCACTCCATATTTCCTCATGCAATACCACACTTCCTCCTTTGGTACTCTGTCATTTGCTTTTTCTAAATCCACAAAGACACAATGGAGTTCTTTCTGACCCTCTCTATACTTCTCCATCAGCATCCTCAAAGCAAAAATGGCTTCTGTGGTGCTCTTTCTCGGCATGAAACCATACTGCTGCTCACCTCTCATCTAAGTCTTGCTTTCACAACTCTCTCCCACTCCCAGATCTTCATCGTGTGGCTCATCAACTTAATTCCCCTGTTATTGCTAAAACTCTGTACACCACCCTTGTTCTTAAAAATGGGCACCAGCGCACTTCTTCTCCATTCCTCTGGCATTTTCTCACCCTCAAATATGCCAATGAATATTTGGGTCAAAAACCTCACTGTCATCTCTCCAAGACATTTCCAAACCTCCACTGGTATATCATCAGGTCCTACTGCCTTCCCCTTCTTCATTCTTTTCAGAGCTTTCTGAACTTCACTCTCACTAATATTTCCCACTTCCTGTTCCACAGTTTCTCTGACCTCTACTCTTCTTTCTCTTTCATTCTCTTCATTCATTACCTCCTGAAATTACTTCTTCGATCTTCCCATCACACTCTCCTCACTTTTAGAACATTATCATTCCTATCTTTAACAAGCCTAACCTGTTGCACATACTTTCCAGCCTGATCCCTCTGTCTTGCCAATCAGTACAAGTCCTTCTTCGCCCTCTTTATTGTCCAGCCTCCCATACAACTCATAATCAAATCTTGGTTCTCATTACACTTTTTGTTCAGTTTATACTTTACATTCAAATTTAATCTAGTACGCCTTTGGGTTAGGTGGACCTCGGACAGGTCCTTGTCCTGTCTTAACAATATAATTAAAAGATAGCTCAGGAAACCCAAGCCAACCCTAACTATAGGATTTATCAAAAAGGAAAGTCTTAAAAGTAAATAGTTTCAGCCTCAAGGACTGAAACTGGAATTTGTTCCCACATAAGAGGAGCCTGATAACTGAAAGCTCTGCCTTCCATTCTACTTTTGGGAACTCTAGGAACCACAAGTAAACCTGTGGTCTGAGAGTGAAGTGGTCTGTTTGGAAAATATAGAACAATAAAGTCCTTAATATAAGCTTGAGTTTGGTTCTACTGCACTTGTTGCTTTACTTTTGAAAGCTTTACTTTTTTTAATGGCTAATCTTTGGACAATTTGGCGAGTTTGGCGGTGCAGATCTAACGCGTTACTTCTTTTCTCTCATCTGGGCAATTGAAATTCCAGCAGCTATCCTTCCCTTCCCTTTCCCCTCCTTTTCTCTCCTCCCACTCCTCTGTCTCTGCCACTTTCCTCCCTTCCATCCTTCTGTTCTCTCAATTAAAGTCAGACAGTCGTGCTGTTCGGTCCTGCGGAGATCTCATCTTTCTCAAAATGTCCTGGATTCGAGCACTCATCCTGTTCTTGCTCTCCACCCTCCTCATCCTCACCTGTAAGTACACCTTCACAGAAAATTTATAGAATAGTTCTGAGGGTCTATGATTTGCCTTTAAATATATATATTTTAATCTTGACATATCTTAATGCTTAAATATACTGTGCAAGAGGTTGGTCTTTCATTTAATTAAAAAAAAAAAATAACAACAACTGCTATTTCTGATTTTCTACTAACTTTAATCTTGACCTTGTGAAATAAAAATGTGGAAAACTCACCACCGTTTGGGGGAAAAGTCCTCAGGGGTATGGAGGCCACACCTAGTCTGTATGGTTTACCTAAAATTCACAAACAAGGTGTACCTTTAAGACCAATTGTTAGCATGATTAACTCTGTCACTTACAATGTTTCCAAATGTCTGTACTCATCCCTTTAGTTGTAACACCATGAACTTTGTGGATAAGGAGAGGGATGTCGTCATGGAGACTGATGAAACAATGGTCTCTTTTGATGTCATATCACTCTTTACTTCCTGTTGATGCAGTAGAGGTGGTCAGTTTAAAATTAAAATCAGACACCACTCTGAGCAGCAGGACCACGCTTTCCACAGAACAACTGTGTCAACTCTTGAAACTGTGCCTGCAGTCAACCTACTTCACATATGGGGAGCAACATTATAGGCAGAAACATGGGTGTGCTATGGGGTCTCCAGTTTCTCCTATTGTTGCCAACCTGTACATGGAGGAGGTAGAAAAGAGAGCCTTGACGTCCTTTTCAGGGACACCACAAAGTCATTGGTTCAGGTATGTTGACGACACCTGGGTTAAAATTAAATCTCAGGAAGTCCAACATTTTACTGACCACATCAACTCTGTGGATAAATACATCAAGTTCACACGAGAAGATGTAAAAAATTACAAGTTGGCTTTCTTGGACTGTGAGGTCTCAGTCTCTGATAGAGGACATTTACAAACTGAGGTGTACCGCAAACCCACCCACACAGACCAGTATTTGCAGTTTGACTCCCATCACCCTTTGGAGCACAAGTTAGGAGTCATCAGGACTCTGTACCACAGAGCAGACAGCGTCCCCACTAGCTCGGGAGCCAGGCAGAAGGAGAAATCCCACACAAGACAGGCTCTAGAGCAATGTGGATATCCTAACTGGGCCTTCCTGAAAGCAGAGAAGAAACCCAAACAGGACTCCAGTCAGCCAACAGGTGAAAAGGAGGAACCTAGACCCAGACCAGTGGTCATTCCATATGTTGAGGGAGTATCAGAGAAACTGAGACGTTTATTTTCTAAACATAACGTCCCAGTGGCTTTTAAACCCCAAAATACATTAAAGACTGGTTCATCCCAAAGATCCAGTCCCCTGGCACAAACAGAGTAATATTGTGTATGCTGTTCAGTGTCAGGAGGGTGATCAGTCTTACATCGGGGAAACTAAACAGCCACTGGCCAAAAGGATGGCCCAGCACAGAAGATCAACATCATCAGGCCAGGACTCTGCGGTCTACACTCATCTCCAGGCCAGCGGTCACTCTTTCAGGGATGAAGATGTTCACATCCTGGACAGAGAGGAACGATGGTTTGAGAGAGGAGTAAAGGAGGCCATCTTTGTGAAAAGAAATCGTCCATCCTTAAACAGGGGTGGAGGCCTCCGGGTTCAACTGTCCCCCTCTTACAATGCTGTTATTGCTAGTATCACTCAGCCCTCTGTGAACAGTAAACAGCCATCAGTGTGCTAATGATCCATTGTTAGGCTGATGGTCTTTCTTGACCATGTGAAAAGCTGGTCCTGGATGTCAACAAAAAACTGGTTGATCCACTACGAGAAGGTGCTATTTATAAGACTGAGTTTGTTGCAGCTCCTCAGTCTGAAGAAGTCTTTTGGATAAAAGATGAAACATTTCAACAATTTTTTAAAATTTGTCCAGAGGACCTGATTTAACTTTGTTAGAAAACGAAGTTAAGATAAATCAAGCTAAAATAAGTAAAAAAAAAAAAAAAAACTAAACACGTTCACACATTTTACAATAAAGGGAGGTTACAATCTTTAAGTTTTTATTTGTAAGTAATTGAAAACACCACAAAAGAAACAAAAGTCTGGTAATAATGACAATAATAACTTTGCAGGGCTAAACTTTGAGTTTCAGTAATATTGTTGATAGTTTTTGTTGTTCTTAGCGCCTCTGCCAATTTAGAAATGAGCCCTAATTACTGTTGGGCAGGTATGTGTCAAATAATAAACCAAAACCAGGGTTTGTTTTGACGGTGGAGTTTGCATCATTAAATATCATTGTTAGTGACTTTCTGTTATGGTTTTACTCAGTTTCCAGGGTGGTGAGAAGTGCAGCAGTTCGGGACGACTCCAAACCAGCTGACCGTAAAGGTGACGCCATTTCAAGCCTCTTAATACTGTATTGTTTTTCTCATTTTCTCCTTAAGTTCTAACGCTGTGACCTTTGACCTTTAGACGCTGCACGGCAGGTGTTCATGCACGAGTCTGACGCCTCGAACTTCTTCAAACGCCGTAGTCGCCGTTCACCCAAGTACTACGCCGAGGTCCAAGGTAGACAGACATGTGCTTCTATTAACAAAAGGGATGATTAGGTTGGGTTAAGAATAAATTTTTATTCAGCCCAAGTTATTTCTGATGATGTTTTCTTGGTATGGCATGAATTAGACACCTTTGGCCTTATAGATGTGATAAAGTGTGTTGAGGCGGGTTTCACCGGCGCACAGCTGGGCTTGGACCCATAAAAGCTGCATGGCGCAGGAGCCTCGGGGTACCACGGTGCAGGCTCTGTCTTTTTTCAGTATGAAAAGCTCTTTTTTTCATTACGTCATCAAACACAACATCATTTTACCAACTGAACACACAAATAAGCTATTCAAGACGATTTTCAGGCAGATTATCAGATATAAACCTTTAATTATTGTTTAATGGAAAGTCTAAAGCTGCCAAAATGGAGAACCTTTTCACTGATGTAACTCTGTTCATGGAAAGACCATTAAAGAAGTCTGGATGTGCCTGAGCGCCCCTCCAAAAACAGACTTTGTGCCATTTCAGAGAAATAAAATAAAGTGGGCTGTCAAAAAGGGTTGGTTATGTTCATTTTTCCAAGTCTATGTGATTAATTTTGTCTTCTTTTGAGAGATGAGTAAAAGCAAAACAGCCTTCAGAGAATGGAGCAGACTAACTTAAACACGGGATATTTTAATAAAAATCTAAAGAACAATGCAAATAACCTCCTTTCTCACTTTCCTTGTGAAATAACTACAGTGCATTTACAGCGGCTTCACTTTACTACAAGGTAACTGAACACCTGTCATCAAGCTAAGAACACCCTCCCACAGTGAAGCATGGTGGAGGCAGCATCATGCTGTGGGATTGTTATTCCTTGGATCCACACTCAGTCCAGTCAGTGTTCAAAGCTAGTTGTTTCAGCTGCTCTGCAGTCATTCAGACATCTTGCAACGTTGTACGTTGACGACATTTCGTTCTCACAACATAAAATATGAATAAAACTAATTTATAAGTATGTTTGTGCATAAAAGTCAGCAAAACAGCAGGCGTAAATGACCAAAATACTAGACTTGAACTTAAACTTTGAATTCCAGAAGTACAAAGTAGTTATGAATGTATTTGAGATGGGGGTGGGGTCAAAAAGGTCAATCTGTAGGAGTTGTGGTTTTGTCCCTGGTGTCGTGTTTATGTCTTGCGTCCTCAGTCGCTATCTTTGGCATCTGTGATTACTCACAGATGTCTTCACGTTGTCTAATTGGTGTTTACTGTATTTAAGCTTGTGTGCTTGTCTCACTCCTGGTCCTGGTATTGTCTTCTGTTTACTGGTGATGACCTGTCTGTATCATGAGTACCCCTTGATCATTCTGTTTGTTTTGCTGCCCTGTCAGCTCTTTTGTTTTGTTAATAAATTCTTTATTTTTATATATCCATCCTGAGTTCAATTCAATTCAGTTCAGTTTATTTATATATCTGCATCTAAGGAGACCAGCAGACAAGTTGAATCTTGGCTTCGTTGCTGTCTCCCATGCCTGCACCATTGGGTTCACCAGCACCTGCCTTTTGTGACACATTCAGCACCAGAACTACATCCAGTTACACTCATCCATATAATTTTAGTATAATTTGTGTAAAAGTATTATCCAAGCTGAAGTACATCACTAAGTCTGGACAGTTGATTGTAATCATTTTACTCATTTCTTAAAATAATTATTACATTGTTCTACTATTTTAAATAATTTTTAAACCATTCCATTCATCAATGAATGGTTTGTTCTCTGTTTGTTCTGGCTATTTTTATACCCCGTGGCAGAGCGACCCTCGGTCCAGCTGTTCTGTTAGCCTGATAGTGTAAAATAAGGGAGTACAGTACACACTTCTATTTTGGTGTGTGGCTACTTCTAGGCATAAGAAAGGTCACTGAAAATTGTGTTGCCACATCAAAATCAAAGATTATGTACCACCACACTTTGCTTTCTAGTTTTTATATTGCTTAAAAGTAGTTTCCTCAAATTACTGGGGTGGCAGAAAATTAATCTGTGGTGATTGGCCACCACCTGGCTCCACTATTGCACTTGCACTCTTCTCCACAGTGTAACTCCTATCTATTTGATTATCTTGCACCAAAAACATTCAGGTTTACTTCATTCTCTGTTCAGTTCCAGCCCAAAAAATACTCATTTCAAAAACTACAAACATTCACTATTCCAATCCCTCAGTGATGATTGGTGTACCGCTTGTTCTTTTTTCAGTTCCATCGGTGAGCATTTGATTAAGCGCTTAACTTTCCTTTACGTCTGACAATAGAGACTCGGTTCAATTCTTAATTTTATTTCAGAGAATGAACTTGAAGCCATTGTGGGGTTATTTTTAAGTTTCAAGCTAACATGTTTTTGTTTTTAGAACAGAAAGCACCCAGGAGGACCTACATTATATCTGTGCATGGTTAATAAAAAATGTCACGGGGAGAAACAAACAGAAAACATGTGTTTGACAAATTTATTATGTAAATTCTGCTTGGCGTTTCCACAAGGCTCGCATAAAGTCGCCGCTCTCCTGCGAGGGAACATTAATTTTCAGCCTGGTTGTGTAAAACATTTGGTTTTGCACAATGAGTTTGTGTAAAACAACACATGGTGCGGGAGTAAACAACTATTGGATAAATTTCCCTTTGTTCCTCCCAACAGCCGAGCAGAGAGTGAAACGTGCGGCCAGCGAGCGACGGAGGGAGTACAACGAGGAGCAAAGGAACGAATACGAGAACTACGTCGAGGAGGATCGAGATGGTAAGAAGGAGGTGTCGAAGGCAACCCAGCATACTGTCATTAAAATACTAAATCTAAAACGAGGCCATGCATTAATTAAAGAAATGGGTTTTAAACTAAGATGGAGTGTGACCTGTTAGCTCAGAGTATATGCAGATGACTCTCAGCTACTACCACACCACACCTGAGCTCAATGTCTGTAAGATTATCTGAATAAAAACCATTTTCGTATGATTTGACGGCCAACTTGAATTAATTTGATTCCAGTTCTAGACATAGTCTGTGTTCTAATAATATAGATATTTTGCTAACAGACAAAAGGGCTTCAGTTCAGTTCAATAATACTTTATTAATCCCAAAGGGAAATTAAATGTTGTTGTTACTCATTATCCTCGTTTCATTAAGAGATGTTATAGATACTGATGGCTGTAGACAGGAAGGATCTCTTGTAAAGGTCCATCCCACAGCGGATCCGAAGAAAAAAGCCGCAGATGCCATTCGATCCATCCACTCGGACTCGGATGGCCTCTCAGTTCCCCCAGGCTGCAGGACCACCCGAATGCTGGGCAGAACTCCTCCCAGAATGATGGCCACTCCTTCCAGCAGCCTGCCGAGCTCCTCGTTGCTACAGAAAGACTGCTGCAGGTGCCAGGGGGACGATCCTGGTCCTTCTGCTCTCACGAGCCGTGTTTCCTGATAGTTCCAGGATCTCCTTAGCTCTTAGGATCTCAGTGGTCAGGCACTCAGGCACAGCTGGCAAGTAGACGGGAATGCATCCACTGAGCCTCCTTTTCAACTCATTTGAGATTTGACACTGTAGCTGAGATATCATTTGAGCTTTTGAGATGTTAATCAGCTGCTCCCGGTTGTAAACAAAACACCTTGTTATGGTTATGCATCGTAACAAATGTCCAAAAGTAAAAAAGTATTAGTAAAACTCCTTCCAGCTGCACAGCATCTGGTACCAGAGGAAACAATCATCCAAAAAAAAAGTGACTTACATCCAGAAAAACAGGAATTATAGTTTCCAAAAGCAACATTTCAGAATGAAGGTAACAGAGCTGCTCCAACATGTAGCTGCCCAGAGCGGCGCAATTCTAGAACAATTCTAGAACCCAAGTCTTGACGCCAAGAGTTAAAGCAAAGATCTTGCAGAATATATGAGTATATGCTGATGACTCAACTACTACTACACCAATAGCTCAACACCTGTACATTTAAATCAGGTTTAGCCACTTTTGTGTTTGCTGAGCACGGTTGGCTGTGACGGCCATCTTGAATCTGACTTAATGGTTATGACTTGTAGATATTTTCTGAGCATTTCATTAAAATCCATCCAATGTTTCATGAGATATTTTGCTAAAAAAACAGACAGCTGGAGACTGAATGCAGTAAGTTTGAACCACTTTGCCAAAAACTGAAGGAATGTCAGCAGTCTGGACTGGGGTCAACCGAGACCAGATCAGACTGGATATGATCCTGTGGACCGCAGGAGGGAACCTGGGACTCCACAAAGACTCAACGTGTTTATTTGTGGTCCAGCAGAAGTTCACAGTCCCTGCGGTGCTCGGTAATTGTTGCTTTTACAGTTTCTAAACTGAGAAGTACGTCCCACAAACACACGACCTGCCTGGATAGGAAACACCAACGTGGTGATGTGAGGGGAGACTGTAGAAGACAAATTCATCTCCACCAACACAACCCATGTGATCAGTGGGGACATTAAATTTGTAGGTTTCCTCTGAAGATGCCATAAAGAGATAAAGCTCCAGTTTATGTACAAAGTATTTCCAGTATTTTTTATTTACAAAAGGTCTAAATTAATGCATGTTTTATTTTTCTCAAATTAGATTAAAAGATAACAAAATATTCTGCTGATGCATCTACTGCCAAAAACAAAAGTTATTGTGCAACTTTGCTATAATTTAAGAAAACATGCCAACATTTTGATGAATGACTGAATAATAGAGCAAAGGACCATGGTGGTAGATTTTATTTTGATCTATAAATTAGAATAACTTTATATATTAATATATGTATATATATATATATATATATATATATATATATATATGACATTAAAGTCAGAATTCTGACTTTAATCAATTTAATTCTGTGATTAAAGAGAAAAAATAACCCCCAGAATACTGAGAAAAACATGAGAAGTTTGACTTTAATCTCAGAATTCTGTGATAATTTATTTAGTATTTTACTGTGGCTCTAATTCTCATTTGTAGTATAAGAGTAAAGAGTAAACGTTGACACCTGTGTTTTATTACGGTTACCATGGTAACTGCACACCTGTGTCTCTCATTTCTCGCCTGCAGGGTCAAAATGAGAGGCAGACAAAGACTAAAAAGTAAGCCTCAAACAGTCATTGTGTAAAAACTACAAGTCGGATCTTAAAAATTCTTGATCTTTGAGCGACAGAAGATCCTGAAGGTCACATGTGTGAAAATTTAAATGTTTTATATAGTTTACATAGGTGATATGACAAGTTAAAAAGAGCCTTACGTACCAATTTCAAAGAGCTAAAAACTGTTGTGCTCTGCATTCTGGGTAGATTTGAGAGAGAAAAAACTCTTCTGAAGTGAGACACAAATTGAGTGAAAGACGACAAAAATATGGAGGTTTAGTGCTATAATCGCTTTTATAAACCAAAAAGAAAAAATGTCTAACAATCCGAAAGCGCAAATCAGTGACATCACCGTCAGTTGAACGTTCTGTGGAAAAATCTGGAAAAAAATCGTCCAACTTGAACTACGATTGTGCAAAAAAACAGTGAAGTTATTAGTGTGAGTACAGAAATGTAAAGGCCCAGCTGTGTAAGGCCTGTGAGGCCCAACTGTGTAAGGCCCAACTGTGTGAGGCCCAACTGTGTGAGGCCCAGCTGTGTGAGGCCCAACTGTGTGAGGCCCAGCTGTGTGAGGCCCTGAGGCCCAACTGTGTGAGGCCCAGCTGTGTGAGGCCCAGCTGTGTGAGGCCCAGCTGTGTGAGGCCCAACTGTGTGAGACCCAGCTGTGTGAGGCCCTGAGGCCCAACTGTGTGAGGCCCAGCTGT
>NC_056519.1:3425642-3440646 GCF_014905685.2 Nematolebias whitei | reverse complement strand
CTGTGTGAGGCCCAGCTGTGTGAGGCCCAGCTGTGTGAGGCCCAACTGTGTGAGACCCAGCTGTGTGAGGCCCTGAGGCCCAACTGTGTGAGGCCCAGCTGTGTGAGGCCCTGAGGCCCAACTGTGTGAGGCCCAGCTGTGTGAGGCCCAACTGTGTGAGGCCCAGCTGTGTGAGGCTCAACTGTGTGAGGCCCCTGAGGCCCAACTGTGTGAGGCCCTGAGGCCCAACTGTGTGAGGCCCTGAGGCCCAACTGTGTGAGGCCCAGCTGTGTGAGGCCCTGAGGCCCAACTGTGTGAGGCCCAGCTGTGTGAGGCCCAACTGTGTGAGGCCCAGCTGTGTGAGGCTCAACTGTGTGAGGCCCCTGAGGCCCAACTGTGTGAGGCCCTGAGGCCCAACTGTGTGAGGCCCCTGAGGCCCAACTGTGTGAGGCCCGTGAGGTCCAACTGTGTGAGGTCCAACTGTGTGAGGCCCGTTTAAATGTTGAGCCATGTTTAAATGTGAAGTCTGATCTACAGAGCTCCAAAGAGTGCTGGGTTTTCTTGTGTTTCAATCTATCATTGATTGAAAGAAATGGCTAAAACAGCTAAATTTACAGATTCTGAGCTAAAATCTAGTGTGGTAGCAGCTGAAAGTGTTCCTTAACACCATACCATGGATTATTGAGCATGGACTTTGTTGTTTTCAACCAGTTTGACAAGATTGTCAACCAGGAAGAGGGCCGGCAATGGAGGAGGGGCGTACCAAAGAGACCATCTTATCACAAGCAGAACTGGTTTGTTCCACTTTGGAGTAAGCTGTTGAGGGAAGAATCAGTTTTGTTGTGTGTTTCCTTGACTGATGAAGCCTTCTGGATTGAAGGCGAAACGTTTCAGCACAAAAAAAGAAACTCCAGATGACCTGACTGAAAAATGTTGGACCATACCATGGGATTTTTTAAATTTTTTCGTGACAAATAATGTATTTATCTTTTATTTTTTAACTCACAGAGTTGAACGAGAGATCGAGGGAGACGAACGAGCAGCTGCGAGAATATCACTATGATGGTCTCTACCCTCGGTCCTACTGGTTTCACTGAGAAGAACCGGAACGCATCATTTCAATGCCGTCATTTCAGGTTTACAGGTTTTTTCCTAGCAGTCTGAAGGCAGTTGTCTTAGTTATCCATGCTTCTGTATAATTTTAAATGTTTTCCTTACATTTATATTAATTTCAACTGTGTAACATTCACCTGACTCAAACTGTAAAGTATATTCAATGTGCAGTTTTTGTATTGTAACTTAAAACGTTTGCATGCTTGTGTTTAATTATGATTATATTAAATATATCATCTTATGAGTTGTTTTAGCAGAAAAATAAGCTCAGAGGAGGTCTGTAGCTTTCATTCTTACAAAGGAACATTGTGAAAATATGAAATAAAGATCAGTTTCCACTTGAACTTGCCTTGAAATGTCTGGTATTTGGAGTATTTAAAGGAGAGGAGGCGATGGGAAGCTGCTGGAGTCATCAGGCTGCAGATTCCAGAGGTGGAAAATATTCAACATAAATGGGCCAAAAGGAGGAAGACGAGTATGGGGTGCCGTTTGTAAAGTTACACAGTCAAAAATTAACAGCGATATTTTGGTTTATTTAGCCTTTAATAAGAAAAAAAGTTGGGGTTTTTTTAAGTTATATTTTCACCATGTTGTTCATACATTTATAAATATCATAGTTCACAACTAATATTTAATTTACAAGCTTTTTTAATTTTGTACTGTTAGTGCTTAGTGTATTCTTAGTTTGTGTATTTAATTTAGTGAATATATTCTTAGTTCGTGTCTCGGATCTTATTACTTTTTCTTTATAATTTGTATTTTTGTTGGATGTAACTGAGACCCTGTGTACATAGTTTTGTTCCACCTCATGTACCACATGTGATGTGTATGACAAATAAAAATCCTTGATCTTAAATAGAAGAGGACTACAGGAATCGAACTCCAAAGCACGAATCCCTCAGAATAATCCTGATTAAAGATATACGTGTGGTGGAGGGGTCAAAGGTCAATGTGATAACGGTCAACAGGTCAGTTAAACTGTTAAAGGACACGAACCTGCAGCTTTCAGGTGAAGAACTCACCTGCTGACCCAGTCCACCTTATGATAGAGGAGTGGACTTCACCAGAAACAGAGAAGGTTCCTCTGGAGGAAGTGGTCCTGATATTTAGGATCCAACGTGGAGACGGTCTGAGGACACTTTCTGTCCAAAACATCTGTGGACTGTCTCATGGATGGACAGATAGGGACAATCTATTGGACATTTCTGAGCTGGCTGTCAATTAGATGTGGCGGCCATCTTGAATTGAGTTTTAGACGTACATCCAGCGATTACTTTCCGATTCATTAAAATCTGTTGATATTTTGCTAACACACAGAGCAATGACCAAAGCGAAGATGCTATAAGGAACTTGGACAAAAACATGATCACCCGCCTCTCTGCAGGTTAGGAAGCTTCCTGCTACACTGGTAAACACTGAATGAGTCTATTTATTTTTACTTCCACAAGAGGGAGCCAGAGATGAAAATGATCAAACTTTAGGAAACCTGAAGCTTTTTTATTAAACTTTTATACATTTACTGCTCCTAAAAGTGGGCCGGTCCTCCATTATGAGTCTTGATAGAAACCAAATTAACTTTAAAAATAATTGTTTTGTTGTCTTAACTGTTACAAGAACTAAAAACTTTAACTGTTAGTAACTGTCATTACCTTTTGTTTAGGGACTTTTAGCAACATTTGTAAACTTTAAGCAAATTTATTCGGGGCTACAAGTCTATTCTTGTTATTTGGTGCTTTGGGAACCACTACGGTATAAGTTACACGGTAATAATTTATTTGACAGTTAACGAGTTTATGTGCATCACTGTTGGAATAATGAAAAAATAATCAGCGAAGGCCTCGTCTTCAGTAATGAGGACGTTGCTTCGGTCGGTCGTGGTGAAGAGTTGAGTCGAAAGACGAAGCTCGTTTTTCTTGGTCTGTCTACGTTCCGATGCTCATGAGGTCTGGATAAGAACTGAAAGGACCAGATCCTGGGTTCAAGCGGATGAAATGAGCTTCCTTCAAGGTGGGGAGGCTCCGCCTTGGAGATAAGAGGAGCGCAGTCATCCGGGCGCTCGGCGTGGAGCTGCTGCTCATCTGCATCAAAAGGAGTCAGTGAAGAGGCTCATCTGATCAGGATCTCTCCCTTTGGAAGTTTTCCAGACACGTCCCGCTGGAAGAGACCTGGAAACACCTCAGAACCCCCCCAGGAGGAGCTGGAGGTCTGGGTTTCTCTCCTGGACCCGTTGCCTCCCCGACCACAGACAAGATGGAGCCTGAACCAAAAGTGAGGCGTTTCAGGAAGTTGTTCATTTTGGAGCAGCTCGGCTGCGACACGACGATGCGGACGTTGTTCTCAGGCCGCTCACCGTTAGGCCTGTCACGATAACTAATTTTGCTGGGCGATTAATCGTCTCAGAAATTATTGCGATAAACGATAATATTGTTTGAAATTTGACAATAATTAGTAATTATTGTCAAATTTATGAAGAAATGTTGGTTAATTTTTGAGTGTAGTACTTTTTCAACCACTGGCAGTATAAGACTGTTTGAACTGAAGGATGGATAGTGAGGGAGCGAGCAGCGTGTCTCTTTAAGAAAAATGGGAGGGAGGCTCCTTGACGTGACATGGGCTCTCTCTCCTTCCTTTATCTGGTTCTCAAAATGGTGGACGCTCGGTGTGGTTTGAGCTCTTTAGCATTTTTCACACAAAGCGTTTAATAAAAAACAGTAAACAAGTTCTCAGCTTTTTTTTGCAGAGAAAAACAACTTTTTACACGAAGGCACGAGTTTCAACTGTGAATTTTGGAGCTTCGAATAGACGGAAGATTTTTCCCTGAGGTCGGCCTGTTAGCGTAGCTCCTAGCATAGCTGCTTTTAACGATCCAAAACATATTTTAAAGAAAAAAGAGAAAGGGAGGGGTCAGTGAAGAGCACCGGAGTTGAGTCTTTTGTCATCCAGTGTCTTCAGTAGAAAGAGAGAGACGAAGAAACGATAAAGCCGATAAATGAAAATGAGGTTGATAATTTTCATTAATCGTGCGATTAATTGATTTATTGTTTATCGCGAGAGGCCTAGTCACTGTCACGCCTCCATCACTCGCAGCTCCTTATTTAAATTAAATTCAACATGAAGCCTTCCAAGTTGTTGCTTTAATCATCCCGTTTACAGCAAATACATCAGAAGTCTGAGCGATCTTAAAAACCAACTTTAAAACATAATTAGTTCTAATTGAAAAGTCCAACCAACAAGTCGCCTTGATGAAGACTCTAATGTTCTTTTTTTCTTCAGACATCACTTCATGCTGTTGAGGAACTTGGGCTGCTCGTCCCCTCGAGGCTGGAGAAGTTCTCCTCCGATCTTCGGCCCCTGTTTCTCCTGAAAGAATAAAACAATTAATCAGGAGTGAGTCGTCGGAGGAGACGCAGTCTTTGAAAAGTCTCCTCGGAGACGAAGAGCCGCACCTTCAGCATCCCGTCCCGCTCCCATTTAAACAGGCCGCAGTTGCTAAAAGAGAGAAAAGAAACGATGTCATCATTTCATTTAAGCGTTGGTGCTCAGGGATAACTTTAGCTACTTTCTCAGCACATTTCAGCTGCATGTCTTGCTGCGGAGCGGCGGGCCGTACCTGCAGTGATTGTGCGGCAGCCTGTCGAGGGCGATGGCCCTCTGTCCGCAGGGACACTTGAAGAAACGCTTCACGGCGTCGTGCCAGCGCAGCTCGTGGTTCTCGTTCACGCACCGATCCGCCGGCTTGAAGTAGGTGTAGTTACACTGGAAGCACCGGAGAGGAGAGCGGTTACACTCCGAGCTTCAACAAGCCCCGCCCCCTCTTCGTCTCGTACCTTTCTGCAGGTGACAGCTCGACACTTCATCTCCCTGATCCCCCTCATCTTCTCCTCCAGCTGCTCCTTCTTCACCAGGACGTTGAAGTATCTCTCCTGCAGCTGGTACTCGGCCTGGAACGGAGTCACAAACACCCGTTTACTCTCTGCACAGACCAACTGCGGCGCGGAGCTGCGGGTTTGAACGGCCGTACCGCCTGCAGGACCGTCCCGTGTCGAGACTTGGCGTTGAGGATCTTCTGGAACTCCTCGGACTGGACGTAGTGAAGCTGGTCTCGTTTCTTCTTCTGGGCCGGTTCCTCCTCGCCGCCTGCTCCGGACAAAACAGACGATTGGTGACAAGAAAACAACAAGCAACCACCACCCCACCTCGCTGGTGGGAACCTCGGAGCAGACCCGTTGGTGGGTTCGTTGTCGGGACTTTTCAATCCATTTTCAATGATCCTTTTGCTGTTTTTTTAACCTTTTATTTAACTATCTTTTGGCTACTTCTAGCATTTTGCTGTATATACCGGTAGCTTTGTGCTATCCTTTTAACTTTTAGCTATGTTTTTGGACCTTTTAGCTACACATCGCTACTTTGAATGATCCTTTTGCTGCTTTTTTCAAACATTTTTATCATTTTTCGCTATCATTTGGCAACTTTAAGCATTTTGCTTTATATAGCTTTGCGTTATCTTTTTACTTTTAGCTGTTTTTGGACCTTTTAGCTATGTTTTTGCTGCTTTTAGCTATCCTATCACTACTTTAAATGATACTTTTGCTGTTTTTTTTTTATTTTTTTTTTACTTTTTATTAGTTTTAGCTATTATTTGGCTACTTTTAGACTTTTGCTACTTATAACTTTTAGACATCTTTTGGACATTTCAGCTATGTTTTAGCTGCTTTTGGCTATCCTATTGCTACTTTAAAAAAATACTTTTGCTGTTTTTTTCTAATGTTTTATTAGTTTTAGTTACTATTTGGCTAATTTTAGCATTTTGCTTTATATAGCTTTGTGATAGCCTTCTGCTACTTTAGCTAGCCCTTTTAACCCACCTTCTCTTTTCCGGGCAGCAAGGAGCAGGTGTGTCCCCAGCAGTCTTCATGCGAGAGGTGGGGGACACCTGGACAGGTGTGCGTCCATCACAGGGACAATACATCCACCTTCATACTTTTAGCTTTAAGCTACTTTTTGTTGCTTTTAGACATTCTTTGTGCTTTAGCTTTTTTTTGCTACTTTCACCTTTTAGTTAGTGTTTTTCTTTTTTTAGCATATGCTAGCTTTCTACTTTTAGCTGGCCTTTTGCTTATTTTAGCAGACTTTAGTTGGTTAGCTTGTTTTAGCTTAAAGTTATTATTTTTTTTATTTTATTTTATTTTAGATTAAAGCTAATGTTTTGTTTGGTTCATGATGTCCTTCAGAACCGCTGAGACCTCAGCATGTCCACAAAGCATCTTAGCTTTTAGCTGCCATTCGGCTACTTTTAACAGAAAGGTGGTTTCTGCACATCAGGACGTAATAAAACTGATCCGGTCTGTGTCGGGGTCCAAACCGATTTAAATCGAACCTCGTGTGAACAAAAACAACAGATTCCAACATGTTTAAGTTTATTAAAGAAATGGCTAAAGCTTTTAGAACCGGGTCGGTTTTATTTGGTCCTGAAGCCCAAACGGCGGCGGATTCTCTGTTTTCAGAGTTTGGACATAAAGCACAACATCCTGAAGTAAACATGAGCTTAAATTCAGCTGATGTGTAAACCTTCGGTGTGGAAGCTACCTTCGGTACCGTTGGGGGAGGTCCGGTTCTTCTCCACTCGCGTGCTGATCTCGCTGCTGTTGCTCCTCTTCCTCTTCACAGCGTTGGGGTCTTCCTTCTCCAGCCCGCTTCCTTTGGCCCGCAGCTTCTTCAGCGCGGCCATCTTGGCAGCTGATAGGCTGGGAGCATTGGGAGGCGGAGCTAGAGGCGGGCCGTTGTCAAAGAAGAGGATGTCGTCGCCCTCGCAGAAACCTCGGCCCAGGGTCGGGGCGCGAGGCTCCGCCGGGATTGTCTCGGGGTCGCGGTTCTCGGCTTTCGGAGACGATAAACCACCTGGACCCAAACTGGGTCCGGTTCTGCTCAGGTTCTGGACCCTCCTCTCCTCCGTTCTCTGCCGCCGGCTCTCTAGGAGCTCGCGCTGCTTCAGTTTCTGCTGCTTCAGGAGATCGGAGGCCGAGATGGACTGAAGCGGCGCTCCAGACTCGTCTTTCTGGACTGAGAAGGAAACAAGTTAAAGACCCAGAACTGGGTCTGACCCCCCAACAACCCTTTTTATACAAACTGAAAAACAGAACTGCAGCGAGTCGTGTACCTGATTGGCGGTTCTGAGTCAGGTGCTTCTTCAGCTGCAGAGCGCCGGCTGTCGGCACCGACAGCAGCGTCTTAAATTCATCGGAACAACCGGAAACCTCACCGGACTGCACCGCTAAACACACACACAAAAACACACACACACACGCAAAAACACGTTTCCAGTGATGTGTCAGACCAAAACAGATAAAATGTGAGACAAGGATCTCGTTAGAATTGATCAGAATCGGAACGATGGCGTTCGTCAACCGAAGCAGTTTGCTGTCAGTTAATGTTGAACCACGTGCATGAGCTCAGAGCTCTTTCCTTCTCGGAGAGGAGCCTGCATGTGCAGCTCGGTGAGGTCATCAGGACCTGCCTGCTGAGCCCAGAACTGATCAGCAGATAGAGAACAGTTCTCGCACACCGCCCGTGGCAGATCCACACGACCGGGCTTCAATGAAACATCTGTTGTGACGTCTGTCCGGTAAAACTCGGTTAAAAACATCTTCTCCTTCGTCGTGAAGCTTCTTCTAGTAATTAACACGAACAGAGGATTTTTTCAATCTATTGTTCGATTGAGCTGGAAAGCTTAGCCCCGAGGAAAAGAAGCTCTACGGGGTGAAGCTGCATCATAATTTGGGCCAAGACGCCCCGAGAGGTGGATGAAGGACACGATATAATTGATGGTTGGAGGATCTGAAGCAGGGGTCTGCAACCTGCGGCTCCTGAGCCACATGCGGCCCTTTGCCCCCTCTTTAGTGTCTCTTTCAAGCGTTGACCAAAGCTGGAAAAAACTGAACTTTATTGGTTCTACAAACAAAAAGGGACGAGTTCAAACAGTTTTTCTGTCATTTCTTTTGTAAATATGTGAACACTGGAGTACAAGGAGCAAAACTTTAACTTGATGCTTTAGTTCTTTATATGAACTGTCTGCATAGTTTATAGATTTATTAATTAAAAAAGATAAAAACTGAAAAATGTCCCCCCCTTTACAAGAATCTGGTCTTTTTCTTTAATAAACGTTAACAATTATTAGATTTTTTTGCTTTATAATGTCACCCTTACTGGCCACAAAAGCCCCTCCAGCAAACCTAAAGTGGCCCATGAGCCACCAGTTGATAACCAGTTGAGCAGGTTGTTGTGGCTCCGGACACGTTTAATGTCGTGAACGAATGAAGGTGAAAAATGTCTGTTTTGATCGTAAAGGTTGCAGAGCCCCGATCTGAAGGATTCTCTGGCTTCGTTCACCAGCGCTGCTGAAGGTCGACACGTCTCTGGATAAATAAAATAAAATAATTATTATAGATCCCTTCAGGTGAGCGACCATCGTCAGATGAAGCAAGTTTCTGCTGTTCCCTTGAGAAAAAAACGTCACGCAGACCGTAGTGGTTATTTATTTCAGTATCGGTTCAGATCAGTGTCCAGGAGACTCTGTCCTCAGAACCTGAAGTTACCAGAAGTTCTGCTCCTCACTTCCGAACCATTAGCGCGTCGTCCATCCACAAATCAGGATCGGGCCGCTGTCAGAACAGATTTGGCGCTGTAGCAGAAGGCCTGGACCTACGTCAAGCTAAAGGCCGAGCCTGTGCTTCTACCCACCAGAGGTTTTCAGTCCCTGGATGTTAGGGATCAGCCTCAGCTGCTACCACACCACAGTTCAGCCTAATATCTGTAAACACGACAGTTCTAACTTTTTTTTTGTGTTGGTTAGCTCTGGCCACCATCTTGAATCTAATTCAAGTTATTCAGACACAGTTGGATGGTCGCCCGTTACCCCCGCCTTACCGATTCTCTTGGCCTGACCGAGGAGCTGAGCGGAGCCTCTCACGAACAGCTGGTCCAGAGTTCTCTGGGTGGGAGTTTTGGGCTTGGCGGCGGTTCTGAAACACAGAAAGTGGTCACTGTTGATAGCGGGCGTCCCTGCAGCTCCTGCTACAAAGATCCAGCTCCTGGGACTCACAGGGAGGAGGCGCAGGCTGCGGAGGACACCCCCCCGTAGTAAAAACCGTCCTGACACAGGCGCTCCCTCAGGCCGCCCCCCTTCCCCTTCACCCTGCTGGGGGCTTTTCCGGAGAAGGACGACTGCAGCTCGGCTCGCTTGGAGCTCATCTTCTTGTACTGGGCCTTGACGTGGTACTGGCAGTACTGGCACTCGTACTGCACACAGAACCAGATGTGAGGAAAGGGCCGCGCGGACTCCAACACAGCTCCACAGAGAAGAGACGCACCGTGTTGACGATCTGAGAGCACGGCTCGCCGTTCTTCTTCACGGCCTGGCAGGTCCCGAAATCCCGAGCTTCACCCAGAACCAGGACCTTCTGCGGGTGGTCCACCGTCAGGCTCACCTGCAACGCGCAGCAAACCCGTCAGAACTGAGACCCGAGCACACATCCGAGAGCGAACCGTTGTTTCGTCACAATAAAATCAAGACACTCCAGAAGAATAAAGTCGACCTTTTAGTTAAATCACTGAATGTTGTATTTTTAATAAGAAGAAAATTATATTCAGGTCAAACATGAGTAGAACTACTCACGAGCTGCAGCTAACTTTAAGATGCCGTAGTTTCTGGACTATAAGCAGCAACTTTTTATCACATTATGAACCCCGCAGGTTATGCAATGCTGCAGCTAATTTATGGATTGTTGTTTTTTACGAGCTTCATCTGGCGCTCACAGAGCTGCTGCCCGATGCACGACTCTTTCAAGGGGGTGTGGCCTCCTGACTCAATGAGACCACCTGTATAAATAAAGGTTAAAAAAATGTGACAAATGAAACTTGGTTTCATTCTGTCCCTGTTGTGTACAGTGCACAGGAGGAAGATTTTAAATTCTGCCCATAATCCCTTCCTGAGGCCAGAATGCTACAATATGTTCTGATAACATGCACAGATACGTGCACTAATTGTTTTTTCTAAACACAGCTGATTGACAAAAATAAATAAATGCACTATGACATTCAGTAGAGTAACCATGAGCGAGGGAGGTAGTTGTCATGGAGACCTGTGGGGTTCAGTAAAATAAAGTCTATAAAAATTGATCGATTGATAAAAGTTGATTCTTGATCTACAAGATGAGCTGCACATGCTGCTGCTCAGCTGGGTGCTGACATGCTACAGTATTTAATTAAAAGTTTTAAAAAGTCTTTCTGTGTAAATATCTCACGTTTCATTACGGTAAGTTGCTGAAACATTTCTCTTGTTGCTTTTAAAGACACTGAAACTGAAACTAAACATAAAACGATCCAGTTAAATAATGAAAGTTTGTGTTCGCTCATTAAATTATTCTAAATTAATTATAATTTATAAACTGCTTCCAAGTGTTACACCAAGACAAGTTTAAGGATTTTAAACTGCAACTTGGGACATTTTACTTTTTTTTTTTTTTCCAGAGTTAGCTAACCTCAAAATATTTAAATTTAGCTTCTAAAGCAGAAACCTTCTCCAGTGAACAGCTGTTTCCTCAGCTCCAGATGTGCTGTCAGACTGTGGTTCTGCTGGACCTTTAAAACAGAACGCAGCTCACCCCGTCGTTCCCGTCTCTCGGTTTCATCGGGTTGGGGTTTAGGAGTCCTATGACGGTGCCCGAGTCCCTCTTCCAGTGCTCCTTGTGGACGTCGCCGAACAGGAAGAGAGAAACGAACACGTCCAGGTTGTGGAGGTCGCTGAGCTTCCAGATGCTGAACGTTTTTCCCTGCAGAGAAGAGGAGCTCCATCAGAATCGTGACGGGCTCTGAGGTTTAGACAAGAGAGAGTGAATGGTTGTTTGTCTCGTTGTGTCCCTGACATGGACTGGAGACCTGTCCAGGGTGTCCCCTGCCTCCCCCACAGTGACTGCTGGACACCAGCGACCCGAGAAGGAAGCGGGTAAAAATAATATATGTATAATCTCCTACAGAGCTCGCATCGTACTTTTTAAGTTTATTCTCCTTGTTTGGTAAAGAAAACAATCACAGGTTCCCATCCGTCCCCCCAGTGACACTCCAGCTCCTCCTGGGTGGATCCAGAATCCCCCCAGTCTCCTCCCAGAGCACAGAAAACCTAGAGAGGGAGGCGCCTGCACCACCTCAGGCGATTCTTTTTGCTGTGGAGGAGCAGCGGCGCCCCCAGTGACGGCGCTCCTGGTTTAATTAAGAGCAGCTACTGTTCAGAGCCGGCTGGGCTCAACAGGAAGAGACGTGATGAGGTCAAAGAGTTGCAGACGGGCTCAAGCAACGCTCAGTAAGAGGAACATAAATGTTTTTGGACAGAACAGCTGGACTGCAACCATGGATGGATAAGTCCGGATGTATAATTAGTGATAAATAAACTGTGCAGGACGATGCACTCACGCTGCTGTTGCTCTGAGGCGTCACTTTGTTAACCAACACTGCAAACGTCACCCAGTCGCTCTCCTCCAGCTTCTCTCGTGTCAGACGCTCCGGCACCTGCGACAGACGGATGAGCCGGCGGTCGGCCATCTTACGGTCCATCTCGCAGGAGGAAACCAGCGGCTTCCTAAAGGAAACAAACGCAAATTCCACCGAAGCCCCAAAACAAAAGGAAACACGTCTGCGAGTTACGTCACGATTGTTTTGGTGTTCTGACCTGAGGCGCAGGCCGGAGTATTTCTCCACAGCCACGTCTTTGGGGAGAGGAGGCGGAGCGGCAGGTTTCGATGGTCCTGCTGATGCAGGTCTGCCGTGGGAGGAAGACGTGAGCAGACGGTCCGAGGCCTCCCTGGTTCTGTCCAACGGCTGGAAGGAGCTGCCAACCTTTACCTCCACCGGTGGTTTTCTGCCCTCTAGAAGCAACAAACAAGCTTTTGAAAAACAAAACATGGTGGAAACTTAGGCAGCGACTCGCTACAGATCAACTAAGATCTAAATAAACTCTGAGACCCGTGAGAGTTTAAAGGCACTCGCTGCTAAACCAAACACAGAGGTTCTGAACGGTTTCAACTGTACAGATCGAAGGAGTTCACTCAGCCGAATAAAGTGTAGAAACTTGAAGACGTTTAAGTGGAAAGAGAAGATTATAAAAAGGGCCATGCTTAAAGGATGACTATAGATCAAAGAGGAGCACCATGAAGACAGAGCTTCTTCTAAACCTGTAGATTTACTGTTTTAACATCATCTTTTCATCTGCATCAACAAAAAAAACGGTTTGTAAGCTCAATCATCCAAGTAGATAATGAAAAAATGTTAAGTGTCATCTCTCACTTAAAGGAACTGGTCCAGATGACATGACTGAACCTTTTTTGTTACCTGCATCAACAGACCTGAGGGTAAACACAAACCAACAGATTCATTTGTTTCAGGGAGGCCTGGGCCTGAGAGCGGCTGAAACGTGCATGTTTTTGGACCCGTGACTTTGCAGCGAGGGCCTTTAAACGGTGAGTGCTACCTGGTGATGATGCTTTGGGTTTGTGAGCCAGTCTGGGTTTGCGTTTGAACGAGTCTGCGTTGTTGAGCTGAGAGGAAAAATCTGAGGACTCCTGGAGCTTCAAGCTTCCTTCTCTGACTGGAGGTGATGACGATGCTGCCGGAAAACAAGAGAAACAGAAACACAGGACTTTAGATGCTGTGCCATTTATAAATCAAGGTTTAAGTGGAAACTAAATGTTTACCTGCGTGTGGTTTGGTTGGAACTGGTTTGGACGGTCGTGTTGGTGCTGGTTTAGTACAGACTTTAGCGTCTGACCCTTTCTGGTTCGCCTCCAGCTGCTGTTGTAATTTCTGCATCTGCTCCTGCATTCGCCTCAACTCCTCTGAAGACGAAGTTCAGAGACACAACAAGCAGCTGAGTGAAACTTGAACTAAATGCAGACAACAAGGAGAGTGTGCCGGAGCGCAAACCTCGCAAATCCTCTTTAGACCTGTTCAGGTTCTCAGGCCTTTCTGCCTGTTCTTCTGAGGTTTTCTCCTCATTTTCAATGTCGTCGACATCTCCGAAAAGATCTGACACCACATCTTCTGCGGACACTTCCTTCCCCTCCTGATACTCTTCGTCGTCCTCGTCGAACAGCCCATCCAAGTCGTCCGCCTGCTCCTGATCGGCTCGGACTTTGGCGATGTCCTCGCTCTCATCCAGGAGCGCCGTCAAAATGTCCAGATCATCCTCACCTGAGCAAACAAGTTACGCAGCCACTGATCTGACATTCTGAACACCCGCTGTCTCGTGTTTTAACTACGATGACACTTACCATCCATTTTAGAAATGTGCTGAGCTCAGATGCCCCTGTTGGTATTGACAAAGACAATAAAAGACATTTATTTTTAATGTTGCAACAAGCTTCTTTGAGTTTTTTTTTTTTTTTTTTTGCACTAGTTTCAGAATTATGTTCAGCTTCTAGTTTGTCTGGGGATTTAAAAAAATATATAATTTTGCAAATAAAAGCGACATGAAGCATCAATATATCTGCATAATTTCATTCTGTTAACATGTGAAGCGTGGAAAAATAAACAGAGGAATAATTCTTTAAACAAAGCTCTTGATGTCTTCAAATATGAAATATGACTAAAGTAAATACACACTATATTAGTCTATAGTACATTAGTGTTTAGCATATTTCTTAGTTTATATCTTAGATCCGTAGTACGGTTTCTTTTACAGTTTATATTTTTGCTATTGTTGGATGTAACTGGGACCACAATGTCGTTCCACCTCATGTACCACATGCGAATGACAAAGAACTTTGAACTTAAAACTATTTCAGAATCAGCTCCATCTGAAATGTCACTTTTAAAATGACAATAACTGTAAAACATAAGAACCTATTAAAAAAAATGTTTTATCCTTATAATACACGGATATATAATTATATATATTTATATCTAAACTCTTTCCGTAGTGTTGTACACTTACCTCGAGTTTAGCTCTGCTTTCGGTTATTTGCTAACTTAAACGCAATTAAAAAAAAAAAAGACTAAAACTTTTATTATACGATTTGTATTTTTTCATAAATAACACCTATCGTAAAAAAAAACAACCCTCTGTACAACATTTTCAGTTGTATATTTCATAAAATATAACTTTCTAGGTCTGAAAAACCGTGTTTTCAATCTGTGAGGGAAATCTAAACTGGCGCTAAATGAAGGACCCGGGTATGTTGTCAAAGCGCTGTTTGATGTCCAACAATTTGCCTGATTAGAATTTTTATTATTTTTTAAATAATAAAAATGTAACAAGTAAATGTATTATAATAATAATAATAAGTTAATATATTATATTAAACAGACACTCCTTGCTTTACATTTAATAAGGGTAAAAACAAAGATTTTTGATTAATCAATTTTGTTTCTAACCGCAGATGAAATACGTTTAAAATCAGGCAATATGTTAGTCAAAGAGACCCCGGTTTATATTTCATGTTTTATGACATATTGCTCCATTCTTTTCCGTACTATCCTTTATAATCAGTTAACTTTATGTTTTAACTTTATGTGAAAGTACTCTTTAAATATTTTGATTTTAAATAGCACAAATTGTTTCAAATGTTCCTTTCAGGCTTTATCAAAAATAAGTTTTTGTATTACTTTACCATAGCACTTTATTCACAAAACACCTAACAGTGAATAGGGCCAAACAAACTTGATTGCAACATTTTTATTTCCCATGATGTCACAAAAACACAAACATGTTTACTGTATTGAACTGCACAGTTTTGGTGTAACTTGTAAATAATAAAGTTTATGTCAAAGAATTATCATTTGAAAATGATAGAAACACATGAATAACATGGATTGGTGACCTTTATTGTTTGTGATGCAATATCAATATATATACATATATATATAT
>NC_056519.1:3410281-3425242 GCF_014905685.2 Nematolebias whitei | reverse complement strand
AAACTGTAAAAGGAAAAAAAGGAAAAAACAAGTTAATTGAAGAATACCTGGAGTTGTGAAAATGTATTGTCATGTAGAGATTTGGACAAGGTGATGCAAACAGACACGAGTAGCGTGAAATAAAAACTTTTTTTTTTTAAAGTCAATAGAAACAAACTCAAGGAGACCATGGAGGAGAGCCGGACCCAACACAAAAACGATGCTCGACTGCAGGTGGAGTGAAAACTGATGACTACATGGTCTGGGGCTGATGAACAGAGTGGAGACACCTGGGCGCAGGTGAGAGTGGGCGGGGCAGGAGCTCACAAAAGAGCACACCCCAAAAAACAAACAACAAAAAGTTAAACACAAAAAGAACTTCCACAACAGAACCAAAAATCAATCCTGACATTTCTAACTTTAAAACTTCCGTGTGAGTTTTGCTTTTACTGAAAAGTGGCATCAACTCACGTTTCTGGAGAGTTCTGTGATTTGGATTCATGACTCAGTTGAACCTGCAAACTCTGACACAGAAGCTAAAATCTGTCTTGTGTTCCCTCACAGATGGAGCTTTTGTTCTTGTGTACTTCCTGTGTAAATGTCTGGGACCAGCTGATGGGCAGGGCCGTAAAGTGGGGGGGCCAACGGCCCCCTGGTTCCAGTAAAACTTCCCTGCCATAGAACTATAAAAAAGTTGATATATTTCAGATTCTTCACCTCGTTGCTGTTCAACCCAGAGTTGTAGATGAAAATCTTTAGTTGATCAATCAGAAAGTTGTAGCTGATCACTTTGATCGATTAGTAGAGAGTTGCAGCAGTCAATGACTCTCGGCTACCTGACCAAATTTTAGCTCACTATCTGTAAACTCTACCTTCCTTTTTTTTTAAGTTAGCTGTAGTGGTAATTTTGAAGCAGGTAAATTCATATCTTTCTAGGGGTTTGTGATATTTTGCTAACAAAGGCACAAAACATTGTTGCTCGTCTTTCTTGCCCTCTCTACGTCGATGCAGCCACTTGATGTTGTGACTCTGCAGAAATCTGTGCCGAAGACAAGTCGGCGGTGAAGCAACGAGCAGGTAGACAGGTGATTGATGACCGATCAGCTGCAGCTGTCTGCCTGACTGAGACTCGGTGGCAGCCGTCACTTTGATGAATTACTGCGCGGAGAGAAACCCACCGCTCTGTGATTACAGCCGGTAGATGCAGCTCTGCAGTTGTTTCCATGCTGATCCACCATCGGTGCCTCACACACCTGAAATCTGTTTATTATTCTGCTGCAGGAAGATCATCCCCACCTGTCCTGAAACACTTGATTTGTTCAGATTTAGCATGCTGGGTGACAGGCGTGTTGGTTTTCTTTGCTCCATCAGTAACAGGATCGCTGAATAATTGATGCTGATGAAGGCCACAGTCTCTCATACTGAGATTTTGTCATTTTATTCACTAAAATCATCTATGTTGTGAGCAGAAACAAGGAAATCCAGCCTCAGCTCCAGGGTTTAATGCAGGGGCGTGGCTAGCAGTATCTAGGACCGCCCACTTTTTGGGACTTCAAAAAAACGATCGAACTGTTTTTGGGCCAAAAGAAAGTTTAATTACACTTTTTCCATATAAAAACAGTTGATACAAGTTTATGTCTTTAAAACCTGAAATTAATTTTTTACATGTTCACAAAATGTCTAAAAAAATTATTTTGGCAAACATAATTTCAGTTTTTTATTAATGATTTAAGCTAAATCTTGAAGAAAATTAAGAAAACTTATAAATATATATATCACCATAAAACATAAGGCTGCCCAGGATGACTTCTAAAAAAGGCATTTTTCAATAACTTTGGACTCATGTCAAAGAAAAAAAAATAGTACATCAAGCAAAGAAAATCCTTTCGTTGTTTTTCTCACTATTTTCACTGAAATATTTACAAAAGGAAAACAGACTTTACGTCAGTAACATTGGTAAAAAAAATGATTGCAGCTAAATAAATTACTTTAACACACATAAAAAAACTCAGGATGTTTCAAACTTTAACAAAGGTAGCTAAATAGCAAACCAATTTTTTTGTTGCTAGCAAAACTTTATACAATTGGACAGAAAGTAACAGCTGGATGATTGTCTACAACTAACTGGTGCAAAACCCCATTCAAGATGGCCGCCACAGCCAGCTGATAATAGGAAACACAAAAATAACCACAACTCCACCAGTTTAACAAACCTATAGCTGATTGTGTGGGAGTAGCGGAGTCATTGACAGCGCACACTCTCGAGGGCGACATCTCCCCGTATAACGTTTCTAGGGTTTCACCAAAACAGCTAGAACTTTTTTTTTTTATCCCGAGGCGGCTAAATGTACACAAACGCCCAAATATAAACAAAACAACAACAAGCATGGTTAAAGCCCCAGGAGGTGGAGCCCCAGGAACAACTCCAAGCTGCTGTTACGCTTTAGCAGCCTGAAAGAAGAAAGGAGTCCGTCTGTTTTCCTGTCAGTATAAACTCAGACAGGATGTGGTCTAGTCTGGATTTGGTTTCCTTGGACCACCTGCTTCTCCCACGAGAAACACCAGTCCCTCTGCTGAACCAGTTATTTATTTTACAGACCACCAAATGAACAAATAAAGGAAAGTTAAAACAGTTTCAACAAAAGACTGATGAACGTTAGTTTAGCTTCCGTATCTCAGCTCGCCTCACTCAGCAAATCAAACACATATCCCAAATGTCTGAGCTCACAAATTCTACATATTTTCCATGAATAGAGCTGGGTTTAGGCTTCCTCTCCTTTCCCCTAAAACCCACAACAATCTCTTTCATCTTACAGACATCAAGATCGAGGAAACTTGTCACAACGGTCCACAAAAGCCGATCCGGTGCCAACATCTGACTCTGAAGAGTTACGAGTAATGTGTCCTTCTGTCAAAGACCTGCAGTCGTCTGTGCACAAAATATAAAAAAAACAAGGGGTGAAAGAACACAACCCTGGGGTACCCCGTATTTGTGACCAGAACGCCCAACATGTTTACATTTACTACAACCCTGTTTACTACAAGTTCAAAGATGTTTTTAGACTAAAATAATAAAAGTGAAAAGCGATGCGTGTTTTTTCAACGAGCGCTACGTCTTTATTGTCATGATGTTACAGATGAAAAAAAAAAAGCTTTCATTAATCATTCAGATGGAAACACAACAAAACAAACATTTGATTAAAGATTTACAATAGTTAACACCTACTTTTAGGGTTTATTTAAACCCATCTGTTCCAGATGTCCCAGATTAACGTCAACTGGGTTGTTTTTTTACAACATAATCTTGTTGATTCATTTGCAAATTCTAAAGAACAGCTGTACACAGTTTCGTTCCACCTCGTGTACCACACGTGATGCGAATGACGTTGCAGATACAAACCAGAATTAATTCCAGCTAAAACAATTCTTCCTGCAGAGTAAAAGTGTTTCGTGTCTTTTCGGCCGGATGTTTCAGGCCTTCGACGTCTCGCCCGTGTGGCTCTTCATGTGACACCTCAAGGACTCGCTGCACCTGTACTTTTTGTCACATGTTGCGCAGGTGTACGGCCGCTCACCTGTGTGTACCCTCAGGTGGCTCTTCAGACTGTAGAGGCGGATGTAGCTTTTCCCGCACGTGTCGCAGGTGTGAGGCTTCTCGTTGGTGTGCGTTCTCATATGCCGTTTGAAATGCGACGGGCTAAAAAACTTGTTCCCACACAGGTTACAGGTGTGCGGTCGCACACCGGTGTGGGCTTTGATGTGGCGCTGCAGCGTGTCTCTGCATTTGTAACGCTGACCGCATATTTTACAAGAAAGACGTTTCTCGTCTGAGTGGCTCAACAGATGTCTCCTAAAGCTCGACGGGTCGGAAACGGCTTTCCCGCAGATGTTACAGAGATACGGTTTCTCCCCGGTGTGCGTCCTCTTGTGGAGCAGAAGCTTATCGCTCTGTCCAAACGTTTTCCCGCACGTCTTGCAGGTGAACGGTTTCACGGTGGTGTGGGTTCTCATGTGCTTCAATAAGGCCGACTTACAGAGACATTTGCCACAAATTTTACAAGAGCTCTGCTCACTGTGGTTCTTCTTCTGGGTTTTCTTTTTGGAGGCTTTGGTATCAGGATCTACAGATGGTCCACCTGTGTCACTATTGTTGGAAACCAGTGTCTCTGTCCAGGTGTCCTCCTCCTTAAGCTGCTCTCCACCCTGAAGGGTGCAGAGCTCCTCCTCCACCTCCTCCTTAACCTTTGACAGCTGTGGGTTATGCTCATCCACACTGGACTTCCTCTCCTGGTCAGAAAGGTGCTCATCTTCTTCCTCGTCCTCCTCTTTAATGTTTCGTTCTGGGTTGTCACGAAGCAATAAACACACAAACAAAAGTTTAAGGAAATTATTCACAGGGTAAATTCTAATTTCATAGCTAAAAATTAATATTTTTAAATATATATTTGTTGTGATTTCACGCCTCTGGTGGCAAAATAGTGAAATTTTTTTTGCTTGTGTCTGTGCATTTGTTTGTCCATACCACTACTAACGTATCTCACAGAAGACTGGACAGATTTGAACAAAATTTTAAAATAAATGTTCATCTACAAATCATTGTTTGGAGTCTACCTAAATCAAAACAGCTGCCATGGCTAACTGACCTTAAAACTTTGATCAAAATGGCTACAACACTGTCACTTATCAACACAAGATGTGCAACAACAAAAACTTCTATGACTGTGTGATGCTCAGTAAGTGTTCAGGATGACTCTCAGCTACTACCACCCCTAATTTTTAATGCTTTATCAATTTAAAAAAAAAAAGAGTCGTAGCCCCTTTTGTGTTGACTAGAGTTGATTAGCTGTGGCAGCCATCTAGAAAAGAAGTGACTCCCACATTTAATAAGTTTTTGGTATAAGCCTCATCGTTGCTTGCGGAGTTCAGTGGTTCAAAAGAAATTCTGCTAACAGACAGGCTAATACATTTCTATGCTGATGACACAGTTGTTTATTGTCGAGCTAAAACAGTTGCTAAGGCTTTCCAGCTTTTGAAATCTGCATTCAACAACATCCAGACAGATTTGTTCCGCCTCAAACTTGTCCTAAATGCCGACAAAACCAAAGGGATGCTTTTTTAAAACAGGAAGTCGGTCCCAGCAGTTCTTCCTCTGATCTCATCCTCAAATGGTGTCCCCATTGAGTTTGTTGATTCCTATAAATATTTGGGTATCTTGGTCGACTCACATCTCTCCTTTAAGCTCCATGTGGAAAACTTGTTAAAGAAACTGACAGTTAAACTGGGTTTCTTTTTCAGAAACAGATCCTGTCTAACCCAGGGATGTGAAGAAATAAACTTTCTACACTTTGATCCTCAACAAAACGACTAAATACAACAGGATCGATTGTCGACTGGAAGAGACGTTCATTCTTGAGTTAAATATTTATCTAGACTGGTCCTGGGGGTTTTGATCTGCTCAGAGACGGGATTATAATGAAATTATGACCCAGTTCTGACTGATCAAAACCCCCAGGACCAGTCTAGATAAATATCTAACAGTTGTGACGTCATGACGTAGCTCAGCGCCGTAAACAACCTTTAAGTACTGCAGATACTTTATATGCATGTTCCTGAACGACACTCTCATCCAACCTGATTTATTTTTTTGGTAATTTACATAAATAAATTAGAGATTATATTTTTTAATGACTCTTTAGGAGTATTTATCGTTTTTCGTACCGACTTGGCGCAGCTTCTTCTCGCGCTCCATGACGACGTCCATCATTTTGTTCTGCAGACGGATCTGCTCTTCACACTGGACGATCCTGTTTTCACACTCAGCCGAGATGTCCTGCCCGGCTGCGGCCAGCCGCCGCCTGATAAACTCCCTATAGTTTTGGATGGAAGCCATTTTACTTTAAAAACTAGAAAACTGCACGCGCAAGCTTCCACTGAGCTAACGCTAGCAACAGATCTGCTATACACCGGAAGTTGTCTTCTGCTTTGTTGGTATGCGGAAGTGTAGACACGTGTAATGGCGCCCCCTGCAGGTGGAAAAAATACACGTCAATGTCAATGTGAATTTATTTATTTAACACGTCAAAACAACAAAAGCTGACCAGTCATTTACAGTTAAGACAGATAAAAGGAGTAAAAAAAAAATGCATCTAGTGCCACTCAAAAACATAAAAAAGTTACCAACAACAATAAAAATCAGCTCGTCAAACAGATTCTAACATACAGAAATTTAAGAATTTTACAAAGTATATTGCATTGTTCTCCAAGTTTATATATATATAAAACAATTTGTAGTCTTAATTTTGTTATTAGGATTAAAAAAAAGTTGTACATTATCTGGCCATGTCTACAATTCTCACTATTTTTAATATTTGTCATCGATGAGGCCGTGATGTTTTGGCCTTTGTCTGTTAGCAAAATACCCCAGGAACCACCGGAGAGATTATAATGAAAATTTCAGGAAATGATCATAGAACATAATCAACAACAGTAAACACAGAAGTGGCTACAACGAGGATAATTTGATCAATATTTGGCTAGATTTTGGGGTGGTAGTAGCTGGGAATCATCCCCAACACGTACTTTGAGCCCTCACAGATCATATTAAATATAAACTGTCATGAACGCAGTCTACAAGGAACGCTGGCTTTGTTTGTTTGTGTGCATCTAAACAACACAAAACAGTTGTTTATCTTGTATGCATGGCCAAAGTAACATTACATTTGATTCATTATTAGCTTTATTATCAATTTGAGGCTGTTTTGGCTGTGAACGCAGAGTGAAAAGCATCATTATAATTATTGTCCTGTACATCAGCAGAGCAGCATCAGGCTGATGTGTTTTATGGAGAGACTAAATAAAGTCTCGGGCGTCCATCAGGCAGTGGGTTGTGAAGTAAAGGAGACGGACGAGCAGGACCTCGGTGCTCCCAGTCCTGGACGTAATGAAGCTGTTTTACTGCCAGACACACACTCTTTCTCCTGCTTCCCTCCAACAAACAAACACAATAAAAGTGTTTGATAACAAAGAATAAAAAGGCAGGAAGGAAGCAACGATCCAAAACCATCATCTCATAAAAAAACATTGCATTTAATTTCCTGTTTGATGAAAACTGCTCATATTTAGAAGGAACACGAATTTGGTTCCGTTTGCTCAGAAAACGATATTTAAAACCAAATTACTTGGAGTTTCCGACCCACTAATTTAATTCCTGTTGGGCGGGGTACAAGACTTGGGGGTAAAACCTGATGAGAGCGGATCCAACAGGACCGGGGTCGTGGAGGAAACGAACTCGGACCTGGATTCATTTGAACAATAAAAAGAACGTGATGCTCTCCTGAGACAGTTTAAGGAAGAGGTAAAACAACAAAACACAAAAACTCATTTAAGGCAGACTACTTCTTGAAGAAATGCTTATCGCCCGCCACCTTCTGTGGCAGAGTTATAAACTAAAGTCAGCGCTCAGAGGACGTGTTGAGCATCACTCTCAGCTACTACCACACCAAAGTTTAGCTCAATGTCTACAAAACTGACGGCGTTTCACACACTTACTTTTGCAAAGTCGAAAAGCTGTGGCGGCCATCTTGAATTAATCAAAGTTAGTCAGTTGTAGTCGTATGTTCAGTGGTTAAAGTTTAGTTAAAATGCATCCAGTGGTTCATGAGATATTTTGCTAACAGACAAACTGGTTGGATTTAGCTATGCTGTGAAAGACTCTCAGCTACTACCACTTCAAATTTGAGCTCAATTTCTTTCAAACTGATTGACTTACAACCATTTTTATGTTTTCTAAGTTCCACTGGCTCTGGCAGCCATCTTGAATTGAATCAAGTCCAGAAGTTAATCAGTTGTAGTCGTATGTTCAGTGATTACTTCTTGAAAGTTTTGTTAATATGCATCCAGTGGTTCATGAGATATTTTGCTAACAGACAGACTGGATGGATTCAAAGAGCTAGAGCTATTGTTTTAAACAAGGATGTTGCTCCATGCATAGTGCTTATAGTATATGTTGTGAAAGACTCTCAGCTACTACCATTTTAAATTTGAGCTCAATATCTTTTAAACTGATTGACTTACGACCATTTTTGCGTTTTCTAAATTCCGTTGGCTGTGGCGATCATCTTGGATTGTGTTGTCTCCACAAGCTAATCATTTATAGATGTCAGTTCTTTGATTATCTTCTGAAAGTTTCATTAAAATCCGTCCTTTAGTTCTTTGGGTATTTTGCTAACAGACACACTCCACCACCATGATCACATACACTAACAGACACAGGCAACAAATACAACCGATACGGTAAAAAAAAAGTTTTTTATTAACAATCATATAATTGAGAATGCTATAAAACAGTGTTTTCAGCAGGTTTAAACATTCAGATTTGTTTTAAAAGATGAATCACGAAAACCTCTTCGCTAAAAATAAACATTTATTTTACTTCTCTGTAAACTGTTTATTTATAATCTCATAACTTTCACTGCAGATGGAAAGTAAAGAGTTTATGACTGACAGGAGATTATTAGTGTGTGTGTGCGTCTACTTTTGCTCTTCACTGTCCTTCAGCTGTGCCACAATTTAATTTACATACTCATAAATCATTCATGTCAGACACACACACACACGCACGCACGCACGCACGCACGCACGCACGCACACACACACACACACACACCTGGGTTCTTGTAAAAAACAAAGTGTGTGAATTGTTTCGGGCCGTAGGAGGGCTGGGATTGTCGGGTTGGTAAAACGTTAATTGTATCCGTCACTGATATGATGACCACCTGTGTAACCATAGCAACAAGCGTCCGTAGATGTTTGTAATCACATTGAAATAAAAGTGTTCCTGATTTGAGACGCGAGCTGGAAGAATGAGTCACAATGAGATGTTTTTAAAAAAATATTGAGTTATTATTTTCACGTTTTCCACTTAAAAAGTTTCAAAATGTTGAAGCTTCTGGTTCCCCCTTTGATGTGGTCCCCCCTCGACTACTAAAGGAGGTGTTTCCAACTCTAGGTCCGTCCATTCTTGATATAGTAAACAGTTTATCCACTGGCGTGGTGCCAAAATCCTTTAAACATGCTGCTGTCCAGCCTCTCCTGAAAAAAACAAACCTACACCCCTCAGTCGTGTTCAACTTCCGGCCTGTCTCCAAACTCCCATTTGTTTCTAAAGTACTGGAGAAAATAGTCGAGTCCCAGTTGAAGTGCTTCCTGGAGGATCACGCCATCTTAGAGCTATTCCAATCTGGCTTTAAACCTCTCCACAGCACTGAAACTGCCCTGCTGAAGGTCTTTAACGACATCTTCAGATCCACAGATAACGGTGATTCTGTGCTGCTGGTCCTGTTGGACCTCACAGCCGCCTTCGACACCATCGACCATGAGATCCTCATCGCTAGGTTGGAGCAGTGGGTGGGCGTCACAGGGTCAGCCCTCAACTGGTTCGGATCTTACCTCGCTGACAGATCCTTTGGTGTCTCCATCAAGGATTTTAGTTCTGCAGCGACAGAGCTTAAATGGGGGGTTCCGCAGGGGTCCATCCTGGGTCCCCTCCTATTCTCTCTATACCTGCTGCCGCTTGGTGCTATTTTCCGGTAACACAACATGCCCTTCCACTTCTACGCCGACGACTGTCAAATTTACTTCCCCCTAAGACACAATGGTGCATGCATGCAGCATTGGAGGCCCTTGCAGCAAAGCGCCGCTCCGGCCTTATGGCGACCGCGGCAGCTCCAGCTAGCCCACCCAGTCACCATTGCCAACGCTCTCGTGCCAAATCCCGCACGCATTCACCACGGGGCACATTTCCCAAATGTTCAACAAAGCCTTCCGTCCATGTCAGTACTTGTCTAGCTTCAGGTCTTACAAGTATAGGCGAAATCCGACCTTCCAGACCGGAGTTACTGTGACTTTCTGTTTTGTCACGAATGTTTCACGAGCACTTCCTTCATGCTTTTCAACATGTAATGTGTGGTAATGATCAGTTAGCGAACAAAGTTTCAGTGTAATATCTTATACATGGCTAAGCTGTAAGAGCCATCCAATAATCAACAGTTTTTTCTCTGAGTAGGTGGGGCTTAAGTCATGTCATGAATCAACAATACCAACGTGTCTACAAGTGCTCATTGATCAAGCACAAACAATCAGGTCCAGATCAGACGATTTATCAATAAGATATAACTTTTGGAATAATGTAGGGGGCACACTGGAGTCTAGTGTTAAACAACAATACCGATGTGTCGAGACATGTTCACTGATGACGCACAATAAATCTGGTTCAGATCGTATGATGTGTCACTGAGATATAACTGTAGGAATAATGTATGGGGCGCTGTGGAGGCTATTAGCCACTTATCATGGATTCCTGTAAAACGGGTGGATAATGATCGATCATAATGATTTTGGTGCACCTCGGTTCAAATCTGTGGAATTCATAGCCAAATGTACTGCAACAGCATCCCTTCTGAATTCGTCACGCCACCACGCCCACATCCTCCTTCGAAAACTGTTTGTAATTTAAAGTAAGTCAGACCAACTTGTTATATGTCTTCTAACACAAGATCATCCTGGTTAGGTCAAGGGTGTCAGAGACGGAGCATTCCAAGTAAAAAAAGTGACTTCCTGTTCTGAGAGGGCGGGGCTTTGATGGCGTCAGAATATGACCACAGGGGATCGTCGGGCATCCAACAGGGATGACTCATGCCAAGTTTGGTGCATTTCGGTCTTTCGATGTGAAAAATAACACTTGGAAATTTACGGTGCGAAGCGCAATTTTGAGGCCTGGCCATGCCCCTTTAGCATATATGAAAACACAAGCTTTTGATAACTTTTACTCCCCGATGTGTTAAGGGCATATTAACTCTGGGCCCCTGAGCAAGGCCCTTAACCCCCACCATCTGCTCCTTAATCAGGTCTCTCTTGAAATTGAGTTCTCATAGCTCAATGAGACTACCTGGATAAATAAAGGGGTAAATAAATTAAAAAAATCAGCTGTCATGAGAGGCAGCTAAGACCAGCTGGCTCCGCCCACCAACTTCACCTGCAGCACAGAGAAAAAAAAGACCGTTTTAACAATCTATCCATGAATTACTTTGATAAGTGATAATTACCGGATCGTCCATCTTTTATGACGACAAGACAAGTGGGAACAAAACAAGACAAAAACTACAGTCTGGTAGTTTTTGTGGAAAAGGTTGAAAAAAGGTTTTTCTTTGAGGAAATAAAACTAAAAACTTGAATTCTTTTGACAAGTTTCTGTTCAGACCTTCCCATGCAGCGCGCTAAATCCCACAAAACCTGGAACATAAAGTAATTTCTGACTTTATAGCCGTCAGTTTGAGAGACAGCCGGTGTTAAATCAATACTCGGAGTTGCTGCCACCGCAGCCTCTCCTGAACTCCAAGTTGACTCTGTTAGCACTTAATATGGAGAACATAGAAAGTTGATTTATCGACTGCAGGGAAGTGGAGCGCTTTAACGCCAGCTGCATTCAGAACGCTGCGGCGGGTCCTTCAGCCCAGCTGCTGCCAGGCTTTTAACGCCAACCTGGCCTAAAACTGAAGCCGCTCCTGTGCTTTCAGACACAACTTCACACCTGCTGATGCATTTGGAGTTTCTGCTGATTCAAACGTTCGCTTTTTATCCTTTGATTGAGCCGAAAATATACAGTTAGCATCCAGTTGTTTTCCCTGAACACAGAACTCTGAGTTCTTTCAGTCACGTCCTGGGCACAAGAACTCATCAAGTGAGGAAGTTTATATCAAATCTTCACATCTGGACTACATGAACTCACATGCAGATCCTCCTGGCTATCCCTGCTGCCTGTGAATGAACCTACCGTATTTTTTGGCCTATAAGTCGCATTGTTTTACATAATTTACATGTGACTTATTGATTGATTTTTTTTTCCATATTTATAAAACAATTTTTGGCTGAGATATCAGATTTCATTCATTCTGACATTGAAAATATTGAACACTACCATTTTCAGCCGCTAGATGGCACTTGAATAGTATGGCATGCTGTTGTGTCATGTAATAGGTAAAAGTGGCTATTAATGACACAATCGGCTTGCCTTACCCTGACACGTTCATCCTGGAGCAACCGTCAAATCAGCTTCATTTCGCTGCACAGCCCCGGCAAAACGCAGCTAATTTGACCATTAAAGTGCATTTATTAAGTAAAAGTTCAACTGAGACACACCTTTACTATAAAGTCGAGCAAATAAATAATTGTTTTTAAATGTTAATTTTATTAACATGTTTTTTCCCACTTTTTTAAACATATTTGGACAGACACGACGTGTACGGTGGAAAATACGGTACTTGACCTACACCTCTTGTGAATCTTTTCAGTTTCAGTTTTCTGAGGTCTGGCTAAAAAGTACTTTTACCCTAAAATGACATCGTTGTAGTTTTTCAACTAATCAGCATTAGCAAACACAAAAATAGGTTTTATTCAGTTAGATTTATAGGCACCGAGCTAAAAGTTGGCGTGGTAGTAGCTGAGAGTCATTCTTAACACACACTCTGAGCACGGACTGATCGTGTTGGATCTTAGTCTAAAAGTCCGGCATGAAAAGTTGGTTTTCATTCTGCCACATTTTCATGCCGGAGTTTAAACTACGATCATTTTCTTCCCGATGGACAGACCCAGTGATCACATGACCACTTGCTTTTCAGAGCATGAGATACAGTATCTGTTTGTTCTCTTTTCTGAGCAGATACAAATACACAAATGAGCGTTGTGGAGAGATTTCCTGCACTCTAAAGTCACGGTTTGGAGATTTGGACCGAACAGCGCAGACTGACCCGAGGAGCTTGAACAAAAGCTGAAGAGTTTATTAAACAAAACGTGAAAGATGACGTGGCAGCAGAACCACTAAACGAAATCAAGAACTGGAAGAGGAGCATAAAGACCACACAGACTGAAGGTGGAGGGACAAATGAGAGACTATCTGGGCAGGGGCTCATCACGAGTAGAGTGGAGACACCTGAGCAAAATGTTAACTGGGAACAGGTGAGAGTGGGCGGGGCAGGAGCTGAGGAGCAGAGGTCACAACACCTGTCTCCCTCTCATTCACACACATGAGTCAGAGATTCTTTATTGTCATTCGCACCTCATGTGGTTCATGTGGTGGAGCGAAATTATGTTCACAGGGTCCTGCACGAGTCTGTGTGAGCAGATGAGCACGCATGAACACAGCAACATGAAACAGATCAGCAGCAATATGAAACAGATCAGCAGCAACATGAAACAGATCAGCAGCAACATGATATGGTTTTTCACAGTGATTATTCTGGTTAGATATTCATGAGTCTAACAGCCTCAGGGTAGAAGCTGTTCCTCAGTCTAGTGGTTCTACACTTAATGCTCCTCAACCTCCTTCCTGAGGGGAGTGGGGCAAAACGTGTGTGTGCTGGGTGAGTGGGGTCCTTCATGATGCAGGTGGCCCTCTTCCTGCATCTGGAGGTGTAGATGTCTGTGATGGTGGGGAGACTGATTCCAACAGTCTTCTGTGCAGCCTTCACCACTCTCTGCAGAGCTTTTCTTTCTGCAGCTGTGCAGCCTCCATGCCACACGTTGATGCTGGAGCACAGGATGCTCTCCACTGCACACCTGTAGAAGGAGGTGAGGACTGAGCTTCCCAGACCAGCTCGCCTCAGCCGTCTGAGGAAGTAGAGTCTCTGATGAGCTTTCTTCATCAGGCTGGTGGTGTTGTTGCTCCAGCTGAGGTTGTTGTTCATGTGTACACCCAAGTACTTGTAGCTGGAGACCACTTCCACCGCAGATCCTCTTATGTTCAGGGGGGTGTAGGTGTTTTTGATCCTTCTGAAGTCCACAATCATCTCCTTTGTCTTCTTCACATTGATGTGAAGATTGTTCTTTCTGCACCAGCTCTCCAGGTGTTCCACCTCTTGCCTGTAGCTGGACTCATCATTGTTTGTGATGCATCCCACCACCGCTGTATCATCTGCAAACTTTACAATGTGACAGCCTGGATGGGTAGCTGCACAATCATACGTGAGCAGAGTAAACAGGAGGGGGCTCAACACACATCCCTGAGGAGAGCCAGTGCTGAGGGTTATGGTGGAGTAGAAGTTGTGGATCTTCACTGACTGAGGTCTGTTTATTAAAAAGTCTAGTACCCAGTTACAAATAGAGAGGCTTAGTCCTAGTGTGGATAGTTTGTCCATCAGGGTTTGGGGGATCATGGTGTTGAAGGCAGATGTGAAGTCCACAAAGATCATACGGACATAAGAGTTTTTCTGCTCCAGGTGGTTGAGCGCAGTGTGGATCACAGAGGAGATGGCATATATACTCTGTCTTACTACGGCTGACTTTCATTCCTCTTCTTTCAAGTGCATACCTCCACCTCTCCAAGTTCTCTTCCACCTGTTCCCTGATCTCACCACAGATCACGTCATCTGCAAACATCATGGTCCACAGGGATTCCTGCCTGACTTCATCTGTTAGTCGGTCCATCACCAGAGTAAACAAAAAGGGGCTCAGAGCTGACCCTTGATGCACTCCCACCTCCACCTTGAAGCTATCTGTCACTCCTACATCACATCTCACCACTGTCCTGGTGTCCTCATACATGTCCTGCTGTCCTCATACATGTCCTGGTGTCCTCATACATGTCCTGCTGTCCTCATACATGTCCTGCTCTCCTCATACATGTCCTGCTGTCCTCATACATGTCCTGGTGTCCTCATACATGTCCTGCTGTCCTTCTACATGTCCTGGTGTCCTCATACATGCCCTGCTGTCCTCATTCATGTCCTGCTGTCTTCATACATGCCCTGCTCTCCTCATACATGTCCTGCTGTCCTCCTACATGTCCTGCTGTCCTCATACAAGTCCTGTACTAGTCTAACATGTCCTGCTGTCCTCATACAAGCCCTGTACTAGTCTAACATGTCCTGCTGTCCTCATATGTCCTGTAACAGTCTAACATGCCCTGCTGTCCTCATATATGTCTTGCTG
>NC_056519.1:3399800-3410271 GCF_014905685.2 Nematolebias whitei | reverse complement strand
ATACATGCCCTGCTGTCCTCATACATGTCCTGCTGTCCTCATACATGCCCTGCTGTCTTCATACATGTCCTGCTGTCCTCATATATGCCCTGCTGTCTTCATACATGTCCTGCTGTCCCCATACATGTCCTGCTCTCCTCCTACATGTCCTGCTGTCCTCATACAAGTCCTGTACTAGTCTAACGTGTCCTGCTGTCCTCGTATATGTCTTGCTGTCATTATAGATGTCCTGCTGTCCTCATACATGTCCTGCTGTCTTCATACATGTCCTGCTGTCCTCATACATGCCCTGCTCTCCTCATACAAGTCCTGTACTAGTCTAACATGTCCTGCTGTCCTCCTACATGTCCTGCTGTCCTCATACAAGTCCTGTACTAGTCTAACATGTCCTGCTGTCCTCATACAAGTCCTGTACTAGTCTAACATGTCCTGCGGTCCTCATACAAGCCCTGTACTAGTCTAACATGTCCTGCTGTCCTCAAATGTCCTGTAACAGTCTAACATGTCCTGCTGTCCTCATATATGTCTTGCTGTCATTATACATGTCTTGCTGTCCTCATACATGCCCTGCTGTCCTCATACATGCCCTGCTGTCCTCATACACGTCCTGCTGTCCTCATACATGTCCTGCTGTCTTCATACATGCCCTGCTGTCTTCATACATGCCCTGCTGTCTTCATACATGTCCTGCTGTCCTCATACATGTCCTGCTGTCCTCATACATGTCCTGCTGTCTTCATACATGCCCTGCTGTCTTCATACATGTCCTGCTGTCTTCATACATGCCCTGCTGTCTTCATACATGTCCTGCTGTCTTCATACATGTCCTGCTGTCTTCATACATGTCCTGCTGTCCTCATACATGTCCTGCTGTCTTCATACATGTCCTGCTGTCTTCATACATGTCCTGCTGTCTTCATGTCCTGCTGTCCTCATACATGTCCTGCTGTCCTCATACATGTCCTGCTGTCCTCATACATGTCCTGCTGTCTTCATGACCTGCTGTCCTCATACATGTCCTGTACCAGGACAACATACAACAATTAAAAAGCGAAACAAACACAGATCACGACTCTTAACCTCCAGATTTATCTCCAGACATTATGGAAGCGAGACTCGTTAAAACGATCCTTCCTGAGTGGTTTGTGGTTTGTTTCTTGCAGCACATCAGCTGAGAGGAACTCTTCAGTAACCGATCTGTTCCTGCAGCGTCAGATTAAATTCTGTGTGTTAGTTGAAACGCTCACATTAATCCCTGTTTGCTCAACGACAGTGAAGCCAGAAGGTTTTATCTGTGGATGACTGAGCAGACGTGCTGGTATGTGGAGAGAAATCCCCAGACCCTCAGGAATAAAAGGACAACCTCTGGCTTCCATCTGACAATAGAAAGGTCTCACTTCAGCCGTTTACACACCTGCACTCCTTCTGGAATGGTACAGGTGGAACAACAGAACATAAAAGTTTGAGGAACTTTGTTTTGGACATTCCAGGGAATTTTTCTCAACTGGGAGGGACTGGAACCTATCAGAGGAGAAGGTGATCGCATTGGTGAGGGTCCAGTAGTTCCGATATTCACAAACGAGGAGGTCCCAGAAAGGTTGCACAGATTGGCGGGCAGTTGGTGGAAGGCAAGGAACAGCTGGAGGAATCATAAGGTGCTTTAACGATGAAACCAGGGAGGTCCAAGGCACAGGAGGAACACAGGATTCAGTAATGAAACACGTGAGAAGAAGGTTCAGTCTTTACAATGTGGCCACGAACACAACTACCGGTGGCAGACAACGCACCAGCGTTGGACTGAAGTCATCAACTGCCATTTATACTCCTGCAGCTCATCATGATAATGGTCCAGGTGTGAGCCTGTTGGCACATCTGGTGTCGAAGAGCTGTAGAGCAAAACTGGAACTCTTACTGTGGAAGTGGATCATGGCAGGAACAAAGGAGGTTTCTGAGGAGCTCAGAAAAAGACTAAAGGTTATCTGTAAATAGTTTGAACTCCACCAAGTGGAGGAACATCAAGAGCATTGTTCCTTCCCCAGGAGTGGTGGACCAACAAAGATCACTCCAAGAGCAAGGTGTGGAATAACCAGCGAGGTCACAAAGGAGCCCAGGGTAACTTCTCACACACCGACTAATGTTCATGTTCATGAACATCAGGAGAACTCTGAACAACAATGGTTCATGGCAGGGTTGAAGGAGGAAGACACTGCTCTCCAAAGAGAACATGGCTGCTCGTCTGCAGTTTGCTGAAGATCACGTGGACGAGCCAGAAGACTGTTGGAAGAATGTTTTGTGGACGGATGAGACCAAAATAGAACTTTATGGTTTAACTGAAAAGAAGTTCTGTTAGGAGAAACGAAAACAGCATTCCTGAAGAAGAACCTTATCCCATCTGTGAAACATGGTGGTGGTAGCATCATGGTCTGGGCCTGTTTTGCTGCATCTGAACCAGGACGACTCGCCATCATTGATGGAACAATGAATTCTGAATTATATCAGATAATTCTGAAGGAAAATGTCAGAACATGTGTCCATGAACTGAATCTGAAGAGAAGGTGTGTCATGCAGCGGCACAACGATCCTCAGCACACGAGTGGTTCTGCTTCAAGAAGAATAAAGCTCATGTTTTGGAACGGCCAAGTCAAAGTCCTGACCTTAATCCAATCCAGATGTTGTGGAAGGACCTGAAGTGAGCGGTTAATGTGAGGAAACCACCAACATCCAGAGCTGAAGCTGCTCTGGGCTAAAATTCCTCCAGTAGTATGTTAGTCTCATTTCTTTAACTGGGTTCTCTTCATTTACTTTTAGGACTTGTGAGAAAACCTGATGATGGTTTAGTTCATATTTCTGCAGAAATACAAACAATTCTAACGGCTTCACAAACTTTCCAGCACCACTTTATGTTCAAGTTGTAATTCAGATCATTTTGACCCAAAGGCAGCAGGAGGGTATTTCCTGCTCTACTAGATATTTGATGGTTCATGCATTTTATTGATTTCATCCAAATTTTAAATAGAATGAAGCAAAATAGTTATTCTCAGCTACACAGGGGCATGAAGGACCTAAAAGGCTGTGAGAGTTTAACGACCTTAATACACATAAAATGAAGTTAGTGCTCGTTGTGGCTGCTGATATTATTGTTTCTAATAATTTCTTAGATATGAGCTCCGCGCTGAAGAGAAATCCAATAAATAAGCATCTAGACACATGTAATATTCACAAGCAGCTCAGTTTACTGTTGCGTTATGCCTTTTCATTAAATCTGTGGGAATAACTCAAAGCAGAAACCCAAACAGATTTCCTTCTTCTGCTCTGCACTGGTTCAAGTTGTCTCGATGACGCCGACTGTAGCGTTCAGTAGACTCGTGAAACAAAAGGTCCAGCCCCTGAAAGGCCCAGTGTCAAGGATTACTCCTCTCGCAAATACGCCACCAACAAAGCCTCCATTGTGTCCCACCAGGCCCTCAAATTAGCAGCGGGAGCCAAAGCACGCTTAACTGAGCTTGACTGGGCTACCACGCTTTTAATTTAGGCTTTGAATCCCAGGAGAAATCAGGGAATATTTGAGATTTAAAGTAAAATAAAAACTAAATCCACTTGATCTCTCTTAGGAGATACGATGGAGTACTATAAATATAAATGAAAGTGTCTTTAATCCTGTTCAATGAAGGCCTGAAAGTGAAGATGGAGCAGAAAAGGGTCGCTGCAGGTTTTTATTTATGGAATAATTGGCTTGATTTATGATTAAAGCAGCTGCTTTAAGTGTTTTTCTCACATTATAACAAGTTAAATTTTAAATTTTAATGAGATTTTGGCTGTTTTTAAATGAGCTTCCATGTAAACTCCCATGACAAGTGAGTTTAACAGTTAGCATCAAGTCAATGAAGGTGAAGAATACTGTTTCCTGTTTTGTTTTTCAAAATAAAACTCAAATGTTCAGGAAAGGGGAAAAAAATTGGTTGTAAAAATTCTGCAAGACAGAGATAACCATCACAAAATTCTTTATTTAACAAATAAAAATAAATAAAAACCTACATAAAAACATACTGAACAATTTAGAAAACTTAAAGAAACTATGACAAAAACAGAAATCACAAGTTCAAAAAATTTTTACAATCCTTAAACATTTTATCATCTTTATTAGCTTTATAGGTAATTATTAATTTAACAAGGTACAAACATGAGCATGGCAATTGACAATCCTGAATTCATGCATATAAATAATTAAATAAAAACTGTTTTAAAATCTTTTATTTTACTGCACTGGCTTCACTTTTAATCCAGTTTATTATTAGTTTAGCAATAAATTGATTATCCTATAACTCATTTATTGAACAAACTGTTAGATTATTTAGAAATAACTTGAATAAATTTAATTAAAACAACACATTAGGCTTAAAAAATCTGTTTAAGGGTACGTAATGAAAAGCAGCAAGCTATCAAGCAGCCATTTTGGCACCAATACATAATTCAGCCTGGTACTTATGGGTTTGTGTCTGGTACTGAGTATCTATGGGGACAATGCTTTATTATGATGTGACTTTTTACTGTGTACTTAAACCTGTGAGGTACTTACTGTATGTTAAGTGGGAACCTGGTTCTCTTATGAAGTACTTGTTACATCTACCTGTATTATTGGGGGATGTGCCTGATACATACTGAGTATGTATTTCATACTCAGAGTTTGTATTTGGTACATGAATCAGGTTGTATTTTGAAGTAACTTGTGACTTGTTGTACATGTCTTGTATTTACGTTTGCATGTGGTACCTGCAGGTATGTACCAGGTAGGAGGACTAGGTTGTATTTTGAAGTGTCTTGTTATACATACATTTACCAAGCATGTGCCTGTTACCTAAAAGATATGTATCTGATATAGGGACTTGGTGGTATTTTGAAGCTACCTGTTTCACATAACTTGTACTTAACACCTGCTTGACTGGTACATAGAATAAATGTACCTGGTAAGGGGAGAAGATTGTCTTTTGAAGCGAGGTGTTGGACGTACCTTGTGTTTAACTGGTACATGACTGGTGCCTACAGCTTATCTACCTAGTATGGGGATTATGCTCTATCACAAAGCAACTTGTACCAAGTTTGTATGGTACCTGCCTGATACCTACAGAGTATGTACCTGGTATGGGGACTAGACTGTATTTAAAAGTGACTTGGAACTTGTATGTACCTTGTATTTTGGGGGTACATGGTATATATCTGGCTCTTTTTGTAAACATATACCCTGTATATGTTTACAGTGAATAAAGGGTATGTACCTGGTACTCGTTATGTACTTATTACTCATGGGCTATGTACCCAGTGCATACTCTGTATTTATGAGGGTATGTATTTACCAGGTACAGTTTGGTACCTACAGGGTACGAACTTATTTGTCTCATATTTGTTTCTTATGGAGTATAACAGGTAGTATTATGTATCACTAACATTTCCATATAAGAGAATGAAAGAGAAAATGAATCATGCCCTTATGTTTTTAAACTAAAATAAATTTATGGATTTGGATTTGAACAAGCTAAAAACAGCTCGCTCATTGCTTTATAAGCGGATAAACACATTCCCAGCCCAAATTTGAGAGTTCATATTTGATTAAAAAAAAAAAAAAAATTCTTTAAACCACAACTGGTAGAAAAAGTACAAAAACTTTGAGTGGAACTTGTCTTTTATTTTGAAAGCAGTGTAAGTCGACTTCCTGTGCTAACTTCCGCTAGCTTGATGCGACTTTCCCAGCTTTCTCAGGGAGTTCGGCGGTGGGAGGAGGAAGAGGAGAAGCCTTCCTCCTGATACTCCGGGTGGTTCCGACCCACAGAAAGTAGAACCGGCTGGATGTGGACGGATACCGGAGCGGCTCCTACCTGCTCGCGCCGTCCGGTGATTAAACACACCTGCGCGCGCGCTTCGGTTCTTTGGAACGGCGAAGGAATCTCCGCGTGAGTTTTTAACGGTTGTCTTCTTTCCCGGGGAGGGAAAATGTTGAAGTAAAACTTGAGAAGTTCGGTCCGAACCGAGCCCAACGACCAGGATGTGATTCGGGAGGAAGCGGGGACCCAGAGGAGCAGCTCACCGTTTTTTAATCCGTTTTTGTGGGAAATATCGTGAAAAAGTGCACGTTTGTCCTCGGAGGAGCAGCGCGAGACTTCGAGGTGCGTTCAGGTTCAACTCTTTTTTACCTCCTCTGTCTGTCAGCTGTTTTATGTAACGTTCACAGTCTGACCCCCCAAGGAAGAATTTCTCTTTCATCTTTTTCTGTTAAAGTGTTTTGAAGCTGAACATCTGGAACATCAGTTTGTCTTTATGAAGATTTGATGACGTTCTCCCAGTGTTTACTCCATACCTGCACACAACTGCCCCCCAGAAGCTGTTAGGGTGGGGGGGCTGTTGGGAACATGTGGCTGAGAGATCCAGATGTTTACCGACTCTAAACTGCCACTTGTGCAGAACGAGCTCCAAAGGTTATTCAAACACAACAAAACGTTTGGAAGCAAATATTTGAGTTTTTGTTCCTGAAGCTCTAAAACCTGCAGGAAGTCCAGAGTTCTGGTCCAGCTGGGCTCAGGTGACCCGTGGACTTTCCAAGACCTCTTCTTCTTGTAAGTTCCACAGGGCTCTTTGTTTGGAAACTTATAGTTTTCATGCAAAAAAAAAAAAAAAAAAAAAAAAAAAAGAATCTTTGGAGACAAACGCGTTCACATTAATTTTTCAGTTTTTTTTTTAAATCATGTTTTGCTGATTAAGCACTTCTGTAAACCTCAGAGTTTTCTCAGAAGCCAGACTTCCAGGGACATCAACATGTAAAGAGTTATTTATCTATTTACGAACTTATTTATTTATTGAGCACATTGATCGTGTTTCATCAGACAGGACCTGTTTTCAGTTCAATTCACAAATACTTTATTAATCCTGGAGGGAAATTAAATAAAAAATAGAATAAATTTGGTCGAGTTATTCGTCATAATTGGGACATTTTGTTATGGTTCAGCTTCTTTATGCAAATTTAAAAGGAATTCAGCTATTTTAAGCAAATTTCAGCTGTTCTTGTTCAGATTATTTATGAAACTACATTTTGTGCGTTTTCTAACCTCTTGCTGCTAATTTCAGCTTATTTCTGCAAGTTTCAGCCTTTTCGACTATTTCAGCTACCATTTAGCTGATTCTATGACAATTTAAGCCTTTTCAGCTAATTACAAATTTTTTGCTATCATTTCATTTTTCAGCCTAATTCAGCAAAAAATGTGCTCTCTCGACATCCTTCTTGTAATTTCAGCTTTTCTACATTTTAGCTACTTTTCAATAGTTTTTTGCTAATTTCAGCTGTTTTCAGATAATTTCCACTTTTTTGTGCCAATTTCTACTTCAGCAAACGTGTTCTTTCTGCTTTCTTCTGCTAATTTAAGCTTGTTCTAACTTTTTAGCTACCTGTTTAGTTTTTTTTTAGCTAATTTCAGCTGTTTTCAGATAAATACAAGTTTTTCTTGGTAATTTCTGCTACTTTCAGCTTAGTTAGCTTTTTTCTGCTAGTTTCAGCTTTATCTGCTATTCCAGCTGCTATTTAGCTGTTTTTATGCAAGCATGTTTCAGTTATTGGTTAACTTCGTTATGATCCAACAGTTTTCAGTCAGGTCATCTGGACTGTATGGATTATATACCTGGATTATTGAGCATGGACTTTTTGGTTTTGAACCAGTTTGACACGACTGTCAAGGAGGAAGAGGGCCGGCATCGGAGGAGGGGGCGTTCCAAAGACACCATCTTAGCACCAACATAACTGGTTTGTTCCTCTTTGGAGTAAGCTGTTTGGGGGAAGAATCAGTTTTGTGTTGTGTTTCCTTGACTGATGAAGCCTTCTGGATGGAAGGTGAAACGTTTCAGCAAAAAAAGAAGCGGTCCAGAAGACCTGACTGAAAATCGTTGGGTTCAGGTTTTATAGTTTTATTTTCCTCCAACTAGCAAAACAAATGTTATGGATGAACTTTAAACCGTTTAACGCCGTCGTTTGTTCACGCTGTTGGTGATGTAATGTCTGCAGTGAGCCACAGACTTACATGGACTTTACCTGTGTTGATGTCGCCCGCTGCCATGGCAACAGGGCGATAATGTAACTCTAACTGTTTATGAAGCATTCACTCTGTTGTGATCCGTTTTTCTTACGTACGTTTTTCTGTCCGATTCTCGTCCCGTAGATTTTGTTCTGTTTCAACAAATCGTAAATCAAAATGTTCAGCTCTTTCAGGACAAGCCTGCTGGTATTGGTGCAACTTTAGCTGTTTGAAATATTTAGCCTTTTCTGCCATTTTTTATCTCAAAGAAAATGAACTGAGCTCATTTTCCATCCTTCAAATCTTTAGATGTGTTTACAACCTTTTACTGCTCCTTTCACATTTTGTTCTGCTTCGGCTTCCTTCTGCAAATGTAAACATTCTTTCAGCTACTTTCAGCTATTTTCAGCTGTTTTGTTCCCTTCCATATTCTTTCTGCCGACTACATATTTGTTCTAACTTCTTTCTGCTAATTTCAGCGTGTTCAGCTTCTTTCAGCTTATTTCGGCAAGTTTCAGCTTTTTCTACTATTTCAGCCACTATTTAGCTGTTTTTATAATTTGAGCTTTTTCAGCTAATTCCACGTTGTTTGCACTCATTTAAACTTTTTTCAGCCTAATTCAGCACAATGTGCTCTCTCCACTTCCTTGTAATTTCAACTTTGTTTTATTTAGCTACTTTTCAGCCGTTTTTTTGTTGTTGCTATATTCAGCTTTTTTCCCCACTAATTTCTACTTTTTGTGCTCAGTTCTGCTTCTTTCAGCTAATTGGGCAGACATGTTGTTTCTGCTTTTTTTCCAGCTAATTTAAGCTTGTTCTACCTTTTCAGCTACTTTTTAGGATTTTTTAGCTAATTTCAGCTCTTTTTAGATCAGTTTTTCTTGGTAATTTCTGCTATTTTCAGCCCAATTAATTTCTTTCTGCTAATTTCAGCTTATGCTCCTTTCAGCTTTTTTTCAGCTAGTTTAAAAAAAATGTTTTTTCAGCTACTATTTATCTGTTTTATGCCAATTTTAGCTTTTTAAGCTAATTCCACATTTTTGGAGCTCATTTGAACTCCTTCCTTTTCGTAGGTTAAGCTTCGTTCTGCCTTTTCGGATACTTTTTAGATGCTTTTTGCTAATTTTTAGCTAATTTCCTGATATTTGTGTTCATTTCTGCTTATTTAAACCTAATTCTGCAAATACGTGTTCTTTATGCTTCTGCTAATTTAGGCTTATTTTCCATTTCAGCTACATTTCAGCAAGTTTTAGCTAATTTCAGATGTTTTTCAGCAAGTTCTTCTGCAATAAGCATTCACTCTGCTTTTTCACAGGAAATGCAGTTCCTCTAGTTTGTATGTAGCCACCAGTCTGGCTGAATATCTAATGAACCATTTAAAAATAATTTAGCGTCAATTTACCAGCATTATTTTCTGATTTCATGTATTTATTATTAACGAGTGGGGAAAAAAAGTAGAAAAAAATTAGGATTATTGTGTAAAATGTGAACTTTTGTTGCATCACACACGACCAAAAAAGAGCTGGAGATACGTGAGCGTTGTCCTAATTATACAAACTGTTTACTTAAACGTTCACATGATTTAAAATAAAACTATACAACTGGACTTATTGTTTGAGTTTTTCCAAAGATGTTGTAAAATGTAGTGGAAATATTAATTTAACGTTGATAAAAACTGCTAAGCAGGGCTTTAAAATTCAGCCAACTTTATGTATTTGTGCATAAAGTTGTTATATTTTCCATGTTTCTTCACGTTGTTGATTCTTTCGGGCTGTTGAGCTCCACATGAAGCAGAGTTGTAGCTGTTTTAGAGCGATAAAGAAACTCCGGCCTCGACAGATTTTGTTAACGACGTTCAGAACGAGGCACTGGTGGAGGAACGTCTCCAACAGTCTCCAGGTTTAATGTTCGTTACGGGCCCAGTTCTGTCCAACCAGTTTGAGTGGAATGCTGCTGGTCGACTCACGTCTGCACACTGGAAGTTTGCTGCGTGAGCTCTTTGATGAAATGTCCCTGATGTCTGACGGGCAGCGGGCACGTCTCATTGGCTGATGAGTCATGAAGCAACGTCATGTGACTATGATGCAACATTACTTCCTGTTTTCTAATGAAAATGATAAAATTAGTTATTTTTATTACTCATATTACATTGTGCAAAACAAAACTTGTTTGAAATTATTTTTAAATCTTCATCCTGCATGAAATGGAAAATATTCTATGGAGTTTTAAAGTTTTATTTGGAGCAGGATCTGGGTGTAGGTGTCCCTGGTCTCTGATCCTGTTTGTGGTCTTCGTGGACTCATGGTCAGCTCTGCTGTATGCAGATGATGCGACTCTCGTATGCAGACGACGCGACTCTCGTATGCAGATGATGCGACTCTCGTATGCAGATGACGCGACTCTCGTATGCAGATGACGCG
>NC_056519.1:3389624-3399790 GCF_014905685.2 Nematolebias whitei | reverse complement strand
TGACGCGACTCTCGTATGCAGATGACGCGACTCTCGTATGCAGATGATGCCGGTGATCGTGAGGTTCGATCATGACCAAAAGAACAAGATCCTGGGTACAAGCAGCTAAAATCGTAGGGTGGGGGGGGGCTCGGCCTTAGAGGTGGGAGGAGCTTCATCATCTGGGGGAGCTCAAAGTAGAGCCGCAGGAGGGTTAAACTCTCAACTGACATGCTCTGTTACAGAGTTGGTACCTGATGATCTGAACTGGACTGATGCAGCTGCACGTACATACGATTAGAAACCCAACGTGCAACAGGACGAGGAGGTTTGAGTTGTGCTGCCCAACCTTTAGGAGGTTCACAGCTCGTGTTTCCTCCTGACTGGAGGTTTGCTGCAGGTGGACGTGTCCATCAGGCTGCTGTTACAGCGGCAGCAGAGAATTACCTGCTTATAAGCTGCGATCAGAAGCTGTGAAATGGAAAACACGAGGCAGGAGATCAGACGGATTGCACGTCTGTTTCACAGCTGTTTGTGAGCTTCTTTAGTCTGATGTAAAAAAAAAAAAAAAAAGCCATTAGTTTTTATCTCTAAGGGACAGTAGCTGCTGTTTTAACACCACAGAGGTCTCTTTACTCTCAAAGCCTCAGACCGAACCGCTCCGTATCGAGCGGAGGCTGAAAGATCTCTTCATCTCGCAGACGATGGACACAGGACGAGACTTGCTGAAGGTCAGAGGGTCATGTTGAGGTTTGACCAGGGAGGTCCAGACATCTTTCCAGCTCCTCAGGGAGGACTCCAAGGCGTTCCTGCTGACGGTCTCTCCAGCGTGTCCTGGGTCGTCCCCGAGGACTCCTCTGTGTTGGACATGCCTAGGACACCTCCCTCGGGCCATCTGCCCAGAGCTCTGAACCTCCTCTGCATGTGGAGGAGCAGCGGTTCTACTCAGAGTCTCTCCTGGAGAATTGAACTTCTCACCCGATCTCTAAGGGTCCAGCTACCCTGCAGAGAAGACTCGTTTAGACCTCCTGGATCCAGGATCTGGTTCTTTCAGTCTCTACAAGCATCAGATGTTTGATTTCCTCTGTTGTCGAGCGCCTCTTTTTATTTCTTTAGATTCAAACATCTGTTGAGTCGCAGCAGCTTCACTGGTCAAACATCCACGTATTGAGGAGAAAATGATGCACATCTAGTAGGAAGAAAAAGACTTTTTAACGTCCCTAGATGGTAACTTGGTTGCCTTTATTTGCTCCGAGTTTATTTCCAGAACGTTTAGGTGAAACGGGCTGGATTACAGACCCAGATTAGCATCACAGATCCAGACTGGATGTTTCTGAGGCCTTGTGGAGGCTGAAGCGGTCCGTCTGTGTTGTCGGCAGCAGCTGATTGAAGGCGGCGAGCTGTTTGGCCAGCTGCTGATGTGCTGCTGTTGTCAGGGCGCCTCGCAGTGAAGAGCGGTGATTTAAGAAGCCAGCCACACTGATTACTGATCTGCGCTCCCATCTGCTCCGACTTTTATAAATGATGCCGTGTGAAGCACCTGTGGCGCCTCGTCGTCTCGTGTGAGGGGAGTTGGCTGTGGGGTGAGTCCAGGCGGAAAACTGATGTTTAATTCAAGCGGTTTGTTTTTGTACCCAGCAGAGGCTGACCGGTTGATCTAACGATGAAGCAGTGGTCTTCCTCCTTTTCGTTGCGAATCGCTTCAGTTTCTGCACCGTCGAACCTCAAATCAAGCAGCTTTGAATTTACGTTTCATTGTGAGGTGTCGCCGTGCCGAGCGGGCTTCTGAATAATTTCTGATGAAACGCTGAAATAAACCGTGACGAGCGGGGATGGTTTCATACCAAATACTGCTAACCGCTTATTTTCTCCACTTTGTTCCCGGAGCTTCATCTGAATCATTTGAGGCGGGTTCTGCCTAAAACTTTGCGTATGCACACAAGTGCTGAGATCCAGTTCCTCTTTTTCTGAACATTTTTTAATCTCACTACGGCCGTACGCTGTTTTTTATTTGTTTTAAAAATGAAAATCAGCTCATTCAGGGGGTCCTATAACTTTATTTTTGTAGCTTTTTATAGTTTATAATTTGTTTTACTTTGACAAATTTCCTATAAAATACATCGACACCATCAGTTCTTTTGAAAACAATGATCTTGAAATCTACCGTATTTTCTGCCGTGCATGTTGCACCGCCCTACAAGACTCATCAGTCCAAGTATTTCTAATAAAAGTGGAAAAATATCCATAAATGCATCGCTTCCCCGTATACGGCGCATCTATTATACGTCACCACTGATGACCTGAAAATGTGGGCCGAACCCAAAAATGTGCACCGGTGTTGTGCCAAAAATCGATTAGCTGCCAAATGGTGGCCGCGGTGGCGTGCACAGGAGGACTTTAACAAGAATTTAACCAGATTAACACTTAAAAACAATTATTTGTTTGTTCGACATTATAGCAAAGGTGCGTCTCAGTTGGATTTATTGAATAAATGCACTTCAGTGGTCAAATCAGCTTCATTTCGCCGGGGCGGTGCAGTGAAATGAAGCTGTTAGCTCCAGACATGATCCCTGAGCTGGACGAAGGTGGCAGGCTATGGCAAGCCAATTGCCATTAATAGCCACTTTTGTTTATTACATGACACAACAGCATGCCATACTACTCAAGTGCCATCTAGTGGCTGAAAATGGTAGTGTTGAATATTTTCAGTCAAAATGAATGAAAACAGTCATATCTCAGCCAAAAACTGGTTTATGAATATGGAAAAAATCCATAAATACATCGCTTTAATGTATAGGTCGCAGACACAAGTTATGCAAAAAAACTGCAACTTATAGGGTGAAAAATACGGTACTTCAGCTATTACTGCTGCTGATGTTGACTTTACTACAACAAATTCTAATAATGCTAATTGCCACTGCTAATTCTCATGTTATTGCTAACTCTGCAGCCGCTGATGTCGCCCCTCGCTATATCGCAGTTCACTTCTTGCAGCTTCACTGTATTGTGGGTATTTTAAACTCGTTTTTTAAATTTTGTGTACTTTCATCTCATCATCATCTTCATCGGCTGTGGCTGAGTGGTTAGAGCAGTCGTCCTCCAATGCAAGAGTTGGGGGTTTGAATCCACCAGCAGTCACATGCCGAAGTGTCCCTGGGCAAGACACTGAACCCCTCATAGCCTCCGATGTGTCCCATCAGTGTATGAATGTGATAAAGCTCTGATTAGTCTCTTTAGAATGATTTGTTCAATTATCTTTGTGTAGATCTAGTATAGAGCTGTATGAATGAGTAAATGAGGCACAGATTGTTGTAAAGAGCTTTGAGTATCTCCATAAGATAGAAAGACGCTATACAAGTACACTCCATTTACTATTTACCATCACTGTCACCAAAATGTTTGAGCATATGAAGCGTTTGTAAGAGAATGGGATGAGTTTACAAAGCCTTAAACCAATATAAATAATAAAATTAATATAGCGCCGGTTCTTCGTGCATCTTCACCTACTGCGAGGGTCTCTGGAACGTAGCCCCCGTGACAAGTGAGGGATCACTGTAATGCTAATTCTGCTAAAGCTCATTGTACTTTTGTTAATATTCTACTTAAAGTGAATCTACAACTGCTAATGCTAATTGTACTGCTTATTCCACTACTTCATACTTTATTACTGTTTCATTCTGCTACTGCTGATGCCATTAACGCTATCCAACGCATTTTACTAACGTTTAATCTATTAATGCTAATGCTACCAATGCTGATGCTAATTCTTATAGTTGGTTCTGGTAGTTGGAGTTCTACTACAGCTAATGTTAGCTAATTTAGCTAATGTTTTGGTAAGTGAATCCGTTTTCCTTCATCTAGCTAATTTTACAACTTTTATCTAACTTTAGCCTCTTTAACTTATGAGTCACTATTTTCCGTTTTGGGTTTTGATTGTAGTTTCCACTTTCTAATCTTTTCAAAATAAAACGGAATTGTCGAAAAAGGACGCGATGAGGGACGAGCCGAGTGCGTGTTGTGAGAAGGTAAAGTTTCGTTTGACTATTACTTATGCAGAATTTACATTCAAAGTACTATTCAGGGGTGACATCAGGCAGGGGTTTGATAATATTTATGCTTTAATAACAAATACCAAACTGATTTAAAGATGGGAGTTGTTTTACGTTTGCATCAGTCCACGTTGAAAGTGGGTTCATTTGGACTGGCTGGTATTAACTTGTATAAACTGTCAAAAATGTTACAAAAAAATAATTTGCGCTGATAAAAGCTCGTAATTTGAGTCTCGGTGTGTTTCCATTATTAACTGGAAATCCAAGTACTTTTAAAATAAATTATAGAAGAATATTACAGTTTAAAAGCAGACGTGCTTCTCAAGGCTCTGCTAACAATAAATGGCATCACGTTGCGTCTGCAGCTTTTGAGCTCGTCTGCATGAAGGCGAGCTTCGACGCCGACCTCTGAACAAGTCAAGAATCCGTTGTTCTGGCTGGTTTCAAATCTTTTATTTCTCTCTCCCAAGTGGCTTTGTGTTCGAGACGAATTACCCCGACTGAGTTAATTGTACAGTAAGTCTTCAACTCGAACCCCTGATGTCTCATTTTGTGCCGCAAGCTCCAACATAGAGCTGCAACACTCAATTTCTTTGCATCTCAATCGTTTTGACATTTATTAATGGCGATATGTTTATTTGAACTTGGAAAAAAAGCATTTAAAACTAAAATCCAGCAGAATTTAGTTGTAATTGTTCTAAAATGTATCCATTTTTTTTTTTTTTGCAACTGGTAAAAGTTCTCCCTAAAATCAGGTTCTTAACTGGTCCTGGAAATGGCATTTTCAGGTTCATCCTTGACAATTTTAATCTAAATAACTTTAACAGCCACGTTGTGCAAGAACACTAACGGAAGAAGTCTGTGGATTTAATAAAATGTAGTTCTGCTATTCTAAAATAAATTCCCCATTTCTTGCGGTGCAGAAATGGGGACAAAATTGACGAGGCATTTCATCAGACGGAGACATTTTAGCAAATTGTTCCTTTTGTTTCCTCAGTGTGGCTGCCACATTACAATAATACCCAGGGAGGAGAAAAAGCACATCAAGTCGCATCACATTGTCTTGTTGACGGAACAATTTGTAAATCAGCTTTGTCAGTGTCGTGCTTTTTTCAAAACTCCCAAGAGCGTGATGTCTGCAGCCCGTCGAAGTGCGAGGCGTTGTTTTATTTCGCCCCCGATGGCCTTTAACCCTCATCATCCTGACCGCTGGTACGTACGCACGGCCTCTGTAGCTACCTGTCACGCACGCACCGCCCGGCGATGATGGATATCCCTCTGCCGAATGGAGCGAAGGCAGCGTGGAGAAGCTGTTTAGCAACCGGGGCTTTGCCAACTGTCTCCGTCTGCCTCTGTTAATTCAGGGTCACGTCAGTCAGCCCGAGACGGGAGGCGTTCACACTCTAAAAAGACAGAGTAATCATTAACTGGATAAAAGCCTCGCTTGGTAAAGAATGGAAAAAGAAAGATGCAAAGACAAAAAGACGTGGAGGAGGAGAGCTACAATACCCCTCAGTCGAAGGACTCCAGCCAGCAAGTTCTGTTCCCATTTGCTTTCATACAATGCCCTTAATTACTAGCTGGTCTTGTTGCGTAAGTCTATTGTGTGGGTTTATTGCAGGAGATCAGAGGGTTCACTCTGGAAAGAGACGGATGCGTTTGAGAGTTGAGCTGGTCCTGTGGGGTGGAGCGTCTTTTTCTTTTTTTTTTTTAAACGAGTACACAAGTTTGATCATCTTGAATGTTGAATCTGAAAACTGCCACTGGTGGATGCTTTCCCGAAGCCTGCAGCTAAAAGTCAACTTTTATTTGCAGAAAACTTTAAGACCGTGACTCGTTTAAGTGCACAAGGGCGGCGTTGAGGCATGTGCGCATAAAACGGACCATCAAGAGCTAAAATATACCAGATTTTTTATTTAAAGCATTTTGTGTGTTGGAAGTCGGTTTGTGTGTCCAGTTACTATCAGGGATCGCACTCCTCACCCTTCCTGGGAATTTTTGTTGGAAACGAACTGTGTGGCTCTTATTTGGGCCTTGAAGCCGTGAACCAGTTTAGAGGTGGACACAGTGTTTTGGCCCATATCGAGCTGTACAAATCAAGACAGCCGATGCCTAGATTTGGACAAAAATTCAGTTTTTAAAAAAAATCCATCATGTTAAGTCAGTAATTTCTTAACCTAAATAAAGGTATACTTAAATCCTTAGAGCATTCTTACTTAAACATCTCCAGTAAGCTAGTTCTAGCAGCTGCAGCATCTTTATTCTACTTGGTGATAATGTACAGGCACAGTTGAATGCTGAGCTTTTTCATCATTCGGCCTCTAAACCAGATTGTTGCCCTTGCAGAGTTGCTGAGCGGCTCATAGGAGTTTCACTGACCAGCCCACATGCCCTTTGTGGACCTCGGTAAGGCTTAAAACCATGTTTCACTACAACCATTATCTTTGCGAGGGAGTCTCCAAAGTGTCTCGAACCCTTAGTTGGTGTTCTCAGTTTGTTTGTAAAGGCTCGCTGTTTTGTCGCTTGAATTTTGAGCATTTTCAACCTAGCTGTGCCTCAAATAATCAAAGTTTAGTTTAGATTTTGACACTTGCAAGGGAGCCTTATGACCCAAAACCTCAGTTAGGCCTGTCGCGATAAACAATAAATCGATTAATCGCATGATAAATGAAAATTATCAACCTCATTTTCATTTATCAGCTTTATCGTTTCTTCGTGTTTCTCTCTTTCTGCTGAAGACACTGGATGACAAAAGGCTCAACTCTGGTGCTCTTCATTAACCCCTCCCTTTCTCTTTTCTCTTTAAAATCTGTTTTAACCGTTTAAAATCATGTTTTTGGACGGTTAATAGCAGCTAAGCTGAGAAGCTAAGCTACGAGCTAAGCTAACAGGCTGACCTCGGGGGGGAAAAAACCTCTGTCTTGTCGACGCTCCAAAATTCATGGTTGAATCTTGCGCCTTCGTATAAAAGTTGTTTTTCTGTGGAAAGAGAAGCTGAAAACTTGTTTACTGATTTAAAAAAAAAATTATTAAAAGGTTTGTGTGACAAAAGCTATGCTAAAGAGCTCAAACCACACAGAGCGTCCGCCATTTTGAGAACCGAAAAACAGGAAGGAGAGACAGCCCATGTCACGTCAAGGGGCCTCCCTCCCATTTTTCTTAAAGACACGCTGCTCGCTCCCTCACTATCCATCCTTCAGTTCAGTCTTATACTGCCATCTAGTGGTCAAAAAAGGCACTACACACAAAAATTAACCAACATTTCTTTTTAAATTTGACAATAATTACTAATTATTGTCAAATTTCAAACAATATTATCGTTTATTGCAATAATTTCTGATGCAATTAATCGCCCAGCAAAATTGGTTATCGTGACAGACCTACCTCCGAGGCCACAGCTCAGAATCTTCTGATTTAAAAAGCTATGCCGGTGATGGACGATGATTTAAAAATGTGGTTCATATCTGCCGGGTATTCCCCCGGTAAATTGTGATTTTTGGATCGCCGCTCTCTTGATTACATACAGAACTGAAAAGTTGCCATTTTTCTCGCAGTTTTGAGACTCGCTACCCTTCAAGAGTCAGTCATGTGAGGTGCCTCTCAAAGAACTCTGTAGGGGTTTCTGCAGGAGTACTTGATTCTTGTATATCCAAAGAGAGAACTGTGACCTCGTTCTCGGTACAAAACTAAGCTTGTTCTGGATGTGTGTTGGATTTCTTCCCTCGTCTTTGATAATGACTGTAGGGTTCACAGACGGGGTCTTAAGGTGCACCCATGGAGAAGAGCGTTTCTGGTTTGGGAACCTCAGGGTTTCATCTTTGCCTTTAGTGAACGCTGGCGTCCACAAGCCATGATTTTCAGAACTAGAGCAGTTTGCAGTCGGGATGAGAGTCGGCTCCTCCATATCTGAGGTTTCTCAAGTGGAGCAACGTGGAACCCTTCCTCCTGGCTGGATGCGAGTCTCTGCTGGAGGAGTTTAAGGATTACTGTCTCCTTTACTGGTGACGGCAGGACGAGATCGAGCGATGGGCCGATGATCGTGGCTTTGTCTGCAGGAATAAGGACGTTGATCTGTTGTGGAGGAGGAGCTGAGCTGAAAGACAAAGACTTCTATTTACTGGTCTATCTTTCACCTATGGTCATGAGATCTGGGTCATGACTTAAAGAATGCCACATCCTGGATACAAGAGACTGAAATGACCTAATGTCGTCTTTCCACCAGACGTGCAGTTTCAGTGTCAGCGTTGCTTCTTGTTGGTTGTTGTTCAAATATAGAACGAGTTTGAAAGAACATTAATCGTACCAGTCACGTCATCCAAGTTACTTTTGATACCATCAAATCCAGTGCAAGACCGCAAAACTCCCACTCGGCTCAAAAACATCCCGTTGTATTTGGACAGATGCTTTTTGAGAAGAATCCTGCCTGAGAGATGAATTCATGTGAGGTTCATGTTATCAAGAAGTAAAAACGGAAACGGATGAAGAATTTCTTGTAGCTCAGAAAAACCTGCCACGGATCCTCGCCGAGTCCAGAGCTCCCAAAATCTTTACAAGAGGATGCTCTTAATTTGAAAGGAGCAGTAATTTCAGCGCTGCAATAAAGTTTCCTAATTTAACACGAACGCCTCCTCCTGAGGGTCTGAGCCGACAGCCGGAGGAAGGAAGGTCTTTGGGTAAAATAACGACTCGCTGCGACTCGCTGCTGCTCGGGCAGCGTTGCATCATCGCCGTCATGGTTTGTTTTCATCCAAATGGAGATGAAGGAAGAGCATAAATCAAAAAGTACATGAAATTATCCGAGGCCGAGCTTCAATCAGACACGACAGAAGAGTGGCAGAAGTTATCTTATGGTGAATACAAAGACCTGAACATCTGATGTTTTTATCTGAAGCTGTAGAAAAATAATCCAATTAAACCAGAAATATTTACCGTACGTTACTTTGAGCTCCGAGAACTACTCATGCATGAATTTAATGTTTTATAAAATGTTGTAGGAGTAGTGAGTGGCTTAGCTCCAGGTTTGAGTGATAGGCCATGTATGTGCTTTTATTTTGAAATCTGAAACAAGTTTTAGTTTCGGGTTGGTTAAACGGACGGACTCCTTCAGTTGCGTTTACTAAGGCGTGTGTCTGGTGCGTTTCTGACTCTGAGGGAGTGTCCAAAGGTCGTGTTTGCAGCCGACACAGTAGCAGGTGAGCGGTATTTTTTTTTTTTGCAGCCTTGACTTGTTTGCTCAGATTGTTAGAAAGATAAAAGCTCTGAGGCGTTTTTTTCACTGGAACAAGTTTGTTTTTGTAAACTCTTTTCTGAAATGGTCTTTGATGTAATCTGGATTATTTCTATTTATTTACCTTAAAAAACAGCATGTATGATGAAAGGTCAAATGATTAGTCTGTTGTGAAAAACATGCTTTGATTTCTTTCACATTAAGGGTTCTGCTTTTTGTTAATCAGCTGATAATGGTGTTCTTTGATCCTCTTGGACAATTCAAAAGACTTAACATAAATGAGATTCTGGGATCATTTAAACTAAGCAGATCTTTTATACAGCTGCGCTTTAAGTTCTGATTTTCACCCTATCGGTTTTGGACAGACACTAACAAAATAAATCAAATTTGATTTAGACATTCTTACTTTATTTTAGTTTATTCTTTTGCAAATAATTTAAAACTGTTGAATTTTACTGCACCATTGCGTACTAATTTATGTCAAAATAAAATCACATCGTGATTTTTGTACATGGTACTTTGTGCAGACCGATAGGAGGGGCTTAATCGGAATTTTGGGTGGGCCTAAATAGAGGGGTGGGAGGGGCTTAATTTGGTCACTGGAGTCGACCAATTAAAATTGAAAAAATGTAGGCTTTATTTTTATTTTTTTATCTATATTTTGAAGGGGCAATGTCATTTATTTATTCATTTATTCTATGAAATACATTGTCATCATTTTGCAAAGCATTTGATAAGAACACACAACACAACTGGTACCTACCTGATAAGTACCAGTGTAACCAGTGTGTTATTTCCCAGTTACCATAGGTACTGGGTATGTACCTGTCGCATACCCAGTACTTACAAGGTACCTGTGGGTACCTGACAGTGTTATAATACTGCTAATTTCTGGGTAGATATGTCATAAG
>NC_056519.1:3386537-3389614 GCF_014905685.2 Nematolebias whitei | reverse complement strand
TATGTACACATCATTACAGTGTAGCAAGTCATTTCATAATTTACCCATGTCCCCATAGTTACAAAGTACATGCGTAGTACTCAACAGGGTACATAGCTGGTATCGACCTGGTATGCACCTGGTGTACAACACGGTACATAACAGATGGTATGTACTGCTCATTTCAAGGTGCCTGCAGGTATCGGAATGTATTTTGAAAGTGACTTGTTATCCTGTGAGTACCCGGTATGTATCTGGTACTTACCAGTATTGTAAAGTGTGTTGTGATGCTGTGGGTGCTAAGTATTTACATGGTAAGAACAAGGTATTTTCTTGAAGTCCCTTCATGTCTCTCTTGTAAATGAGTCCCCGAGGCTCAATGGGATTCACCTGTCTAAATAAAGGTTGAATGGAAAAAAAAAAAGTACAGGGTAACAGTCACTATATACCACCAGTCCCCAAAGTTAACAGATATTTATTATGTATGTACTCTGCAAGTACCCAGAAGTACCTGTTATGTACCTAGTAGATACCTGGTAAGCACCAGGCGTGTACTCTGCAGTACTGAGCTGTGTTATGTATTGTAGCAGGAGTTTTACAATTAAACCTTCTGAAGTGGACAATACTTGTGCTTTATGTTAAAAAATAACTTTTATTGAAACAAACTCAGGAAGTCTCAGTTACAATTGACCCATTTTGACCCCAGGACAGCAGGAGGGTTAATAAAAGGCATCTTTTCTGAGGATCAGCCAATAATCCTGTCGGCGTCTTCACTGGTATTTTCCTGAAAGATGGAACAATCAACAGTGGGAATTTCCAGGAATATTCTTTCATTTTAGAGCAAAAGACAAGGCACCAGCATGTTAAAACACCTAACTGTTTTAGACAAAACTATTTTCGGCTGGTGTAAACCCTGAAAGTCTGAAAACGGAGTTCACCTTTACGTCCTGAGTAGAAAACCACACGTCTGTGAGCAGCAGACCTCCATCGTTCAGGGTGTTTGGAGGCGGCGAGCTCTGCTTGTGTGGGCTGTAATTAAAACCACGTGTTTCTAATGAAAGCTGCTCTCACGCCGACAGCATCGACTCGTCTGCTGGGCGGTTTGTGACGAGGAAATGCAGCCGAAGGTTTAAGAGTTCATCAGGAGGGGGGGCGTGACGCCCAACACTCGGCTGAGTCTAAAACCCCGGTGTGATAATTTGGTGTGACAGATCGTTCAGAACAGCATTTACAAACCAAAATGGCCGTAACATCAGCCCATCTCACCACAACTTAACACTAAGCTGTTGGAGATGAGCATTTCTTCAAGGAAATTAATTTAATTAAGGTTTGGATGTGATTATACACAATAAATATGGTATAAAGTACACATAAATTACACAAATCTGTTAATGTTTCCAATAAAATAAACTAAAAGATAGGAAAAAGTTGCAGAACGGCTCTCCGCCTTGTGTTTAAATGAGTGAAAAATGCATATAAAACGAGCACAATTGTGAAAACAAATATTTGGAAAATAACTTAAAATATTATATAAAGCTTAAATATAAAAGATGGATTTCCTGTACGCTTAGTCTTCAAAATTTGTGCTTAAAAACAAAAGTTTTTGTTGCAAAAATGGCGTTTTAAGAGTGTAAGAAGTAGAAAATCTTAATATTTTAAAGAATTACGCTCCAAATTAATGTTGAGGTTTTAGTGGTCAGAATGGTTTTCAACGTTAATTATTTAAAGAAAATAGAGCTGAATATAAGAGAATTATAATATTTAATCTTTTTGTTCTGGTCTAAAAGACTCTGTGTGACGGGATGTAGAGACATCAGCGTTTACCTTTTTTTTGTTATTTACTGTTATTTTTTCTTCAGTTACATAAATCAGAATAAAACTCAACTCGTTGGTTCATTAGTTCGTATTAAAGTGATCGTTGGAAGCAACAAGCGTTCAGAGATGAACCGGCTCAAACAAACGTCTGCGTAAAGAGAGTTTTGATGGTTCTCTCTGATGTGACGCAGATTAAATTTTCATGTTGTGTGTTTTGATGTGTGCGGCTCCGTGGGAAACCTTTGAGTTTGCAGAATAATTGAGACGGCTGTCGGATCCGGCTGAAAATGCTTAAATGAGCAAAAACAACCAGAATCTACCGAACGTCCCACCCTGGATCGATCCAATGCTCGGCGATGATCATATCTGTGACGTTCGACCTCTTCCTCTGTAAAGCCGTCGTTAAGTTGGTGTAAAGTTTGCTCCGACGACGCTGCAGGGTTCCTTTTCATCTTGGTGCTTCTAAAATCTTAGAACATCGTGAACAAGTTCTTTATTCATCAGTCACTTCAGAAAGTGAACCTCGTAGATTCGTTACACGGACTGAAATATTTCTTGTAATTTTGATATTTCTTACAAATAATGAAAAAGTCAAAATTCAGTTTCTCACAAAATGAGAATATTCCACAGCCAGCTTCTGGTACCTCTGTGAGTGTGGGCCGGGGCCGAGTCCTGCTGGAAAATGAAACCAGCATCTCCATAAAGCTCGTCAGTAGAAGGAAGCATGAAGTCTATAAAACGTCCTGCTAGATGCTGCGTGGACTGTGGACTTGAGAAAACCCAGTGCACCAGCACCAGCAGAGGACATGGACTCAAACTAGGACTGGGCGTTACGGCCCAAAATTTATATATCGATATTTTTAAGATAAATGGCAATATACGTTTTTCTTTCCATAAAGTAATAACAAAAATATATTGGAGTCAAAGCTTAGCCCCAATTGTCACACAGGCACATTTATTAACAAACAGCTGTAACTACAAAATAAATGTCTCAAAATAAAAGTTTGTTTTCCTGCATAACAAAACCAAAAACACAGTTTGTGCTCTTAAAATTTAAACAGAGAACATACAGAGCAAACACAATGAAAGGCTGACTTGTTCTTTAAAAAGTCTGATTCTAATGAAGTATATTCATTCAACCTTTATTAACCTTTAACCTTTATTAACCCTTATTAACTTTTATTAACCTTTATTAACCTTTACTAACCCTTAGTAACCTTTATTAACCATTAACCTTTATTAACCTTTATTAACCCTTATTAACCTTTATTAACCTTTATTAA
>NC_056519.1:3375998-3386527 GCF_014905685.2 Nematolebias whitei | reverse complement strand
TATTAACCTTTATTAACCCTTATTAACCTTTATTAACCTTTATTAACATTTATTAACATTTATTAACCCTTATTAACCCTTATTAACCTTTATTAACCTTTTATTAACAAAGCTGTTGGAAAGCCCACGTTGTTGTGTTGTGTTGTGTTGTGTTGTGTTGTTTACTGAGCTCGGTTCTGTTTGGTTATGGCTCGTTTCTGAATTTCATGGTTCCTATGCTCTTGAATGCACCATGGCTGAGTTTTCTCTCCTGACACCGATGAAGCCTTGTTGTTTGAGTTTCTGTTTGCTCTTTACTGGTTACTGCTGTGTGTAAATACCAGAAGAAACACGGCAAATGTATCATCCTAAACTGGATATTTGTCTCCGTGTTCTATAATGAGAAATCAACTTCATACCTTGTTGCTCTAAACCAGTTAATTTACTGGAGAACACCAAACCTCTGCTTTGTAGCAGCCACCCAGACATTTCCACACCTATCAGGAATTTACATCCATGTCTCCAGAGAGTCTCCGCTGTGCGTCTGATATCTGCATATGCATCTAGTTTGTTCACTGGGAGCTGCAGCAGCAGGAGGCGGGGGGAGCAGGTGAAGGTGCAGAATGGGAGAAAAACTGACTGATGTTCAAGTATAGTTATAACTATATGATATGAGACTATCATTTTATATCGATATAGTCTCATTCGATATCATGAAATTATCTCTATCGCCCAGTCCTAACCCAAACCATCACTGACTGTGGAAACTTCACTCTGGACTTCAACAACGTGGATTCTGGACCTCTCCACTCTTCCTCCAGACTCCAGAAATTCAATTCAGTTCAGTTAATTCATATACAAGTCCCACCAGAAGTCATCTCAGGGAGCTGAACAGAAACATTCAGATACATTATTAATGCCAATTAGAAAAAGTTTTCTATCTAAGGAAGGAGGGAAGCCAGTAGACATGTTGAGTCTTCATTTTGTCACTTCCCCATCCTGAGCTAGCACAGAGGCAACAGTGGGAAGGAAAGACTCCCCCCAAACCTCCAGTAGAATCAGGCTCAGGACAAGTGGCCATCTGCTTCGGCCGGCTGGGTTTGAAAGGAACTGGAAGGAGAAACAGAACGGAGGCGAGCAAGTCCCTCACTAGGAGGAAAGATGAGAAACACATTAAGATGCAAACGAGTACAAACTATTAATTTGTAACGATTTATGTGATGAAATGAGGTTAATCTGTTCTCCAGAAGTCTAAGCCTATAGCAACAAAATTAAAGGATAGCTCAGGAAACCAAAGCCAACCCTAACTAGGATTTATCAAAAAGGAAAGTCTTCAAACTGGACAATGTGTCCGCGTCACAGACAGAAACCGGAAGTTGGTTCCACGCCTGAGAACTGAAAACTCTGCCTCCCGTTCTGGTTTTGGTAACTAGGAACCACAAGTAAACCTGCAGTCTGAGAGCGAAGTGCTCTGTTAGGAAAATATGGAACAATAAGATCTGTAATATAAGATGGAGCTAGGTTGTTGAGAGCTTTGTAGGTTAGAAGTAAGATGTTGAATTCTATTCTGAATCTCTCTCCTACTAAAGAAATGAGACGAACATTTACTTTCATGTGAAAAGAGGACGTTGAACCTCTGAGCAACAGTCCAGTTCTTTGTGTCCTCAGCAGGTAAGACGCTTCTGATGTTGTCTCGGGTTCAGGAGTGGCTGGACTCGAGGAATGAGACATGTTTTATCTCATGTCTCGGAGTTAATCAGCTGATCAGGGCGTGACACCAGGAGTTTACAGTATTCAACCTCGTCACAATATTCTCATTCTCTGACGCTCCGAGTTCTTGTTTCTCATCATTTGTAAGAAATAATGATCAAAACTACAAGAAATAAAGGCTTCACATATTTCACTCTGTGTAATTAATCTATGTAAAGTATGAGTTTCACTTTCTCAAGTGATTGAGAAGAACAACTTTCACCATATTCTAATGTTTTGAGACGCGTCCGTACACGTTGACGTGCACGTTTTCTCACGGCTGCTTTGTGTCCACCCCGAACCACCGTCCGTCTCAACATGATTCCTCTCTTCTGCTCTCTTTAATTCTCAGGTTATTTGTCACAACGGTTACTACTTGTGTTGGTCGTGCAGTCACGCCCCGATGGTAATCACGAACCGGCTCTGCTCATTACAGGAGCGCACGTTTTTCACCGCTCCGTGCCGCGTTTCAACGTTTCTTCTTTCACTTGAACTCGTTATTTGTCGCTCCGCTCCAAGCCGCCGCCTCTTTCACTCGTGTGTCTGACCAAGCCGAGCTCGGTGGCCTCGAGGTGAATCGGTTCCTCACTCGTTTGTTTCCAGTTGCCACAGTTTTATATTTTATTTTTAGACGAGTCTACTTCCAAACAGGCCTGTGAGTCATCGTCATCTGTGCTGAAAGCTGCGTTTTTCTGTCCGGTGACTGATGGAAGTGGAGCAAAGTGCAGCTCAGACTTACAGGTCTTTAAAAAAACAAACCGTCATCTTGGATGGAACTACCGTAGCTATGGCAGGAATGCTTTTATTTAATTTTTCTGGCTCTTAATGAGTTGAGCCTGAGTCATAAAGCAGTTTATTTTCTCTCAGATCATTTGCTGGTTTCAGTTTTGGTTCTGGACGTGACCTCGCCCCCTGCAGAGATCCTGCTTCTGGTCTGAGACTCCTCAGGATCACGTGGACGCCTTTAAAAACGGCCACTTGGCTGCGTTTTGGCCGTCGTTCAGTCAGGAAGTGTGTGTGATTTTACAGCGAGGGTTTGTGTTTCAGCTCCAACGTTCTTTGTCCTCGGTCGTCTTTAGTTTTTCCTGGAAATGTTTCACAACAGAAACAGGTTTTTGTTTTTATTTCTTTATTATCTGTGCCAAATAAATGCAGCGTTGCAGGAATTAATTATAACCTCAGCAACTCTTCCAGATGTGTCAAATCAAAAGTCTTGTAGCGGCTTTAGAGGGTGACTCATAAAATCTGAGGGCTTTTAATCTGAAACACTTGGGGGGGAGGAAATGCTTTGTGGTTTTTGTAGTTTTTCTGCGTCAACAAAACAGTTTGTCAAGAAAAGAAAAAGAAACTGAACAAAACTTTACCTTGAAACAAGAGAAAATAACTAAAAATATGACATAAAACACTGAAAAACAATTAAAATGTGCAAAAATATTAATAAAATTAAATTAAACGACTTAAAAAAATAAATATAACAAAATTAAAGCTTTGGATAAAAAACTAAAAGTATTTCTTGTTCGTATGGAAGCCCCAAAAAAAGTTCAAAACTAAAAACAAAACGGTTTAGAAAACAGCGTTAATAAAAAAAGTAATAAAATTTAAAACAAACTTAAAAAGTTAATAAAATGGAGCGACAAAGAAAAATAGTATAAAACTTTATTTAATTTATTCTTTAAATACATAAATAAATAGATGAATAAATACAAATGGAAAAATATCAAAGTTTTTGAACTTAATCAAAACTATTTTATAGAAAAGTTGTTCAAAATGTTTAATAAAAAAATAAAATCTAACAAAGTAACACCTTTAAACTTTAGTTTTTACCAATATTTAATTGTATTTAAACCTTTTATCTGCTAAACCATTGCACTAAAATAAACTTTAGATTAGGGCTGGACGATATGTCCAGCTTTTATCGCGATATATTTCTTAATTTTGGTCCAACGATAAAATTACGATATCGATATAAACGATATAAAATCCATATCAGCGTTATTGAATAAAATTATATTGTGATATATATCGATATCGAGTTATTGTCCAGTCCTACTTGAGATACTGTTTTTCCCAAATAAGGCTCTGAATTTGGAACGTAAATTAAAAAAAGTTAAAAAACGGTTGAAACTTTTGTTTGAACGTCTAAATCTGAACGTTAAAGTTTTACATTTCCTCTAAAGATGGTATGTGAACGATGCTTGATCCACGGAGCTTCAGACTGTTTGCGTTCAGCTTTTATTTGACGAGGAGCTAAACAAACAAAAGAAAGAGCAGCTAAAAGTCTGAAGTTGACGCTTCGTTCTTCAGCGTTTCAACTCGACATTCGTGACATGGCAGATAATAAATCCATGTTTTCCTCAGGACAGGTCTGTGTTTTCTTGGAGTTTTAAATCCCAGGAAATAGTAAAAAGAGTCATTTGTTTTTCCTGTTCAGAGAAACAAGAAGACGCTCCAGTTTTAGTGACAATAAGTGAAACCAGATGTTGGGTTGTTCTGATCCACTCTGGACTTTCTGACCAATACCCGGTTCGGTGTTGCATCAGGAACTTTGGACTCTACATGTAGTTTTTCTTTCTGGACGGTTTTGCAGTGCGTGATTGTGCGTATTTTTGAATCTCGGTGGGAATTCCTCGCAGAACGAAAAATGGAGCTGGAGGTCGTGGGAAGGTCAGGACGCCGGCGCTCCGGCTCTCTCCGTGTAGAACTGCTTTACGTACATGCTGTCAGCCCGAGTTGGGCTCTGTTTGAGTAAAAGTCCTGGTTCAGGGTGGAAAACTTGGTTTATATTTGAGCTCGACCGGACAAACATCCGCTCCACATCTGAAGGATTAGGGTTGGATTTGAAGCAGCAAACAAAAAGAAACTTCTCTCTAATTCTGTAATAATTCCCTAATTTAAACGCCGGGGTCTCAGATGTTTTGGCGTTTGCAGCCTTTTAATGACCTTTTTCTGGTACAATCACACCTGCCTGGTCTGGACCAGCTGTCCTTACGGAGACTAAAACGTGACGGAACGTCATTGTTGGGTTAGTTTTAGGGCTAAAGGATGAACGAAGTTAGGATTAGGCTACAGGAATGAACTGAAACCAAAACAAAGACCTGAGAAGGACACAAGTTGAACATTTTGTCTATAGACTTGGCAAAATATATCATAAACCAGTGGACTGGTTTTAATGAAACTCGCAAAGTAATGCATCTACAACTGATTCAAGATGGCCGCCACAGCCAACTGACTTCGACAAACTCAAAAATCAGCATAACTCTGGTGTCTTTATGGATACTGAGCTAAGATTTGGTGTGGTAGTAGCTCTGAGTCATCCCCATCACTTACTCTGAGCACCATGACATGCGAGGTATTTGCACCAAACTTTAGCATGTAGCTAATAGAAACATTTAAGATCTTTAAAAAGAGTCGGCACCACTAGAAAGGCTTCAGAGACCGTACGATGGACGGAAGGTTTTTAATAGGCCTGTCTGGATAACAAATGTTGCTGGGCGATTAATTGTCTCAGAAATTATTGCAATAAACGATAATATTGTTTGAAATTTGACAATAATTGGTAATTAATGTCAAATTTAAGAAGAAATGTTGGTTAATTTTTGTGTGTAGCACCTTTTTCAACCACTGGATGGCAGTATAAGACGGTTTGAACCGAAGGATGGATAGTGAGGGAGCGAGCAGTGTGTCTGTAAGAAAAATGGGAGGGCGGCCCCTTGACGTGACATGGGCTGTCTCTCTGGTTCTCAAAATGGTGGACGCTCGGTGTGGTTTGAGCTCTTTAGCATTTTTCACACAAAGCTTTTAATAAAAACTCAATAAACAACTTCTCAGCTTTTTTTTGCAGAGAAAAACAACATTTTAGACGAAGGCACCGGTTTCAACTGTGAATTTTTGGAGCTTCGACAAGACGGAGGTTTTTTCCCCAAGGTCGGCCTGTTAGCTTAGCTCGTAGCTTAGCTGCGATTTTGGATCGTTAAAATTGATTTTAAAGAGAAAAGAGAAAGGGAGGAGTCAGTGAAGAGCACCGGAGTTGAGCCTTTTGTCGTCCAGTGTCTTCAGTAGAAAGAAAGAGACACGAAGAAACGATAAAGCCGATAAATGAAAATGAGGTTGGTAATTTTCATTTATCATGCGATTCATTGATTTGTTGTTTATCGTGACAGGCCTAGTTTTTAACGGGTCTTGAAAAATGACCTGACTGAACATTGTTGGATTTTTACCTGGGCATGAACTTTGAAGTCTTGAGTAACGTCCCCCTGACCGAGGCCTCGCGGGTCGTTTTGGTCCAAAGGCAGCAGGAGGGTTAAACGGTTTGACGTTAAGACTTTTTGTTTATCGAACTATTGTCAGCGTTTAAAAAAAACCTAATAACCCTCAGAACAATCTTAAATCAACTTTTGTGAGCAACTGTTGCCCTGTTGGTGGAAAATACCTGTGAAATACTTTGATTTTGAATCCAATCGGATCATTTTTACTTTTTTAATTGAACATTGCCTCTAAGGAAACGACACGTCTTCCCTGTTCGTCTTCATCCAGTGAAAGCTGCGTCGTCTGTCTCGAGTCTGTTGAGTTTCTTCGCTGACAGTTTGGAAGTTTACAGAAAACGTTTGTTTCCATGAGCAAGTCCTGCTATTTCCTGTTGCCATTCCTCCCGTTCAGATGGTATTTCCTGTTTGTCTGGAAGAAAGGTTCAGGTTTGTTTTTGTTTTTTTAAACGAGTGCACGTTGCAGTAAAACCCTGTGAGGTCATCCCTCACGTCTCGTTTCCTCGTGCTCATGTTTTACATTTTCTCTCCTCCCTGTTTCATGTGAACTTTGTTCCCCCCTCCCCGTGTTCAGAGGAAGACCGACAGGCCCGTCTCCTCCCGTCTAATAAAGAAAACCTGCTCGGAACCAGGAAGTGAAGGAGCCTTGCATTAAAAACCGTTGCTTTAATTGAGACAAAGAACACCATTAGCGACGTTTACCCGTCAAATTAGCGAAGCCTGTTCCAGGTCTGCTCTGATAAGTGTTCTGGTCTTTAACGTGAAGCAGAGGGGGAGGGACGGACAGTGAAAAGGCGATAAACGCTCAGATATGCAGCGGGTGTTTACGCTTCCCGGCTGAGGGTCTGATTATGAAGGAATGCGAGGACGCTGCGGTCATGTCGGCGTTGGGATGAAAGGGTCAGCGACAGCCTGATGAGACCCAGGCGTCACCGCGCCGCTGTGTGCAGAAGAAAAGCAGCACTTCCTGCATCTGTGGGGCCAGATGTGCAAGAAGTAAACAATCAATCAACAACTCTGAGCTTTAATCAAAGCTGCATTAAAAATACAAAAAGAAACATGCTGGTTCTGAGCTTGAAGGTGTGGAAGAATGGCTTTTATTTATTTAACTTTAAACTAAGTTGGGCTGATCGGTGTCTTAAGACTCCTCAGCCGATTTATAATTTTAAAGGTTTTTATTGTTTTAATACAAGAACATAAACTAAATATATTATTAAAGGCTGATGGCATCACTTGAAGAGAGGCATGCGTACCGCCCGCCACCTTTCGTGTCAGCGTTACCGCCGTTTTGGTCCAACTCTGTGAATGACGTCACGCACAATCTGTGCTCAGAGTTAATGATGACGAGGACTCTCAGCTACTACCACTCCAAGCTTTAACTCAATAGATGAAAGTCTGGCTGCGTTACACCCACTTTCCTAAAGTCAGTCGGCTGTGGTGGCCATCTTGAATGGGTTGACTTCCAAAGTTACTCGGCTGTAGACGTTTTACTTTCGAAGTTTAATTAAAATCCCTCAAGTGGTTCATGAGATATTTTGCTAACAGACGAAGAGGGTTGACTACAGTGAGTAAAGAGACTTTTAAAAACAGTGTTGGGAATAAATCTCAACTACTACCTCACCAAAATTTAGCCCAATATCTGCAAAATTATCAGTCGTACTAATTTTTGGATTTTGGGTTACTTAACCATGGCGGCCATTTTGAATGGGGTAGACTTCACAATAATTCAGTTTTTGATGCCCATCCTCTGATTATAAGGGTGGGCTGGTTAAAAAACACTAAAGTTTCATCTAAAGTGGCAACTGTAATAAAAAAATTAAGCTATTATTCGATTGCATTTCGTTCAAGCATCTCTTTTATTATTATTATTATTTTGTTGTATATTGTGCAGCCAACATTACTCACACTGCTCCTGGTAAAATATAACTGTTTTTGGACGTTCGGGCTTCCGTACCAACTCCGCTCTACTTTTTCTGCAGCGCTGTCTTGGCTCATGAAAATAATGGATGGAAAATTAGTTGATTCTGCACCGTTTTTAAACTATCTCAGACGTTTTGGTGGCGTTTTTAATTTAGACATACAATTTATGAAAGGGCTCTAGTACTTTAAACTATTGGTTTTAATATTGAACGGTCCAACTCTAATCCTTTTGTTTTGTACCTATAGTCCATGTAAGTTCACATTGCAGGCAGGCTCTATAATCAGAAAACTACAGTTACTTTGTGTAATCTTACAGTTTCCAAAGTTTTTAAACTGTTCAAAAATGTGTGATATTAATTCAAAATAAACAATAATTGGATATAAACCTGTATCGAAGTTCACACAGAGCACGATGTGTAGTCAGGAAGCTTTTACTGCAGCATCATTTATTAAAATCAACACTTCTTTGGGGCTTTATTTTATTTATTTATTTATTTTACAAGGTTCTTGATACAGATGGTCCATTTGTCTCCATTTTTGCGTCCACGGTCAGGAAGACTAATGTTCTGTCTGCAGCACAAGTCTCAATCACTCCATCTCTGTATTTACCGAGAGTTTTTCTTGTTTTAAACTATTAAGTCATTTTATTTCTTTGGGATTTGGTTGTTCAGCAAGAAATATTTTGGGAACGTGGATAATTAAAGGACAAAGTAAATCAAAGAAAAACCGCTCTAGCAGATCTGAAACGAACGTCTTTAGGCACAAGGACTGGACTGATGCGTTCTGAAAACCTTCCACGAGTCCAAAAACAACATTTAGCCAAATTAGAAGCGATCGGCGTGAAAATAATGAGACGAGCACAGACTCTGAGCCAGTCAGGGGTCCGCACAGCTGCTTGGACTTCAAGGTCCTGTGAATGTTACTGGTTTTGAAATGGAAATGTGTGAGTGATCGGCGCCTCTGGGAGGGTGTAGACGGCGAGCGGCGTGCGTGACGCCGCGGGAGGCGCACCTCATTAATGCGGCGGGGCAAAGGGAAGCTGGCAAACAGGGAGGACTGCGGCGCCAAACACTTGTTTCAGGGTTACTTCTCAAGGACGTGGACAAACTCACAACTGATGACTGTTTTCTCGTGGATCAATCTGACCCACGGGGTGCTGGTGTACTGGTTACCAGTCAGCCTCATGAGATGGGGTGTGTTTTCACTTCATGGATTTTTTTCAGGGGTTTTTGTTTCACCTCCAACTTTAAAACACGTGAGAAGAACGAGTTGTTGCAGCACGACTCAGCCATGACGGAACAGATTTTAGACGCAGGTAAAAGAATAATTTTAAACGAGTTCACCTGTAGTTTATACGAGTCGTACATTTATTTTGACATTTTGTCATTTTATGAAAGTCTGGATCAACAAAAGCTCAATGAAACGTGGTTCAGTGTCTTTGAACGTCTCCAACAGTTTGACTCTTTAAAGTTACTAAAAGTTGAATTCATAGCGCACTATATTAATTTAACGTTCAGTGTTGTGGTAAAATTTACTTTTTTGTTGTGTAGTTTTCTAAAACTCCTATTAGGTTGTGTAAGCAGGTACAAAAAGTCTAGTTCCTGTTGAGACTGCATATAAATTATGAAAAACACTAAGAAGCATGAACTTGTATGTGTGACAAAAATACCACTTTTAAACAGCTAAAGTAACTTTAACCTGCTGAAGTCTGCTTCTCATCTGGCTAACTGTTAGCATGCCATTGAAATGTTCAGGACTTTTTTTTTTTAAGGCCTTTCATCCTGTTTTGTAAAAGAGTGACTATAGAAGCTTAAATCACTGCTGAATGATAGAAAAATTGTATTGGGGAAGTGAAATACTTTTTATTTCAGCGGGGCTGCAGTAACAGTCTGTCTTACGCTAAATCAAGGAGGATGAATTAAATTAGTGAATATAGTTTGTTAGCCCAACCGATAAATTTTTTTGGCTATCACCGATATTGGGAGAAGGTTGATGCTGATAACTGATATACTGGCTGAAAATCTTTAAGCTTTGTTCACCCCGAGAATCTACGTAAACAGCTACGTTTAAACCTGTTTAAAAACTGTTTTTTAAACCCGAGGACAACAAAGACAACGTTACAAACACTGATTATATTTTACCTCTACGGTAGATTTATTGTTCTGGATAAAGTTTTGTAAGGCAATAGCCTATGCCCGGTTATCTAAATGTTAGCTTGCTAACTTGAGAGAGACGTAGCTAGTGACAAGCGGGTTGGAGGATTAGAGAGAATTTATTATTGTTGATTTTTATTTTACAGATCGATTGCAATAAACATCATGCTATTTTCAGCAAAATATGCAACACAGCTCGCTGCTTCGGCTGCGCTGAAAGTTAAAGTGAACGGCCATGACTTAGAAATCTTCATGCGCCCTTTGCTGGATACATTGTACAATCACACCATTTGCAAGTAAGGACACGGCTTGTTCTCAGTGTTTATTTCTGTGTATAATGGGACAATTATCACAGATACCGATATGTCTCCAAACGCCTAAATCGGCCTAAAATATCGGCCCTACCGATATATTGACCATACCGATATATTGACCCTACCGATATATTGACCCTACCGATATATTG
>NC_056519.1:3367971-3375988 GCF_014905685.2 Nematolebias whitei | reverse complement strand
GACCCTACCGATATATTGACCCTACCGATATATTGACCCTACCGATAAATCGGTCGGGCTCTAATAGTTTGCTTCATAATCTCCATCTTGATCTACGGCTCGTCTGTTGTCGGGTCACGTAGAAAAACATATAAGTTTTATGAAAGAGATGCAGGTGAATGAATTGGTTAATCTAAAGCTGTAATTTTTCTTTGCTGTGAAATAATCCTGATGAAGGGTTTAGGTTTTGGGGTGCCACGTGGCTCAATTGGTATAGCTGTTGTCTCTCAGCAAGAAGGTTGTCGGTTCAAATCCCAGCCTGGGACCTTTTTTGTGTGGAGTTTGTGTTTTCTCTGTGCTGCGTGGGTTTTACCTGTCCAGGGTGTCCCTGTGATAGACTGGAGACTTGTCCAGGGTGTCCCCTCCTCCCACACAGTGATGGTTGGACATGGGCACCAGTGACCCCGTGACCCAAAAAGGAAGCAGCGTGTAAAAGATAATGGATGGATTTAGGTTCAGATAAGCATTTAATGCATTTTAGCGCTCTCCTGCTGGGCTTGGTCAGCGTCGTCTTTACTCTGCCCCCCCACGTCTATCGGGCCGTCCTCTAATTTGGTCTCTATTAACCTCTGGTTGCTCTTTATGTCTCGCAGCTCGTCCTTCCTCTACCTCTTCCTGCTCGTCTTCCTCCCGGCGATGCTCATCATCTGCTTCATCACCGTCGCTGGTTTCTGACTGACTCAGACACCAGTCAGGATATTACACTACTTCGGAAATAAGTCTGAGCTCTGCTGGTCTTAACAGGCCCACCGTCGCTTCTGTAATGATGGAGCTGCTGGAGTCGGAGCCTTCTGTTGCCTCTGACAGTCGGTGTTTCTGGTCCGTGTGTGCAGCTGACAGATAAGGTTTTGATGTTAATTACAGCACGTGTAGCCTGTCAGAGACACTGAGTCACCAACGGACACAGCTTTCAGCCTCATACGAGACGTTCAGAATCAAAGCCAGCTGTTGTTTTACAGCCAAGCATTCAGATGAGAATTAGCTTCAGGTTTGTAGCAACTTTCGTCTCATTTACATCAGCTCATTTGGCAAAGGCTCAGTCTTACTCTTGGGGTGGGGGTGGGGGGGTGGGGGGGAGACCTAAAAGTCAGTTTTTGCATCACAATGACCATAATTTCTATCGGCAGCAGCCAAAAGCCAGAGATTTGTGTCTCTACAATCATCTCATCACATTCATCTGTAGTTTGCTCCTGATTTAAAAGTGATTAAAAGTGATTAAAAGTGATGTTTCAATGCTCAGGTTGGGTAAACTGGTCCAAAGATAAAGCTGTTGATATTTAACCCAATGTGCCTCATGGTTTACTATTGTTGAGGAAATTTATTTTGTGGAAAATGTTAGAAAATTAAGATTTATTTAGATTTTTTTTTTTGTCATCTACTTTCAGGCGATTGTTTATTCCAGTCAGTTTAGGGTGTAAACAAACCATCAGTTACAAACAAGGAAGTAAAAATGAAAGCTTGCAGGATTTTGGAAACCGTAGCCATTGAAGCGACTTGGTGGCTTTTCAGCTAAGTTAAAAAAAAAAACACCATATTTTCCGCCGTACACGTCGCACTGCTCTATAAGTCGCATTGGTCCAAATATGTCTCAATAAAGCAGAAAAATCCATAAATACGTCGCATCTATTATGAGTCACTGCTGACAACCTGGAAATCTGGTCCGGTGTTGTGTCAAAAATCGATTGACTGCCAAATGGCGGCCACGGGAGTGTGCATGGGAGGACTTTTACATGAATTTAACAAGATTAACACTTAAAAACAATTATTTGTTTGCTCGAAATTACAGTAAAGGTGTGTCTCAGTCTAACGTTTCCTTAATAAATGCTCTTTGACGGTCAAATCAGCTGCATTACAAAAGTCGATTCACAGCCGTGGAGGGTGCACGGGAGAACTCGCTGTGCATTTCTTTGAAATTTAACAAGATATCCACCTAAATACATTTGTTTGCTTGACTTTATAGTAAAGGAGTGTCTCAGTTGAACTCCAATTGTTCACATCAGCTGCATATCGCCGGGGCGGCGCAGCTAAATGAAGCTGATTTGACGGTTGCTCCAGGCGTGATCCCAGAGATGGACGAAGGTGTCAGACTATGGCAAGCCAGTTGTGTCATTAATAGCCACTTTTACTATTACATAACACAGTGGCACGCCATACTCAAGCACCATCTAGTGGCTGAAAATGTTAAGTGTTCAATATTTTCAATGTCAGAATGAATGAAAACGGTCATATCTCAGCCAAAACATGTTCCATAAATGGAAAAAAATCCATGAATGTCTCTTGGGTGTATAAGCCTCAGGCAGGGCATGCAAGTTACGCAAAAAACTGTGACTTAAAGCAAGAAAAATACGGTAGCTTTCAAAATGACCGCTACAGCTGGTTGAGATTAGCTGACAGCAAGTCAGGCAACTTTACAGGTGCTGAGCTAAGTTTAGGTGAGGTAGTGACTGAGAGTCCTCCTCAACACATAATTAAAATACTGACAGATCAAGTGAGAACCTTAAATAAACTCTGGCATGGAAAATGTTGGATGATATGCATTCCTTTAAGGAACTCTTGTTTTGTTTCAGTGTGTTTGAATTAAACAAAATGTAAAAAAAATATATCTTAAGGGTAAAAATGATTTAAATCTTTTTTTGATTGTCAGCAAAGACATGAAATCCTCAATATTAGGATCATTTTCTGTGTATTTTTAAAAATACTTTTTAAGTTCAAGAATCTTTATTATCTCCTGAGGACGATTTGTTCTGCAGCCAGCCGTATAAAAACATAAAAAACATGTAAAACTGAACATTTGTAAGATCACAGTGAATGGTTTGGAAACTCTAGTGGCAGGAATGAAAGAGTCTCTGGGTCTGTTGGTCCTGCTTCTGGGAGCAGTTTGACCCTGTGGTGCAGCGGGCGATGTGGGTCTGCAGGGGTCGGTCCTTTTCACTGACCCTCTCCTTGAGCCGGGCAGTGAGGCTGCTGAGGGTTGTACCAGCAGTTTGGTGGATACATTGATATTAGTACATTTGAATCAGCCCAAGGTCTGAGTTTATTCTGGTGAAGTGTCAGTAAAACGTTCTTGTTTAAGAATATTTGGACACTAAATATAATCTTGGTGTCAGTTCCAGGGAAATCTGTTAATTATGATAATAATAATAATAAAAGTGAACTGTAACACACTTCCAAATTACGACTTTCTGGCTGTTTGAATGGTGCGGTCACAAAAATATACAGGAAACAAGAATTTAAATCAGAATAAATAAATTCAGATTTATTCGTCCTGATTAGAAACATTGTCTAACGGTTTCTGTGCTGATTATGTGTTTTTGTCTGAACGATGCGAGGTTTTGTACAGGGATGTAGTTTTAATCTGATTAACGAGCACACTTTGCGTCAATTTGTTGTTTTATTTATATTTGTGTGCGCCTGTTGTTGGTCTGAGCCGTTTCCCTTCTTCGTAAATGAGCTTTTTGTTTGTCGAGGGTTTGTTTGTTTCCACATCTCACAGTAGTGGAGTTAAATAAGACACGGGCCGATGGTGCCCGTTTCTGCTCGTTAGAAGTGCCGTTGGATTACTCTTCATTCATTACCAGCTGATAATAAGAACCTGGACTTCAGCGCTTTTACAGCCGTTCATTTCCTTTTGTTGCAAATTTGCCAATTTATCCCGGCGTCTGTTTGCGACCCCGGACAGGAATCCTCATTAACCTTCAGGCTAAATCGTTTTGGTGAATTCCCATTAACTTTTCGACCGGCTCGTTTATTATACCACAAAGACGGGGGAGGGTCGTACAACTCGTTCCTGTCTCTCCGGGAGATTTTTTTTTTCTTTTAAGCCGAGATTATTAAAGTTAGGGTCTCGTAACGTCAACGTAATGATTTGTTGTGTGCTCCTTTGAGGCTAATTGTTGTCAGAATAGTAGAAATAAGAGATGATGACTCGGGAGGGCTGTTCTGTGGTTGAGAAGAGTTCTAATCCTGCTGTACTTTCTCCACAGCGTTAAACGCTTTAAGGCTAAGGATGTTAGCAAGTTGAAACCTGACGAATGATTATTAGAAACTGTCTCAAGCTTTGTGCAGAGTTTTAGTCTTCATTGTCCAGTTTGTCTCCCTTTGTTGTAGCTGCACTGATGGGACTTTTGCGTCACAGGATTTATTTCAAAATTTCAACAGAGAGCTGCAATTTGAATTATAAAACAATTAACACTTAATTATCTGCAATTACCGTCATGGAACGAAGAGGGGAGTTGGAAATGTCTTCCGTTCCTCTGTCCATAATGTGAGCTGGATAACTACAAAAATAAATGAGTTACCAACTTTCATTTTGGTGTGTGGCTGCATCTAGATGTAAGAAAAGTCGCTCTCGAAAATTGGGTTGCCATGTCAAAATCCAAGATGGCCACCACCATACATATACAATAAACCGACCTCCCCTATTATTTGAGGAAACAGTTTTCTAGTTTTCAAATTACTTAAAAGTATCGTTTCCTCCAATGACTGGGGTGGCTGAAGATTAATCAGTGTTGGCCAAGGCCACCATTGGCCACCCCCTGGCTCTGCCATTGCACCTGCGCACGTCAGGATCCATCCTTCTGCACTGCCTCGGCCTAGAAAATGTAAAATAACACTTTCCCCGTTCTACACAGTGTAACTCCTACCCACTGCAAACTTGCATGAAATCAAAACGCTGTTAAAGCCAAAAATAATTGTTTCAGTTATTCTGTGAGGAGGAACTGATGTGGAATTAAATATCTGGATCAGAGCCGTTTCATCCTGGCACAGCCGATGGTTTGAGTCCGGAAGAGGAGCAGAATCCTGCAGCAGTTGGGAGTCATTGAGCTCAGAGAATAAAAACGTTGTTTTCTTCTATAATCGCCATCGTCTCAAACATCATCACGTCAGCCTGGTCCTGTTTGAACAAATCAGACTCCATGTTTCCATCCCCGCGCTTGCCGACCCTCCCCACCCCCTTGTTTCTTGGGTTTGTGCACGGGCTTCAATCTGTTCGACGAAATGCGGGCGAACGGTCACACAACGCTGAGCAGGAGATGCAGGAGGGAAAGTAAACACTCCGACTGAAATCCAATCCATCCCTGAAGCAGGATTCTGGCTTTTAAAGAGTTCTGAGCTGCTGTGGGACGGCACGCAGCAGGACGGAGGCTGACGTTGAACAACAAGAGCTGAAAACTACAAAACAACAAGCTGAAGAACGGAACAAGTTGTACAAGAAAATGACAAACAACAAAAAAGATGATTGGGTGGGAACAGGGTGATTTTTTTTTTTTTTTTGCTTTTTACTTGAAGTGCCCTACAGTTAATGTCGTCAAACACTTTAAAGAAATGTCCACACAAAGATGGATTGATGTATGGTGTGTTCACTGACCAGGAAAATATTGTATTTTTGAGAGTTAACTGGCCGATGAAGCTGAAAACTGTCTGGTGCTGATCACAAGTCAATTCTGTGGTACATCTTTTATATTTGATGTGTTCCAACCAACCCACAGTTGCATAAACCACTAAAACTACAAATCCCAGAATGCACTGGAACGGCCAGTCAAGCGCAGCAATCCATTTTGTTTTCTTGCAGAAATCGAGTCAAACACGATCTGCTAAGTAAAACATTTGTTCTTTTAATCACCTGCTATCAAAGGCCAAGCGATCTGTGCGCCTATGTTAGTATGCCTCTGTGTTAGCAAAATATCTCACAAACCAATGAGCACATTTTATTTAGAATTTTTCAGAATGTGTTCATTGGTCGTGCGTCTGTTGTAAGTCAGTCCCATTTAGGATCAGCACCGCAGCTAAGCAAACTCAGTAAACACACAAAAAAATGACTCACTCAGTTTTACAGATATCAAGTTTAAATATAACAGCACGACTCTAAGTCTCAGGTTCGATCAGAGTCGTTGCACATCTCGTGGTGTCTCTGAGCAGGACACCCTATCCCCAATTGCTCCAGGGGGAACTTTCAATAGCTGCTCACTGGGGGTGGATGGGTTAAATGCAGAGAGCCGGTTTCGCCATTGAATGGAAACATACAATGATGACAACACAACTTGTTGTTGTTGTTGTTGTTGTTTTTGTTGTTGTTGTTGTTGTTACAATGGATTAGTGGTTAGTATTGTTGCCTCACAGCAACAAGGTCTTGGGTTCAGTCCCTGGTTTGGACCTGGATCTTTCTGGGTGGAGTTTGTTCTCCTCGTGTTGGGCGAGTTTTCTCCTGGTACTCTGGTTTTCCTCCTGCTTTCAGGCCCAGACCTCCCTTGCAAGCGATCTGTGATCTCAGTGGGATTTGCATTTTTAAATAAAAGCTAATAATAAAAATTGGTGTGGTAGTAGCCGAGCGTCATCCCAAACTCATACTGTAAGCCATGCTATTCAACAAGCGGTCCTCCGGCTGGATGTTGCCCTTTTCATGTATCATTTGTCCACTACAAAGATGCCAGAATCCCAAATTGCTTTGTCTACCTCATCCATCTTTCACCCCGCTACCTGTGAAATTTTTTTAGAGCTTTTGAAAATGTTGTGAGTTTTGTGGCTAACTTTAGTTACAGTGAACACCTGTCTCTTGTCTTCTGGCTGTATCTTTTGCAGCTCAAACAACATGCTAGTGTCAAAACGCTCAAGTGCCCAAATGTAATTGTACAGATTTCCATTCATAGTGTCACCCTATGGCACTTCACTGAATCTACATCCATAATGGTCTTTAGGAAAAGATGGATGTAATTAAATATGCAGAGTCTGCAAACAACTGACAACATATTTAGCTCCTGAAAGCTTTTATTTGTATTTCAGGTTTTTATCAGCTTCTCAACAGCCTTACAGGTTTTAACAGAAAAGGCTCAAACAAGAATCTGAGTTTGTTCAATCAAAACTAGTAGGTGAAATAAGACACCTCCTGTCAAACATGATTCATTGAATTAGTTCCACAACCCTCCAGAGCGTTCGATGTTAAACTGCAAAGAGATGGATGAACAGCCTGCTTAATTGTTACTATGGTTCTCTTGCTCCGGTTCATTGTATCTCTGTGCTCCAGTTTTTTTTAGTCCTAATTGTTTTGAAACTGCAAAAAGAGTCCCAGAAGAGCAGCAGTTTGATTGAAAGCTACACCAAAGAACTTAATTGCAATATATACGAGTTTAATTGCCTTGTTAGCTTAAAAACTGTGCACTCTATCTTGGCAAACCCTGCTGTTAAAGCAGGATAATCTTTCTAATACCAAACCAATTAAATTAAACTAATTATGAAAACAATTGGATTTATAAAGGATAAAGAAAGATGTTTGTATCTGTGGGTCATGAAATACTGATTTAAGGCTGCACTGTTGTATTCTGGCTAACATACATACAATTAATTCAAGAAAAACAGCCTACCTTGCATTTTCAACTTCTAACACTCTCCTCAACATAGTATTTATCACAGCCGGAGTTTGAATAACAGCTTGTTGCTGTGGGCTGTGGTGGACATAAATCAGCTGATGACATTAGAGCTGCAATAAAAAGGAAAGACATTAGAGAAATTTCAGTTTCTGTTAAAATACAGAAAGGACACCGTGAGCTGCAGAAACTGAGTTAGGACGAAAAGTAGAAAGAGGTTAACCAGGAAGCTCAATGTAGCAAGAGGGTAACCAGAAGCTTATGTAGCCAAAGCTAACCAGAGGTTCAATGTAGCAAGTGGGTAGTCATATGCGCAACTAAGCAAAAAGCTAGCTGGAAGCTCGACGTAGCAAGAGGCTAGCCGGAAGCTCGACGTAGCAAGAGGCTACCCGGAAGCTCGAAGTAGCAAGAGGCTAGCCGGAAGCTCGAAGTAGCAAGAGGCTAGCTGGAAGCTCGACAAGGCAAAAGGCTAGCCGGAAGCTCGACGTAGCAAGAGGCTAACCAGAAGCTCGACGTAGCAAGAGGCTAGCCGGAAGCTCGAAGTAGCAAGAGGCTAGCCGGAAGCTCAAAGTAGCAAGAGGCTAGCCGGAAGCTCAACGTAGCAAGAGGCTAGCCGG
>NC_056519.1:3345402-3367961 GCF_014905685.2 Nematolebias whitei | reverse complement strand
GTAGCAAGAGGCTAGCCGGAAGCTCAACGTAGCAAGAGGCTAGCCGGACGCTCGACGTAGCAAGAGGCAAAATCAAAACCAGTATGCTGAAGCAAAATTAAAAGCAAATGTTTTCTAAGATGTTGAAACAATCATATATTTTTACGAGGAGTAAATTAGTAACATAAATCTGAAATGATAAAACTAACAAGAACTAAAGTCAAAGCACCCAGTCCCTGAATGAGATGACTGTTTACAGATATGAAAGGGGAAAATAGTTCAAAGTCTGCAGAAGATTTTTGTAAAAAAACAAAAAAAAAAAAACAGGTACAGTAAAAAAACCTGGAAAACAAGTCCGACCACTTCATTTTGACTGTCTTGAAGTGCTCAGTCCTGCTTCTCTTGGTCTAACAGCGACAAAAGATTTATGGGTTTTGTGAGTTTCTCTCAAGCCCAGGACTTTTTTTTTTTTTTGGGCACAAGCAGCTTGTTATGTGGAAGCCAAAAGTCGTATCGCGCCGAGCGAGTTATAGCCGAGTCATTGGTATTGATCTACAGCCCCATCAAGCCCAGCAGATATACTGTGGTCATTTCTCTGCTCTGGGGCCAAGTAGAAATCTTTGTTATGGCCTCTTAAAATATAGATGACAAGCATTAAGGAAATATGATTTGTCCCCGTCTGTAAACTGCTCAGTCGTAAAATTAACATTTTGCACAAAACAGAAACAGTCCCTCTGTTTGTGACTCGAAACGAGTGAAGAACAAACCAGACTGCTCCAACACAACCAGTGACTCATTTTGCAGGAATAAATTGGGATTTGTCTCGAGTTAAATCTGATTCCACGCAAACGAAATGATGTTTCTCAGGATGATTGTAAAGATTCATGATTTAAGGACTTTGTTGTTGATAGACAAAGCTTTTATTGGTTTAAATAATTTAGCCTCTCTCAGGTGGCAAACGTAATAATTAGCTTCAAATCATAATTGGTTAACGACTTCCTCCCAAAAGATTTCTGGATATTAAAATTTAACGACTTAGCCTTCCTTGGAGGAATGCATATCGCCCGCCACCTTCCTGCCCAAGTTTGGACCGAGGTGTTGAGAAATGACAGAGCTCTAGCTGTTTGGGTCAGACCTCGTGTGTGTTGGGGACGACTCTCAGCTACTACCACACCGCGTTTCATCTCGATATCTGGAAAAGTGACTGAATTTTATGTTTGGTGATGTTTATTAGCTGTGGCAGCCATATTGAACTGGATTCCTGAAAATTCAGGTTCATGAAATATTTTGCTAACAGACAAAGTTGACTCCAAATAGGTAATTGCAAAAATAGAAAAGATCTTGTGCTCAGAGTTGTTGATCACTTACATCCACCACTACTGTCTGACCTAAAATAAAATACACAAAAATGACTAAATCTGTCAATTAGCTGCAGGGGCCATCTTGAATTTGACTAACTTCAAAGATTTATAAATTTTACATTCATTAATTACCTTTTCAGAGCTTCAATGCAACTCATTCAGTGGTTCATGAGATGTTTTGCTAACAAAGATAAACCAACAGACATGGGCAGAAACGTATCTCTGTTGGGGGTGGCTGATTAAAGTCTTCCAACGTTTAAAACGTAAGCGGGTCTGCTGTGATTCTGCAAGCTGAACTCACATGCAAACCGCTCCCTCCCCTCCCTCCTTTACGTCATTGTGGTCTTTGTTAGCCTGGTCCACATGAGATGTTTTGAGTCGCATGCTTAAAGGTCCAAACTGGCATTCAGGCTGAATTATACTCGACGAGATGTCAAAAGAGCTGTTCTCAAGAGGTCGTAAGACTTTTTTCCCATGTGAACGACAACAACACAGTGACAGCACGGAGGGCAGAGATGGATGTTTTTAGTTCATGATTGAGGAGTTGGAGGAGAAAGATCTGGTATTTGTTGTTAACCAAGGAGAGGAGCCATTTTGTAAATTCGTCACAAAACATATGCCACCGTTTTTAACGTGCTGTGAAGGAACGTGTCTCTACGCCGCCCGGCTGAGGTGCACTTCCTCCTGGACGGCACAGCAACAGAGAGCCGCCCGTGTCTCGGCCAGTCACGATTACAAATGTTGCTGGGCGATCGTCGAAAAAATTATTGTGATAAACGATAATGTTTGAAATTTGACAATAGTTGGTAATTATTGTCAAATTTAAAAAGAAAATTTTAATTTGTTTTGTGTGTAGTAACTTATCGACCACCGGATGGCAGACTGTTTTAACTGAAGGATGGATGGTGAGGGGGCGAGCAGCATGTCTCTTTAAGAAAAATGGGAGGGAGGCCCCGTGACGGGACATGGGCTGTCTCTATTTGGTTCTCAAATTGGCGGACGCACTGTGTGGTTTGAGCTCTTCAGCATAGCATTTTTCACACAAAGCTTTTAATAAAAAAAATCAGTAAACAAGTTCTCAGCTTCTTTGTGTAGAGAAAAACGTTTTACACAAAGGCACAGATTTCAACCGTGAATTTTGGCGCTTCGACAAGACGGAGGTTTTTTCCTCGAGGTCGGCCTGTTAGCTTAGCTCGTAGCTTAATTTCTCAGCTTAGTAGTATAAAGAGACGATGAAACAATAAAGCCGATAAATGAAAATGAGGTTGATAATTTTAATTTATCATGCCATTAATTGATTATCATGACAGGCCTGTCTGTCTTTTAAGTTTTATTTGACAATCTTTAAGTATTACTGGATCAGTTGTGAAGATGGCTGTATTTTCCAACGGCCTTGGCCAGCATCCCTTCAGCGTAGCACTTAAAGTGAAATGAAAGAAGTGTAGGTCTCCCACTTTTCCTCGTGAAGTTCTGACCAGTCACAAAGTACTTGGAGCAGACCTGCGGGGGGCAAACGTGTGTCAGGAGCCTGATCACAGAACGAGTTCTTGCAGGGTCCGTGAGAACAAAATCTCATTTTTGTCATGCGACTGTAACACTGAGAACAGATTTGAGAACGTCTCTTGTGAGTATATGAATCAGGCTTCTTAACTGTGGATTAGAGCTAAAACTGCAATGTAAGTTCTGGAAAGTTGGATCTTGAGGCCTCCTGTTTTATTTCTTGTAAACACTTGGACTTCTGCATTTTTTTTCAAAACATTTTTAAGAAACAAAAAGGCTACTAGCCTTTAGAAAACCCTGTGTGTCTGCGTGTATGTACCTTTTATGTAACTAAGAATAAACTGTTCTGAGCAAAACTATAAATATTCAGCGAATGAAAACGCAAAGTGCTGCAGAAAGAAAGGAGGGCCTGCAGCCACAGCCCTGCACAATCATAGCAGGACTCTAAAAGCTCTTCTCGTGGCCTGTTTTAACACAAAAAGAAATAGTGGTGCTTCAAGTACTGCTGTCGAGACCAGCTGAGACAGATTGATGGCATTTCCTAAAACTAAAGGACAAAATTATTCTCTTTACCCGAGCTCCAGTTTCAGGCACAAACTAACAGGACTTCAACAAGTCACTTTATCCTGCTGTGTGCCGGATTGCTGCTGTTTTCATACAAATAAAATAAAAAAACAATATGCAGCCAAACAAATCAGAAATTCACCGCGTTTCCATAAAGATGCTCAGACGGTGAAATAAAACTGTCTGCCAGCTTTTTGTCTCCTCGTCTCTCTGCTGGTCTTATTAAACCCTCTCCGTCTTTTCGTCCTAGTCTTCCATGCCCGTCAGATTGAGCTAAAATGTGGTAGTAGCTGAGAGTTGGTCACAACACGCACTCCGAGGGCGAGGTCTCGTCACATCACGTGATCACTCGCTATATTTAAGATTTGACTAAAACTGCTAAAACCATTTAAAACATTTTCCACCATCGTCACTCGCTCTCCTTCTAGTTAACTCCCAACAATAAACTGAGTCTCGGTGCAAAGGTCAAAGTTCAAGGGTCGTGGCTCTGAAAGGGTCTTGACTGGACCTTAATGACTTCTTTGCTCCAGATGACTCTCAGGCGTGTGTCCCGTCGTGAATCTTGATGTGTCGGCAGCGGGTCTCTTGTCTGACGGAAAGATTGAAGGTGGTTTAGTTTTGAGCTTTTTGTTGTTAAACGAGTTAACGGTAAATCGCAATGACGGGATTTTAGTGGCAGAAAACAGACGGGGACTTGCCGCTGGATAAAAACTAGCTGAAATGTAAACAAAGTACTGGATTAAAATCCCAACATGCTGCTAAAATATACAACAATGTATCACCGTTACTAGATTAGAATGCTGTTGAGATTATTTGTGTGTATTTTAGAAAGTAGCATTTAGTGTTCTAACCGTCATTCTTCTCTGGTTTTTGTTGTCCGCCACTCCCACCACAGTCCTGCTCTGTAACCGGGACCAGGGAAAACCCCTCCTCGGGTCTTTGGGGGGATCCTGCCGGGCTGTGGTCCGTAGTTAACTCGGAACAGATTTATGATTCTGCCTCGTTACAGGGACAGATGACCTCTGGTGGAACAGGAAACCGATCACATCTGGAGAGATCATCAACGAGTCTTAAAGTAATGTAGATAAAACAATAAAATAAAATAAAACTGTGCGGGGACAACAAATGCTTTTATTAGTTATAGCTTAAATGTGAAAATCCATGTGAATCTATAGTGTGGCTGGAAGTTTGTATTTACTTTAACACCTCGAATGAAGTGTTCACCTGGATGTTTAGTTTTATTGTCCTGCTGTAGAAGAGAAAACGCTGGCGATCATGGTCTTTTTGCCAGTGTCCGTCCGTCCGTCCGTCCGTCCGTCCGTCCGTCCGTCCGTCCGTCCGTCCATCCATCCATCCATCCATCCATCCATCCATCCATCCATCCATCCAGCCTCTTTACCCGCTTCTTCCTTTTCAGGTGGACTTTCTATAGTCCAGGTGGACTTTCTATAGTCCGGGTGGACTTTCTATAGTCCGGGTGGACTTTCTATAGTCCAGGTGGACTTTCTATAGTCCAGGTGAACTTTCTATAGTCCAGGTGGACTTTCCATAGTCCAGGTGGACTTTCCATAGTCCAGGTGGACTTTCTACAGAAGGAAATACAAAACCACATTTTAAGATATAAATAATTACAAATACAAACGGGTAGAATGGAACAAGTAAAGACATCAGCAGAGAGAGGAAATGTGGTCCATTTGTCCTCCAGCAGTCTAAGCCTATAGCACCACAACTAAGGGATAGCTTAGGAAACCCAAGCCAACCCTAACTATAGGATTTATCAAAAATGAAAGTCTTAAGCTTAATCGTAACACTTCTACAGTCTGGACTGGAATTACTAAAATGGGAAAAAGCCTTATTTATTTATTTATTTTTTAATTATAACAAAACACTGAAATGTTTTTGTAAAACTACAGTAAAACTCCTTAAAAAGCTAAAACAATAAGACTTAAATTTGATATTTTAACTTTGGGCTGGTATAGCTTTTAAAGACTGACTAGATTATGGTGGACACAAATATTGAAATGTAGCATTTTCAGCAGTGAATTTAGGCTGTTGATCATTTCCCCACCAGAAACAGTAATTGTCATAAAGTTGAAGCACAATTTAAGGATTTGAGCATAACTGCTGTTTCCAAAACTCTAAAAGGCGCAGATAAAAATACTTTAAATTCTTGTGCGTACATTAAAGTCCTAAAAGTTGCCATCTTCAGACGAGACAAATTTTAGATAAAATAAATTACGGACGAATCATCAGCACTATTTCAGAGAAGGTGGGCCTGTGATCGGAAGATCGCCGGTTCAAGCCCCGGTACCGACAACATCAAAAATGTGGGTGGGGTAGGTGAAGCACCCACACCTGCCCCCACCCTCATTTACCTCACTCTGGGCCCATGAGCAACCCCCCACGGTTGACAGAAATGGAATAGATGAGCGCCCTGCCAAAGCGTATGTTTCTACTTCCTGTTCCCCTCAAACCCAGCCGGTCGAAGCAGACGGCCGCTTGTCCTGAGCCTGGTTCTGTTAAAGGTTTCTTCCTCATGACGGAGTTTTTTTCTTTCCACTGTCGCCCTCACGCTCGCTCAAGATGAGAGTTCTGTGATGGAGTTCGACTCAAAGCAGTCTGCTCCTCAGACAAATTGTGTTGAATTATTTTTATACATGAAGGTTTCTGTTCAGTGCCCTGGGATGACTTGTGCTGTGACTTGGTGCTGTATAAATAAACTGAAATGAATTGAACTGATTTTATTGTGCGACAAACATAAGAAGTTAGTAAAAGGGATAAAGGTCCCTGCTGTTATTTCTAGTCCTGTTTTCAGCCTTTGGCTCGCCTGTTTGAGGATTACAGGATTTGTTTTTCTCTGTTGACCTGATGTCGCCCAACTGTTCCTGAAGCGCTGTTATTGTTTCAACGTTTAGTTATTTAAAAAGTTGTTGGTTTCCCTTAGGAATGGATCTGGATCCGTTTTAATGGTGTTTGACTTCCTTTGTGGTGCATAAAAGATCAAAAGGTTTTTGGCCTCGTCGTCATGCGTGTGTGTCAGAAGAGGAAAGGTCTCTGGCGTTTTGTTCATCTTTTATCTGCTTTGTGGTAAATAATTTGGGTTTCTTGTCTGCTTGGACGCTCTTTGGCGTCTGCCTGAAAAAGTTCATCCATTCTTTTCCAAAACAAAGAGCTGTGTAGATTATCATCAGCTCGAGTTGGTAGAAATACGAGGCAAGGCCGTCTGAAAGTTGATTAAATTATCTGGAATGTGGTTTTCAGCCTTGAACAGTGGAGTCCGCTTACGCACAATCAGTTGCGTGTCAAGGTTTTCAGAACACGCCGTCCACCAAGTTCCTCTTTTCCACCTAAATACACCAAGGAACGTAAATGTATTTTGCCAAATGTGTTATCCAATTAAACCGTTAATGAGGTGAGCCTTAATGTGCAAGAACACCAAGTTACAAAACGGAAGTGATTGTTCTTACTGAAAGACGAACCAACTAGAAATCAGACACTTATTGATTTAAAACTAATTTATTATCGACAGCACCCTCTTCGCTCTGATGGGGGACGGAGCGAGGTCTGTCCGTCTTGGGCGTATGATGACTTGAAAAGGAAGTGAGATACCTGCTTCCATTTTGGGTGTGGCTGCATGTCGGCGTAAGAAAAGTTCCTATGGAAAATCGGGTTGCCAGGTCAAAATCTTAAGATGCCTTAAATGATTGGGGTAGCCAGTTTGAGTCAACTGTGCTTTCTAGTTTTTATATTGCTTCAAAGTTCAGTTTCCTCCAATGATTGGGGCGGCCCCCCACTACCGCAACATTGTTTACTTGCATCCAACATCAATTAAAAATGACAAACATGCACTATTCAAATCCCTCAGAGATGGGGGACATGGGCGCAACGCTTCACAAGATTCCAGTTTTTCTTTGCTTTAGTTTTTTTTTTTTAATTAGCAAAGCCAAGTGGTTTGACTGTTTTTACCCAAACACGAGGAAAATTGTGATCACAAATAGAAGTTGTTCAGTTTGCTGCTTTTATTTTGACACGGGGAACAACATCAGGCGATTTATTTGGTAATTTCAGGTTCGGAGCTTTAAAAGACAGAAAATGGTCCTTTTCTCCCCTGGGATTTTCTTTTGTATTAATCTGATTTCATAAAAACTTTTATATCAAATATAAAACTGGGGCTAGAACACATAAATGAATGTTATGTCCAAAGGATTTAAAAAGCTTTCTCAATAACTTTGTCCTTTTATTGATCATCTGACATGCGTCTTATTGGTTATAGGAACAGAGACAATTTAGAAGCGTCTTTCTTTCCATTCATTTCAGTTCCAAGGTTAAAATCTGACCTTTATCTACTTTTTCCAGTTTTCCCCCTGAAAGGTAATTTAAAACTCACGGTCACAGAGGGCTGTTGGTCCTTGTGGTATTTTGAAGCACTGCTTTTATCAAACGAGTCTCACAAATATTTTCTTGGTATTTTACCCAAGGTGCTAATTAAAGGTTATATTTTCTGCACAGACGGAGTGTTTGGTTTATCTGCCGTGTTTTGCATCACCTTTCTACTGTGTTGCTGTGCCATTCAGGATCGAGAAAATAGATTTGGGTTTAAATTATGGATGGATGTGAAACGTTTATATACAGAAACGGTCACAACCATTCAAGTCAAATGACATCTAATAACCAAGCATGCTTCAATGAAGGACCCTGAGTAAAACTCAAGTTTTGCTATTTTTAGTCCAGATGGTTCACAACTACACTCAGTTAAATTCACAACCGTCCATTAATTTCCATAAATTTACTAGGGATGCACGAAATTGGATTTTTGGCTGAAATGTTAAAACTTATTTGGCAGATAACCGATGCCGATATTTTATATACGTTCCTTTGTCAGAACACAGCCCTCTCTCTTATTTAGGCTTATTTGCTACAAAATTTGTGTAACAGCTGTAAGAGCTGGTGACATATATTCAGTAACAGTCATATGATATGCATAACACCGCTGACATTTTGAATTTTCCTCTCGGCCGTGAGATCGGGTAGGCGCACGTGACGTCATCGCGTTGTGCTGTCGCTGCAACGTCATCGCGTTGTGCTGTCGCTGCAGGCAAAAGCAGCGCCTTTTATATCGGCGAGTTATTTTAATGGAATGTCCTTTGTCCGATATTGAACTTGAACGCTAATATTGGCCGATACCGATACTATGCCGATAATATCGTGCGACCCAAAAATTGACAAAATGATAGGATTTAAAATTAGTCATCTTTGTAAAACAAGGCCACCTCTCAATAATCTCAAATTTTCCTGCACAAACTTTTGACATGATCTATCGCGCCTCTTGGGGTGGCTGCATGTTGGAGTAGCTCTGTTACATTGTCAGATATTGCTTTTGAAAACTAATTCCTCTTTTTTTGGATGTAAACAACTTAAAAAAAAAAAGATTTCTTCTGGTGTCTGATTCTGTGCGGCTGGAAGGATTTTTACTGAAACCTTTTTATTTTTGGACATTTATGATGTGTAACCATGGCAACAAGGTGGATTTTTTTTACAACTGGGATTAGTTGAGTAACATCTCAACAGCTCAAATACCTCAACTACAGCCCCAAATCCCAAATGAGTTGAAAGGAGGCACCATGGATGCATCCCCATCTACTTGACAGCAATGCTTGAATGCCTGACCACTGAGATCCTGGAACTGGCAGGAAACACGACTCGTGATAGCTGAAGGACCGGGATCATCCCCCGACACCAGCATCTGGCTATCCACAGTGACGAGGAGCTTGGGAGGAGCTCTACCCAGTATTCAGGCAGTCCTGCAGCCTGGTGAGACCGAGAGATCAGCCGAGTCCGAGTGGACGGATCGGACAGCATCTGCAGCCAGTTTCTTTGGATCCGCTGTGGGATGGACCGTTACAAGAGATCCTTCCCACAGCCATCAGCATCTGTAACATTTCTTAATGAAACCAGGATAACAAGTTACAACATTTAATTTCCCTTTGGGGTTAATAAAGTATTTCTGAATTTAATTGAACGTTGAGAATGCCACATCTACCCCTATACTAGCTGGTTATTGACCCCCATCTCAGCGTGAAGAGGAGGAATTGGAAATACTGTCAGTCTGTGGATGTTGTGAGAGTGATGACTTAAAGAATAAGTGAGGAACCATCTTCCATTTAGATGTGTGGCTGCATCGAGGCATAAAAACAGCCACTGTATAAAATACTGGGTTGCCACGTCAAATTCCAAGATCACCATATACATGTTAACTGATCATTACTATATAATTTGAGGAAACTATGCTCTCTAGTTTTTATATTGCCTAAAAGAGTAATTTCCTCAAATGGCTGGGGTGGCCTAAGATTAATCTATAATGGCCAAAGCCACCATTGGCCACCCGCTGGCTCCGTCATTACACGTGGTGGTGGATACATTTGTTCCCTCCACTCGTCAGGATCTGTCAGTTGCACTCATTTTCATTCCCTGTTCAATTCCAGTTCAGAAAAACACTCATTTCAAGAAGCTTCAAACATTCACTATTCAAGTCCCTCAGCGACGGGGGACATCGGCACATTGCTACAATAACCAGGTTTCTGCCAGTGACGATCATTGCATGTCTGAATTTTGAGTTTGTATGTGTTGGCTTCTTTTGTTTGTTGTTTCCACATGAAATGTAAATTTTTAATAAATTCCCGACTAACTTCACTTATTTGGGTGCAGCTGGGACTTTGAGTACACAGTTTGGTTCCACCTCATGTACCACATGTGACGCGAATGACAACAAAACAAAGTTTACATTGCAGCTTAAAAGTGATCTGTTGGCATGATAAGTAGTTAACGATGGTTAGCTCACATTTTAAACCTATTTTGTCAGGTTTTTGCATCTTTTTGCCTGATCTCTCCATATTTAGATAAATCCCCAATAAAAATACCTTTTGATCATTTTTATGTCTGTCTGTCCGCTCATACGTTTTCTTGTCCAGTCCATAACTTCTGATTCATTCGAGATAATTGAATGAAACTTCATCACTAGACGGAGTGCTACAAGGGCAAGGTCACAAATCAAGGTCAAATATTTTTGCTTGTCCAGGCCACAACTTGTGATCTGCTAAAGATCTTCTTGTTTTTGTTCTTGTTCTTTCGGCTGCTCCCTTCAGAGGTCGCCACAGCAAACTAACTCGCACGAAGACTTGGCGCTTGTTTTTACGCCGGATGTCCTTCCTGACACAACCACAGACACCGAGCTACCACAGCCCTCTGTGTGGAGCAGAGAGCTGCTATCTAGGGCACCCAGGGGAGCAGATGCTGGGGTTAAGGGCCTTGCTCAAGGGCCCAGAGTGGGGCAAATTAGGGTGAAGGCAGGTGCTTCACCTTTCCCACCCACATTTTGGCTTTGTCGGTCCTGGGAGTCGAACCGGTGACCTTCCGATCACAGACCCACCTTCTCTAACCTCTGCGCCACCACTCCCACCAAATGTAGTTAAACAATATCTAAAACAGAATAAAAATAGTAAAACCAACTAAAAGTAGCAGAACACTGCCAAAATCTGAAAGTTATTGCTAAAATAAAAGCTACATAAGAGCTAATAGCACTAAAACACGAGCTAAAATTAGCTAAATGCTTACTAAAAGCTAAAAAGGCAACGTGCCTCCTAAATTAACAAAACAAGAGCCAAATATAGAAAAGTGCTATCAACGAGACTAAACGTAGATCCACTTAAGATGATTTAATGAAACTTTTCATGCAGTCTGCTTCAAGATCAAGGTCACAAATCAAGGTCAACGGTTACACAGTCTTTGTTTGTCCAGTCCTTTGCTATAGATTACTGTATAATAGTTTGTTGATGTTGTTGTCTGTTATAACAAGGCTCGTATTTGAAGGTGGTCTGTTTAAGATTTAGTCCAGCTGTCATGTTGTAAAATGCATATTATCATGCAATTGTGTATTATTTCTGCTTTGAGAGTAAAAAATACCCATAAAGCTGCCAGAATCTAGTAACTTCCCATCAAAAACCCAGGTAGTATTACAAGTTTTCAACCTAAATGAATATAATTAGTCAAAGTGGAGCGCAGTTCCTGTTTTCCAGGCTGACTCAAGCACGTTTTAATCTCTTCACTTCAGATTTGTCTTTTCCATCTGCAGAAAATCAATAGCACCTACTGGAAAGTTCTCCACTCGGGTAATTACATTTGTTTAGCGCCCATTCATTCTTCTTCTTCTGCTTCTGTGTGCGAACACAAGCCCTGACGCTTCTTAAGCCGATAAAGTGTGAAGTCTGTATCATATTTCCTAACCTGGCACCAGTAATCTTCTTACCGTCCTGATTTGTCAAAGTATTGTTCGGCTGCAGGTGCTGAAAATTTAGGAACAATGCTCGACCTCTCATGATGAAAGACGTTCTGCTATAAAAGATCGTGGTGGCGCCTGGATTTTAGACGCAAGCTGCTGAATAAATTACTGAAAAATAGAAAAGCCTAAGTATGGCTGTTTGTGTTCGTCTCACTAGGAGATGAATTGTTTTGTAGCCAACTGGAGCTAAAGATCGAGCTAAAGTCCAACTGCTGTTCTGAGCACGATAACGCATGAAATCAACGTGGAAGCACATGCGTTTGACGTCTTAACGCCTTTCTGGAGCTTCGTAAACTCTTTATTCTTAAGAAGAAAGCCTTGGGAAACATTGTTTTTAATTTAACCCTACTTTTACAGAACTAACAGAAAATGTTGACAATTTAATCACAATTTCTGACTAAACTTGGACCGTTAATCATATATGGAGTAACTTTTTAGACTTTGTACATTGAGGAGTCTCATGTTGGGACTGGAGAGTAACTTTAGTAACTTCTTTTAATTAAAGATTTAGTCAATTTTAGTTTGGAAAGTGATGTATAAAAACAGGAAGAGAGAGAGAAAAGATGTTTCTGAGAAAGAAGTGGTAAATTTTGAGTCTAGATTTGTTCCCTTGTTCGTGTTTGTTACTCGTTCCTACATTCAGAGGCCTTTACGTAACGTATGTGTCCATTGCTTTGATTAAAACACTGTTCAGAGTGAGGAATTGTGGGTATTTAACCAACACGAGCCATTTGAAATGGCTTGAATAAGATTCTGTTTTGTGAAGGTCAAACCCTGATTGTTTTAAAGTGAACATGAGCCAAATGGGACTAAATTTATTACAAGCGATAAGCTGGAAATAATAATAATGTTAATAATAATAAAACGGACAACAGCTGCCGTGAATGATCCCAGCACTTAAAGCAGCATCTCACTGGGCTGCGACAAGTTGGGAACGGCATTTGCTGTTTTTGTCCGTTTCTCAAAAACCATCTGAAGTGATTTTTACAACACGAACATCTGGAACAGAAGAGTTGGGAGCTCAGACAAAATAAACGAGGGAGAAGCCTCCAACGAGCCACAGTTGACGGTGAAAACCGGACCGCTCCCATGGCCCTAAAAACTAGACCAACGAACTGACCAGCCGGTAAACGTGAACCCAAACGCAGCAACGGTTCCGTCTTCTCGAGGCTCACGATACAGGGATTTGTAACACTTGAAAAGTTTACACGTAAATTTGTCCCCCTCAAAGGAGTCGGAGCGTTGTTGCTGATTCCTGGAAATTTTCTCGGTTTGATTTCTTTAGTTCTAAAATTCTAGTTGTATCTTTTATTTATTCATTGGTTGTTGTGCACGTAGGTGAATTTTAGGCAACATTAGGATCAAACTTTGCTGCAGACGTGGTGTTCATTGTGAGTCCGAGGGTAAAACGTGTGCAGCTGTGCATCCCCAACAGTGTCGGAGCGGTGACGACGCACCGTCTTTAGAACCAAACTACACAATTTAAATTGGACACCGTTTTGCATGTTCCTCACCTGTTCAGCTCATGATCCACATGAAATGGCAGCGGAGTGAGATAAAAGTGGAAAAACACTACGAATAAAATTTTGGTTGCTGTGTTAACGAGGTCTACATGTAGAAACAGCAGCAGAAGTTTGTGTTGCACAATAATAATGTTAATTTGGACAATTAGAATATTGCCTAAAACAACCCAGAACCAGATGGATCTAGTTCTGGGTGATTTAAGTGCTTTAAAATCTGATTTCCTGCCAGATTATGTTGCTTTTATTAGTGTCTTCTGTTAGCCTGGGCATCTGGTTACCCAAAGACACGTTGTCGCTTGTTATGCTCTTCATGTTTGCACACGAACCCTGAGCTTTGATGCACCTGCACCAGGTAATCATCTCAGAAGTTGATGATGGATTTTGTTTTCAAATCAAACAAATCAGTTTATTGTCTCGTTCTGTGTTGCTCAGGTTATAAAGAGACCTTTTGTAGGAGGTTTTACCAAAATGTTAGAACATTCTGCAGAGCTGTGGTTAGTTGTTGGTGGTTTACTGGTTGGGTTTGGTTGTGTCTTTTGACGCCAGTGACCCGTGTGATCAGGATGAACTGTGTCTCAACGCCATCTGGTATCTGTTGCATATCATCAGTCCTCTTTGTTCTCCCACCCGTTCCTCCCGCAGCTATCTGAAGCATCATATTAAAGAAAGCTGCTAAGGGAGACGCTGCCGAGCGGCAATGCATCACTGTCACATTTTAAGGCTTTCCCCTTCAATTCGCATGCTGTTCAGAGCTGCAAGAGTCCTCGCGGCGCAGATGAAAAGTGAGAATTACTCTGAGAATGTGGATCCACAGCAGAACTTTATCATTATGTGCTGCATGGATTTCCATAATGAAACTACAGGGAGAAAAATGTTATTGATACTCCAAAGAAGCGTTGCGCTTTAGTCTTTGTGTGCAGTCTGGTGTTGTGAACCAGGTCTTCAAAGACCTGCCATAAAAAAAAAACACAACTCTGGATCTGAGTCGGATGCTGCGCAGACGCCACTTTGTAATTATGTCCCAACAAATTCCCGTCTACAAAGAGGTGTGTGTTCTGGTTGGTGTGTGGTGGTCTTGGTGTGCCGCTGAGGTCTCTTTAGGGGTTTGTAAGTATTTGGTCGTGTGTGTGTGTGTGTGAGACGCAGGTATGATATTTATACAGAGGTGAGTGTGTGTGTGATGGTATTTACACAGATGCCGGTGTGTGTTCGCAGCTTATCTTTTCCACGCTCTTCTTGGCTCTGAATTGGTTGTGAAAGGAAGTCTCTCGTCTGCGAGGCTTCCACGGCCGGCGCAGACCTGTGAAGACTTTTCTGCTCCACAGTGGATTAACCACGAACAGCACCACTGAGACTGTGACGAGGAAAACACTCGGCGCAGATAAAACGAAACGAGTTTGGAAGTAAAAACACTTCTTTTTAGGAAACGCCACTTTTGATTAATCCTTAATTTAGGAGCAGTGATGATAATCTTCCCGCCCTTCTGCCACAGAGACGAAGGGAAACATGACGCAAATGACGCTACATCATTGCTTTATTACAGTGACCCTGCGGTGTGAATGAACATTTGAAAAAACAGAATAAATGTAACTCAGTTTTTAATTTTGTTTTTTCAAATGTGATTCCAGCCTCTTCCGCTTGGGTTTAATGTAATTCCATTTTTTCAAATGTTCATTTACAGCTCAGGGCCACCGTACTGTATGGCTCCTTGCAGGGATGCTAAACAAATGCATGAAGGGAACTTTAGGAGTTGGCCCGCTGACTTGGAGAAAGTCGACTTCAGAACAATGACTCATGGAGCTGGAATAGAAAATTACAGCTACAAGATGACATGATGAATGGGACATATTTCACAAGGAGCTATTTTCAGACTCCCCTTTAAAGCGTTCAGGGAGATGTTTGGAAACTTGTTCACACCCAAATAAAAGTGTACAGGTTTAATATTCTCCCACTGAGCATCACATAAAGTCCTGTTTTTGAGTCTTTAAAGACGGGCTGTTAGTTTCGTTTTACGGTTGACTTAAAATTCAGCTTCACCAAGAACCCCTGCAGGCCTGGGTCAGCCTGACCCGGTACTTAATTAAAGAATCAGCCAGCAGGGGATATCAGAGTCATCTGCTCCCAGAAGTAGCAGTGGTGCTGCTGGTGCTGCTGGTGGTGGTGGGTGGGTTCAATTTCAGAAACTATTTAGAAAATAATTATTTAAAATGTGGGCTCTGGTAGTTTTCAGTAATGCAGCTCAGAAATATAGCTGGGTTTTATAATTCAAGCATTAATACCATTTATTTTTAAACTGTTTGACATTTTAATTTATAACCAGAAATACAAATATTTTTCCCCACTACGACAGCGATGCACACCATTTCAGAAACATGTACTCTTCATTGCCCTGTAGTCAGCTTTATGCTAATGTTTTTCATGTTATTTAAATCTAAGAAACAAAGAGTTAAATCTTAGCAAATATGATACGTGACCGTTGGGTCGAAATGAGTCTGAATGAGAAGAGGCTGCAGTGCAAAATTCATGTCAAACTATTGATTTAGCTGTAATTGAGATTAGAGTCTACACGAGTCCATTAAGACACCATCCAGCAGTCCTGCTAACTAAAATAGCACATAATCCACCTAATCTACCCTAAAATCAAAGTTTTCTAACAAGTATGTCTTCAGACAACCCTGAAATTGACAGTTTTTCTCTGCTGGCTGTCGTAGCACATGGGAATCCCTTCGTATAAAGATTGGTGTCATTATGCAGCTTGTGGGTTATGGTATAGTCTTTGTATGAACATCTGTAAACTTCCTCTTGTCTGTGCTATAACTTCTGATCTGCTCAAGATAATTTAGTGAAACTTAATGCACACACCCATCTTTTTTTAGATGGAGTGCAAGATGCACCTTTCTTGACTCCAAGACCCAAGGTCACATCAAGGTCGAAGGCTTTGCTTGTCCAGGCCTTTTGAGATAGCTTGTTGAAAGGTGCATAATGTGCCGTATGCGTCTTGTTTAATAAACGGCTGAAAGTCCAACCGTTGTTCAGACCTGATTAAGATCCTTCTGGACGCCTTCGTTTGGAGTTTTCCAAACATAATCCACTTGTAAGAGACCCGAGGAAGAGCCAGAACTCGCTGGAGGGATTATCCTCTCCGGCCCGAGAACAGTAGGGAGCAGGAGAAGAGGGCAGAGGGAGGTCTGGGTTTCTCTGCTGGAACTGTTGCCTCTGTGACCCAGATCTGGACAAGCGGTAGAATACAGAGATGGCAGAATCCTTGGTGACAGCACAAACATCTGCGCTCGTAAATAAAACCACTGGTAGTTTGTTGCCATGGGATAAGTTGTCACATTTCAACAAACTACATACCATCTTGAAAATCCAGTAATGAATGATTTTTCATTTTGAGCCATTTTGTAGCACGTCATTTTTTACAATGTTTACACCAAGCGTTGCCCAACTTTGCTGAAAACTGCAAAAGTTCTGATTGGAAGTAAACTTATTCCCTGTCCAAGTGGATTAAAATAAGTTTGACACTTAGTGTGTCCTGACATTATCATTATAATATCAGTCGCCAAATAACTGGTCCAACCAGTCTTATAGGTACTTAGTTGGTAACAGTATGATGTAAGTTTGAGGATTGTTTTAGTACAGTGCTTTCCTTATGTTTCATCATCGTGATGTTGTCCTCATTATACCTCGGTTCTTCATTCCTCCCTGCTTTTCAATGAGGCAGCGTCTCTGAGCCACGGAAAAGGCAGGCGAGGCTCAGCTGTCATCTGCTACCATCGCTGGCGTTTCTCAGATAAAAAGAGCCAGCGAAACTGATTTACACGGCTCCTCTCCTCCTACCGCTCCAGCATTTAGTTGATTTAAAAAGACTCAAAGTGTAATAAACTACCACAGCAGCAAATGTGCATCATCCTGCACATCACATCACTGCAGTCAACGGTGGTTCCCCCGTAAAGCAGTTTCAGTGTGCACATGGTTAACCTAAAGCTTTCTTTTAACCCTCTGCCGGTATTTTATTTCAGGGTGTTTTTATGTGAACATGTTTACTTTGCTCTCGTGTCTTGACACCCTCTTTCTGTCGGCAGCAGTCATCTGATACAGGCGCCGATATTACAGGGGAGTGGCATTCCAAGAATGCACACGTTAACGTGCGTTTTATTGGATTTTCAGCCTCCAGCCCCCCCCAGGATGTTCTAGGTCAAGAGCATCTTAACTCACAAGCTGGAAAGTGTTTATCTCATTGACATTAATTTTATGTTATTGCCACACAAACTAAAATTATCGCACGTCTAAATCTGAACCTTTTGTTTGGCAACAATTTCAGTTTGTGGAAATATGGGGGCGCTATAAACGTGCTGGGAGCACAATCACGTTTAAAAAGTCTGAGTAACAACATAATTTATTTAGTGTTTATCTCATTAGAAACGTTTTTGTCTTTTAGATACATTTTTGTACACGGATCCCGGACAAGCCCCCATATTTGTCGCAGTCCAACTTGTAAAATAACAAACGTGGAGATGTCCCTATTCCAACACTTTTATTCTGTTATTTAAATAGTAACAAGCTTTAAGAAAATATAGATCCATTTGTTTTGAAAATTTAATTATATAAGCTGTTAGGGAAACTGGAACATTTTGTTTTTGTGTTTAAATGTTTTGTTTGTTTCTTACTTTTAGACTATAGTTAATTTTTTTTATGTGCTTGAAACATACAGATAAAAAAAACTGCAGTACCAAAATTTGGTTTCACATTTTAACAGTAAAAATTATAAAAAATTGGAAAAATCAAGCTGAAAATATCCTTTATTTAAAAATGGAAACTATCCTAAAAAAATAAAAAATCACATTTGAATTTTTTTTTAAATTTTGAAATCTTGCAGCTTTAACCTCAAGTTTAGTTTACTGGAAACAAAACCTGTTTGTTTTTATTATGTACATATAGTGTGTTGGTATATAGGCTTCACCCTCCTGCTGCCCTTGGGTCAAAACAACCCATTTTAATCCAACATTATTTTCATATCACTTTAAAACAGCCAGAGATCTGATCCATGAAGACTCAGTTTTAAACTGGAGGCCTCGAGTCTTTTTGACCCAAGGGCAGCAGGAGGGTCAGTGTTTGTCATGAAAACGAGCTTAAATGTTGTTTAAGTTCACAGAAAGCTGCAGAAGCTGTTCACAGGAGTTTTTCTTGCTGCATCAATCTTTAGTTTGCGCAGTCCTAACAAACGACCTTTTGTTGTTGTTGATATAAAGTTGTTTGTGGAAGCACTTAATGTCCACCACATCGTTTTTATCTGTAATTGCAGGCAAACTGATGAAAACGTCTTTATTCAGTCAGAAGAAGCTGCACTGGTCGATTCTCCTGGTGATTGTTTATGTAGAGTTTTTATCCGAATGGGCCGAGCAGAGGGCTGTGATTAACGCTGACAGCTCTGAGGGGTTCAGCCTCTGGGATTATCTCAGAACAACATTTAGCTGTTTCACGTTGTTTTCACTTCGCTGCTCTCTCATGCAACCACGTCCAGCAGCGATGAGCAAACTTTGAGTTTACGTCGCGTTGCAACGTCTGAAGGAAGATGACATTAAAACTGGTTGTTCTTAAGGCCATCAGGAGGGCGTTTGTCTTCGTTCTCCTCTTCACAGCTAGATTATCATTCTTTGTTCAAGGATTCACTTTGACTTTACAAATGGACGTTCAGGCTAATATTATGTGCAGCTGCGACTCTCAACTCGAGTTTATCGAGTCTCAAGGACGCTCGTGCGCATCAATACACGAGGTATTTAGTGCTGGGCACATCTGGGTTTGATGGGCAGATGGCCGTGTGATTGAAAAATATCCAGTTAATTAAAGAGAGTTGGGCTGAAAAATCCTCCCAGCATCCTCTCCTCTCTTAAATCCTCGCCTCGCCTCAGTGGTGAAAGTGAAATGTTCTTTTTCAGTTGCTGCACAATCAACAAGACAAAAAAACAAACAAAAAAAAACCAAGAATGTTAAACTGAGTTGTTGCATTAAAGAGACTGGAGTGTGTTTTATGAAGCGCCACAAGTAGATGGAGGGAAAAGCAACAAATTCATCAATACTGTTGATCACAAACTCGTTAGCTTTCAGCTGAACGCCACAGCTCGTTAAGGAGAATCGTTTCTCGACTTTTAAGTGATTTAATCAACAATGCAACTCATTTGTGTTAATAAATGTATCGATGGGTTTACAAGATTCGTGACTCATAAAACACAAACCTCAGATGTAAAATCAAATGTCAGGCGGCTGAGACGAGCTGGTCTGGGAAGCTCAGTCCTCACCTCCTTCTCCAGGTGTGCAGTGGAGAGCATCCTGTGCTCCAGCATCAACGTGTGGCATGGAGGCTGCACAGAAGTCTGTTGGCGTCGGCCTCCCCACCATCACAGACGTCTACAGAAAAGCACCGGCATCATGAAGGACCCCACTCACCCAGCACACACCTTTTGCCCCACTCCCCTCAGGCAGGAGGTTGAGGAGCATCAAGTGTAGAACCACTAGACGGAGGAACAGCTTCTACCCTGAGGCTGTTACTCATGAATCTCTAACCAGAATATTCACAGTAATGTCACTTCAGTTGGAGATTTGTCACTTTATCAGTGCTGCTGATTATCCATGCTGCTGATTTCTTGCCTTTAAGCTGCTCTGTTCATACCCATCTGCTCACAACAGACTCATGTTCAGGCTGCTGTTTAATACACCGTATATCACATTATTATTGTTTAGCGTATCTTAGATCCTTATACTGTTTCTTTTTGTATACTTTATATTTTTGCTATTTTTGGGTGTAACTGGGACCTTGAGTACACAATTTTGTTCCACCTCATGTACCACATGTGATGTGAATGACAATAAAGAACCTTGAACTGCCGAGGCCCTGAAATAATGAAGCCTGGTTTTAGATGAGGTTTTAAATTGTTCTTGGGAACATAAATTCATCCTGGAAGGAGTTTGTTTTTATAACCTCCGTGTGGTGCACAGAAACATTTCTCTCCAAGATTAGGATCGCAAATACAAAACCACTCCAGAGCCCTAAAATAAATCTCTTTTTTTGGGAAATAACATTTTGCGTGTCCATTTTTCATATTTTAGCAGAAGCTTCTGAGTTTGAGGAAAACCTTGTTCTGGTGTGCAGAAAATCTCCAAGAAAACCAGTGAAGTTTGTAAAAACTTGTTTTAAGTTGTGTTTGTTTCAACTGTAGAAACTGAAAAAGAACGAACACGAACAAAGTTGTGAAGATGATGCAAGGAAGGAAAGAAGAGGATGAAGAATTAAAAAGCTGGGAAGGAAAGGATATTAGGAAGGAACTGTGACAAGGGAGGGAAGGAGGTATGGAAAGATGAGAAGGAAATAAAATATGGAAAGGAAGGAAATGTATGAAGCTGTGAGGACAAGAGAGAAAAGCTGGAAAGGATGAAAAGATGAGAAAAAAATGAAACGAGGATTGAAAACCAAAGATGGAAAGGAAACGATGTAACTATAGGAAAGAAGAGGAGAAAGGATAAGAAATGGAAAGAAAATAGAGTGATAGGAAAGATGAAAAGAGCAATAAAGGAATGAAAAACGAGATTGTTTGGAAAAAAATTGTAAAGGAAAGACAAAATGGAAGGAAAGATGATGAGAAATAGATGGATAAGAATGAAATGAGGGGGAAAACAAATGGAAAGACTGCGGACAGAAGGAAAGAAGAATAAAGTTGGATAAGAATAAATTAAAGACGAGACGAGCGGGAAGAATCGAACGTTTGTGAAATTAGGATGAAACGTTGGACAGAAAGAGGGAGGGATGAAGAGGAGGTGAGGAAAGAAGGGAATGAAAATATGAAAATGAAAGAACGAAAAAAAAAGATGAACAACTGGGGTCTCGATCGAGTTAAGTGTTCTGACGAGATCGGTCCAGATCTCACTGACCACTAGAGCCTGATGAGGCTGATTCACAGCCGGAGGCCGAATGTTTCCTGCTCCGAGTGAACTTTGACCTCTGCTGGAAACATGAGGTTGAGTACCTGCCGCCTCCTCCTCCAACTCCTCCTCCTCATATCTCATCTCACTTCCCATTTGTTTCTGACTAAAGTGAATCACTTTTTAATCTTTTTTAAATGTATCGCAGTAAACTGTCTTGTTATAGTTGATTTCTTAATTTATTATTTTTACTACGATATAGTTTGAACGATTGTTCACTGGTAGATTGATTTTTTAAAAATTTTCTCAGAATGGTGACCCAGTCGGAGCCCCGTGCCTCATCTTTTTAACACAAACTCCAGGTTCTTCTGATTTATTCAGTTTCACGTATGAATATTTGGAGTACATTTTAATCAGATAATAAAATCTGTATAATCTGTATTTATAATAAAAATCCTTTTTGTGTTTGTGTAGGAAAGTGAGGCGCTTCATGTCGTTGGAGCTCCACAGATCTGAAGACTGAACCGGTAAATTATTTTAATTTAAACTTGTTGACCTGGAGGAGCTCACCCCAGGTCCAGGTCTTCCAGACAACAAACCTCCAAATGTTTGGGACATGAAGACATAGTTGGACAGAGTGGGACATGAAGACGTTTGCGTCATCAGCATTTCTGCTTTGTCTACTAACATCCTCGTGTCTCACTTTGTCCAATAATGTCTTAGTGTCTCACTCTGTCTGCTAATGTCTTCGTGTCTCACTCTGTCCGCTAATGTCTTCATGTCCCACTCTGTCCCTTAATGTCTTCGTCTCCTGTTACTTAGGTAACGATGGTGTGAAGTGATTTTATTTATTTATTTTTGCTGCTTTTCTTTAAGTTAATTTCATCAACAATAAAAATCCGAGTTTAGTCCAAACTCTTCACTCATGTGGCAAATTGTGAGCTGCAATATTTAAAAAATGTATCGTATTACATTGATTTTAATAGCTTTTTATTGTTGTCTGTACATTATATGTTGTCTGTTTAAAACGGGTCTCTTTGGAAAATAAGTCCTCCCGACTCAATGAGACTGAATGAATTGAATAAAAATAAGCTCAATAATTTCAACAATCATAAAAAGCAGAAACCAAAACATGACTTTATTAAAAAAACCTGGCACTGATTAATGGATTCATGGTTCTATTGTTAGAATCTTGCTGAGCTGCGACTGTTGGAGACTAGCTGGTGATGGCAAATTATAAAATAAATAAATAAATCAATCAATTGGTGCTTTTTTCTATTTAAACACTGGAACAATCAGAGTGTTTGGAACCAAACATCAAGTGATGCATGGCTGGGCATGGTCCTGTTTTATGGTCCAGTCCATGGGCATGGTCCAGTT
>NC_056519.1:3341121-3345392 GCF_014905685.2 Nematolebias whitei | reverse complement strand
TATGGTCCAGTCCATGAGCATGGTCCAGTTTTATGGTCCAGTCCATGGGCATGGTCCAGTTTTAGAAAATCGTGGCCTGATTTTGTGCGCACGACTCGTCAAACTGGACTTTTGTTTGCGCACATTTCGTTGCCCACCTGTTTTCTGTCCCGTGCGGCTTCGTTGCTGCAACAGAGGTCTGTGGTACCTCGGACGTCACTATTCAAGATGTCCTGTCACAATATAACTTAAATTAGAAATGGACCCGTACAGTAATCATCACTGATTCAGGCTTGGAGAAAATGTAACAAAGCTGCAAAATCCTTTTTTAGATCTCTGAAAAACCAGATCTTCAACCTAATAAATACATTTTGTTAAACATGTAAAGAGTTTAGACAAAACTCCCTCAAACTAACCTAATTTATTTCATCAATCTCTGCTAGATGGAACATTTTCACAAAACTAAACGTAGGCGTTCGATCTCTGCACACCCAACTGTTTCTCTTTGACAGCCACAAAAATCACTCCCTCGGGGCAAATTTGCAGTACATGAAAAATTGAACCGAGCCCCGTGCAATCATGAAAGCCCGGTGATGAAATAAAACCATTTTCAGGTGTATCTGAGGAAATCTGTACCGTTCGCTGACTCTAAAGGATTAAACTCAGCCCAAACTGGATTTGATGAAATCAAAAAGAAAAATAAAGAAGCAGCTGTGATTTCTGTGATTTGATGAATATTCTCATTAATATTTAGTGCTTTTGGTAAAAGTAGCAAACGAGTTTAGTAACTTTTTGCTCAAATTAAACTTCTGTGGTGATACTGCACAAAAACTCATTTAAGGCGTGCCAAAATATTAACATTACTTTTCACCCGTTATTTTTCTGTTTGCTTATCGTACCGCAGCTAAAATTTAATATAAACGGGCTAAATTTACATGAAAACGTGCGTCTCAATCATCAGTTCTGGGCTATGAATTTTGGGACTGATACATGGTACACCATAGATAAAATAAGTAAACCTCTGTGTAAAATGTCTCCACTGACCACACTGTCGCTTGTCACTGTGGAGCGAAGAGGGGAACTCAAAATGCAATCATTGATCCGTCTTGTGCGCTTGAAAAAGCAACTTGAAACTTGAAAAATAAGCAACGTGTGGTTTTGGTGTGTGGCTGTATCTCGGTGTAAGAAAGGTCACTTTTGAAGATCTGGTTGCTACGTCAAAATCCAAGATGGCCACCATCATATGTCCTGATTAGGCCTGTCACGGTAACAAATTTTGCTGGGCGATTAATTGTCTCAGAAATTATTGCGATAAACGATAATATTGTTTATTATCCTTGATTAATCGCCGATTGCCTCCCTGAGCGATGGCCACTCCTCCCAGCAGTCTGCCGAGCTCTTCATCACCACGGACAGACAGCCGAAGGTGCCGGGGGATGATCCCGGTCCTCCCGTTGTCACTAGACGAGTTTTCCACCAGCTCCAGAATCTCGGTGGTCAGGTACTCGAGCGCCACCGCCAGGTTGACGGGAATTCATCCACGGTGCCTTCTTTTCAACTCGTTTGAGATTTGGGGCTGTAGTTGAGGTATTTTAGCTTTTGCGATGTTAATCAGTTGCTCCTGGTTGTTAAAAAAAAACCACCTTGTTGCCATGGTTACACATCGTAACAAATGCCCCAAAGTAAAACGGTTTCGGTAAAAATCCTTCCAGCTGCACAGCATTCGACACCAGAGTAAATAATCATCCGAAAATGCGATTTACATCCAGAAAAAAAGAGGAATTAAAGTTTTCAAAAGCAATAACTCATGAAAGGAACAGAGCTGCTCCAAGATGCAGCCTCCCCGAGCGGCGCAATTCTAGAACTGATCCATCACCATTCTATTACACTATTCTAGGATCGATCACTCTGCACCACCTTGGACAAACAAAAAAACAATAAAAACTTCTGCTCTTCTAAGTGTCACTCCTTTACACTTCAAGACCTGGCTCCAAAAACATTAAGGTCTACTTGCGCCCACTGTTCATTTCCAGTCCAGATAAACACTCATGTCGAAAACTAGAAACTTTTTTTATTCTTACCCCTCAGCGATGGGGGACATCGGTGCACTGCTCGTTAAGGGAGCGACACACGCGTGTGGTCACTTTAGAGTTATGTTTATTTGTCATATGGGATAAGTTTGTAATAAACCACTGGAAGACCTAAATCATCCATTTTGAATTTTCAGGCAAAGGCTGCATTGATACCATTCAACATTTTTGATTTAATATTCGCATCAAACTACACGTTTTCAGCCGTTTGAGCCTATGTCCTGTTTATGTGCACGTGTAAATACAATAAATAAATAAATAAATAGCCTTCACAGCTGCAGCTCTGCGCTGAGGCGCGATGACACCCACACAGGAATCAAAACACGACGATCCTGGACTTCCTTCGACACGAGAGGTCCCAGAGGATCGCACGTGTGAAGATGTACAGTAAAATCTGCAGCGTCTTCAGTGTGAACTTATCAGTTTGTTTGAGCAAACATCAAGTCATTTATTTAGTCTTAAAATAGGAAGTGTCATTATAAATTCTGATGAGAAATGTATTAAACATAGAAACAACTCTAATTGAATATGTGTTGCATTAAAGATCTTTTATAATGAAAGTAAACAGATTTAACCATTTTTACTGACTGGCTGTACATTTAAAATATAAAAAGAAACCTTCAAGTATTCAAATGGCTCAAATAAGGTTCTTTAAACCCAATATTTTAAATCACAATAAATATGTTAAACTGGTCAGAATGCTGTTAAATATTAATACACAAGTTGTTATTTAAACAAAGATTGTTCGTGATAAACATCCGCAGAGATTCATGAATAGTTTATGATTACAGCTGAACTACTTCCTGTCTAAAGGCATTCATCAGCCCTGCCTTCCTGTTTATTTAAACCGCCCTGAAGGCCTCTCATGCGTGTTTACACACAAACAGAGACAAATGTGTGCGTTCTAATATAATAAGAAAGCGTCTCTGCAGAGGGATGTTGACACAGCAACCTCAGCCTAATGAAACTTTTACATGATGTTACCAACAGAAAGAAAAGGACCTTTGTTGAGTTTAGGAATTTATCAATAAAACATGGGTGGACTGACGCTGTGTGAGATGGCAACACTCATTAACACAACTCAATAACAACAAAACACTGCTGCACGCTTTAAAACTGAAGAACCATTCATTTCTCATCACTACAAAGATTAAAAACAAATTTGTTTTCATGTAGATGAAAGTGTTTAGTTCATAGAATGGTTGTAGATGTCTGCTCTGTGCTCGTTATGCAACATTACTTGATTAAGTTGCGAATGATTCACTTTAATAAAGATACACGACCGTCCGTATGGTTTGTATTATTATTATAACCTGTAATCACAAAACAAGTCTGCTTCTAGACTTGATATAAATCAACCTGTAGTTGAGCTAGGATTACACTTTTAGTTGTTATGACTCTGCCTTTAGTCGCATTAAAGTTTGACCTTCAGTTGAAATCTAATTTGGTGTTCTGTTGATAGTTTGGTGTTTTTTTTACAACTCTTTCTTCATTATGGGAATCTGCAATTGTGATACAATTCAGCCTTTTATGATTCATTTTGACTTTTGTTGAGATACAATTTGGCTTTTTGTCAGTATACGGTTTTGCCTTTTGTCGAGATATGATTCGGTTTTGTTGAACTACGGTTCGGCCATTTGTTGCAATAACCTTTTGTCACAATACGATTCAGTCCTTTGTCACGATACAATTGGACCTTTTGTCACGATACAATTGGACCTTTTGTCACGATACAATTGGACCTTTTGTCACGATACAATTGGACCTTTTGTCACGATACAATTGGCCATATTGTCACTTACAATTCAGCATTTTTTCACGATACGATTGGGCCTTTTATCACGATACGATTGGGCCTTTTAACACGATACGATTGGGCCTTTTATCACGATACGATTGGGCCTTTAATCACGATACGATTGGGCCTTTTATCACGATACGATTGGGCCTTTAATCACGATACGATTGGGCCTTTTGTCACGATACAGTTGGGCCTTTTATCACGATACGATTCAGCCTTTTGTCACGATACAATTGGACCTTTTGTCACGATACAATTGGACCTTTTGTCACTTACAATTCAGCATTTTGTCACAATACGATTGGATCTTTTTTTGTGATACGACTGGGCCTTTTATCACGATACGATTGGGTTTTTTATCACGATACGATTGGGCCTTTTATCACTATACGATTGGGCCT
>NC_056519.1:3324185-3341111 GCF_014905685.2 Nematolebias whitei | reverse complement strand
GGGCCTTTTATCACGATACGATTGGGCCTTTTATCACGATACGATTGAGCCTTTTGTCACGATACAGTTGGGCCTTTTATCACAATACGATTCAGCCTTTTGTCACGATACAATTCAGCATTTTGTCACAATACGATTGGATATTTTTTGGTGATACAACTGGGCCTTTTGTCACGATACAATTGGACCTTTTGTTGCGATGATTGGGCCGTTTATCATGATACAATTGGACCTTTTGTTGCGATGATTGGGCCGTTTATCATGATACAATTGGACCTTTTGTTGCGATGATTGGGCCGTTTATCATGATACAATTGGACCTTTTGTTGCAATACGACTGGGCCCTTTGTCACATACAATTGGGGCAATTTGTCGCGATACGATTTGGCTTTTTGTCACGATATGGTTGAGCCTTTTGTCACGATATGGTTGAGCCTTTTGTTGCGATATGGTTGAGCCTTTAGCCATCTTTCTATTCTTTTTCTCGTTATCATTCAGCCTTTTGTCACGATAAACTTTACCTTTTAATTGCTATTTTTTTGTCCTTTGATTGTGGTACGATTTTTCCTTTGATTGCAATACAATTCTTTTCTGTTTTAACATTTAATCACAATGTGTCAACCTTCAGTCACAGTATGGTTTGGCCTTTGATCACGCACAACTAATTACTTTTAGGAGCCATTCAAGATGGCTGCCACACTGACCTTATCAATCACATACACATCTACTGATTCAGTTATTGAGCTACATTTTTGTGTGGTGATGGCCAAGCGTAATCCACAACACGCATATTTCAAATAGTTTTTCAAGGATTGCCATTTTGAATTGTATTGGTTATATAGTTTGGCAGCTTCTCAACATTGTGCTTCTTTCTTTTGGAGTTGGAAGGTATTTTACTACCAAATTGTGTATTTGAGAAAATAAAAATATTTAAGAAATTTTCAAATCTGCATATAAACGACAAAAAAAAGTGCTTAAATAATGAAAAAGGCCAAAACGCTGGCGTCACATTTAAAGAGTGAATACCTCGTTAAATCTCTGACATCTGTATTTTACATGGACTTGAAACCTGCAGGGAACTGAGTGGTTTTTGTAAATTTGTCATTTTCTATCGGTTTTCAAGCAAATGACTGTTTGACTTTCTTTGCAAACTGTTGCATCTTTCATGTCCTGCAGCAGCCCCCTCTTCATTAGGGCCTAATATATGCTGAATATAGTCTGAATATTGTATTGTAATATGTATTATTCAGACTTCCAGTGAATATTGTATGAGGAGGCTGTATTTGCATTCAGAAGCAGTAATGCTGGAACTGACATGTAGGGAATAAATTGATCAATAATTAGATGCAAGAAAAAAAAAAAGACGGCATGGAAATGAAAACGCTGAACATGAGAGCGTGCGTACAGATTGATACTGAATTAAAGCGATCAGCTCCTGTTGATTGTCTTTGCGTCCGTTTGAAAGCTTTGCCTCATCAGTAAATGTGCTGATGCATGTCTCCAACCAGAAAAAAGTGATCTCTGATTCTTATCCCCACCTCCTTTTATTATGTCCCAGCCTTCAGATGGGAACTGCACGAGATGAGAGAATCAGTTTGTATTGAACACGGTTGAATGCAGTGCTGATGAAAGCTTATGCTGATAATAGCTTTTTCATTATGTCCTTAGCCAGGCTTGGCATTTCATTTTCTCTTGCAGACGGGGGGAGAAGTTTAGGTTCCAGTGCCCACGCTGCTGCTTTCAGAGCTTGTCTTTTGATTGGATTGTGTGTTTGGAATATAATTCTTTACGTTGCATTTCTGCTCGATTGAAATGGTTGGGTTGTTTTACACTTAAAACTTGATGTCCTGCACAAACATCATCAAAGGAGTGACTCTTGTTCCTGAGTGACTTTAGGATGGAGCGAGAGATGGATCCATGGGTCAGAGTCTCATCTTCAGTAATGAGGCTGTTGCTTCGGTCGGTCGTGGTGAAGAAAGAGTTGATTGGAAAGGCAAAGCTCTTTACTGGTCTGTTTATGTTCCATATCTCACCTGTGGTCATCAGGTTTGGATCATGACTGAAAGAACCAGATCCTGGATCTAAGCAGCTGAAATGAGCTTCCTTCGCAGTATGGCCGGCTCAACCTTAGTGCCTCAGATGAGGAGCTCCATCCTCTGGGGGGGCTCGGAGTAGAGTCGCTGCTCCTCTCCATCAAAAGGAGTCGGCTGAAGTGGTTCATCTGATTAAGATGCCTCCTGGACGCCGAGGTTTTCCATGCACCACCCGTGGATGGGGAGATCCTGAAGGAAGACCCAGGACTCTCTTTTTGTCCTGGAAATGCCTTGTAACCCCCCAGGAGGAGATGGAGTGTTGCTGAAGAGAGGGAGTCCTTGGTTTCTCTCCTTGACCTGACCACAGATGAGCAGGAGAAGATGGAGATGGAGACAACAAAACAGCTAAAGACTGAATTTTAGCTGGTTTCATCTCTTCTCATTTTGAACATCTTTCTCTTTAAGCTTCATTTTTTAGCAAACTTAACTAGAAAAAAAAAAGAAGCAGCATCTTTTGTCTGCAGTCTAACTCGGTCCACCTGCTCTTATTTTGATTAATCTCTCTGGATCTGGTCTCAATAACGGCACATACTTCTTCTTTAAACCAAAATTTGAATTGGCAACGTCAAAATCTACAAATATTTAGGAGAAATAAGCACAAACTAACCGTTACTTGTGTATCTCTCTGTGTTTACCGTTTGAAAATCCTTGTCCGAATGTAGAGTCAGCATGTTTTTATTTTTTAAATATTTAACTTTAGTTATTTTCATGATGCACGGACATCTTTTTAAATTCTTTCAAAAACATTTTGTACATCCTCTTCAGAAAACTCACTCCCCTCTGTTGCATTTATCTGGTGTTCTGTTGCCGTTACCTTTTTGATAGAATTGTGCTATTTTTAACTAGAACTTAGCAATTTTAACAAGCAGATGTAGTAGAACAATAGCTATCAGCTAAAAGTATCAACTGCTAGCTAAAGGCTGCAAAATGATAGCTAAAAGTAGCAGAACAGTAGCTAAATGCTGAAAGTAATTCAGAAAGAACTGTACACAAATATGTTAAGTCTAAATTGAGTCTATGTCTGAGTTGTGCTTATTCTTTGCTTCATAACCTCTTTGTTTTTATTGTTGGTGCAGATGTAAAACACAAACTGGAAGACGGCATTTAAAATATTTTGTATGTAGCTACTAAACAATTTGTTCGGTGTTTGTGTGGTTGAAAGCATTGTGATGAATCTGCTTTTTAATTTAAATAAAGTTTATGTTAAATATGAAGGATAAACCTTCAGAGATTTGATGACCAATCATAAAGTTCAGACTTTTTTTTATTAGATTACTTTCATTTGTTCAGGATTAAGATCAGGGATTCTGCTCTTTTGCACAACAAATTATTCTGTGTTGTGGAAAAGTGAAAAAATATCCTGATCATATATAAATATATATATTTTTTATTGGATGTTAAAGGGCTAAATTAAATCAATCTTCTGATCCAAACTCCTCTTTCAAAAGGCGTCGGTGTAAGTTTGTTGCAGTGAAACGGCTCCTGTAAACCACGGAAACAACAAAATTCCCTTTTGACTGAAGTTTATTTACACTACGAGGGGACGGTGTAGTCGTTTGTCTGTGTTGATTTGTAAAATATGCTGAAAAACTCAAAAGTTGGACCATTTTAGCTGCAAGTCAAGAGCGATTAAACACAAGCCGCTAAAACACAGTGAAAGGTTGTCAGAAAACTAAGATTTATACCAATAAGATGATTCTGGGATGATGATTTTGTCCTAAATGAAGTGAGTAGATGATGTCATAAAAAAGACATTGTTTATGGTTTTCATTTTACTGGTGCGTTTAGCTCGGTTAATCTTTCCATCGGTCGCGGTTTTGTCAAAAAAGTTTGTGGAATGTCTTGAAAAAATAAAGTTTGGTTGTAGATTTGCCAAGACAAAGGTAAAACGATCTAAAACCGTCATAGGAAAGTATTTTTCTCATTGAAAAACGACACTATTTGTCTGGAAAATAACATTTTTCTCCATTTAAGTCTGTGTTATGGAAGATGAATGCATCGGACACATTGTAAGTTTTGTTTTTTATGTTTACAAGTCCATCCCTCTGACCCTCTGATGGGTTTCTGATCTGAAGAGCTAGACGTTGGTGTTTAAGACCAGCATGTCACTGAAGAATTTCAGCCATGTTGAGTAGAACCAGATGTTTGCTCCAGCGTTTCTCCCATAACCCCCTCCTCTGCAACATCTCCCCTAAAGACTGACGTTTCCACTTAGGGTTTTTTAATAATTTATCACATGAGTTGACAAGAACGCACAAAAATAGGTGTTTTCTTTGTAAATGTTCTGTTAAACGAGTCAGAAAATTAGCCTCTGGTGAAAAATGTGTTTGACACGGTTTTAGAAGTCTGACTTGAAATTAAGACTAGGATTAAGACTGTATTAGGTGATTGCTTAGGTTATTCATAAGTTGGAGGGTAACAAATTAAATATTCTGGGAAAATAAACTTTTGATCAAGGTTAAATTGTAGCTCGTATGCTAAAATATCAAGTGGAGATCAAGCTGTTCTGAACATGTTTCAGTGGATTTTTAGGAAGTGAATCAGTTTTACCAGACAAAGTTTTTAACACTTTGCAACAAAAATACTTCTCCAACTTTTATCTAATTCATATTTAAGGTTGTTTTTAGTGTCAGAACTTTCTTTGGTAGATGTTTATATTATCATGTATACATTGTAGATTGGTCCTGGGGAGAGTGGTGGCTCAGAGGTTAGAGAAGGTGGGCTTGTCATCAGAAGGTCACCGGTTTGACTCCCCGTACCATCAGCAGCATCATGGTGGTGAAACACCCACACCTGCCTCCACCCTCAGTTGCCCCACTTTGGACCCTTGAGCAAGGCTCTTAACCTCCACCATCTGCTCTCCGGGGCACCCTAGATAGTAACTCCCTGCTCCACACAAAGGGCTGTGGTAGCTCGGTGGTCTGCGGCTGCATCAGGTTTGGCGAAACAACAATAGCCAAGTCTTCGTGTGCAAGTTCACTATGGCGACCCCTGAAGAAGGGAGCAGCCGAAAGAAGAAAATATTTGGATTGGTCTATTTTGACTTCTCAAGTTTTCTGTCTAGATAATTTGGTTTCAATGCTGAATCCCATGTTTTACCGCACATCTGTGGTCTTGTCATGGAGGCAACGGGTCCAGGAGATAAACCCAGACCCCCGCTCCCCAGCGAGTCCTCTCTGGGCGACCCCATGGTGTTCCCAGACCAGAGAGGTTATAAAATCCCTCCAGTGTTTTGGACCTCTTGAAAACCTCCCGAGGGAGGCGTCCAGGAGACATCGTAATCAGATGAACCTCCTCAGCTGACTCCTTTTGATGCAGAGGAGCAGTGGCTCGATTCTGAGCTTCCTCCATATGATGAACCTCCTCACCCCGTCTCTAAAACGCTGCAGGCAATTGCGACCTAAACCTATTTTTTTGGCCCATATGCGACCCATAATCTTTTTTTTTTTTTTAATGACAGTTTGAGCGTGTCAAATCCGACTCAGAACTTTTTATACGTGGTTCTGAATCTGATACATGTCCGTTGCATTTCAAAGCGATCTCAGTCATGGTTACATTATTTCATCCAACGTACATCAGCAAGGTATGGCGTGTCTTCAGCTACAGAGCAACTCTCCTGTAACTTTGTTTCTTTAACTCCTCATGTCTTGAATGACCGAGAATCTACAGCACCATGAACGTTGGCGTCGGACTGCGTCACTATTAACATGATGGATCGATACTTGAGCATGTTTTTACCATGATGAGCACAGTTCTGCTAATCCGTTAACGGCTAATAACGGAACAAATGATTTTATCGGATTAGCGTTTTTGTTCACTTTGGAAACTGTTAGTGCAATTAGCTTACGCTAAATTAGGTTTCACCAACTTTAAGTCTGCCAACAAAGTTCACAAGCTTGTTCCTGTTTGTTGTGGGCGTGTCTCAGAGTCCAAGCACGCTATTGGTTTACTACTTGGACACGCTGCATGTGTTTAGCATTAGCAAAACTAATGTTTTAGTTAGCGGAACATGGGTTACCGAAACTGTTTGGTTAGCTGTGCCCTCCACTGGTTTTTACCTTCAGTACGTCGCTCCTGTTCCAAAAAGATCAACGCTCTCAAAAGGCAAGGTTAAATATAAACACTGGACCAAACCATTATGTCACATAATAGTTTGATGGGTTCTGATTGCACAACTTCAGCATCACACGTGCTAACGCGTAGCGTCCACATTTACTACTTTAAACTCAGCGTGCTGAGTGAGACATCACAAGTCTCTTCAGAACTGTAAACGGTTCACACTGGATCCTGATGGAGGTCGTGTTTATTGATAATGGGAACGACCACACAAAATTACAAGATGGGATTTGAGGATTCAGTTTTGAAGTAAGCCTGAACCTGGTCTTAATTCTGCCGCTTGGATCCAGGATCTAATTCTTTCAGTCATGATCCAGATCTCTTGACCACATGTGAGGGCTTTAACGTAGATGGACCAGTAAATTCAGAGGTTTGCATTTCGCCTCGACTTTTTCTTCACCACGACCGACCAAAGCAACGCCCTCGTTACTGAGGACAAGGCACTTGTTATGAGGAGTGGATGGAGATGGAAACCAAATAATTGGGACTCAACAGAAAAGACAAACGGTCTACATTAAAGCCTTATCACCACTACGGCACCACAGAAGCTGTAGAGGTTGTCTCTGAGTGGAACTGAGCTCAGCACAGGAACAATCAGTCTTTAAAATGAGATCAGCAAAGTCCTGAATCATCCTGCTCTAACCGGAGTACAGAGTTAGAAAAATGTCCAACGGGAGCCGTAACGATGCACACGACGCAGGAAATGAAGTCCTGTTATGATCCGCGATCGTCGCAGATTTCCAACAACAAAGACGCGTTTTGGTGTGCAGGCCAAACTTTAACATTTATTGTATGCATGATCTCAGAGTGTGTCGTTAGTGACGCTCAGCTACTACCTCGCCAGCTTTTAGCTCACCATCTGTGAAACTAAATGAATTATAATTCACTGTGGCGGCCGTCTTGAATTGTGCTGAGCCCAAAGATTAAGCGGTTTCAGATGTTTGTCCAGTTTCATTAAAATCTGTCGAGTGGTTCAGGTCATATTTTACTAACAGACAAACAGGGTTCAGTCCAAGTTATTGTCAAGATATCAAACTATTAGTAGCACTTGGAGTATGTGTTGTGAATGACTCTCGGCTACTACCACACCAAAATGTAGCGTTATATCTTTAAACTTAACCAAGTTGTTTTTTTACTTTTTATAGGTAAGTTGATTGTGGCGGCCATCTTGAACTGCTCCGGTAGTTGTAGATTTAAATTCAAACTTATTTCTGCAAGTTCCATTAACACTGAGCCACTGCTTCATCAGATATTTTGCTAACAATCAGAACACACAGATGCCCCCAGGACCTTTTGGGGGCAGGTGATAAATACCTGAAATAGAAGTTATTTTGTCAAAAAAATCCGTAAAATCACGATCAGTTTCTAACATTTTTTTTTATTTTTATACGCCTGTCGAAAGGTGGACATATTATGGTATGTTGTATGAACTTTCTTTTGTCTCGCCTATAATTTATAAACCTCTTAAGATAATTTAATGGAACTTCATACATGTATGCATCATATATATATATATATATATATATATATATATATATATATACACCATCCCTGCTACAAGTTCAAGGTCACAAATCAAGGTCAAAGTTACAACAAATCTAGATTGTTGTGTAAGTTTGTTGATGAGAGTATAATTTTTGAAGTATGTGGTTTGTTTTTCAGTTGATTACTAACTTTTTGTTTCCACACATTCCTTTTTTATACACATGTAATTCATGGTAATTTAACACTTTTAATCTGAACAGTTGATTAATGAGCAGATTATTTAATACATTTATAAATTACTCAACCCTTTGACAGATGCAGGTCTTTGTGCCTTCATTTATTTTCACGTGGTGAACTTGCTCTCGTCAGTTTCGCAGCGGTTCTTTAATTAATCGGAGCGAACGGCAGCCGGAGTCTCTGCCCCCTCCAGAGGGATCGTTGCTCTTCTGAACCCAGAACCGGAGCGGCATCAAGACACCGAGCAGAACAACCCCGAGATCGTATGTGCCCTGCGTTCCTTCAGCCTCGTAAACCATCTGATTAACCGTGTTTGTGCGTCCGTCCTCTGGTCCGGTGACACGAAGCAGACGCCGACAGGTCGGCGGCGCTTCCAGAGGATGAGGGGAATGAAAAGGAGCGAGATTCTGTTTGAGAAATGGGTCAAGAGGAAGTCGAGGGTGTGTTGATGAGTTGCAGCTGAGACCGGCCTGCTGGACTTAGTGGGGGAGTTGTTTGTGCGTGTCGATGGTGCATAATTTAACTCCTGAGGGAACCCGGCAGCTCCTCTGTTCATGTCCTGATTGTTACAACTCAAACAAATGAACACCGTCATCGTTTGTACGTTTAAACCTCTTACCAGACTCGTGTAGACGGGTTCAACGTTTGCAGATTTAACTTTTATTTTGATCTTGGCTCAGAACAGAGGGCTGGTTTGTACCTCCTACTCTCACTAACGTTTGGTTTCAACCCGTTTCAAGAAGCTCCTTATTGCTGTTTGATATTAACAAACACAAAAATATTCTCTAGCTCAGCAAATTTTACAACAAACAAGCTAAAATTTGGTTTGGTAGTAGCTGGGAGTCCTCCCTGACATGTACTCTGAGCACCAACTGATCTTATGAGATTTTTGCAGTATTGCATGAGCTTGTACAAAACATAATTTTAAGGGTTCGGCCACAACGGCTGCAACTCCCTGACGTTTCATCACAAGATGCTTTAGTTTTCTAAATCCTCTCTGAGGTCCGTTTTTCTTCTGTACGAAACTCGTTCAGCAATTTTTGTGCCATTTCTACAAGTCGTGAATCGAAACGTTCGGCTCGTTCAGCGCAGTCCTGTTGCAACCTTTGGCGTTTGTACAAATATTAGTTTTTGAAATGTTTAGCCTTTTCGGCCATGTTGTTCTCATTGAAAATGAATGGAGCTCCACATCCTTCCAACCTTTTAGCTGTTTGAAAGTTTTTACTGCTCATGTCAGCTTTTGTTCTGGTTCAGCCTCTTTCTGCTCACTTAGACATCTTAGTTATTTTTTTCAGCTTTCTGCTTAATTCAGCTTTTTTCAGCAAATGTTCAGCCTTTTTTTTTTTTTTTTTTTCCCCCTTTTTTTATACACACACATATATATATATATATATATATATATATATATATATATATATATATGTATATATATATATATATATATAGTCAACTTTTTATGCTCCTTTCAGCATCTTTCTGCTAATTTCAACATTGGGGGGAGTTTCAACAAGTTTTCTAATTTCAGCTTTTTTCTGCTCATTTCAGTTGTTTAATCTATTCAGCTTCTTTCTTCCCATTTCAGCTTATTCTGCTACATTTCTACCTTTTTCTGCTTCTTTCAACAAAAATCATTCAACAATAAGCTTTCACTCTGCATGTTCACAGGAAACGACGTTCCTCTAGCTGTTTGTGTATTTGCAGTTTATTTTATTGCCATCTCTCCTGCCGTGTTAGTGGCTAATATGTTAGCACCTGCGGCTAAATCAGTAGTTTTACTCATTCTTTAGCTCGATGTTTTCAGCTGTGGTTTTGTCTCTGTTGAAGCTGGCGGGCTCTTCAGCTGCTCAGGCTGCAGCCTTCTTTGTGTTTCTGTTTATTTTGTGGAAGCAGCAGCTCCATGCCGTCCAGGAGCAAAGAGGAAACTAGTTTGGGGTCTTGATGTTGCAGCCATTGTTTGTCTGTAACACACGAACCACCATGCTGTGTAGTGTGTGTGTGTGTGTGTGTGTGTGTGAGGGGTAACCACAGTGTGTGAGTGTGTGTTTTCCTGGCGTTGGGGTCCGACAGCGAGAAGAAGGTTCTGCTGCCAACAGTCTGGACCTGCTCAGTGAGTCTGACCTCGGGCTGCCTCGTTTAAACACAGCGTTGTGCAGAAAGTAAGACGACGGTGGAAATCAAAGGAGGCTGCGTGACCGGCCTTCAGAGCAGAGGGTTACGAGGAACTAGTTGCTAATGGTTTTCATGTTTGAGTCCAACAGGACACTGTGTTGCACAGGTTCTCTCAACCCCTCGTGTTGTTTGTTTCGCTCCAACCTGGATCTTAAAGGAGCTTTGGGGTTTAGATCTTTAGTTTATACAGCATGAATAAAAGAAGATGCTTCTTCAAAGTCAACGTGGAGCTCCCTTTGACAGTCGTGATGTTTGGCTCCGTCTCCGTGATCTTGGTCCATTTAACCTCTGGACTTGGTCTGTCCTGACTGGACGGTTCCAGGACCTTCATGTGGTCCTCCTTATTATTAAACCAGTGGAGTGTTGCTTCAGCTTATTGTCCTGCTGGAAGGTGGACCTCCAGCACGGTCTCTAATCTGTGTTTTGCTCCGTCCGTCTTTCCTTCAACATGGACCAGTTTCCTAGTCCCTGTTGATGAAAACTCTCACCCCAGCATGATGCTGCCACCACCGTGCTTCTCTGATGAGATGATGTGAGGTGGTAGATTAGTCTAAGATGGTGTGCTCTTTGGTTTCACCTGACCACGGGAACTTCTTCCACGTGTTTATGGGAAGAAGTTCCAAAAGTCGTGCGTTTTATTCTTAAAGTATTATTTTTTTATCTACAATTGCTCCGTGAAGCCCAGCTCTAACTTCATTATTCTGGAGTATTTGTGGATTTTTGTAGCCCCATCTCTTCCAATTCTACCTCAAATCGTTTAAGATCCAGTTTGTACAACAACAAAAGGGAATAGTTACCATTTTATTTAAAATAACGTAAAAGAAGAAGACTCTAGAAGTTGGTCGCAGTTTCATGAGAAGAGGCACCTTTAACCTTCACCGTTTGGTGTTTGACATCTTCACGTGCAGATCGCTCCTCTGACTCTCAAATGTGATTTAATACCAGCTGTTTGTTTAGTTTTCAAGTAAACAAACAACAAAAACATTTTATTTCAGACCTTGGAGGCCGGACAGTTCACCAGAGTTTAGACCAGAGTTCTCTTGTGTGTTCTGCCAGCTCTGAGTCTGTGTATGTATGTATATATATATATATATATATATATATTATATATATGAAAGAGTTTCCATTTTTGTGTTGAACGGTTGATTAACTGTGGTGTCCATTTTGAATTAAGTTGAGTTCTGAAATTATGAAACTATAACGGTACAAGTGGTTCATGTGATATTTTGCTAACAGACAAATATTCAAACACATCACCGCTAATCTTTTAAGATAGTGGGCAATTTAAATGAAAGATAAAACAAATCGAGGAGAACTTTGGATACCAGTTTCTGATCTGCATCTTTTCAAAACAATTAAAAGTTTAAATTAAAAATGTTTCATCGTTGGAGAGCGAAGTTGTGTAAAAGTTTCCGATCAGTGTGACTAGATGTGAACTCTTTGATCCTCTTCTGATTAGCTCTCAGTTAAACTGTTTATTACCACTTGAAAATGTCTGAATTATCCCTTTAAATCAGGGGTCTGCAACCTTTATGATCAAAAGAGCTGTTTTTACACCTTCATGCACTAAATTCAACGTGTCGCAACAACCTGCTACAACCGTTATCAACTGGTGGCCCATGGGCCACTTCAAGTTTGTTGGAGGAGACTTTTGTGACCAGTAGTGGTGACATCATAAAGCTAAAAATATCTAATGATTTTTGACATTTATTAATATTATTACTGGGAGAGTGGTGGCGCAGAGGTTAGAGAAGGTGGGCCTGTAAACCAATAAACTTCAGTTTTATGTTGGTTTTAGTCAAAGCTTGAAAGAGCCGCTGCGGAGGAACCAAAGAGCCGCATGTGGCTCTAGAGCCGTAGGTTGCAGACCCCTGCTTTAAAGTGTCTCTAAGTGTCGGGAGCGGTTCGGCCCGGTCCTCCGTCCCTGAGGGGTATCGGTCGGTACGGTTCTCTGACATCATGTTGACTTATTTGTTTGGTTTCTGAGCCATCCATGTTTAGGTGGTGGAGCATATGGACACCCCCCCCCCCCCCCTACTCAAACACACACGCGCACGACCTGAACACACACACACTCGACCCGGCTCGCTGATCCAGAAGCATATGGTTCTTTGAGATAGAGTTGAGACAGACCGGGCTTTTCTGCTGGAGAGCACCGAGGGCCTCTGTTACTGTTAGAAGTGCTGCCAAATACCCCCCCCCCCCCCCCCCCACACACACACACACGTGTGCACACACATACATGTACACACAGACCCAACTCGCTTCAGTGACTCTGCGAAGCGGCGTGGGCGACTGATTCTACAGGAACTGAAGCGTCTGGAGTGAAATGAAGAAACCTGCAGCTCACTTTGAGTTCGTCACTGATTTAATTATTTATTTATTGTCCTGTTGTCTCATTTGGAAGATTACTCCACAATTTCTTTTATCGTCTCTGTTAAAAAGACGTTTTTACTTTCAGGCGTCGGACGCCTATAAGCATTACAGTAACGGGAGAAAAACGGAGGCTGTTCTCGTCGCAAATTAAAACGTCTTTTCAGTTTAATGCGTTTCCTGATGAAAGGCTTTATTTAAACTCCGCTCCAGCTTTTACCGTTATTCCACGCAGTAATATGCTTTCTCCCTTTGAGAGATAATACAAGATTTCTGGCGAGTTGTTTGAATTAATTATGAGAATTAATTACATTTTACGTTTGTGAATATAAGCCTGACTTTAGTGTGATACGCAGCCTTTTCTGTGGGGCAGGTTTAATTTTGCTGCAACAGTATTTATAATATCACCTCCAGTGTTTGAATTAGGCTGTTATTTACTCATTCTACCAAATGGGATTTTTAAAATTCATTTGTTTTTATGATTAGACACTTTTGCTTTTGTGATTTAGTTAGTATTATAGGAGTGATGCAAATATTCATGCAGGGAAATATTGTAAGCATAAAGGAGTAGTTTCACAAAGTTGCTGAGATGGGTTGTCCGATCCTTTTCCGTTTTGTGGACCTGCAGATTGATTTCAATCAGGAACCCTACAGAGATTTTGTGGAGGTACCAGAGTCCTTGTACAACCCAAGGCAAACTACACGTAATACAGCTTGTAACATACAAGTACAGGGGTGTACCTGGAGCACTTGCAGGGTAAATACTTGGGTTACTTACTGGGTACACACCTGGGGTAATTACTGGGTACACACCTGGGGTACTTGCCTGCTACGTAGCTGGGGTACTTATGCAATAAATACCCAGGGTACTTACTTTATATGCATCGGTACTTTCCATGTATATATAAGCTACTTACTTCACGTATACATGCCGGCTACGTACCTGGGCGATACGTGATGGCTACATTTCTAGGGTAAACTTGCTAGCTATTTACTTAGGGTATACTTTCCGCCTATGTACCTGGGGTACACTTGCCAGCTATGTATTTGATGTGTTTACAGGGAACTTGTACATAGCTGAAGGGCTTATTGGATACTTCAACAGTACAACTGAGTAACTCGTGTGTATACCTGCCTGGCAAGCAGGGATGCACCAATAAATCGACCGGTCGATTTTTCGGCCCTGATTTTCTTAATTTTGGGAGATCGGCTGATACTTAAATCAGAAACCAATTTTGCTGATTTTTTTAAATTTTTAAATTTTTATTTTCTAATTTTTAACAACAATTGTCTGAACTTCATTTATATTTCAGAGTACTACCTCATGGCCAGTTAAAACAAGTTTGTATTTTTTATAGGATATTGTTCAAGGGTATGTTTTTCAACAAAATATTGGAAAGTTGAAGGTCCAGGCATCTACCTGGATTATTGAGCATGCATCAGGATATTGTGACATTTTAACACCTGACGGTGTCGCTTATGAAACAAAATCTGAATCGGCAGGTCGACTTTTTAGAGATCGTCCCAAAAACTGCAATCGGTTCACCCCTACTGGCAATACCACAGATACAGATTGAATGGATACATATATGGGGTTCATACCAGAGGCACTCACTGAGTATGTGTTTGAGGTACTTTTTGGGTCTGTACTTGGGGCATGTACCAGGTAAAATTCTAGGGGTTTTGTCTCGTATGTACCCAATAAATACTCTGCAAGTACTCTGTAAGTACCAGGTATTTACAGGTTTTATATCCAGCAAGTCCCCCAAATAAGTTTTTAGTGTCTACCCTGCATGCGCCTGCTAAGTACCAGACTGTACTGTGTATTTGTACCACCAAAGTTAGCTGTTACTCAGCACAATGTCAAGCTTGTTTCCTGTGCCGTTTGGACTCCACCAGGACCGCATCGCCTCAGATCTTGTGTTCATAGACAAGTTCTGTAATGGAGGGTCTTATCTCTACTTTATGCAGATGATGTGGTTCTGTGAGTGTCTTTAAGCCATGACATTAGACGTGCACTGAAGTGTTTTCCAGCTGAGTCAGATTTTCAAAGTCTGAGTCTTATCAGGTAAATGTTGGAGGGCTCCCTCTGGGTTGGAGTTTTGTCTCAATCTGACAAGTTTCAGTATTTATCGGTCCTGTTTATGGCTGATAGGAGAGTGAATCGACAACTTGGGTGTTGCACTTGTTGTGGTGAAGGAGTTGTTCAGTTGAAAAGCAAAACTTTTGACTCATATTTTGTCAAGAAGTACAACTGTAACCTAAAGGAGTCCTCTGAGGTGTCCAGGCCTCCTAGTCTGCTCTTCTTGATTTTTTTAACACAACTTATTGGGAAAATACCCACAACTCATTGCAGAGATCACAAACCTCTTCAGAACTGGAAAAGCTCTGAGAGAAGTTGAGTTTCCTCGTTGTTAATTTGGATAAATAATGAATGATGGATTGTAAACAGTTGGAGATTGTAGAGACGACAGAAAACGAATAGCTTTAAAAGCTTAAAGCTTTCTCGTAATAAAAGCTGCGTTTTATGCATCAGTAAAAGAAGAATACAGTAAATTTTACTGATGATTGCTTTGTGTAAAACTGTCAGTGACTTAAACTATGGTTCTGCTTGTAGACTGAAGTTTTAGTTTAAAAAGGCCACAGTTGTCAGTCCTCACATTCCCACGGTCACAGCAACATTTTATTGGGAGGGTTATGGGCAGCGTCATGTGAAAACGTCAGCGAGTATTTAAAAATCCTGGAGATAGCAGAAGCAGATAAACTAAACCTGTTAATGTTCCTGCAGCAGAACAAAAATCCGATAGTCTCTTGGTGTGATCAGTAACAACCACTTCACCTGGGTTTGACCTGTTAGCAACAAATAAATAAAAAACCTCCTCAAGCCGCTCATCCATTTCTCCTCGTTCAGCTGTGCTGTGAGATACCAGAAGACTAATGGCTCCTGCTTTAAATCCCATAATCACCCGACTGTTGTTGCTTTTCTCCTCCTAACGAGTCATTTCTGGTTTCTTTTAGGAGAGTCGGGTGATTGATGTCATCGGAGACCAACAGAACTTGAACTTTGAGGTAAGAATGCTTTTATTTAAAACCCTGTCAACAAAACCAACAATATTACTTCTTTAAAAGTTTCAGTTTTTTAAAAGACTTTGTTCTTCGGGTTTACAAGGAAACCATTTTCCGCATAGTTTGGCTGCTTATTTGTGTTTTTTGGTAGATGATGGTGAGTTCAGGGGTTAATCTGAGGCTCCGGGCTGTTTTTAGGACAAACACTTCTTGCATAAATCAGACAGTTCCTGACATAAACTGTTTTTATTCTAATAAGGTAACTTAAAAAAAAACACATGTTCATTTTGTTTTTGCTAAATTAATACTATGAAGTCTTTATTCATATCCTGATTTTTCCTACCTTTTTGGAAATAACGGCAGTATTTTCAGACTCCGAAGTTCATGGATGGGCCTTTTGTCAACCTTAAGTGGAAAAGTGATCACAGTAAATCCTTTAATTACACGGGGATACTCATTAGAGTCATTCAGAGCTCAGCGTGTCCCAGCCTGAGCTGATCTCTTCATTTTCTCATCGCTTGTTTGGATGTCTCTTCCTTTCTTATGTGAGGGCTGATCATTTCAGTTTGCTTGTTTTCCTTCGGAAAGATTTTGTTCAAACTCCCAAACCTTGGCAGAGAAATGGAGCATGAACAAAGGTGAATCCCGGCAGTTTGATTTTTCTTTTCCAGAGGAAAATGCTTTATATGAATAGAAACTGTGCAGCATTTGTCAAAGAGTCTGGTTATCCTTCAAAGTATCTTTGTGAGTTTGTTGTGATGTTGTCATTCCTGTTAAAAGGGGGATGTTTTCTCCTAAAACCAGCAATGTAGGGGTGTCAGTTGTTCAGACTGGACCGCCGGCTATACAACTCATCAGGGTGACAAACACCTATCCACTGTTTCCCTAAAAAAAACAACTCAGAGGTTCAAAAGAACAGCAGAAGAGAAAGCTATGAGCCGTGTATATTACCGCTGCAGACTGAATAGTTAGAATGAAATACAATTAGTTGGCAAATGATATCATAAATATTCAGTTTCAGTCAAGGGTGATGTACTGAGTTGTTGCAACTTCTGAGGAATTTAGTTGATGAGTCATACGATGAAGATCTGGGAAAGAGTTGTGAAATTTACTTAGACAAGGGGTGACTATCTGTGAGCAGCAGTGTGGTTTCATGCCAAGAAAGAGCACCACAGACGCCATCTTTGCTTTGAGGATGCTGATGGAGAAAAACGGAAATGGTCGGAAAGAACTCCGTTGTGTCTTTGTGGATTTAGAAAAAGCAAATGACAGGGTGCCGAGGGAGGAGGTGTGGTGTTGCATGTGGAGATCTGGAGTGGCAGAGAAGTATGTTAGACTGATACAGGACATGTATGAGGACACCAGGACATGTTAGACTGGTACAGGA